>NC_056737.1:1164488805-1165182555 GCF_019279795.1 Protopterus annectens | reverse complement strand
ATAACATGCTGTTGATATTTAAACATATGGAACTGGCAGTTTAAGGCTCTAATTGCCAAGTTTGCAGACGTATAAACCTTCTTTCCCCATCTATCCAGCACCCTGGAATCTTTATCAGAGGGGGTACGATTTTTGGCTGTAGAGGCCTTTACACCCTCGGGACCTTGTGATATAGTCTCAGGATCATCAACAGGATTTTTGAATAGATATTTGTGGGAGTCAGGAACCCTGTAGTATCTGTCTGGCTTACTAGGAGCCGGAGGTAGGGAATCAGGAGCCATGCTTGATTCTGAAAACACATCAACAATGTCTAATGCAGGAGGTACTGCTAAAGGCCTATGCTGTGGAAGGAGAAGGAAATCCCTTCAGAAAAATCCTGACTCTCCCAATGAAAATGTTCCCTTAAGTATGCAAGATTTCACCGAAAGAATAATCCTCAGGAGGAGATGCAGATGGGATGGATTCTTTTGCATCTGAATCCTTATAGGGAGGAATAGAAAATTCTTGATCAGAAGAGGAATCAGAAGAAATGGAAACCTGATCTGAAGATTCATAATCAGTGTCTTGCCTAGGCCTCTTAGCAAAAGGGGGGGGGGGGGGGGGCCCTGATCAAGGTAGTTAAGTCTTCAGCCATTTTGACCATCTGTTTTTAGGCATAAGGGCCTGAGCACGTGGCTCATGCGTCGGTTATTTAGACTTAGAAGCTGTTTTTGATCTTGTTTTTGAAGTTGGCGTCTGTTTTATGTAAAAATGTTGAGGCCTGAAAACACCCTCAGAAGCCAGTGCCTGCTCAGCGGCTCCGCACCCATCCAAGGAAGAGACATCCGCGGGTACAATACACTGAGAATCTCGCGGCATACCGGACTCCGCTTGGGTCTCGGTAGAGGCCTGCGACTCAAAAGTAGCGTGTATCAGGGGCTGCAAAAGTGCCTCACTGAGTACCGGCGAACTGGCGACTGGCTTAGGAGAAGCTTCGTCGGCTTTGGACCTCAACGGTCTGTCTCTTTTTCTTTGCGTTTTTTGTGAACTCCGGTAGTCGGATTGCTAACAGACGACATTTCAGGGTAATTAAATCTGGATCCAAAATATTTTTCAGCAAAAATATACAGACGCTTAATAATGCGTTGGTTAAATCCAGCACAAAACCAACAGCAAGGCACGTTATGATCTGGGCCTAGGCAAGGAATACAGTACGAATGAAAATCCTTATGAGGTATTTGCTTCCAACAAGTAATGCAATTATTAACTTTTACTGACATCGGTAAGGAGCAAGAAAAAGTTTCCCCAATGGGGTACTTAGCTTTAGTTGAAGACTTCGGTTCTGAAACTTGAATGCGAAAATTTCAGGAGTTGGCCGACCGGCACTTGGGAACTGCTTCTGCTTCGGGCACCGCGCGGCAAGAAAGACTGAATAAAATGGCTTCGGCTGTATGTTTTATATCCCTGACGACCTGACGTCATGGAAGAGGAGACAGCAACCGACACAGGACCCAAAACTTTGTTATTCAGGCCGACTGAGGGCAACCTGCCAGCAGATTACCCAAATGTAATGACTGCAACAGTGAAACACGAAGAACATCCAGACACTTGGGGTTTCCATTATGGAGAAACACTTCTGTGGCCTTTAATTCATAATGAACCAGCCAAACATCTGCTAGCGAAGCAGAGAAAGGGGACTGCTTCTTTTGAAACTTTGTTCATAAAGTACTCAGGCTGACTATCATCAGAAACCTGTAACAGATATGCAACCATAATGTGATAAGCATATAACCCCCAGCTGTCAGACCTCCTGGCATAATGGTTAAGGTCTTTGTCTCTCATGCATTAACTACAAAGTTCAATTCTGACCTCCAGTCAAAGTCTGTAAGGAATCTGCATATTCTCCCCATGTATCTGTGTGGTTTCTCCCGCCTCCCAAAGAACACGTTAAGCGTTTCCACCAAAAAACTCCCCCAAGAATAGGGTTGTGGGCAGTAGCACAAACTAGATAACGCCTATAGGGTGAAGCATCATAAAGACCAACCACTCTGGGCATCAACTGTGGAGCACAGTATTCTCAAGACAGGGGATCACGGATCACATAATGTGCACCGTGTCAGAGCTAGCCATTCTACAGTGTAAAATATGTCTCTAGGTGACTCGTTCATGTTAAATAATGTTGCCCAAAAATGGGAATGTGTACCTTCCATTGATAAGTGGGTTGAGGACCCACCTACTCCACCCTACAGCAGGGATCCATGTTAATGGTGGGAGGGGTGTACATGCCCCTGTTGGCCAGTGTGTACCCACCCTGTTCAATAAGCAGCTAGGACAGCTCTGTTGAACAAAAACTAGATGTAAAAACAATAAATTTGCCAGCCATGAACTAAACTACGATTTGACACACTTAATGTAAGTTTACTGACAGGACACAGCTTTGAAGTGGATTACATGATGGTA
This sequence comes from Protopterus annectens, assembly GCF_019279795.1. Taxonomy (NCBI): domain Eukaryota; kingdom Metazoa; phylum Chordata; order Ceratodontiformes; family Protopteridae; genus Protopterus; species Protopterus annectens. Next base: position 1,165,180,116 of record NC_056737.1, on the reverse strand, counting down.
AAGAGAAAGACGGACAGAGTCTACATCCAGGAGATAGGATGGGAGGACAGTGTAGAAAAGACGCTTGGCTTGAGATCCAAAGTCTACTACTCATCAGGAAGACAGACTAAAAATGGTGTGGGCACTGTATTGGGGGATATGCTTTAGAAGACAGTGATATATGTTATCAGAGTTAGTAACAAACTCATGGCAATCAGATTCCATTGTAAGGACAGGGCACTATTCATAATGACAGCCTGTGTCCCACAAAAGAGGTGAGATAATGAAGAAAAAGAGGGCATCCAGGCAGCAGCTGCAGGACCTACTAGCTACAATACAGCACAAACTGCTGCTGGAAATGGCTGGCCAAAATGCACATATTAGGACAGACAGAACACAATATGACAACTGTCTTGGTTCATGGGTGGCATAACAGGAATAAAGGAGGAGAGGCCATTCTATACTATCTGGTAAATGGCTTGATGGTGTCCAACAGATGGTTTAGCAACACAGACCGTATCAACATCTTACACAAGAGTGGCCAACATGCAACTCAGGGACTAGTAAGTAAGGAAAGCCCCTGGGCCAGAATCAGTGACTGCATAATCACCCCCGGTGAAATAGTCGGCACACAGCACATACCACTGGTTACCATAATCAGCTGCAAGCAGAAGTCAGAAAAGGCTCTAAGGTTAACAGAGACTAGGCTAAAGACCTGGAAGTTCACTAGAGAGACAGCTCAAGGGTTCAAGGAGTTACTCAGGGCTAGCACCTCAGGAGGAAGAACTAGGAGGAACTTGAAGAATGGCAGTGCCTCAAAACAGCTTATGTAAAGAATACAGAACAGATATATGGCTGAGGCAGGTATGGGAAAAAAGTGCATAAAGGAAAGCTAGTGGTGGAATGCAAAAGTGCAAAAAGTCATCCAAAGAAAAGAGTGCAGGAAAATATGGTGATAAAAAAGATGGAGCAGCACAAGAAGGAATACTGGCTTGCTAAGAAAGGAGTACCAACAGGAAAGAACAAGGTGTCAGATGCACTCTACCAGCTTCTGGAAAGTGACTCAGTAGATGGCACAAAGAAACTATATCAGGTTGTAAGGCAAACACAGAACAATAAAGAAGGTAGTCAGACACCATTCTAAAGGGAAACCAGAAGCCTACAGGACATCAAAGGCAGATGGAAGAAAATCCACAAAAAATGTACTGCCCACAGACACAGCCTACAATAAAAGAGGAGGAGGAGCCCACCCCAGAAGTAGCAAGAACAGCACTAAGTAAAATGAAGTCAGGAAAAGCAGCATGCTCAGATGAATTCACAGCAGATATGATCAAAATATCGGATGAGTTTGGGGATAAATGGCTCCTGAGGGTACTCACAGCAGTATAGCGGGAGAGGCATATCCCAGATGATTGGAGAATAAGCATACTAATGCTGATATTCAAAAACAAAGGGGGCATCCACAACTGGTGACATTACAGAGTAAAGAAATTTGTGTCACACTGCATGAAAGATCTACAGACGATGCTCGATAAACAAATAAGCACAACAGTAGAAGATAAGACAGGAAAAGAATAGTTCGGATCAGGACGTTTGCAGTGAGACCGATAAACTTTGTGGGCAATCCTGCGTTGATCTGAAGTCCCAGAAACATTGGTAGAATTAGGGCAGACTATGTACAAGGACCCAATGACTCAAATATCAAAAGTGCTCAATCTCACAGAGGGTTTTCCAGCAGGAGTGGGTGTGCATCAGGGTTCAGCTCTGAGCCCACTACCGTTCATAGAGGTGATGGATTACATTAGCAAACAGGGCAGATGGAACAGATCAACAAAGTTGCTGTATGCAGATATGTGGCATTATAGGCAGTCTTTAAGCAAGAACTTGAGCAAAGGATAGGACAATGGAATGCAAAACTAAAGGCACAGGGGATGAAACTGAACAGCTGTATTGGCAATAAATGAGGAAATCTGTAGAAAATGAGAACTGCTACAGAAGGAAAAATAGTGGAATAAGTTAACAGACTCAACTATCTGGGTGGGGTGGTTGAGAAGAAGGGAAGTTTAAATGAAGAGATCAAAGCTAGAATCATAGAGGCTGCAGTCAAATGGGACACCACGTCAGGGTTATTGTATAATAGAAGAATTCCAAAGAAACTGAAATGTAAAGTGCATGAAACAGTGGCATGACTAATACTACTGTATGGTACAGAAACCTGGTAAGTAAAGGCAGATCAGCTGAGGAAACTAGAGGTGATAAAGATGAACTGCCTGAGATGGGTAAGTAGGATGTACACTGTAGGACAGACGAAGAAATAAAGACATCAGAGCAGAAGCCAAAGTAGCTCCAACTACAGAGGTGGTCAGAGAACAGATTACGGTGGTTGGACCACACGTACAGAAAAGAAGATTAGCTGGTGAAGATTTGGAACAGACAGTATGAAGACAAGACGAAATGAGGGCATCCAGCAAAGAGATGGATGGACTGTGTGAGAGAACATCTGTAACAGCCAGGTACGACTGTTGAAGAAGGTAAGAGTAGCATCGAATCTAGAGATATGGCAACAGTTGACAATACTTGACCTCATGTAAAAATGAGAAATAGGAGGTTGATTATGATGATGATGGTACAAGCCTGAATCCACATTGCTTGTCCTAGTTAAATATGTGAAGATCAGTGGTTAAATTTTCTATTGATACTGCTGACTAAATAATAATCGAGAGGAGGCTGACCTTAAAAACAAATGATAAATGCTCATGCCTGCCTTGGGTATTAGCAAACCTCTGCCACACCCAAATAAGCTTTACAATACACAGCTGCAAAAAGTAGTAATCACTAAATCCCTAAAATTTCACCCACTTCAGACTCAGCCTATTCCCTTCCACAGCTATCTACCATATAAATAGTAACAGAAACGTGTTGATTACTTTACAAACATTCACAAATGTGACATTTTTTAGGAGGAATTAATGATCTCTCTTCTCCAGTACAAGCAACTACTTTCCTGTCCTTATGGAATGTTTGCCACCAATCAGACCACTCTGGCACACTACTACTACTATTTGCCCTTAAAAAATAAACCGAGCATTAAATATCTGTATGGTAGTCTCTACCTTAGCAGTAACCAACAGCTAGGTTTATACCAGCTCAACATGTGTGCTTTTAAGCTGAAAAAATAAACAAACTACCCAAAACCTGTTACAGCTGCATAACACAATTCTTTATCGGAAATAAATAAAATTAAACAATGCACTCTGCATGATTAAACATACAAATCGCTTTACATATGCACAAAGAAATACCAAATAAATGAATTTTAAGCAAGCAATAATGCCCAACTGTGTGTGTGTGTGTTACTGTGTAAATAATGCATGCATATGGGTGTTTTGAGGTACAACACCACAGGCGGACAGTCTCTATAGCCCTAGAGTGGGCTGTCTGCAAAACTGTTGTGGTTAGCTTATTTTTTTATTTCTGATGTAAAATAGTTCCTCCTCCTAATGTTTCAAACTTGATGTAGAATATGTAAAATTGTGTTGGAGGAAGTATTTTACAACCAAATATAATATTTTCAAAAATTTCCAGATATTCACCTAATTTTTTGGTCCCTTACTCAGAAAAATGTATGGTTTATTGGTAATCATCGGGGATTGAACTCACTAAATAATGACATACATTTGAATTGTCACTAAATAATGACATGCATCGAATTTCAGACAGTGTTTCCTTCGTAAATGAATGCTAAAACAAATCCTTTTGCTCTAGCAACTTCCTAATTTTTTATACTGGCAATGTTTAAAATCTGTTCCCATTTTTTAGCCTGTGTTTCCACCATACATCTCAACCTCTAAGCTCAGGAAATCTAGACAAAATAATAGGGAAACAAAGGTGTAAAATTAACGACAGCTTTTGAATATTGCTCTTATAAACTTAGAAAGTTGCTAGCATTACATGTTTTTATTAGCATGCAGTTTGTAAAGGATAAGAAGTTGTTTAAAACTCAAATTACTTCAACCCTGCATGATTTGCCAGAAAACCACAAATCTTATGAGGAACCATCAGATAAATAGCAGGCAAAAATATGAACATTATGTAAAAATCTCGACAGTTGAGATGTATGGACCCCCCTTTACTTTAGGTTTTATCCAGATTTCTTGAGCTATGAGGTTGAGAGGTATGCACACCTCTGCTGCTGCCACTGGTCCATTACTCCCAGTCACACACACACACACACACACACACACACACACACACACACACACACACACACACACACAGACACACACACACACACACACACACACACACACACACTCCACCACTTTTATGCATGCAAGCATGCATACACACACACACACACAGAGGAAGAAACAGGAACATAAACATACACACACATTTTTTAATGGTTTCTTTTAACTTTACATTTGCTAAATGGCAAAAGTGCTGCTTAGCAAGTGAAAAATAATGGCTAGATCAATCTGACTTTCATACACGTATACACTCACACATAGGCATAAACGCACACACACTTTTTCATTAAACAGCAAAAGCTGTTTATCGAGAGTAAAATAATGGCAACCATTAACTTCCCTACAGTCCATGCTCCACAGCAGCTTAATATACTGCAATGAAGTGGCAGACTCTTTTCAGAGGGCCTTACCTGTACATTAACACCCTGTTGGAGAGCATTCACTCTCTAATCAGAGTGATGAAGTACAAGTCACCCATTCTTTAAAAGAGAAATGGCATATCAGCTTGTCTGGCAGAGGGTGAAGGACTCTCTAAATTTGACTACATCTAACTTAAAATTCATTAAAGCAGTTTCCCTCTGTAAACTCCAACAGAAAGTAACAGTCCCCTTTTTCCTAAAAATGGTTCCCAAATAACAGTAGCTGTTTTTTTTCCCTCTCCAGTCTGAGTAAAATGTACTGTTTTATTTCTACAGTCTGGGGAAAGTGCAAATAATATAATGCATTTTTGATATGAATTAGCAGTTCCTAGTGCATTAATCTTTGTTTGTGTCTTTCGGCTTTTCCCGGTTAGGGGTCGCCACAGCAGAACTCCGGTCCGCTAATGATTGGCAGTAGATTTTTACATACTGGCTTCCCGGGCCTAACGCACAACCTTCAACGAAGGAACGCCCATTCCCGCATGTCGCTACACAGAAGACACTCTAACTGAGAATCGAACGGGCAATGTCCATCTGTGAGGCGACAATGCTACCGCAGCACCACCACCGCAGTCTAGTGTATTAATCTTTAAGGACTGCAAATGTGTGTACGCGTGTGACGCCAGTTTCAGTCTAAGAGCTCTGCTGCATTTTCAACGAAGACAAATACACATTATGAATAGAGCATATGCTATAGAATTTAGTGGAAGCAAAAACCCCATCTTTATAAAATTTAATTACAAAATACATTTATGTCAGTTTATGGTTTTAGTGAAAGACAACTGCAGACTTCAATCTGTCACAGCTTTCTTCTTTAAACAGTTACATTGGTTGTAAATAAATAAAATATTAGAAAACTGTGTGCACACTCAATTACTTAAACACCTCCTTGGCAATGAGCTTTTCTCTTCCACACAACATGGCTTCCGTCCAGGACATAACACAATTACACCCCTGCTCTCTTTCACTGATACTGTCAACAAAGCCTTTGACATCGGTCTCTATACCGCAGTAATCCTACTAGATCTGTCAAAAGCTTTCGACACAGTATCACATAAACTACCACACCAAATATCAAAACTGGTATGTTCCCCCCAATTCTGTCAAATGGTTTACCTCCTACCTTAATAACAGAGAACAATCAGTAAAATGGCAAAATGCACAATCTAACTATAAAAAAAAAAAAAAAACAACACAGGAGTCCCTCCGGATTTCATTCTAGGGCCACTACTCTTCAATATTTTTATCAATGACCTTCACAAAGTCTCTCAACTAGGAAACTTGATCCAATATGCTGACGATTCAACAATTATATCTTTCGCCAACAATTTCTCTAACCTTCTCAAAATAACCTAAAAAGCTTTTACTTCCATAGAAACCTGGCTAAGTAATTCTCAACTATTACTAAACCCCAAAAAAGCAAAACTACTCCTATTCACTTCAAAACCACCAAACACAGACTTTAAGATTTTTTCTAAGGATGGAACTGAATTAGAAATAACTAGAATGGCCAAACTATTAGGTATAACAACAGATGACAAACTTAACTTTGAACTACATATTCATAACACAATAAAAAAAGTACACTTCAAATTAGGCAAACTATATAGGTACAAACTATACTTCAACAAGCAAACCAAAGCAAAACTAGCAAGCACCCTGCTCCTCCCCTCCCTTCTAAGCACCCTGCTCCTCCCCTCCCTTCTAAGCACCCTGCTCCTCCCTTCCCTTCTAAGTACCCTGCTCCTCCCTTCCCTTCTAAGTACCCTGCTCCTCCCTTCCCTTCTAAGTACCCTGCTCCTCCTTCCTCTAAGCACCCTGCTCCTCCCTTCCCTTCTAAGTACCCTGCTCCTCCCTTCCCTTCTAAGTACCCTGCTCCTCCCTTCCCTTCTAAGTACCCTGCTCCTCCCTTCCCTTCTAAGTACCCTACTCCTCCCTTCCCTTCTAAGCACCTTACCCTTCCTTCCCTTCTAAGCACCCTACTCCTCCCTTCCCTTCTAAATACCCTACTCCTCCCTTCCCTAAGTACCCTGCTCTTCCCTTCCCTTCTAAGTACCTCCTCTTCCCTTCTAAGTACCCTCCCTTCCCTTCTAAATACCCTACTCCTCCCTTCCCTAAGTACCCTGCTCCTCCCTTCCCTTCTAAGTACCCTACTCCTCCCTTCCCTTCTAAGCACCCTACTCCTTCCTTCCCTTCTAAGCACCCTACTCCTCCCTTCCCTTCTAAATACCCTACTCCTCCCTTCCCTAAGTACCCTGCTCTTCCCTTCCCTTCTAAGTACCTACTCCTCCCTTCCCTTCTAAGTACCCTACTCCTCCCTTCCCTTCTAAGTACCCTACTCCTCCCTTCCCTTCTAAGTACCCTACTCCTCCCTTCCCTTCTAAGTACCCTGCTCCTCCCTTCCTTCTATAATGAAGTGCTGTCTTCACCAACCTACTTTCATCCCTTAGTAATAAACTACAATCCTGTTATTATAAAATAGCTAAATCTGCCTCAAGAAAACCAAACCACACACACCACTGTGAAGCAATTGCAGAACTCAACTGGCTCAAATTCTTGAGCCATCTTTCTTATATCCAGCTAATAGTAGCATAAAAACTAATTTTCAAACCCCACCTCTGCCCAGCGCTTCACTCAGTCGTACAAACTTACACTCCTACTCGGTCACTTAGATCATCTCAGAAACAACTTATAAAGGTTATAAAACCAAACAAAAGAGATGGACAAAGTCTGTACTCCTGTAATGTAGCCAAACTTTGGAACACATTACCCTCCCATAAAACTCTAATGGAATCTTCAAAACTTTTTAAATCATCACTCAAACTACACTACCAAAATAACTTATCCTGTCACTGCACAACAATCAGCCCTCCATAGCCTCCCTACCTCATGCTAAACTATCCTAAGTGACTGTCACAATTTACCTCATTATATACTGCTGCCCTTTACTGCCTGACTTCTCTCCTTCTCCCTACCTCATGCTAAACTATCCTAAGTGACACTCACAAATTACCTCACTATATACTTCTGCCCCTTTACTGATTGACTTTACTCTCTTTCTTGATTCAAACCTTCTGAGAATTTTTATCTGAATATGGAACTAAGAATATTGTTCATTTTAAATGTACTACCACTATGGTATATAATCTGCAAATGTTTTTTTTTTAATTCTTAAATGTCTTAATGTTCTTTATTTTTAAATGTATTACCTTGGAGCTTTTCACCCCAGGCCTCCACTGAAAATGGGTCAATGGCCAAGTGGACTTTCCTGGTCAACAAATAAACAGTATAGTACCACTTTTCCACAGGTATTACAGTGAAAAAGTAAAATAAAAAGGACTCGCAATACAGCTAGCAACATAGGACATTAGAATAAGATAAGAAAACTAAGACATACAAGGAATGCATCTTACAATACTCCCACTGTGCAGAATGCTATATTGTCTAATGGAAGGGGAAATTTACAATCTTCAGTGTAACTAGTAAATCCTAAGAAAACAATCTATTTCTTTTTTAGAAAGAAAAAGATAAGACTGGAGACTTGAAAGGTATAAATGTAAGCAGGCAAGACAATAAAACTACCAAACATTCATAAGAAAAAGCTAGTCTAGTGAAGAAAGGCAGATCTGACCTTTTAATGTTTTTGTGGCAGACTCCTCAGTGAAGCAACAGTAATAAATAACCAGAGGAAAAAAGCAGGTGCAATCTAAACTACTCACCAGTCTCCTGAATGCAAACCATCAGCAGAAGGTGGGGAAGATGAACAATCCTACTGAGGAGAAGCCAGACAAAAATAAGAAAGAATGGGCAAAATGCTGGAGCTCTTGAAGGGCAGAATTCATTGACAAATTGTGTAGTGTGGGCATTTTGATTGGTTCTTGCAATGTGTGGGGAAGTGCTGATCCGCACAATGTGAGCTGTTCAACAGCTTGCTCACAATATAATGCAAAGCATGCAAATTAGTATATAAACCTACTGAGATACTCTAACACAACCAAATTTGTAAGTGTGTGTGTCTTTCGGCTTTTCCCGGTTAGGGGTCGCCACAGCGGAACTCCGGTCCGCTAATGATTGGCAGTAGAGTTTCACATGCTGGCTTGCCGGGCCTAACGCACAACCTTCAACGAAGGAACGCCCATTCACGCATGTCGTCACACAGTAGACGCTTTAACTGAGAATCGAACGGGCAACGTCTAACTGTGAGGCGACAACGCTACCGCAGCACCACCACCGCGTGACTACAACCAAATTTGTAAGTAATGTTTTTTTTTTTTTATTCATTTCATTTAATTCTCATTACAACCAAATTTGTAAGTAATGAGAATTAAATGAAATGAATAAAAAAACTGTGATTCACAGACATCAGCAAAGCTACCTGAACTTCGTGTACATCTTTATAGAGCGTGAAAGCATGATGAAAAGTTTACTGCTGCATTTCAGTCAATTCTGTAGTTCCAACAATTTGTGTTCAGCAGTATTTAACTGGTTTAACTGTTTAACTTCTGCCACAGCTGGCAAGTTTTTTTGTCCCCACTGGATTAGGGCTCATAAACCATAAGAAATCAGTGACAGACCACATGGCCGAAGACCAGATGGTGACTTACTACACAACTCCTCAGGAGATCATTAAGAGATGGTTGAACATATTGTGCCTACATGCCTAATCTGTCATATGGTCTTGAGAATACAAAGTATGTGTAGCTCTCACCACAGTAGTCACTGGGAGCTTTTCAGTGATCTACTGGAAATATTGCCTACTGTATATATGGAACAGCTCACATGGTTCATCAGGACTGCAAAGGAAATAATCAGTATTACAAAGGTTCACAGCTACGTACTAGGATAGCTGCCCTTGTGAGCCATTTTAAACCTAGCTAATTTACATTTTTGTACTCAATAATTACATACAATTCCCCATTGAGAATAACTGTGATCATACAATAGATAATTTGAGGGGACCCATCTATGGGATAAAGCATTTAGGAGCTGCTTCTGTCCATTAGTAGTACTGGGGGCAGCCCTGGGGTTAATTCTGTTTCCCATCCATAGATTCAAGTTGTGCTTGAATAGGGCAGGAATGAACTTTATTTTATGTGGATAGAGAGTCTGTTCTAGAACAGTAGTATCCTTTGCGTGATGGGCATGTCCCTCTAAACTCTTCTGTTGATGTTGCAGAACAGGCTTATCCCTAGACTGATTTCTGATGCCATTTGACTTGCTGATGTGCAGTAAATCCATCAGTAATGGACAGAATCACAAACCAGGAACCAAAAACAATAAAACCACAAAAGTATAACAGCCACAGACTGGTACACACATAACCTCACTGCAGTGTTAAAATAAAGCAATGATTTTAATAAACCTTTTAGCGCTTTCGTCAGAATGTAACAAAGACAGAGATTACACAATACAAAAAAACTTTCATTTAAATATCCCTCCAAAATACATCACATGACTGATGCAACCCAGCTTCTTTCAAAATTTAAATAACCTTTTTAAAGACATAAATGTATATATAAAATAACAAATGAATAAAAAGTTAATAAACAAATTACACAACATAAGAATGAAGTCTTAAAACACTGGTAATGTATCATTCAGACCAGGATAAATATTGGCATTCAACCTAATCTGCCATCTAAGTTCTTTTAAGTCTATTAAGTCATTCCACGGTCCACCTCTCATTTTTAGAGACCATATCCAGACCCATAAACCCAAAATTGTGCCCTGAATAGTTAAGGGCATGTTTTGTAAATGCATGATTTATATTTTGCTTCCTGATGTCAAGGATATGTTCATAAATATGTTCCATGAATTTTCTCTTAGTTTTTCCCACGTAAAAACATTTGCAATGCAAACACAGGGCCAGGAAAATAATGCCAAATGAGTTACAGTTACAAAAAACGTGCATTTTAACTACCACCCCGTTCACTTTTACTTCATTTTGAACTAATATACACTTACCTTGGTTACAAAAATAAAAGTTATCTTCTTACCATAACGTTCCATGTTAGTTGTCTTCTTCTCGCCTTCTTTCTTGCTGGACGGGTTCGGAGCCGACCTTGGCTCCGACTCAGCCACTCTAAAAAGCTCGAGAGTTGGTTCCACCGGCTCGAGGCCCCCCTTATATCCCACAATGCTAGGCGTGAATTACCTCAGATCTCGTTTGTGAGCTAGGCCCAGCTAATAATACAACCAGAAAAAAACTGGAAAAAGAGTCCACCTCTATAAACAAAGGGGAAGAGAAAAGGTGACCTAAGCCTGATCCAGGAAATATGCACAGCAGAGCATATACCTATCGCAAAGAGGTGGTAGAAAGAGAGGTCACAATCAAACTCCTCTAGGTCTGTCCAGGCCAGGGGGAAGGAGGGTGGGACGCAAGAAGGCGAGAAGAAGACAACTAACATGGAACGTTATGGTAAGAACATAACTTCTATATGTTAAGTTGTCTATCTCGCCTTCATTCTTGCTGGATGGGACCGTGTCCCTAGCACCTTGTCCCGGGTGGCCTAACGGAACAGACTCTTGAGAACAGTGGAACCAAAGTTAGCTCTATGCCTTGAAGCTAAATCCAACTTATAATGTGAAATGAAAGTGTGAGGAGTAGCCCAAGTAGCCGCTGCACAAATGGTGTCAATAGGCAGTCTGTCTTGGAAGGCTATAGAAGTAGCCAAAGCTCTGGTGGAATGGGCTTTAGGTTTGTTAGGCAGCTTTTGGTGTCTAATTTCATAAACAATGGAAATTAGAGAGGTTAGCCATCTAGATAGTGATACCTTGGAAACAGAAAGTCCCTTTCTGCCTTCTGCATAAGAGACAAGCAGCTGGTCAGATTTTCTGAATTGTTTGGTTCTATCCAAATAGTACCTTAACTGACGATGAAAATCTAGCCAATGCAATTTTTGTTCAGACCTATTAGAATATTCTGGAAAAAACACAGGGAGGTCAATGCTTTGATTTAGGTTAGACGCCGAGGCTATTTTAGGTAAAAAGGACGGGTTGGTTTGTAAGGATACCCTGTCCTTATGGAACAACAGATAAGGAGGTCGACAGCTGAGTGCATGAAGTTCTGAAACTCTTCTAGCTGAAGTAATAGCTACCAGAAAGAGAGTCTTCCATGATAGCAATTTTAACGAACAGGAAGCTGCAGGTTCGAAAGGGGAAGAATCAAAGAGCTGAGCACTAAATTAAGGTCCCAAGGAGGAGGAGGATTTCTTATAGGAGGTCTGAGAAGAAAAACTCCTTCAAAAAGGCTTTGCAAAGCTTGTGGGACATGATGGCAGATTCTGAAATGCCTACATGAAAGTTAGATATAGCTGCCAATTGAACTTTGAGAGTAGAAGGAGATGAACCTGCATGAAAGAGTTCAGCTAGAAAATCAAGAACCATATGGATGGGAGCAGTGAAAGGATCTAAATCCTTTCCTTGAGCCCAATAGGCAAAACGTTTCCACTTACTAAGATAAATTTTCCGAGTGGAAGATTTATGTGAAGCTATTAAAATATCTCGAACAGTGTGAGATATTTGAGGAAGCCTGGCTAGGGTAGGAACTGGAGGAACCAAGCAGTGAGGTTCAGAGAGGGGAGGGAGCGATGTAACTGACCCGACTGATGGATCAAAAGATCTGGAACTAGGTCCAGATGCCAAGGTTGCTCCAACAGAAATTGATGTAGAAAGGGGAACCAAACCTGTCGAGGCCAGTAAGGAGCAATGAGGATCAATGAGGCCTTCTGAGTGATAGCTTTCTGTATCACTTGAGAGATTAGTGGGAAGGGAGGAAATGCATACAGAAGTCCCTGGGGCCAAACTTGGACTAGAGCGTCTCTGCTGGGCTGGCCTGGTAACGGGAATAGGGTGAAAAAATCTCTGCACTTGCTATTTTGGGGAGTAGCAAAAAGGTCGCAGCAAGGCTGACCCCACTTGAGAAAAATTTTTCTCGCAATAGAATCTTTCAGAGACCACTCGTGAGGCATGAGGATAGCCCTGCTCAACTTGTCCGCGATTTGATTGGACTTCCCGGGGATGTGCGTTGCTATCAGAAAACGCTGAGAAGAAATCACCCATTGCCACAGTCTGAGTGCTTCTCGACATAGGGGATAGGACCTGGTTCCGCCTTGTTTGTTGATATACCACACTACAGACATATTGTCCGTCTGGATTGCTATCGTTCCCAGGGGAAGAGAGTCTTGAAGGGCTTGCAACGCTAAAAGCACTGCTCTCATCTCTAGAACATTTATATGCAAGTGGCATTCGTTTGGTTGCCATATGCCCCGGACAGTTCTGCCCTGATAATGCCCCCCCACCCGATCAGGGAGGCGTCCGTTGTCAGAATAACAACCGGAGGGGAAGGAACAAAGGGTCTTCCCAAGAAGAGCTGAGGGGAAGACATCCACCACAGAAGATGATTCCTGCATGTTTGCGTAATCATAATGGTGTGAGACATCGGAAGTTGTTGGTATGACCATTGTGTGAAGAGCATCCATTGAAGGATTCTCATGTGAAATCTGGCTAATGGAAGTAGAGGAATGGCAGCCGCCATAATCCCTAATACTTTCAGAACTAATCTGGCTTTGGCTCTGTTGTTGTTGAAGAGAAGCGAGACCAGTTTGCGTATGTCTGTTATTCTCTGATCTGTTAGTCTCGCCGACATGCTGACTGTGTCTAGATTTGCGCCTATGAAGGTAATAGCACGACAAGGCGACAAAACAGACTTTTCGCAATTTACTGAGATGCCCAACTTTTGACAAATGCGAAAGGTGTAGTCTCTGGCCATTAGAAGAAGATGCTTGGTGGGAGCTGTGAGGAGCCAGTCGTCCAAATATGGAAACACCTGGAATCCTTGACGTCTCAGGTGAGAAGCTACCACTGCCATGCATTTGGTAAACACCGGGGCAGTGGTGAGTCCAAAGGGCAGGGCTCTGAATTGAAAATGACTGGTTCCCAGCCTGAAGCGGAGGAATCTTCTGGGCGTCTGTTCATCTTTATATGATAGTACGCGTCCCGAAGATCTATAGAGCACATCCAGTTTTCCTTTCCCAATAGGGGAAGGATGGACTGTAGCGTGACCATCCGAAATCTTGTTTTCTTGACTGACTTGTTCAAGATACTGAGATCCAAAATTGGTCTCCAGTCCCCTGTTTTCTTTGGAACTAAAAAGAACCTGGAGTAGATTCCGGATCCTAGCTGGTCTGCTGGAACTGGCTGAATTGCTCTTTTGCAGCAGCTTTGAAATTTCCAAAGCTGCAAGATCCCTTTGAGCGGGTGGAACATCTGGCAGGGATTTTTGATTGGTTTGGAATGCGAACTAAGGGAATGGAATAGCCTTCGAAATGATGGACTGTACCCACTTGTCTTGAGTTAGGGATCGCCAAGCTTCTGGGTACAGTGACAATCTTCCCCCGACTGCCTCCGAAGGTGGACAGTCGGGCAACACCTCAGGGATGCTGAAAGGGCTTATCGGAAAAGGTTTCTCGATTGCCCTGGTTCTGCGGACCCCCTCTGCCTCTAGGGCGACGTCTACCATTATTGTTCCCTCCTCTGCCTCTGGAGGGGAACCGACTCTGTGTGTCAGGCAAATTCCCTTGAGATTGTTTACGGAACCACATTTTCCCACTTTTCTGGCCTTTGGGGTAAGGTCTAGAAGGAGTAGAAAAACGGACTCCGACAGCAGACAAGGTTTTGCCATCCGTCTCGCACCTAGTCAAGGTTTCTTTCACTTGAGGACCAAAAAGAGATGATCCATCAAACGGGGAATTAGTGAAAGACGTTTTAAAGGGGTCCGCGAAATTGCATAGTCTCATCCAGGCATGCCGGTGTAAGGCTACACCTGTCCCTGCGGCTCTACTCGCTCCATCAGCCGCATATGAAAGGAGGCGCATGGAGGAGTTAGCTATAAAATTCAGGGTAGTCAGCTGGGCGTTCATCTTGTCCTGAAAACCTGCAGCTGTAGGATCCTTCAACATCTCACTCGCTTCCTTGATCAAATCTCTCTGGAGACGAGTGAAATGGCATAAGTAATTCAGCGAACGCATTGCAAATGTCACTGATGAAAACATCCGCTTCCCGTACCTGTCCATAGATCTAGATTCCTTGTTAGGGGGATGGACAGGCACTGAAGGATCAGCTAGTTCCTTCTTGGTGGCAGCAGCTACCACCATAGCATCCACAGTAACTCCTTTGGTCAGAAATTGTTTATCAGTGGGTGCTGTTATAAATTTAGAAGGTCTCCTGGGGGTAGGGTCCACTGAGTCAGGAGCAGTCCAGGCTTTCTTTGCTACCACCTGCATGAGGGGGTCAAAGGGGGGGGACACCCAGGAGGTGGAAGGGCGAGAGCCAAACGCCTCAAGATACACAGATTCATCCTCCAAAGGGTTAAGGGCTGGCCAATTTCCCCTCTGTTTCAGGATTTCTAGAATGTCTGCAAAGGAGACATCTTCAGAAGGGGAACGGGGGGAACCCTCGGAATCCTCTAAATCTGTGTCAGAGGTGACAGACTCAGGTGAGTCTGTGTGTTTCCTCTTACACTTTCTCTTCCTAGGGGCTCCCTGCCAATTCAGGAGAGGCCTCAGAAGAGGATGAGATCCCCACAGGGGATTCTTGAGGAGCTGGCTCTCTGCGGTCAGGGATGAGGGAGAGTAGACATCACCTGAGGCAATCAAGAGGGAGGGGCGGACGGAGCCGACTGTGGAGTTGAACCAGGTTCCAACACACTCCGCATGACCTCGAATGCACCCCGTCAGGCAGAGCCAGAGATCCCCGCCCGAGAAGCTGAGAACCTCCCTCGGCACCGACAGAGATGGCTCGAGGCCGATGTCGGAGCCGAACTCACCAGCGCCGAAGCACCGAGAGGGAGAGCGGGTCGGACAAGGGTCCGATGCCACTCACCCCTCGAGCCGACGAGGGAAGTCCGACACCGAGATTCTTCAAAGGAAGAAATCGGAGCGACGACGGAACCGAAGACAAGTGTATCGGTTCCGACGCTACCACAGTCTCTGTTCCGAGACGCCTGCCCGAGCTCAGAGGAGTCGGAGGAGGAATATTTAGAGGAAAGGTTGAAGCATCGACTGATGAGTCGGGCTCTGAAGCATTTGGGCCAGTGCCTCGGACTTTAGAAGTCGACTCACTACCCTCTGAAGGTCATGATCCGAAAGCCTCGATGACCTAGAGGAGTGAGACCTATGGCTCCGTTCAGACAGCAAGGAAGACGCTGGAGCCGAATGAACGGAGCCAAGGGAGGGTGACCTAGACCTCTTTCTAGATGTCGGCTCCGAAGGTCTGATCGGAGCCGACCCAGGAATCTCCAATACCTCGGCTCCAGCCGGAGCCGAGGGAACCACAGAAACTGCAGCCAAAGACTCATCGGCTCCAGCCGGAGCCGATGTAGCAGTAGGCTTCGAAGCCTTAGGCCTCGACTCAGAAACTGGAGTCGAAGCCTTGGAAGGTTTTCCCGATGAAGCAGTTAGGGAACCTTCAGGCTTGAGCAAACCCCTTAGGATGAGTTTGTTCTTTCTTTCCTGCAGGACTCTAGGGCTGAAGCCATGGCATACAGCACAAGAGTCCTGCAGGTGTAAAGGTCCCAGGCAGTACACACAAGAAGTGTGACCGTCTGTCAGAGACATTTTCTGACAGCACGAGTCACACTTCTTGAAGCCTGAGACCTTTAAATCCTTGGACATTTTCAAGGAACCGAAGTGTAACCACCACACAAAACACACACACACCGATTACACTATCAGAAAAAAGGGTAAATTAAACTAAAGCTAAAGAATTAGTTAGTTTATATAAAGTAAATCCCTACAAAAACACATACACACCACTATTAGGGATGGAGGGCCCGAAGGCCTAAGGAAAGAACTTATCAGTTCTTGTGGGAAAGGGGCTGGATAAGGGAAGAAAGGATAATATCCACTACACTATAGCTAAAGAAGAAAAGGCTAAGCTAAAAGGGGTTTAAATAGTTATTAAAAACTATTCTAATACAACTGACCTGAGCCGGTAGAAAAAACAACACCTCGATCGCTGTAGCGGCAAACGAGATCTGAGGTAATTCACGCCTAGCATTGTGGGATATAAGGGGGGCCTCGAGCCGGTGGAACCAACTCTCGAGCTTTTTAGAGTGGCCGAGTCGGAGCCGAGGTCGGCTCCGAACCCATCCAGCAAGAATGAAGGCGAGATAGACAACTTAACATCCCACATTTAAATGTACCACTTCTGGAAGAGGGAAACAAGACATCACTATTAACAGCTTCCAAAATCTGCTAAAACAATCTACCTTTCCTATAAACTACTTTGGGTGCATTACCCGAAGTATCAAGATATCCCTCAAAACAAAAAGGTCCAACTCTTTCTCAAAATACTAAAGATGTGGGCATGATCTACCATACAGGTGGTAACAAAGGAAAGGGAGAAGTCTTTACTAGTGTTCACTTTTTTATTTGCAAAAATCAGTTTCATACTCCATAATTCTAAGTAATGGCACGTATTGGTCATTCAACATTTTTTGGTTGACTTCTGACCAAATATTTTGTACCAACACAGGGGGGGGTAACCTCTAGATATAAATATATCAGCTAAGGCCCCAGCCTCTAGTTGAAATGTATCTTCTTCTGTAACCATTCTGGTCAAATGCACGAACTGTCCCTTAACCCCCCCCCTTTTGATGTTCTGGGTGACAACTATTGTAGTGCAAAAGACTGTTCGAGTATGTAGACTTTCTATGTATGTTACTAACCAGTCCTTCCATTGGGAATGTCTTTAAAAATATGTACATCCAAATAAGTGATGTCAAGAGTAACTACCTGCTGACGTAAATCTAAAAAAGGATGTGGTTTGATTTAAATACTCAACAAGAGAGTTAAATTCCCCTAGAGATCTATTCCATACAATAAACACGTCGCCCAAAAAACAGATATACAGTTCCCAGGGTGGTAGGTTACACCTGTTGAGCACTTATCTCTTCTCCCACTGTAGCATAATTATATGGGAAAAAATAGGGGCACAGGCTGTCTCCATTGCTACACCCTTCTTCTGTACAAAATAATGACTCCCCCCAATATACAAAGTTATTTTTTAACATAAGTTTCATTAAGCTGACTAAGGTGTTAATCTCATTGTTTGTAACACTCATGGACTCCACCAATAAATAAATCATGAAACCAACTCAGACCAGTGTCGTGGTATCACATTAAAAAGATTAACCATATCCACCATACAAAACATTAAATCATCACTAAATCTCACTTTTCTGAGTTTACCAAGAAATTTTCCGGAGTCCCAACAAATATGCACATACTTATCCCAAATTATTTAACTTTAGGTCAATAAATCTGGAAAGGGGCTGTGTTTTGGACCTACATGCATTCACACTGGGTCTCATAGGGGTGTCCCTTATATTTTTGTGAATCTTGGGGAGACCAAAGACAGACGGTACTGTGAAATATTTAACATACAAAAAAATTCCATTCTTCTTGAGTTAACTGACCCCAGTCCACCACATCCTTCAATAACCAATCAATGTTGGCGTATGAAATACGAACAAAGTTCAAAGAGGTTTCCTCATAAAAACTGTAATCAAAAATAAATTCGTACATCTTATTCAAATAATCAACATGATTCATAATTACATCCCCCCACCCCTGGTGGGTTTCATTACCTTTATTTTTTACCAAAACTCAGTTTTCTTAATAGTTCAAATACAGTATCTGAAGGATTATTAAACTTCCTACCCGATCTGTTATGCAACAGAGATCTGAATTCGAACTCACATAACTTCTCAAAAAGAATTAAGGGCATAGCAAGGGGGGGGGGGGTTGAATAAAGTACTCCTGCTAAAAACCTTACATGCCATATCTACATTTCTATTTCTGCAAAACATCCTTAAATTTAACTTCCCAAGAAAAAATGTCAAGTCTATTACCAAGTCATCAATTTTAAATCTCGTAGCAGGAACAAAGGTGAAACCTTTGCTCAATAGTTTAACAACAACCTTGCCATATAGCTTTTCAGCATAATTATAAATTGAAAAGTCATCTTTAACATTTGATACAATAGTCAGAACATTAGCCTCCATTTGTAATTCCAGTTCCTCTAACCCAAAAATACTGTTGATTAATTCCTGGTCTGGTGATAACACCTCCTGTATTGCTGGCGAAGAAAACCATCCACCCCAGCCTGATTCAGCTGCACCTGCTGGTTGTTCCTGCGGTTCTTTATCCTTTCCAAGCATCAGGGAAGGTTCCCTTCTAAAGTGACGGAGCTGTCATCAATTGCATCCTTGCCAGCTGTGATGCTGCTGAATACTGCTGTGCTGCTACACTATAGTGCTCATGACCAAGGAAGCAGCATTGGGGATTTCAAAATTTGCTGTTTTAGACAAAAGTGAAGTATGTCAGAGACAAAATACAGTTGTGTACACTTACCATAAATGTAGATGTTCGAGTGTATTCACTGTTGCAGTCATTACATTTGGGTAATCCTGCTGGCAGGTTGCCCTCAGTCGGCCTGAATTCCAAAGTCTTGGGTCCTGCATCGGCTGCTGTCGCCCCTTCCCTGACATCAGGTCATCAGGGGTATAAAAGAAGAAGCAGACGCCATTTTCTTCAGTTTTTCTTGCCCCAGATGTCAGGTGCCCCCTAAAAGGGTAGCAAAAATGTATATATATATATATATATATATATATATATATATATATATAAAATTACATGCAGCAATATAAACTTTACCTTCATCTACAAGTAAATACACCATGTAGGTTGTATAAATCAGAGAAGGAAAGATAAGTTCCAGCAGAAAAATGGGGGATGGCGGGTGGGAAACCTGGACTGCAACTGTGAATACACTCGAACATCTACATTTATGGTAAGTGTACACAACTGTACTATGTTCTTTGTGTTTCACTGTTGGTCATTACATTTGGGTAGAATCCCAAAGCTAAGGTTGGGAGGCTGGAGCTAAACAGTATTAGGAGCGGATATGAGGCCCTGCATAACTGCAGTGGCAAAGCCTGCCCTGGATTTAGAGTAGAGTGGCAGATGATAGTGCTTTGTAAAGGTGTGCATTGAACTCCAAGTGGCAGCCTCTAAAATGTCTTTGGTTGGTACTCCCCTGAGAAAGGCTGCTGAAGTGGCTGCAGCTCTGGTTGAATGTGGCCTAATGCCCTTAGGCACTGGCTTGCCATGTTGAAAATAGCAGAAACGAATGCAGTGGCCTATCCACTTTGAAATAGTCTGCTTTGAGGTAGCCTTTCCTTGTGATCCTGCAGCATATGCCACTAGTAATTGCTGTCTTCCTGAAAGCTTTGGTTCTGTCCAAGTAGAATCTGAGCTGTCTGTGTACGTCCAAGGAATGCAGAATTCTCTCCCCCTTGTTCTGTGGATTTGGATAAAAAGTTGGCAGATGAATGCTTTGGTTAAGAGCCACACTGGACACCACTTTAGGCATAAATATAGGGTTTGTCCTCAGAGAAACCCTGTTGGGATAAAAGATTCCACAGCCATGAGTGCCTGTAGCTCTGAAACTCGTCTTGCAGAAGTTATTGCTAGGAGCAGAGCTGTTTTCCAAGATAAAAATTTTATATTAGCAGTAGCAGCTGGCTCAAAAGGAGGTAGGGTGAGTTTTTCCAAGACATAGTTGAGGTCCCATGCAGGTATTGGTGATCTCCTTGGAGGCCTTAAACTTTTGGCTCCTCTGAGATACTGCTTTAATAAAGAATGAGAAAAGACTGGTGGCTTTGTATTGTAATGAGCCGAAATGGCAGATTCATGAATTTTAATTGATGAAAAAGATAGGCCTTTGTCCAGCATCTCAGTTAAGTATTGCAAAATCTGAGGAATATTTGGTACAGCTGTATCAATTCCTTGTGCCTGGTTCCAAGCACAGAATCTCTTCCATTTTCCAGCATAAGATTTTCTAGTACTAGGCCTTCTGGCTTCCAAAATGACATCCATCACAGCTTTACTGAGAGGTGTGTTTTGTATGACTACATTATCTGCCATGCTGCCAGGTTTAAAGTCCTGAGTTGGCTGTGCAGGATCTGATTGTTTTGCTGGGACAGTAGATGGGGTATCTGAGGTAAGGTCCAAGCTGGGCATGGAGACAAATTCCTTAGGATTGGATACCAGTACTGGCGGGGCCAGTCCGGGGCAATCAGTATCATCTTTGGCTTCTCCTGTCTGACCTTTAGGAGTACCTTGGGGATGAGTGGCAGTGGAGGAAAGCCATATACTGATAGGTTTTTCCAGCTAAAAGATAAAGCGTCCATTTTCCATGCTTGTCTGTGATAAGTCCTTGTGCAGAATCATTTTAGTTGGTAGTTGTGAGGGGAGGCAAAAACATCTATGTCTAGGCATCCCCATTTCCTTGTTATCATGCTGAAGACTTGTGGATCCAGCTGCCACTTGTGGGGATCCATGAGGTTTCTGCTTAGTTCGTCTGCCAGAGTATTTTCCTTTCCTGGCAGGAATTGTGCCTGCAGATGTACTTGGTAAGTCAATGCTGTGTCCAAC
Organism: Protopterus annectens; assembly: GCF_019279795.1. Lineage (NCBI taxonomy): Eukaryota > Metazoa > Chordata > Ceratodontiformes > Protopteridae > Protopterus > Protopterus annectens. The sequence continues at coordinate 1,165,158,969 of NC_056737.1, read as the reverse complement.
AAAGTCATGGCTAGTCTGCAAAGAGGGTAAGAATGAGTGCCTCCCTGCTTGTTTATATACCACATGACCGTGGTGCTGTCTGTCTTTATCAATAGTTGTCCCGGGTGAAGTAGGTCCATGAAGGCTGTCAGAGCATTTTGATCAGCTAGCATCTCTTTTTGATTGATATGTAGATGCATTTGGTTTGAGGACCATGTGCCCTGAATGCATCTTCCTGCCATGTGGGCCCCCAAGGCATAATCTGATGCATCCGTTGTTAGTGTCTGCCTGACTGGGGTTAATGTGAATGGTTGTCCCTTGTTCTGGTGACAGGCCTTCGCCCACCATTGAAACTCCTGTTGCAGGCAGGGAATGAGAGTGATCATTGCCTCCAGGCTGTGGCTATGTTGAATCCAAACACTTTTTATGTACCATGGAATTACTAGAATGCAGGATGCCATGAAGCCCAAAGCCTGCAGAATTTTTCTTGCAGATAACTGGGCCTTTGTTGCCAACATCTTGAAACAGGTAGTCAGTTGCCTTTGTTTGTCTGGCGTGAGATAAGCCATCTGGGCAGTTGTATTTAAGCTTGCACCCAGGAATAATCTCTTGAGAGGGTACTAGTTTTGATTTCTTTTCGTTGACTATGTACCCTAGGCATGTTAGAAGTCTTTTCACAAACGCCAGATGCTGTAAAAGAATGTCCTTGTTCTCTGCTTGAATTAGACAGTTGTCCAAGTAAGGATATATTTGTATTCCTCTTTGTCTGCAGAATGCAATTACTGGTGCCAGGCACTTTGTAAAGACCCTGGGCGCAGTAGATAAGCCAAAGCGCAGTGCAGAGAATTGGTAATGCATTGAGCCAGCCTTGATTCTGAGGTATCTTCTGCATGACTGTCTGATTGGGACATGCAGGTATGCCTCTTTTAGGTCTAAAGTCACAAGCCAAGCATTCTTGCCCAGCATGGGCAGAAGCTGCTGCAATGTTAATATTTTGAATTTTGGTATATCCAGGAATGTGTTCAGAATAGATAGGTCCAGTATTGGTCTCCAGGCTCTGTCCTTTCTGGGTACCACAGTCTTGAGTAAAATCCTTGTCCCTGCTCTTGTTCTGGTACTTGTTGAATGGCCCCCATGTCCATGAGGGATGAGACTTGTTTTTGTGCCTCTGCCCATTGATTTTTTGGCACATCTGGCCAGCCGTTTGCCTTTGGCAGGGTATGGAAATGGAACTTGTAGCCTTGTGACACTATGTTTAGAACCCACTTGTCATGGGTTATAATGTGCCAATTTTGAGAAAAAAGTGCTAATTTCCCCCCTAAGGGTGATGCCAGGAGATAAGTGCTTGGTGCAGGCAGGGGGAAGTCATTCGGACTGTTTCCTGTAAGGTTGTGATTTGTCTTCCCCAACTTTGGCGGTAGAAGCACCCCATTGCTTTGACCTGTATGAACCTTGCACCTGGGATCTGCCTCTAGGGCGTCTGGATCTGCCCCTTTGAGGTCTGACACAGGAAAGGACCGATTCTTGGTAGGCCAGTGTCTACTAAACCTAGGGGGCTGTACTTGTAAAAAATCTTTGACAGTTTGCATAGATGTAGCTTTGTCCTCCATTTTCTTTAACATCTCTTCTGCCTTAACACCAAATAAAGTATCATGCTGTAAAGGTGCATCTAATAATTTAACTTTCACATGATCAGGCAGATTTTGTTCCTTTAACCAAGCAAACCTCCTAAGTACAGAACCCGTAACTGCGGCCCTGCAGGAGGCCTCCAAATAATCAAAACCACATTGCAAAGTATGCTTTCCAACTTGTTCAGCTGCACGCAATAAATCCTGCATTTCCTTGTTTTCTGCACATTCAGAGTCTAACAACATTTTCTGTTTAAGCAATGCCATGACATGTTGCTGATATTTGAACATATGTAACTGACACTTTAAGGCCCTTATAGCCAAGGTAGCAGATGTGTAAACTTTTTTCCCCATCTATCCAGTGCCCTATAATCTCTGTCAGAGGGGGTAGGGTTTTTTGCTGCAGAAGCCTTAACTCCTTTGGGACCCTGTGAAATAGTCTCTGAATCTGCAGCAGGGTTTTTAAAAAGGAATTTATGAGAGTCAGGAACCCTGTAATATTTATCAGGCTTAACAGGAGCTGGAGGTAAGGAGTCAGGGGTAAGACTAGACTCCGAAAACACATCTACAATGTCCAACACAGCTGGAATGGCTAGAGGCCTGTGTTGAGGAAGTAAAAGGAAATCTCAGAGCCTCTTTTTAGACTCTGAAAAATCTTGGCTCTCCCAGTGGAAATGCTCCCTCATGGTATGCAAGGTTTCCCCAAAAGAATAGTCCTCTGGAGGAGAAGCTGAAGGTATAGATTCTTCAGCATCAGAATCCTCATAGGGGGGAAGAGAATATTCCTGATCAGAAGAGGAATCAGAAGAAACAGAAACTTGATCTGAAGATTCATAATCAGTCTCTTGCCTAGGCCTCTTATCAGGAGGGGGATGGGAACCCCTGATCAAGGTAATCAAGTCTTCGGCCATTTTGAGCATCTGTTTTTTGGGCATAGAGGTCTGTCCACGTGGCTCTTGAGTTTGTTTCTTTGCTTTAGACTTTGCCTTTGAAGCTGAAATCGGTTTAATGTAAAGATGTTTAGGTCTGAATACACCAGCAGAAGCCGGTGCCTGCTCAGCGGCTCCGAACCCATCTGAGGCAATAGTATCCGAGGCTCCAATACCTTGAGTTTCCAGCAACATGGCCGACTCCAGGTGGGAGTCGGTAGCAGGTGTCAGGGGCTGCGAAAGTGCCTCACTGAGAACCGGCGACTGGCTTAGGAGAAGCTTCGTCATCGGTTTTGGGCATCGGTGGTTTTTCTCTCTCCTTTTCTTTGCATTTTTTGTGAACTCCGGTAGTCGGATGGTTATCCGACGACATTTCTGGATAATTAAACCGGCATCCAAACTAGTTTAAAGCAAAATTATACCGACGCTTAATAGTGCGTTGGTTAAATCTAGCACAAAACCGACAACCAGAAAAGTACAGTTTTGTACCTACCATAAATGTAGATGTTCGAGTGTTCACCCTGCTGCAGTCATCACACTTGGGTTATCCTGCCGTCAGGCGGTCCCGCAGTCGGCCTGAGTTCCAAAGTCTTGGTCTGGCGTCGGTTGCTGTCGCTTCCTCCATGACGTCAGTGCACCAGGGGTATATAAGTGGCATCCGACGCCATTTTCTTCAGTTTTTCTTGCCCCAGATGTCAGGTGCCCCCAATAGGTAGGCAATACATATTGAGATATATATATATATATATATATATATACAAGCAAAAATGAAACAATACTTTTAGTTAAAGCAAATACACCACAGAGGTTGTATAGGACAGAAAGGTCTGGATAAGTCCAGTTAGATCAGAGGGGATGGAGGGAGGGTAACCTGGACTGCAGCAGGGTGAACACTCTAACATCTACATTTATGGTAGGTACAAAACTGTACTATGTTCATCGTGTTACCCTGCTGCAGTAATCACACTTGGGTTGAATCCCAAAGCTAAGGATGGGTGGTGGAGTTAAACAGATGTACAAGAAGCTAGTAGGCCCTGCAAAACTGCAGTGGCAAAGCCAGCTCTAGTCTTAGAATATAGAGGTAAGTGATAGTGTTTGGTGAAGGTGTGCACTGAACTCCAAGTTGCAGCTTCCAGAATATCCTTGGTTGGTACCCCTCTGAGAAAGGCTGCTGATGTAGCTGTGGCCCTGGTGGAGTGGGGCCTAATGCTAGTAGGTACCGGTTTCCCATGATGTGTGTAGCAGAAACGTATGCAATGACCTATCCATTTTGAAATGGTCTGTTTTGAGATAGCTTTTCCTTGTGCTCCTGCAGCATAGGCTACAAAGAGCTGGTCAGAGTTTCTGAAAGCCTTGGTTTTATCCAAGTAGTAACGTAATTGTCTGTGAATGTCCAAAGAGTGCAGGAGTCTTTCTCCTTTGTTCTGGGGATTTGGGAAAAAGGTGGGCAAATGAATGGTTTGGTTTAGGGCCACACCAGATACCACTTTTGGCATAAAGGAAGGGTTAGTTCGCAGAGAGACTCTGTCTTGATGAAAAATGAGGAAAGGCTCCACTGCCATTAGTGCCTGTAGCTCTGAGACTCTTCTAGCTGAAGTTATTGCTAGCAGCAGGGCAGTTTTCCATGAAAGAAACTTTAAATCAGCTGAGAAAGCTGGTTCAAAGGGCGGCAGTGTATGTTTTTCCAGAACAAATTTGAGATCCCAAGTAGGTGTTGGTGCTCTCCTGGGCGGTCTTATGTTCTTCGCCCCTCTGAGGTACTGCCTTAGGAGTGTATGTGAAAATAAAGGAGGATCTGTATTGTAATGAGCTGAAATTGCTGAGGCGTGGATCGTAATAGATGAAAAAGAAAGTCCTTTGTGCAACATCTCAGTCAGGTATTGTAGAATCTGAGGAATGTTTGGGTCAAGGGGATTTTGGCCTTTAGCCTGGTTCCAGGCACAAAATCTTTTCCATTTGTCTGAAAAGGTTTTCCTGGTGCTGGGCCTCCTGGCCTCCAGAATGACATCCATAACAGCTTTGGATAGTGGTGTTAGTTGATTGCTTAGGTGATTTGCCATGCAGCCAGGTTTAAATTCTTGAGCTGGCTGTGTAGAATTTGATTGTCTCACTGGGTGAGCAGGTGAGGAATTTGTGGTAAAATCCATGGTGGGCCGTGGGCTATGTTCTTTAGAATTGGATACCAGTGCTGGCGTGGCCAGTCTGGTGCAATTAGTATCATTTGTGGCCTCTCTAATCTGACTTTCAGCAGCACCTTTGCTAGAAGAGGCAGTGGAGGAAAGGCATACACTTTTAATGTTTTCCAACTGAATGATAGGGCGTCCACTTTCCAAGCTTGTGGGTGGAATGTCCTTGTACAAAATTTTTGAAGTTGGTAGTTTTGGGGGTTGGCAAACAGATCTATGTCCGGGCATCCCCATTTTTGAGTTATCATTGCAAATACTTGTGGATCCAGTTTCCACTCATGGGGATCCATGATGTTTCTGCTTAGGTCGTCTGCCAATGTGTTTTTCTTTCCTGGCAGGAATTGTGCTTGTAGTTGAACTTGATAAGACAGTGCTGTGTTCCATAGGTTCATAGGTTCATACTAGGCTATCTGCCCGAGGGCATTTACAAGCCTAGCCCATAGTTTTGTGGCTTACGCCACCCCTTTAGTATGGGGAACTATACCCATTATTTTGCTGTGCCATAAGGTCATTGCTTGCCTGCATAGAGGGTAGGAATATGTGCCCCCTTGCTTGTTGATGTACCACATTACTGTGGTATTGTCCGTCTTTATCAGTAGTTGTCCTGGGTGTAAGAGGTCCTTGAAAGCTGTGAGGGCATTCTGTACTGCTAGCATTTCCTTTTGATTGATATGCAGATGCCTTTGATCTGTAGTCCATTTTCCCTGAATGCACTGTCCTGCCATGTGTGCTCCCCAGGCAGAGTCCGATGCATCTGTTGTCATAGTTTGCCTGGCTGTGGGTAATGTGAAAGGCTGACCCTTGTTGAGGTGACATGCCTGTGCCCACCATAGAAACTCCTGTTGAGGCAGGGAATGAGTGGAATCATTGTTTCCAAACTGTGGCTGTGCTGAGTCCATACGCTTTTCAGGTACCATTGTAATTTCCTCATATGCAGTTTTGCAAATGGTATTAGTAGTATGCAAGATGCCATGAATCCCAAGGCCTGCAGAATTTTTCTTGCAGGGAGTTGGGTCTTTGTTGCCATTATTTTGAAGCACTGAGTCAGCTGTTGTTGCTTGTCTGGCGTGAGATAAGCCATCTGGGCCGTTGTATTCAAGCTGGCACCCAGGAATATTATGTTTTGTGAGGGCACTAGTTTTGATTTCTTTTTGTTTACTGTGTACCCTATGCAACTTAGAAGGTGTTTGACAAATGCCAGATGCTTTAAAAGAATGTCCTTGCTTTCTGCTTGAATAAGGCAGCTGTCCAGGTATGGGTATATTTGAATTCCTCTTTGTCTGTAGTATGCAATTACTGGTGCCAGGCATTTTGTGAAGACCCTGGGCGCAGTAGATAAGCCAAAGGGCAGTGCAAAGAATTGATAATGGGTTGAACCTGCAATGAAGCGGAGGTATCTTCTGCAATTTTGTCTGATAGGGATATGCAGGTATGCCTCCTTGAGATCCGTTACTAGCCAAGCCTTCTTGCCCAGCATGGGAAGAAGCTGCTGTAGTGTTCGCATCTTGAATTTTGGTACTTGCAGATTGGTGTTCAGAAATGAAAGATCCAGAATGGGTCTCCATGCTTTGTCCTTTCTGGGGACTAGAAAGAGTCTTGAGTAAAAGCCTTGTCCTTGCTCCTGTGTAAGTACCTGTTGAATGGCTCTCATGTCCATGAGGGCTGTAATTTGTTTTTGTGCCTCTGCCCATTGATTTGGTGGCAGGTTTGGCATTCCTTTTATCCTTGGCAAGGTATGAAAGTGGACTCTGTATCCTTGTGATAACAATGTTTAGGACCCATTTATCTTTTGTGATGATGTGCCAGTTGTCTGCAAAAAGTGCTAATTTTCCTACCAAGGGAGCTGCCAAGAGATTTGCTTGGTAGTTGGAGGGTTGAGTCATTGTGTTTGTCTTTTGCTAGCTTGGGGCCTGTCTTCACCTCCTTTCTGGGTTGTGGCCCCCCATTGGCGAGGTTTGTAAAGGCCTTGTGACTGACCTCTGCCCCTTGGGCATCTGTATTTGCCCCTCTGTGGTCTGTCAGAAGCTGGAAAGGATCAGTTTTTTGTTGACCAATTTCTGCTGAAACGAGGGGGTTGTACCTGCAAGAAATCACTGACTGTCTGCATAGACTTTGCCTTATCCTCCATTTTCTTTAAAACCTCTTCTGCTTTGACACCAAATAAGACATCCTGCTGTAAAGGTGCATCCAATAATTTTGCTTTAACATGATCAGGTAGGGTTTGTTCTTTTAACCAAGCATGTCTGCGTATGACAGACCCAGTAACAACTGCTCTACAGGAAGCTTCCAATGAATCAAATCCACATTGTAAAGTATGTTTGCCCACCTGTTCAGCTGCGTGCAACAGATCCTGCATTTCTTTGAATTCAGCCTGTTCAGAATGTGTGCTCAGTTTTAGTTTTAATTGAGACATTAGGTATTGCTGATATTTCAGCATGTGGAACTGACAATTTAATGTTCTCATAGCCAGAGTAGCTGAGGTGTATATCTTCTTCCCCCATCTATCTAGAGCTCTGGAATCCCTTTCAGAGGGTACAGGATTTTTCGCCATAGAAGCTTTAGCCCCTTTGGGACCCTGGGAGATTGTTTCTGGGTCAGCCAGAGGGCTTTTATAAAGGAATTTGTGTGTGTCAGGTACTCTGTAGTATCTGTCTGGTTTGGCTGGAGCAGGAGGAAGGGAGTCTGGATTTAGGCTAGACTCTAAATAAACATCATCCACAATATCTAAAACTGGAGGGATAGCAAGTGGTCTGTGCTGGGGTAGTAAAAGAAACTCGGAGCCTTTTCTTAGAATCAGAGTAGTCCTGGCCTTCCCAGTGGAAATGTTCCCTCATGGTATGTAAAGTTTCCCTGAAGGAGTAGTCTTCAGGGGGAGATGCTGAGGGAATAGAGTCTTCAGCATCAGAATTTTCATAAGGGGGAATAGCGTAATCCTGTTCCTCAGAAGAATCTGAGGAAATAGAAACCTGGTCAGAGGAAGCATAGTCCTCCCATTGTGTAGGCCTTTTATCAGGAGGGGGATAGGAACCCCTGATTAGGGAAATCAAACCTTCAGCCATCTTAAGCATCTGTTTCTTAGGCATGGGGCCTTAAAGAGGAGACTGATGTACAATCTTTTTTGGTTTTAATGGAGTTTTTAGCTTAGCATAAGATTTAATGGTGAGTGTAGTCGGTCTGAAGACACCTTCTGAAACCGAAGGCGTTTCTACTGCTCCGGGATTACCCTCTGCTCCGGTGTCGGAAGGGCCTAAAGAAGATGGTTGCGATGGCCTAGTACACTCCACTTGAGAATCCGAAGCTGTCTGGAGTTCCACTTCCGTGGTCGTCAGGGACTGAGTAGGTGCCTCACTGAAAACCGGAGAACCGGCGACAGGCCCAGCAGAGGCCTCGGAGTCTGGCTTGGTTCTAAGCTGTCTGTCCTTATCCTTGCGTTTTTCAAGCATGCCGGTCGTCGGCTGCTCCAACGGCATGATATAATTAAATTTCCTACCAAAGTAATGTTGTGTGTAGTCAAAACGGCGTTTGATGGTTCGTTTATTAAACCTAGCACAAAACCGACAACCTGTGACGTCGTGGTCTGGGCCCAGGCAAGGAATACAATAAGAGTGGAAGTCCTTATGGGGTATTTGCTTCCCACAAGAAATGCAATTGTTAACTTTTTCTGACATCGGACTGAGGCAAGAAAAGGTTCCCCAACGGGGTACTTAGCTTTATTGAAGACTTCGCACTGAAATTCGATTAGAAAATCTCAAGTGTCGGCCGACCGGCACTTGCGAACTGCTTCTGCTTCAGGCACCGCGCGGCAAGAAAGACTGAAGAAAATGGCGTCGGATGCCTCTTATATACCCCTGGCGCACTGATGTCAGGGAGGAAGCAACAGCAACCGACGCCGGACCAAGACTTTGGAACTCAGGCCGACTGCAGGACCGCCTTTTGGAACTCAGGCCGACTGCAGGACCGCCTGACGGCAGGATAACCCAAGTGTGATGACTGCAGCAGGATAACACGATGAACATCATTGTGATCAGGGCATAGGCAAGGAATACAGTAAGAATGAAAGTCCTTATGAGGTATTTGCTTTCCACAAGAAATACAATTATTTACTTTTTCTGACATCGGTCTGGAGCAAGAAAAAAGTTTCCCCAACGGGGTACTTAGCTTTATTTAAGACTTCGGATCTGAAATTCGAACACGGGAATTCTGGCCGACTGAGGGTAGCCTGCCAGCAGGATAACCTAAGAGTAATGACTGCAACAGTGAAACACGATGAACATCTCAGGAGTCGGCCAACCGGCACTTGCGAACTGCTTCTGCTTCGGGCACCGCGCAGCAAGAAAGACTGAAGAAAATGGCGTCGGCTCCTTCTTTTATACCCCTGATGACCTGACATCAGGGAAGGGGTGACAGCAGCCGATGCAGGACCCAAGACTTTGGAATTCAGGCCGACTGAGGGCAACCTGCTAACAGGATTACCCAAATGTAATGACTGCAGCAGTGAAACACGAAGAACATACACAGGTCCTTCCACCAAAGGTGATGGTTTGCACTTAGAACCACAAAGTACACCTAAATCCACATCCTCCTCTGCTAGGTCCTCAGAAGCCTGAACCTCTAATTAAACAAAGATTACCTATGTCATAATGAAGGCTTTCTCTCTCCATGTGCAGTATATATCTGTATGTACATGTATCCTCTTTAGAGGGGTAGCTCCACAGTGACATGCATGTCACTGTCTCCTCTGACAGTAAAAATGTCCACATATCTTAGTGTCCCTGCTAAATTCTGCTAATGCGTTGACATCAGCCCCTTGCTCAGTCTCAGGTGTCTGTTTCTGTGCTCTACCTCTGCTTAACATACAGAACATGATAGTCAACACATTATTATATGTTACAATAATATCCATGTGATACGAAGAACAATGGGTGTAAATCATTTACATTCCTTACTAATCCACCTTAGCTTCTCAGCCAGTGGCACCATGTTGCACTCCTCATACAACTAAGAAAGTATTGTGCATGGAGTTTATTTTGTTAGTATAAATCTAGTGTATGTAATAACAGTGTATGAAAACCTCTAGCACAGACTAACAATGTTGCATCAACAAATGACACATGGGCCGGACAAGTGAACATGGCATCAACAAATGAGACGTGGGTCGGACAGGTCAACATGGCATCAACATCTATACAGCAACACAGTACACATGTTGTTGCATCTCCTTCACCTAGGGACACAAGGAATGCCTCCATATCTGTCAACCTGTGCATCCTGGATGTAGCCATTAGTCTAGGCTACTGTTACAAACAATCCATGGTCTGCAGAGCAATGCAGACACCGTTGTGATGACTTCAAGTGTCATAGTTGTCATTTTTTATTTTATTCATTTTTCAGGTGCAACCCTGGAGCACTGACTGGTTAAATGGCAAGCTAGTCACACAGCAGGCATAAAGAGATGAGGCAATTAAGCCCTGTCCCGTGGATTACAAGCAGCAGCTTATACACAACTCAAAACCTTAATCCACAGCACTCATGCCCTAGCTGCTGCAAGAGTAGAAAGCAAAGGTGCAAAGAGAGCACTCAAGAAATGTACTCGATTTCTTCTGGTTTTGACTACGAATGCTCTTTTGAAGCAGTGTACCGACTATCCACTTTAGGACCAAACTGTAGCCCTGTAATTCTGTTATACATGCTAATGTAATAATTTCATTCACAGCTGATTTAAATGATCATCAGCACTTCTACACTAATATAACGGATCAGGATTTATCATGCAATATTACAAATAATTAAAAATAGCACAGTTACAAAAACTTAGAAGCTACACAGATAAATATAAAGGAGAAGTACAAACTAAGCAATTTACTGATGACACAAAAACAGTTTTATAGAGAACTGGGAAACAAAGCAAAAGGAACTGAAAGATCACCAAAAAAAGCAGAAATAGATACATTTTGGAGAAGTGTTTATGAAGATCCTGTCACGCATAAAAAAGATGCTGAATGGATAGAAGTAAAAGAAAGAATAAGTTGAAAGATACAGGATATGAAATGGGATGAGGTAACCTAAACTCTCAGCTGGTCAAATGCTGTAGTCCTATACTGTCTCTAAGGCATGAAATAAGCTCCCCCCTTCACTTAGAACTATCAGCAACCCAGCCTCCTTTAAAACATCCCCCAAACTACATCTCTCCTCACAAGGGTTATGCTCCTGCTCCCCAACACGCAACCTCAACTCCTAATTTCCCTCCCTGGTGCTATACCTCTTACTATCACTTCCTTCCCTTCACTCGCTCTACTTTCCTGTCACCCTTACCTGTCCTTACTCTCCTACCTCCTAATATTCCTCCACAATATCAATCTCCTCACAGCTTTGAATCTGCAGATATATCATACTTGTGTGTTATTTTAATACACTCTAGGAACCTTGAGGACATACTTCACTCATGTCTTCAGAATATGACACTATTACTTCTATATGTACATGACCGTAATTTTTTTTTCACTTTCATGCAAAGTAATAGTACTGATCAATTTTTTGTTACATGCATTAATACTTTTCTTTGCATGTAATTTTGTGGAGCTTTTCTCCCTGGGCCTCCATTGAAAATGGGCTCATTTAGGCCCAGTGGACTTTCCCGATTAACAAATGCAATAAATAAATAAATAAAACAGCCAGAGAGATTGAAACAAAGTTAAGAAAAGCATCTACTTGAAAAACCCCAGGCCCACATTCAGTACCTAACTTTTGTATTATTTATTTATTTTATTTTACATTTGATGACCGGGAAAGCCCGACTGGACACAGAACCATTTTCAGTGGAGGCCCGGGGAGAAAAGCTCCACTTAATACAATGCTACAATACATGTTGTAAAATACATAACTGTGTTCCTCTTTACATGAAGATTTAGCCATGAGAAAGAGTTATTTATATGCACAACCTGAACAGACACCACCTGGTTACTAGAAAAAAACAATGCTCCTACTTAAGAGTGAACCTGCAAGCAAGGAAGCCTGCAGGATTTTTTGCAGGAGGGTGCAAACCCAGAGCCCTGCCCATGCAGCCCCACCCCCTCCGCCCACGCAGTCCCCCCCGCAGCCATTCCAGTGTCCCATTACTTGGATATTTTTCCCCATTTGTCATAGACACTGTTCAAATCTCTCAGTGTGTATACTGTTTTATGCTTTACTTCTACAGTGATTACAGATATTTGGATTTCATTTACAACTTTTATTTCAAATTTTACAGCACAAATACTGATAGACATTTATTAAACCTAAACAAAGCAATAGTCTTAAAAAGAAAACAGACAGCATTAAAACGTCTCTACCTTTGAAACCCACATTCACTGAAACAGCATTGAAACCCACATTCAAAGAAAATGCATCTGGCCATTGGCAGGGTAAGTGTACCTTTGGGTGGTTTTCAAATTATAGGCTCCTTGCACACATTTTTAGAACCATGCAAAAGTTCTTTGATTCACCTTCCTGACTGTATTAATTATACTATATAACTTAATTATATCCCTTGTACAATACAGCACCACTTGTTAGAGTGTGTTTTAAATTTATAGTTCTGAACATTTTTTCTTTTAAGCAATGAAACAAATCATATGAACCAATAATGACAATCTGCCCAGTTCAGAACATTTCAACCCTAAAGGGCCACTCAGACTTCTGTCATACAATCCAGCAATATCAATCAATATGCAGAATCTCTGCAGAAGTAAAAGTCATCTGAATAATTCCACATGAAACCAATGAAGAGGTTGTTGCTAGAAAACACCTTTATATTTCAGTGTTCCATTTACAAATTCAGTGCCTGTTGCCCTTGAAGAATAAATTGCCTATGTTACATTAAAAGAAATGGTAAGCTGGTATATTGCAATAGGGAATGAGTGGCAGGCTGAAAAACAGGTTCATAGTTATTAGATGTCTCATCCAAAGGAGGACATACTAAGGACTGCAGTACCATACCCCCTTAAATACAAATCTACATGCTGTGGGAATAGAAACTACAGCTCTTTGCATCAAGATGCAAGCATGCTACCTGCTGTGCTAACACTGCTTTAAAATTCTATACCACAATAATGATATCAGTTGCTAAACAAAACAGCTGCACATTTTAAGCAGACTTAGCATGAGCAGCAGTAACTTTTGCTTCCGTTGAAGCTCACAATTCCTTGAAAATGCACTTGAAAATAAATTCCACCTGCTAGATCTAACTAGGGCATTTTCTCTCTCTCTCCCTATGACTGTCTGTATCTCTCTCACACACACACACACACACACACACACACACACACACACACACACACACACACACACACACACACACACACACACCTCAACTTCTTAGTGCAAGAAATCTGGACAAAGTCTAAAATAAACAGGGACAGATTATAAATATTGCTTTCATGAACTTATAAAATTGCTAGAACAACAGGATTTGTGTTGGCATGCATTTTTTCTAAAGGATATGATACCTAAAACTATTTAGCAACTTCAATCCTTTTTAGGAGGAATATGGGGCAAAATCTGGACATTCTGCAAAAACCTGGACAGCTGAGGGATATGCTACCTCCCTTTTATACACACACACACAAAGGCCCCAAACTAGGGACACATTTAGAAAGTTGCTAGAATAGGACTTGTGTTAGAATATCTTTTCTGAAGGATATCAAGTCTGAAACTCAAATGCATGTCATTTATTTAGTAACTTTAATCCTTAGCTCATCCCAGTGATTTGTCAAAAACAGAATTTTTATGAGGAACAGACCAAAAATATAATGCAAAAATCTGGACATTCTATGAAAATCTGTACAGTTGAGAGGTATGAGTCATACACATTCATCCTCCTACCTCCTTAGAAGGTGGATAGAACATGTTTTGTATTAGTATGCATTTTCTGAAAGATATGAAGTCTAAAGCTCAAATGTCTGCCATTATTTTCTGACTTCAGTCCTCAATGATTTGCCAGAAAAACACAATTTTATGAGAAAGAAACCGAAAGTATGAGGCAAAAATCTGGATAATTGCATGGTATGACCCCCCCCCCGCCACACACACACAAACACACACACCTCCCTCTTTCTCTGTGACTGCGGTCAGTAACATTCTCACAGGGCTCTTACACCCCAAATCACCAAACAATGTCTCTGTTATCAGGGCAAACTCTACATTAACATTTTCCTTAGACAACCTACACATGTATGCAAACTAGACATCCTGTATTTCTAAGCAGTGGCTTATGCTGCATGAATGCTTCTGCCATCAAGAAAAACCTCCACATTAGCATTTTCTTGGATATCAAATGCTAGTCTCTCCTCAAAAAATTAAGTAAAACTAAAATGCATTACATTTTTTCCCCAAGACTAAGCTTGCATCTCTAATGAGTATGTCTTTCTTTTGAGGAGAAAGCTTTATCAAATCACACACACACTCTCTGCAGAAGAGGCAGAAAGCAAGAGAGGCAAAGGTAATTTGTAGACATACATGCCAGGAACTGCATATGCATGATACAGACAGAATCTTCATCTCTGAGTCTCAACACATAGTTATTCAATCCCTTATTTCAGCTTGAGAACCACAGCCTTCATCCTGGACACAACACTTTCCTTCAGCCCTTACTTTTTAACTCTTGTTCTGTCCAGACCCAATATATGCTGCTCACAGAGAGACAGCCTTCTATTATAAAACAACATAATAAACACAGTCTCTGTCCATGGAAGGTCACTGTGCTATGCATCCAGCAATGGTTTATATTCAATACTGGGGTGAAGCTTTTTAATAACAAAAATCCTTCCTAACAAAATATTGGTTTATAAAATACAAACACACCACTGTGTGATGCATATTAACCAGGGTGTTTTAGTAGGGTAGAACAGAAATTTCAGAACTACTATTAAAAAAAAAACTACTAATAAGCTCTGGATACTCAGCCACACTGACAGATTAATCTGAACAAATATGTCTGCTTTTGTCAGTGGAAACTACCAAACATTAAGGGATGGTTGCACTTCTGAGCAGCTAGTGTAGTGTTGAATTCAGGGGTCTGGTTTATTGCAGAACAGGACAATCACATAATAGTAAGGTGGCAGATAAGATTCTACCTCGGGTAGAAGTTTATGTCACTGCTGTCCATTAGCACAAGAACTGGGCACTGCTTGCTTCTTTCCAGTGTGAAAGCACATGCAAAAAAGTCACGTACAAGCCCCACTGTTGTTAAGCACAATAAGTATTAATTCTGCTCTTGCCTTCATCAGTACCCACCAGTATCGAAACCCTGAGTTTACTGATCATGTCCATGTTCCATCTCAACATCCTATCCCATAGGTTTCAGTTTCCTAAACTTATGGTCATACCAGCACCAGGATATAGGTGAACAATGACAATGCCATACTGGCATCCTTTTCTAGTAGAATGGACATAAAATAAAAACTCCAGACACCCAGTTCACCCAGTTATGAACTCAAACCTTCCCGGAGACTGCCAATGCCACTGCCAGGTCCCTGTTACCTGAAACGTCTGCAATGTCAGACTTTGACGTATTTTTATTAGTAGACAGTGAAGATGTCCAATGTGTTCAACTTTAATGATTTTATTCGTAATTGCTGTGGGTGCATGAATTGTAATGGCTAAACCTAGCTTAACTAAAGGTGCACCTATCCCAGAACCTTGATCAGTACTGACACTAAGGGGTTGATTAAATAGCCCTTCTCAAAGGAATATCCTTCAATAGTACTCCACCTAAAACCTAAGCACAAGTAATCATCTTCTTCTTTCAGCTTTTCCCGGTTAGGCGTCGCCACAGCGGATCACTGTCCGCTCAAGATTGTCAGTGGAGTTTTATGGTGTCGAGTTGCCAGCCCGGCGTCCAACCTTCCACAGAAGGCACACACACGCAGGCATGCCTATGGCCAATTTAGTGTGTCCAATAACACCTACAGCATGTCTTTGGGATGTGGGAGGAAACCCACGCAACCACAGGGAGGACATGCAGACTCCGCAGAGAAGGCACCCCAGCCGAGGATCGAACCGGAGAACCTCTTGCTGTGAGGCGGCAACACTAACCGCTGCACTACCGTGGCCGCCCTAAAACCTAAGCACAAGTAATAAAAACCTATTAACAGTTACTAAATTAAACATCAGCTTGTGACAAAATCCTTATATTCAAACCAAGTATCTAAGATATAGAATGAAATACAACATCCCCCAAAACAGACAAGACAAAATGACACACTTCAAATCTCACCTAGAACAGTTCCTGACAGAGACATGGCTATGCCCAAGTCCCAGTGTAATTTACTAATCTGTAACATTATAATATTCAAATTACTCTCTCTCTCAAATATCCACTGTATAACACTTATTTCTCCTCGTATCAGGAATAATCTCAAGATATACTATACTGTTTTTCCTATCAATCCTTTGTTGCTCTGCCTCTCTCTGTAGTACTTTCCTTAAACACTTTTCAGACTGCAGCTTTTCTTTATTACTACCACCAGCTATTCTATGCAATAATATGTTATGGAAAACATGATGCAGTGCCTCTACTGAATGAAACAAGAAAAGTGAATGCCATCATATGACTAATTACTGGTAAATATAATGAAACCGTGTGTGTGTTTGTGTGTGTGTGCACATGACTATGGGGGCATGAATGCTCAAACTGAATTGCTCATATTCGATGCTGTATTCTATCAAAAACTCGATGGGAATGTACTTTGTCTTCAGACTAGTCTGAATGGAAAAGTAAATATAGTTTTTGTATTTGTTTTAATGCTAAGTTTTCATGTAACTTCTGTTCACATAATATGTAACAGCTGAATAAATATGTCTCTGTCTGGTTATTTGTAGCAAGGGAGTTAGGTATGCTGTTCCATACACCCCCACTGCCTCTGATACCTCATCTGCCCCACCATAGATATCCATTTCTGTCATCTCTCCTCCTATCACCTATATTTGATGGCTATTTTAATCTATCCCTTCTATTTCTTGACCCTAAGTAATAGAACTGCTTTAAAGTAATACAACCACTGTATAACAAATGACATCTTACTCTAATTGTACAAAAATACAAACTGGATCTTCTGACTGATTGAGCTGTTTTGTATCTATGAAGGATGTTTAAACAATGTAATGTCTGCAATGTCACATAAGTATGTAATACAATGTCTGCAATGTCACATAAGTATGTAATACAATGTCTGCATGTAATGTACAAATGTCAATGATTTATACTCATATTTTTGTATAGTGTCTGTGGAGCTTTTCTCCCCAGGCCTCTGCTGAAACTGGGCTACTATGCCCCAGCTGGACTTTCCCAGTACAAAAATGTTAAGTAAATAAACAAGTACCGTCTCTGACAGCATACTCCATGGTTCTTTACTTGGTTCACTGCTATTTAACATAGTTCATAAATAGCAGCCATAAGTGTTTAAACATACTGCTGTAGTGTAGAATGTAGACAAGTCCACTCTCATTATCTGTGCTAGTAGTATAACAAAAACTCAAAAGAAATTTCCCAAGAATCCTTTTCCTTAATTAAATATTAACTATCTAATGCAAACCTATTCCTACACCCACAGAGAAGCAAGCTAATGCTTTTTAAATCAAAGCAGCTGTCCAAAAAAAAAAATTATAATCGTATCAACCAGTAATATCACAATTGAAATAATATCTCATACAAAGTTACTAAGGATTACTACATATGACAATCTAAAATGTGGCTGGTTTAACACAGCAATCCATCAAAAAGACCCATCAAAAGCTTGTTTTCCTTTACAAGGCAAAACTTTACCTTCCAAATGCTGCCAGGAAATCTACTGCATTATCATATCTTCTCTCATCATTCCTTTATGCATCATCAATTACTCTAAACATACAGGCCACTCAGAAACCAAACTTAGAGGCATGCTACAACAAAACAGAAAAAATCTGCAGCAAGCTACAGTAAACAGAACCCTCCACAGTCTCTAAAACAACTAAATGAGCTTGAATTACCACAATGCCTCACGCACTCTCAACTGCATAGAGCTCTCAATCTGTATGTCAAACACTCCCCTAAAACCGTATATATATATAGATATATATATATATATATATATATATATATATATATACACACATAAATACATATACACGCGCACACATCTCTAAAACACTTAAAAACACACACGCGCACACCTACCTCTCACTTGTACGCTTGTCCCAAGCCCAAATGGCTTCTGGAATTCAAATTCCATGTGCAAATGCGGAAAATGAAGACGTAAACCATTGGTCGCATGTAGGAAGAACACGAAAACAGGTCGCAAGCACCTGTTCCGTTTGAACGACTGGACGCAAAGGGCATTCTTAAAGAAGAACGCCCTTAAAAGATTTTTTTTTTTTAATTAGAAGTAAATTAATATCCTGGCCAGCCGATTCCAGGGGGGTGCAAGTGCACCCCTTTGCACCTGCCTGCGGGCGCTTTTGCCTGCAAGCTACCCTAAAAATTATAGACCAATAACTTGCTGTCCAACGATGTATAAACCATACACTGGAATTGATGCCGACAGTTTATAGTCATTTAGAATAGAACAAAACCTCTATTACAGCAATGGAAAAAAAGGGCAATAAAAGAAAGTCATATGGAACAAAGGATCGTTTGTTGTTAAATAAAGTCTAGTGGAGAACTGTAAAAAGGGGAAAACTCAAGTATGGCATGGACTGACTACAAAAAAAGTATTTGACAGTATCCCACATGCATGGATACACAAATGCTTCAAAATGTATAAGATACACCCCCACGCTGATAAATTACATCACAGTGACCATGAAACAGTAGCAGACCACTTTGCAGTTAAGTCATGATAAAGGACAAATCATTATTCCTGGGATAAAAACCCAAAGGGGGATATTCCAGGGTGACTCTGTCACTGTTGCTCTTTTTTTGTTGCCCTTAGCCCATTAAGTTGTCTGCTTAACAGATTAGGTTATGGCTATAACTTAGCTCCCAGAAAGCAACAAAGTATAAAGACTTCTCATCTTCTTTTAGCTAATGATTTAAATCTGTGCAACTCATCAGATGAGGAACTGAAAACACAACTTCAAGTAGTCAAAACTTTTTTTCAGATACAAGAATGTCATTTGATCTTGATAAATGTGCAAAACAACCTTTAAAGCAGGAAAGCTGCAGCACCAAGAAAACATCAGCCTGGGACAGAACATGAAATAAAAGAATTTGAGCAAGAGGGAGTGTACAGACATTTGGGAATTGATGGAAGGATCAATAATACAACATGAAGAAATGTGAATAAAACAACTTAGGAATATTTTAGAAGACAAATTAATCCTGAAAACAGCATTGACATCTAAGAACAAAATTCAAGCTATAAACCAATTTGCTCTTTGTGTCCTAACTTACAGTTTAGGAGTGACTGGCCCCGAAATGTGCTGGATTGATTAGACAGGGGAAAAAAGAAGGATGCTTCATGCTCACCAAATGATTTATAAAAATCATTGCATACCAAGATTACAAATTTCCTGTTCCAAAGGAGGCATGTGTCTCCCTGAAATTGATTAAGTGTATAAATCTGCAATTGTGCAACTACATACTTATCTGCTGACCTCACAAGACCCAAACACAGTGAAAGTTTTGAAACAAGAGGAGAATAAATCTAACGAAATCCAGAGACGGCTTGCACCTGTCGCCCCTGGGCTTTCGAATACTGGCCAAGACTCTTGCCGCCCCAATACTGCCTTTTTTAGGCAAGGCTCAAAAGACAAACCTGCCTCCATAAACAATAAAACAATGCTGCTCAACGCCAGAATTCTAAACCTCAAAATGCACGCACTCGAGGCTCTCCTTAGTTTGGAAGAAATCGACGTATGTGCAGTGACAGAAACCTGGTTCAAGGCTCCAGAGAGCACCCCAGCACTACCAGGCTAGAACTCCTACCATACCTTTAGGTCTCCAAACCAGGACTGGAACACAAAAGGAGGGGGTGTGTCAATATTCATCAAGAACAACCACACCTCCAGGCTAGTAGCACAGCACGCGGAATCTGAGTCCATCCAAGTGCAACTGACAGCGGGTAAAACTGACTGCTCAATTTATATCTTGCTACAGATCTCCTACCTTGTCTCAGGACCCTTACGCAGCATTCCTGTGAACATTAGAAAGTATGAAGATTCTACCCAACACCATGCTACTGGGTGACTTCAACTATCCAAACATTGACTGGGAAAACTACTCAAGCTCAAACGCCCTAGCCCAACGCTTCCTTAAGTTTATAAACTCAAACGCCCTAGAACAGTTGGTCACCACTCCCACAAGAGGTGACAACATACTGGACGTGGTCATCACCAACATGGGGAACCTATGTTCCACACCTGAGGTAAACTTGTCATTGGTAAGATCAGATCACAAACTAATCACACTCCCCCCCACAGTCAAGGAAATCAAGGTAAAAAAACTTCTCTAAAGCCAACTTCACACTCCTCGAGACCGAGGTGGGAAGTTTCAAAGCTCCCAATCAAATGGAAAATGATGACTCATCGGCAGAAACCTTTACAAGCACATTCTATTAACACCTTCAAGAATGCATGGACTGAGCCATCCAAGTAAAACCAAGACCAACTCCTCAAAAAAGAGGAAGCCAGTCTGGTGGACCCCAGCCATAAATAAACTTTACAACAGAAGGAGGAAACTCCTGCAAGATAGAACAAAAACCCAAAATAAGAAGGCATCTCTGATTAACATCAGTAAAAAACTGTGCTCCCTCATTAAATCATCCAAGGCCAACTTCGAAAGAAAAATAGCCAATGACTAAGGATAACCACAAGGCCTTCTTTAACTATGTCAAGAGTCTAGGGGCAAACTCCCAGATATGCTCCGAGCTACTGCATAATGGCCATAAATACACTGAACCAACCGACATTGCCAACATCCTGGCTGACAAGTTCAATGCAAACTTCACCCCCCCCCCTCCACCAAAGGGGCTAGCACCCATCCCAGTAGAATGTGGTGCTCCAGATATCTCAGACACACAAGTAAAGACAGCCCTTGCAAAGGCCAAAAACACAGCATCAATGGGACCAGATGGCATCCCAGGTTGTGTCTTACACGAGCTTCAAAATGAACTAACCCCCCATCTCAAAACACTATTCAAACTCAGCCTCTCTACAGGCTATGTACCCAAAGAATGGCGTACAGCAACAGTCGTACCACTCCACAAAAGTGGTGCCACAACTGACCCTGAGAACTATCTCCCTATAAGCTTGACTAGCTTGGTCTGCAAAGCCACGGAACGCACTGTCATGGAGTTCATTAACAGGGGACATTGGGAACCTCCAGACACTGGACCCCACCCAGTTCGGCTTTGTTAAAGGCAGATCTTGCCTCCTGAACTTGGTCGACTTCTTCAAAACAGTCACCAAGGCCATAGATAAAGCAAAGGTGGTCCACACAGCATATCTGGACCTCGCTAAGGCGTTCAACACCATCCCACACTCAGGAATTATAGACAAACTCACCAGCTTAAATATCAACCCCCATGTCACGAGATGGGTTGCCAATTGGCTCTCGGACAGAACCCATATGGTAAGAGTGGCAGGTGCCATGTCTGACTCTAAACCAGTCACAAGCACAGTCCCACAGGGGTCAGTCCTGGGTCCCCTCCTGTTCGGTATATATTTCTCCGAAGTACAGGCAAATACGGAGGGACTGTGGCTAACCAAGTTCACAGATGACTGCAAATTGGGTGCAATAACTGACTCTCCGGCTGACACACACATCCTGCAAAAGGGTCTCTCAGAGACAAACACCTGGTGTCAAAGTCATGGCCTCAAGCTAAATGCCAAAAAATGCATAGTAATCCCACTTGGGAAAAACAAAGTACCTACAAACTACCACATAGATGGGAATCCACTAAGTACAGAAGAAGTAATTAGGGACCTGGGTACCCAAGTAGATAGCATGCTCTCCTTTGAGAACCACATAGCCAAAACGGTCAGGAAATCCTTCTATGTGGCACACCTGACCACAAAGGGTTTCTCATGCAGATCCAAGGAGGTGATTGTGCCCCTTTACTCCTCACTCATTAGGCCCATAATAGAGTATAATGCCCCATTTGGGATGTACCTCACTAGACACCTGCAACAACTAGAAAGACCACAGAAGTACCTCACTAAGAGGATTAAGGGCCTTAAACAATTACCCTATGAAGCATGACTAAAAAAGCTCCAGCTCTTCTCAGTCGCTTACCGTCTGCTCAGAGGTGACCTATGCCTGACCTATAGGGCTATATCAAACCCTGAACTAATGGACATGCTCCACCTCAAAAAAATGAGATCCCTCAGACACACTCGTTCTAGCGACTTGAACCTATGCACAACAATAAACAGGACATACTGGAGGGATAGATTCCTGTCCCAGCGACTCCCCTCACTCTGGAATAGAATCCCAATCCATATTCGACAGAGCTCCTCTCTGACCCTCTTCAAGAGAAATCTTGATGAGTGGATGGGTAATCATAAGTTCTACCCTGGGATCACTTCAGGAGCCCTGTTAGACAGAGGCCCAGGTTACTCATCTAATGGGGAGGCGAAAGCCATCACTCTGTGGCTAGGCTTATAAATGCCCCTGGGCAGATAGCCTAGTACTTACCTATGAACCTAAGATGTCTTCCCTTCTTAGTCTTGCAAAAGCATACCAGTGTCAAGCAAAAATGGAAATCAACCCAGAAGTAGATAAAAATCAGGCAGCAGCTAAATGTGCCAAAAAACAATAGAAAGAATATAAGGTGAAGGATCAGATGAGAAGGCAAGAGATGTGGAAAATGCATAAATATAGTTGCAAGTATAGAAAACTCCTGGAAGAACCTCATGTTGATCAGGATCGAAAGCAGGAATGGTTAATGAGAGGTGAATTAAAACCAAAAAATGAAAGGTTAATATTGGCAGCCCAAGACAGTGGACTACATACACATTGGTTTACAAAGTCCACTGAACATGTGAGAGAAACAGACAAATGTAGGTTGTGTAAAACAGAACCGGAAACAGTTGTATACCTTGCTGCTGGTTGCGATATACTAATGGCAGAAGGACTGTATACTGAAAGATATAATGATGTGGCAAGACTGTTGCACTAAGGATTCTGCAAAAATTATAATACTGAAGCAGCTGAAAAACACTGAAAAAATGAGCCACAAAAAGTGCAGTTTTGTACCTACCATAAATGTAGATGTTCGAGTGCTAATACAGCTGCAGTCATAACAGATGGGTTCTCCTGCAGTCAGGCGGGTCCTCGGTCGGCCGAATTACAAAGTCTAGGTCCGGCGTCGGTTGTCGTCACTTCTTCCCGGACGTCACCGCGACGGGGTACAAAAGAACCAGCAGACACCATTTTCTTCAGTTTTTCTTGCCCCAGATATCAGGTGCCCCCAGAAGAAAGGCAATACATAAGTTTGTGTAATAATGCAGTGCAATATAATAAAAATACAGTAGCTGCAAGCAAATACATCATAAAAGAATACCCCAATCAGGCTGTATGAGGATGTGCTAGCCTATAGGCCTGTCCCAAGAGGGGAAGGAGGGAGGGAAACCTGGACTGCAGCTGTATTAGCACTCGAACATCTACATTTATGGTAGGTACAAAACTGTACTATGTTCATCGTGCATACAGCTGCAGTCATAACAGATGGGTAGAATCCCAAAGCTAAGAAAGGGGTGGTAGGCACTAGGTGGAACTAGGAGGAGCCAAAATGCCCTGCAAGACTGCAGTGGCAAAGCCTGCTCTAGATTTGGAGTATAATGGTAGGTTGTAGTGCTTGGAGAAGGTATGCACAGAACTCCAAGTGGCTGCTTCCAAAATATCCTTGGTAGGAACTCCTCTGAGGAAGGCTGCAGAGGTGGCTGTGGCCCTGGTGGAATGAGTTCTAATGCCTGTAGGTACAGCTTTGCCATGAAAGGAATAGCAAAAGCGTATGCATGGGCTATCCATTTTGAGATTGTCTGTTTGGAGATTGGCTTTCCTTGAGCTCCTACCGCATAGGCCACAAAGAGCTGTTCTGATTTCCTGAAAGGCTTTGTTCTGTCCAAATAATAACGCAGTTGTCTGTGGATGTCCAAGGAATGCAGTAATCTCTCCCCTTTGTTTTGAGGATTAGGATAAAAAGTAGGTAAATGTATGGCCTGATTTAAAGCTACCCTGGATACCACTTTAGGCATAAAGGACGGGTTGGTTCGTAAGGAGACTCTGTCCTGATGGAAGATGATAAAAGGCTGGACAGCCATGAGAGCCTGTAGTTCTGAAACTCTACGAGCTGAGGTGATAGCCAGAAAGAAGGCTGTTTTCCATGACAAATACTGCAAATCTGATGAGGCAGCTGGCTCAAAAGGAGGCAAGGTCAGTTTTTCCAGAATGAAGTTAAGATCCCAAGCAGGTATTGGTTGTTTCCTTGGAGGTCTTAAATTTTTAGCCCCTCTGAAGAACTGTCTTAAGAGAGGGTGAGAGAATAAAGGTGAATCAGTGTTGTATTCTGCAGAAATGGCTGAGGCATGGATTTTGATGGAGGAGAAAGAAAGTCCACTGCTTAGCAGTTCAGCCAAGTATTGTAGTATTTGAGGTAAATTCAGTTTTCCAGGGTCCTGGCCCTTTTTCTCATTCCAGACACAAAACGTTTCCATTTTGCGGAGTAAGCTTTTCTAGTTGACGGCCTTCTGGCCTCCAAAATGACACCCTGCACCTCCTTGGAGAGTAGGGCCTGCTGTGATGCTAAGGAATCTTCCATGCGGCTAGATTGAGTGTCTTTAGCTGACTGTGAAGAGTTTTGAAGCTGTGCTGAGTCAGAAGAAGAGGCATTAGAGGCAGGATCCATGGTGGGGAATGCGTCAGGCTCCTCAGGAGTGGGTACCAGTGTTGCCTTGGCCAGTCCGGAGCAATGAGGATCATCTTTGGTCTGTCTGCTCTGGTCTTCAATAAAACTTTGGGCAGCAGAGAAAGAGGTGGGAAGGCATAAACTGTCATTGATGTCCAACTGAAAGAGAGAGCGTCCACTCTCCAGGCCTTTGGATGGAAGATCCTTGAGCAGAATTTTGTCAATTGATGATTTTTGTGGGAGGCAAAGAGATCTATGTCTGGCCTTCCCCATTCTTGGATTATTTCTGTAAAAACTTTTGGATGCAACTTCCATTCGTGTGGGTCTGTCATATTCCTACTTAGTTTGTCTGCCAGCGTGTTTTCCTTGCCTGGCAAGTACTGTGCTTGTAGTTCCATTTGTAAGTCCATGG
This sequence comes from Protopterus annectens, assembly GCF_019279795.1. NCBI lineage: Eukaryota > Metazoa > Chordata > Ceratodontiformes > Protopteridae > Protopterus > Protopterus annectens. Next base: position 1,165,133,976 of record NC_056737.1, on the reverse strand, counting down.
CCATGTTCCAAAGTGACATGGCCAGTCTGCATAGGGGGTAAGAATGTGTTCCTCCCTGCTTGTTTATGTACCACATAACTGTGGTGTTGTCCGTTCTTATCAATAGTTGACCTGGTTGTAGGAGGTCCTTGAAAGCTATAATAGCATTTATTACTGCTAGCATTTCTTTTTGATGTGAAGGTGCTTTTCTGTTTGGGACCACTTGCCCTGAATGCACCGATCTGTCATGTGCGCCCCAGGTGTAGTCCGAGGCGTCTGTTGTGATGACTTGATTTGCTTGAGGCTTGCTGAATGGAAGACCTGTGTTTGTTTGACATGCTTGAGCCCACCACAGAAATTCCTTTTGCAGACATGGAATTAGTGGTATTATTGTTTCCAAACTGTGGCTGTGTTGAGACCATATGTTTTTCAGGTACCATTGTAGTTTCCTCATATGCAGCTTTGCACATGGGATTAGTAAGATGCAAGATGCCATGAAACCCAGAGCCTGCAGGATTTTCCTTGCAGTCAGCCCGGTGCAATTTGCTAGTGTTATGAAGTATTGAATTAGCTGCCCCTGCTTCTCTGGCGTGAGGTAGGCCATCTGGGTGTTTGTGTCCAAATTGGCACCCAGGAAAATTATCTTCTGAGAGGGTATCCCAGAGAATTCAATAACATTATTACATAAGCCAGATGTTTCAGAAGAATGTGCTTGCTGTCTGCTTGGATCAGGCAGTCGTCCAAATAGGGATATATTTGTATCCCTTGAAGTCGGCAGTAGGCAATTACTGATACCAGGCATTTCGTGAATACTTCGGGCGCAGTAGATAAGCCAAAGGGCAATGCAGAGAATTGATAATGGGTTGAACCTGCAAGAAATCTGAGGTACCTTCTGCAATTTTGTCTGACTGGGACATGCAGGTATGCCTCCTTGAGGTCCAATGTTACCAGCCAAGACTCCTTGCCCAGCGTGGGAAGAAGTTGCTGTAGAGTGAGCATCTTGAATTTTGGTACGAGTAGAAATGTGTTTAGGATGGATAGATCCAAAATAGGTCTCCAATCTTTTCCCTTCCTTGGCACTAGAAATAGCCTGGAATAAAAACCTTGACCTTGTTAGATGCGTAGTTACCTCTTGAATAGCTTTCATGTTTATGAGATCTGTAATTTGTCTTTGTGCCTCTGCCCTTTGATTGTGTGGCAGGTTTGGCATGCCTCCCATTTTTGGAAGGGTGTGAAAATGGAATTTGTAGCCTCTGTTTATAATGTCCAGGATCCATTTGTCCTTTGTGACAATATGCCAATTTTTGAAAATAATGCCAGCTTTCCTCCTAAGGGGCTGCCATTTGCGACCTGGTTGGCATGCAAAGGGAAAGTCATTGGGTTTGCTTTCTGAAAGATTGTGAGTTGTCTTCACCACCTCTTTGTGTAGGAGCTTGCCATTGTCTGCCTCTATCGATCCTTGGGATTGTCCTCTGCCCCTCGGCCTGTATCTGCCTCTTTGGGGTCTGTCTGTGGCAGGAAAGGACCAGTTTTGGAAGGCCAATTTCTACTAAAATGTGGGGTTGAACCTGTAGAAATTCTTTCACAGTTTGCATTGATTTAGCCTTTTCCTCCATTTTCCTTAATACCTCCTCAGCATTAGCACCAAATAGTACATCATTTTGAAGAGGGGCGTCTAGTAATTTAGCTTTGACATGATCAGGCAAGGTTTGTTCTTTGAGCCAGGCATGCCTACGTATGACTGATCCTGTAACAGCAGCTCTACATGAGGCCTCTAGAGCATCAAAACCACACTGTAAGGTATGCTTACCCACTTGTTCTGCACTATGCATCAAATCCTGCAACTCCTTCAAGTCTGGTTGTTCAGGTTGTGACATTTTACTTTTCAATTGTGATAATAACAACTGTTGGTATTTTAGTATATGAAACTGACAGGTTTAAGGCCCTCATGGATAAGGTAGCCAAAGTATACACCTTTTTTCCCCACCTTTCTAAGGATCTGGAATCTCTCTCGGAAGGCAGTGGATTTTTAGCAATGGAGGCCTTAACTCCCTTGGGGCCCTGTGAGATGGTTTCTGGGTCAGCAGCATGGCTTTTGTATAGAAATTGGTGTGAGTCAGGGACCCTGTAGTACCTGTCAGGCTTAACTGGAGCTGGAGGTAGAGAGTCCGGGTTAAGGCAGGCCTCCGAGTAAACATCATCTAGGATGTCCAAGACAGGAGGTATAGCCAGAGGCCTGTGCTGAGGAAGCAAGAGAAATTCCCTGAGCCTTTTCTTGGAATCTGAATAATCCTGGCCTTCCCAGTGGAAGTGTTCCCTTAAGGTATGCAAAGTTTCCCCAAATGAGTAATCCTCAGGGGATACAGAAGGATGGACTCCTCCGCATCAGAGTCTTCAAAAGGGGAGTAAGAACGTTCCTGATCATCAGAGTGCTCTGAAATAATGGAGCCCTGATCAGAGGAGGGGGAATCTTCCTCCACTCTAGGCCTTTTGTCCGGAGGGGGCTGAGAACCTCTGATAATAGTAATTAAATCCTCAGCCATTTTAAGCATCTGTTTCTTAGGCATGGGGCCTGGAGATGGGCCCTGTGTAACTGGTCTCTTAGAGTGCATGGTTGCTTTAGACTTTGTGAAAGCCTTGATGGAGAAAGAAGAGGAAGGTCTGAAGACACCTTGAGTGGTGGTGGACCTGTCCACATTCTGAGTTTCAACGCCAAGAGTGGCTTCGGCATCTGTAGTCGGGGTGTGGGCCGAGGAGCCTGCGACCTCGGGCACAGGAGACACTGTCAAAGACAGGTCATCGGTGGTCAGGGGCTGCGTAGTCGCCTCGCTGAGAACAGGACCACTTGTAGCCGGCTTTGGCGTGGTGTTGGTAGAGGCTGCAGACCTCGTGTGTCGGTCCTTGTCTTTGCGTTTTTTAGACAAAATCGGAGTCGGAGTATCCGATGACATAGTATAGTTAAATGCTTTCCCAAAATAATGCTGGGCGAACTCTGCCCGACGCTTAATAGTGCGTTTATTGAATGTAGCACAAAAGCGACAGACCGAGACGTCGTAGTCTGGGCCTAAATAAGGTATACAGAGGGAATGGAAATCCTTATGCGGTATTTGCTTCCCACAAGAAATACAATTTTTAACTTTGTCTGACATCGGTCTGAGGCAAGAAAAGTTTTCCCAATGGGGTACTTAGCTTTTAAGAAGACTTCGGTTTCCAAATTTTCGTAATCTCAGGAGCTGGCCGACCGGCACTTGCGAACTGCTTCTGCTTCGGGCACCGCGTGGCAAGAAAGACTGCCGAAAATGGCGTCGGCTGGTTTTTTTATACCCCTGTCGCGCTGACGTCAGGGAAGAAGTGACGACAACCGACGCCGGACCTAGACTTTGGAATTCGGCCGACCGAGGACCCACCTGACGGCAGGAGAACCCATCTGTTATGACTGCAGCTGTATGCACGATGAACATCTTCATAGAAAGTGATGAAGTTAACATCACATACAATCACCCATTACCAACAGTTCAAAAGATAGATGCAAGAAAACCAGATATAGTGGTCCATGAAAAGAAGACAAAAGTAGCATTGATCATTGAAATCACTACACCCAGTGACTACAGTGTCTTGTGTAGAGAGAGAGAGACACAAAGTTATAAAATATCAAGATTTGCAGGCAGAAACGAGAGCAATGTGGAAGAAAGATACTCAAGACAGTTCCAATAGTTGTAGGAGCAATGGGTCTTATAAAAAATAATCTACACTCATATTTAGATACGTTATCAATACATTAACTCCACACAAATTACAGGAGGACTCATTACTGGACACATTGCAGGTGCTATGAAGAGCACTTTTAGCTGACATCAAAGACTGAAGTGATACTAATTTCATGAACTTTAATCGTACTTTGACTTAGGAATGGGGTCTATTCCCATTATGGTACTAGAAACCCAAAAGACTTGGAGAAATTAAAAAAAAATGTGCGTGTGTGTGAGTACATTCACACGTGTGTGTGTGTGTGTGTGTGTGTGTGTGTGTGTGTATATGTGTGTATATATATATATATATATATATATATATTCACACGTATCCATTTACATACAGATTTATTTTACATTAACGCATACATATAATATATACGTGCACACACATTATATACATATATATATATATATATATATATATATATATATATATATATATATATATATATATCTATATCTATGGGTACACACATGCATATGCAAAAAAACACACACACAAGCTGAATGCAGTGCCTCTTTTTTATACTGATTTTTAAGCATATAAGCCTATTAGGCACAGGTGCCATATTTTCAATGCAATCCAAGTGCACGGTGTGACTAAGTGACTTGCTCAGCCTTACAGCTCGCAAGCAGAAACTACTCAGGGAATCTGATCAAAGTCTATAAGATGCAGCTAATTAGCAATTTGCATATTTGAGTATTTGTCTTGGTAAATACTCTGTAATCTGGAACATCCTGGTTTATATCATTCCACCCTCTGCAATGTACACACCAACGAAGTGTGTGTGGCTGCTGCAGCAGGCAGAAAAGCAACCAGGCATTTGCATGCTAACACTGTTTCAAGCAGGGTTCAATGCAGTGCTCCGATCACAGAAGAAACCCTCAGCCCTTCAATGGCACCAGTCACCCTGATTGCAGCAATGCAAACCATCATCGGCAGTCAGCTGTTCCTCCATGCAGTGCTCTCTCTCTCTCTCTCTCTCTCTCTCTCTCTAGAAGCAGTAGCTCCCCTTTTTATATACTCAATCCATGATTCTCTGGTACTTCATGATCTGACAGACTGATGACCCAACAGATCCTATTATTTGGGTTAGCTGTACAACAGCAGGAAGGGCCATCTTAACTCTTCTGCGATTATCATGGCTGGTGACCAATTGACAACATCTTTGTGTCTAAACTGTGACATGACCTGTCAGTCCTACTGCAGTGACTAAATGACGGACATCTTTGAGAGCAGTAAAGCTACAGTATGGAAAGTGGTAGGTTAAGATGAAAATTAAAGTGTATAAAGCAAGCACACAGCAGTATCACGAGGTAACAAAGCACTTCCTAGCCCTATCAACAAAGCATTAGGTGCAAGGATACAGCGATAACAGCAAAGTTATTATAGTTCCTTCTGGTGAAGAAATATCACATTTCAGAAATGTGCTAGTAAAGCCACTAGTCTGGTAAGAAGTAATGACTGCAAAATTCAAAACAGCAGAAAATGATAAACCCATTATACATGTAACAGCAAAAAATATTAAGAAAATTTCCAAAAAGCATCTCTTTTAAAACTATACTTTCAAAAGGTGCAGCATACATCTTCCCCTGAATTTTCTTTTGTGAACGGTGTAGTTTTATTTCTTGTAAAATGTGTTTCTATTGTGCATCACTTGCATTTTATAAAAAAGAAGCTATATACTCACCATAATGTTCCATCTGTGTTGTCAATCTTCATTTATACTTGACAAATAGGCTTGGGTCTGATCTTGGAACCAACATGGCCGTTACTACAGCTCGTGGCAGTCAATAACTCTCGAGCTTCACCTCTACTCAGAATCTCTCAACTACCTCAGAATAAGTTTGCAGAAAATGTGTTAACATAAGAAAACGCATATACATCCATATATACAGATAGATAGTAAACTAGATGGAAGCCTTACCCACTGTATTTGGATAGTATAACAGTTCAGGCACATGTGATTCATTCCACCAAAAATCTTTAAGTACAAGTCAAGGATAAATGAAGATCGACAATACAGATGGAACGTTATGGTGAGTACATAATCTTTACCTGATGCTGTCAATCTTCATTTTATCCTTGACAGATGGGACAAAAGTCCACAGACACCTAAAAACGTGGGTGGACTCACGGAAGGATATTCCTGAGCACCATCGAACCAAAGGATGCTCTTTCCTAGAGACCAGGTCTAGTTTGTAATGAGTAATAAAAGTATGGAGAGAAGCCCAAGTAGCTGCTGCACATACGTCATCCATGGAAGCTCTAGACTGGAAGACCATTGAAGTGGCTACCGACCTTGTAGAATGGGCTTTGACAGGTTTAGGCAAGGTTAACTTGTTTTTATCATAAATGAAAAAAAAAAACAATCTTTCAGCCACTTAGAGTAATCTTGCTGACTGCCTTGACCAACTTTGCAGAAAAAAGGAAATAAAGTTGACTTGATTACCTTATCATTTTTGTTCTGTGAATACAGAAACAATTGTCTATGAACGTCTAGTAAATGTAGAGCGTATTCTCCTTTGTTAAGATAATTGGGAAGGAAGACTGGTAAATTAATAGTCTTGTTGATATTACTCTCTGACACTACTTTGGGCAAGAAGGAGGGGGTTTGTTGACAAAGATACCCTATCCTTACAGAAAACTAGGTAAGGAGGTTCAAATGATAAGGCTTAGATTTCAGAGATTCTCCTGGCTGAAGTGATGGCTACCAAAAAGAGCGTCTTCCACGATAGAAACATCAGATCACATTCTGCAGAGGATTCAAAAGGGGAATGTATTTGTAGAACTAAATTCAAGCCCCAAGGAGGAGTCGGATCTTTATATGGAGGTTTTAACAAAAGAGTGGTGCCTCTTAAGAATGATTTACAAAGCCTGTGAGAGGCTAAAGAACGTTCTTCTAAACCATTGTGAAAATTAGAAATCACAGCCAGTTGTAGTTTAACAGTGGATGGAGAAGCCCCAGCACTGAACAGAAATGCTAAGAAGTCTAAAACCTGCTCAGTTGAAGCAGTGAAAGGGTCAGTTTGTTTTTCATGGGCCCAAATTGTAAATTTTTTCCACTTATTTACATATAGTTTTCTAGTAGAAGGTATATGAGCTGATAAAAGGATGTGACATACTGGAGACAAGATATTAGGACGCCTGGCAACTAATGGCATTGGAGGGAAGCACACAGCTTGAGGTTTGAAATGTTTGAGTGAACAAGGCTGTCTGGATGGGACAGGAGATATGGCACTGGGTCCAGAATCCAGGGTTAATGAATCAAGTAAGGCCAAAGAAAGGAGAATTAAATCTGTTGAGGCCAAAATGGGCCAATGAGGAATACTGTATTCTTCAAACCTGAGTGCTCTCTGTAAGAATTTGGGAATTAGAGGTACTGGGGGACCCAATCATGGAGGAGATCATCCCTGGGTGACTTTCCTGGAGGGGGAATCGGGGGGGAAGTAATTGCTGCATTTGTTGTTAAGGGGAGATGCAAATAGCTCCCAGCAAGGCTGACCCCAATTACAGAATATAATTTTCCTACACTTCTGGACTGAGACACCACTTGTGAGGCTGAAGGATACATCTGCTCAGCTTGTCTGCAATCACACTGGAACTCCCCGGAATGCATTGCTATTACAATGCCGTTGGACAAGGTCGTCCACTGACACACACTGAGGGCTTCTTGACAAAGGGGGTAAGACTGGGCTCCTCCTTGTTTGTTGATGTACCAAACCACTGACATATTGTTTATTTGAATTGCAATAGTCCTCTAAGGAAGAGCTGTCTGAAAGGCCTGCAATGCAAGATTCACAGCTCTTGTCTCCAGGGACATAGATATGCAAGTTGGCCTCTAATGTAGACCAAGTGCCTTGGACTGTCTTGCCCAGATAATGCTCCTTCCACCCCATCTGGGAGGCGTCCGTGGTCACTATGGTTGTGTGCTCTGGAAAAACAAAGGGACGACCTTGAAGAATCTGCTCAGAATGCGCCCACCAAAGAAGATCCATTCTGCAACGGCTGGTGATCAAGATTTGGTCTAACATTGGGTAATGAAAGATAGACCACTGGAAAGCTAGTAGTCATTGCAGAACTCTCATGTGTAACTTGGCTAATGGGACTAGAGTTATGGAAGTTGCCATGGATTTTTGAGCTTGTAAGACGAATTGTGCTGGAACTTTCTCCCTGTGAATTAACTTTTGAACTTGAACCACTATTCTCTGATGTCATTCCAGGGGAAGAGATGATATCATTGAGTATTCAGTACTGCCCCTATGAATTCTACATTTTGTGTCGGAGGTAAAATTGACTTTTCTAGATTGATGGTAATCCCCAGATGGGCACAGACGTCAAGGGTGGAGTCTCTGGCTACTATTAATTGATGCTTGGTTAAAGTGGTTATGGGTCAGTCATTCAAGTACGGAAACATTCAGAAGCCTTACAGTCTTAAGAGAGCTGCTACCACTGCCATGCATTTGGTGAACACCCTGGGGGCTGTGGGGAGTGCAAAGGGCAGTACTCAAAACTGATAATGACTGGCTCCCAGCTGGAAATCGAGAAACCTTTTGGAGTGCGTCTAATTTTTATATGGTAATACACATCCTGAAGGTCTACTGAGCACATCCAGTCGTCCTTCTTTAGAAGGGAAGAATAGACTGTACCGTGACCATCCAGAACTTTGTCAGAGACACTTGTTCCATACACTGATCCAAAATTTGTCTCCAGTCTCCATCTTTTTTGGCACTAAAATGAATCTTGAGTAAGTTCTGGATCCTTCTTGGTCTGGTGGGACTTGTTGGATGATTCATTTGTCCAGCAGTTTCTGAATTTCTTGCACTGCTGAATTCCTCTGATTGGGTGGAACACTGGGAATTTTCTTTTCAAATGTGTAGATTCAGAAAAGGGAATGATATAACCTCTGGATATGATCCGTTGCACCCAAGAATCGTTTGTCAAGTTTAGCCAGGCATTTAGGTGCAAGGATAAGCATACCCCTACTGCCTCCAGAGGAAGACAATCGGACATCCCTTCAGGAACGTTGAAAGGGCTTGCCTGGGAAAGAATCCCTGAAGCCCTGGTTTTGCGGACCACCCCTGCCATGAGGTCGGCATCTTCCATTTTGGTTCCCCTCTCTGGCCTAGGGGGAACTCTCTCCACATGCGTCTTGGAAAGGACCTTGGGATTTCTTGAACCACATTTTTCCACCGCTCCTCTTCTTCCTAGAAAAGGACCTTGGGGGGGGGGGGTGGAGAAATGTAAGCCCACTGCAGAAAGGGTCTTACTGTCTTTCTCACACCTGGATAAAGTCTCTTTTCCTTTAGGGCCAAACAAGGATGTCCCGTTAAAGGAAGCATTGACAAAAGAAGACTTGAATGGTTCCACAAAGTCACATAGGTGCATCCAGGCATGTCACCATATGGCTATGCCTGTACCCACTGCTCTATACGTCCCTTCAGTTGTATGAGTGCTCAGCCTCATGGACAAATTGGACACAGACTCCAGGGTGGCTAGCTGGGAGGCAATTTCTCTTGGACTCCCTCAGCTACAGCTCCTGCTAGGGTGTTTGACAACTCTCTAATCAGATCCTGTTGGAGTTTGGTGAAATGTGCCAGAAAATTCTACGACCTCATGGTGAAGGTCGATTAAGCATAGACCCACTTTCCAAATCTGTCCGTCGCCTAAGACTCTCTTACTGGGTGGAAGGATGGAGGCTCTTGCCTCACCAAGTTTCTTTTTAGTGTCCGCCGCTATGACCATAGCATCTACAGTCAACCCCTTAGCCCAAAACTTCTTGTCTACTGGAGCAGAGAGAATCTTGTCTGGTCTTCTGCGGAAGGGTTCAACTGTGTTTGGAGCCTTCCATACCCACTGAAAAATCAACTGAATGAGTTCATCAGCAGGCGGAGTCACCCAAGAGGTATATGGGCGGGTGCCGAAAGCTTGCAGGTAAACAGATTCCTCAGAGGAAGGGTTTAGGGACTTCCAGCCACCCATCTGTTTTAAAATTTCCAAGATGTCTCCAAAGGGGTTGACTGTGGGGACCCTTCCCCCTCAGCAGAATCTGTCTCTTCGGTGACTGATTCCAGGGGAGAACCAAAGTGCTTCCTCTTGCACTTCTTCTGAGGAACCTCTCCAGGGGGATAGCCTGGGGAGGTATCAGAAGATGACAGTACCTGTTGTCTATGATAACTAAGGCTTAAGCACCCACTGTCCCAGTGAACAGGCAGTAGGCATACCAGAACTAGTAGGAGATACCTGTCCCAAGGGGGGAAGGCACTGACTGAATCTCTGTAAGAAAAAGGGCCCTTCTACATAACCTTAAAGGCCGGCCCCCCTGAAGAGGGAATGGAGCCTGAAACTGAAACAAACTGCCTCAGAACCGGGGTCACGTCCTGCTCCGAATAACCAACCCCCAAGACTGCAGCCAGAGGCAAAGCTCCAAGGAGCAGGGACAGCTCCAACAAACCTGGAGTTGAGGCAGGCAGCTATGGCCATGGAAGGTCTCTGGTTCTGAAACAACTGAAGAGTTCACGGTAACCACCGGCTCTGAAGAAGCGAACTCTAGAGACGGTACATTCAGTGCTGGGAGTTCTGGGACACAAGACTCCAAGACTTCTGAGGAGGTTAGAAGAGGAATAGTTAATGGCATAAAAGAAGTTTCAGTACCAATACCCAAAGGGATCAGTACCAAAGAGGGGCCTGAAAGATGTCTAGACCATAAACTCTTATTCACTAGCCTCTCCACGTTGAGATCTGACAAGCTTTTGGCGGAACGGATGGACAATGTGGAAGGGGACTTAGGCCTCTGCAAGAATACCTCTGGAAGCTCCCCAATAAAGGGATCACTAGAGGGAGAGTAGGTAGTTCTAGGCAATTTAGTCTTGTCCAGCGAAGCAGCGGTCACTTTCTGTACTGAAGCCTTGGATGTCAAATGACTCAAAACTGCGACAGGTGCCGGAATGCACGACGGCACTGGAGTGTCAACAGCAGAGGCCTTTGGTTCCGTGTGAACGGTCTACGCAGAGGTCTTTACTTTTTGGGGGGGCTTCAGAACTAATGGGGAGGGCAGAACCGAAAGACTTCTTTTCTTAGATTTTTCAACAGATAATGAAGAGAAAGGAGAAAAAATGTCTGTCTTGGCTTTATCTCCAGTGGATAAGGCTTCACACTAAAGGCTGATGGAAGAAGTCCTTTTAAAATAAGTTTATCCCCCCCTTTCCACTAAAGCGAGGTGGCTGAAAGCATGGAAGATGCTGCAATCTTCCTGTAAATAGTGAGGGGCAAGACAATACACACATAGTAAATAAAAATCTGAAGAAGGAATTTTATGGCCACACTTCTGGCATTTTTTTAAGCCAGAAGGGCCTTTACCCTTCTCAACCATGACAACATGGAGAAACAAGCATATCTGCTAGACAAATCTCACGTCACAGAAACAAAAAATGGAAAGGAGAGAGCAGAAAGATACATTTACTTCTATTTTTTATATTTCAGATTAGAAGGAAAAATATGGGAGGGAAACTATCAATGATGAAAGTTAAAATATATGCAAGCGTGTACAAGGTGAAAGAAGAGTATGACTGGTAGGGGACTATCAGCAATGATAGCTGGGAATACACCCAAGTGTAAGAGGAAAAAAGTATCGATGATACTGACAGAAATACACAAAGTGCAAGAAGAAAAGGAGACGAGATAGAAAAAGTATATGAAAAATGAGAAAAAAATTTACCTAAACCTACTAGCACTCGCTCAAGAGTAGTAGCTTGATGCAACCGTTTTCGGAAAGCAGCAAATGAGATCTGACGTAACAGAGAGAGGGATTCTGGGTAGAGGTAAAGCTTGAGAGTTTTTGGCTGGAGCGAGCTACAGTAACAGAAGAGTCTGTTCCGAGATCGGAACCCCGCACCCATCTGTCAAGGACAAAATGAAGATTGACAACATCAGATGTTAAGATTCTGCACATTTTTTACACTTCTCTTGTACTCTACAGTTCGATCATCATCTCCTTTCGGCTTATCCCGGTTATGGGTTGCCACAGTGGAAAAACGGTCCGCAGAACTACTGGCAGTGGAGTTTTACGGTGTTGAGTTGTCAGCCTGGCACCCAACCTTTCACAGAAGGCACACACACACACACACACACACACACACACACACACACACACACACACACACACACACACACACACACACACACACACCTAGGGCCAATTTAGTGTGTCCAATCCACCTACAGGATTTCTTTGGGATGTGGGAGGAAACCGGAGCATCTGTAGGAAACCCACGCGACCACAGGGAGGACATGCAGACACCCAGAAGGCACCCCAGCCAAGAATCGAACTGGAGAGTCTCTTGCTGTGAGGTGGGAACGCTAACCACTGCACCACCGAGGTTGCCCTTGTACTTTACAGTTCAATCACATGTGGGAAAAAGTAAGTTTGCTATCAGGTAATGGAGGCTTTGCAGAAAATGGTTCCTTTTGCAATATGCCCTTTATGATGTCTTTGTGGCAGAGAAAAGCCTCTGCTACTCCCATCTTGGAATTCTTCAGATATAACCATTCAGATAAACTTGCTTCCCCAGAAGTTGTCAGAGACCCACCATCATGCTAACTGTACCAAGTACAACACAACAGAAATATAACTGCTGCATACATGAGCAGTATTTAGCTTAGTGGTTAGATCTCAGTCTCACAGTTCCAGGGTCCAGGGTCCAATCTGGACCACTCATCAGTCTGTGCGTGTGAAGGTCAGCATACTGTACTAATTGCTATATTATTTAATGCAATGTGCCTGCATTAGTCCTCTCCTACCTGGCAGTTTAGTTACCTCTAAGACATACGCTGGGCTGACACAGTAGGACAACATCCACAATTATTACATTTGTAAGTGTGTGTGTGTGTGTGTATATATATATATATATATACACACACACACACACACGGGTCCCCTTCAGATGTTAAAATTTCGAATTTCATATGACTGAGACCGGGTCTACTTTGATTCACTGAATACTCATTTCAATGAATTTCAAAACACTCGCACCAAATCGCTGAAAGCTCAGATCACTGAAAACTAATTTCACTGAATCCCATTTCACTGAATGTAAGTATTGTTGGGCAAACACAACATACATGCCCTTTTCCTCACTGTAGTGTGATCCTGGAGTTAGCATACATAATTAGGGGGTTGCACAGCCCCCCAAATTTGGGTGGTGTGGGGGGCGTAGTTCCCCACCTACTTTTAGTTTTATATTGTTAGCTTTCAGTGAAATGAGATTCATAAATATAAAAGCTAAGTAGGTGGGGGATATGCCCCTCACACTCCCCTAACTATATATACTAACTCCAGGATCGCACTACAGTGGGGAAAAGGGCATATACATTTTATATGCCCAACAGTACTTACATTCAGTGAAATGTGATTCAGTGAAATGAGTTTGCTGTGATTTGAGCTTTCAGCGATTTTTTGAGGGTGAACTGAAATTCACTGAAATGAGTTTTCAGTGAATCAAAGTAGACCTGGCCAAGACCATATTATCGAAGTTTTAAAACTTTGAACGTTCTGAATGGAGATCTCCATACGGAACGGGAAATTTTCCCTTTTCCTCGCTGTAGTGCGATCTTGGAGTCGGTATATTTAAATAACATAAAAATGGAGGAGGGGAACCACCGAAACAGAAGGTTCCTTCCTGCTGCCTGATTTCTTTCTTTATAGACTTGGGCTCCTAACATGGACAGTTCCTGGTTGTTCTTCCTAGGCATCACATCTTTAAGAGCTAATTTATTTCTCCTGTCAGATTTGCTGCATAGCACACCCTCTTCATTAAAGTAACTAGCATACAAACATGTTGCACATTTTATGTCTGTACAACTCATTCATTTTAAAGCCAGAAGCTGTTTCAAGCTGCCAGCTCAACGGTACCAGCAACAACAGACGCACACTGATGTTGATAAAGTTAAACCTGTTCTCTTCTGTTTTCTCACCCGAGCACAAGCTTAGCTACGCAGGAAACAGAGGAAAAAAATTGCCATGGCAACTTTGGAAAGCAGCAAATGAAAGGGAAGAAATGGAAATGTACCCAAATGAAGATCTAAACCACTGAAAGGCTGCATGGTGGACCACTCAATATACAGTGATCAAATCTATGCTAAAACTGAAGCTTAATAACAAAGACTGCAAAAAAAAGCAAAAGAAAGCCTGGGACATTTTATTTTGCAGGTGTAATCAGTGGCAAACAAAATCTTAAGAAAAATGGTGATGTGCAGCAACTTTTGGGGAAACGAGTACAGATGAATGCTCAGAAAATTTTATTAGTGCTGAGCAGACTGAAAGTCGTTCCTAAATCTCAGTGGTTAAGTAGCATGAACCACACCATGATAAATCAATACACCAATTCCTGGTCTCCACACAAGGCATCTTGTCAACTTTGGTTGCATCCTGATATTCTGTCCATGAAAGGCACAAACAGGGTGCAGACAAGACATACCCTTGACAAAGCCTAACCCTCACCCTTAACTAATATGGCAACACCAAGTATGCGATCCTGCTTCTCACTAATGAGACCAAAAAGAAAGCAGCAATGACACAGGTACTATATACTCCCAAAGAACCTCACAAAAAGTATATTGGATCATGCAGCCGACATCCACAATCTGCTACAGCCCCTCCCATCATTATGCAATATTAAACATATATTCCACTATTCAAAAATCCCAGCAGAATGTGTACTGTTCTTCTTGAATATAAGGCTTGATCAATGACCAGTCTCTACTCCAGGCTTTTCCAAAGAGGCTGAACAGTACAGTCTGCCTACTACTGGAATATGCATAATGGTCCTCTTTGGGGATTAACAACTTATCTTGCCAGTCCAGACAGACTTGTCTCCAACTTCTGTGAAAGACTGTAAAGGCTTTAGTCATATTACTGCAATCACATCCAGTCACTGAATCTTGTCTACACTTGCAGTGTTACCAGTACAGATTTCTCTGCAGAGACATTAGCTACCATGATGAACTCCAGACTAGCACACATTTCAGCCATGTTCACTGGGTAAGAAAGTTCTTCAAAATGCTCCTTGCATCTCCTAACAATTTCTTCAGTAATGGTTTCCACTTCCCTTAAAGACCTTCAAGAAGTCCTCCTCAATTGCCTGTCCAAGTTTCTCTCATGCCCAGTCACTTGGGATTTCCTGGTCTGAGGTCACTGAAGTGAATCAAAATGCTAGGATGACTTTTACCTACCTATTTATCCTTTGTTGATTGGTTAGTCCCTCCAAGCCAGCAGTCTCTTTTCAATGGAGACCAGAGATACTATTTATACTACTAGGGGAAATTTGGCCAGGGTAACAGGGAACTTACCCTACTCTTGTTGATAGTTGCCGTGGGAACCTTTACATCCAACTGAACTGCTGGCAAATCATGCAGTTGGGGCCTCAGTTTAATGTCTTATCTAAAGGGCAATCTACACAAAAGAGTGCAGCACCCCCCCCCCAAGCTGAACTGCAGTATCAGCTATCCATTTCCCTGGTGTGAGAACAGAACCAACGGTGAGTGTTCTACCTGCCCCTCCACTGACACTGCTATATCACCTTCTTCAATTAGATAGCCTTCCTTTTGGGCCGAGGGATACTAACGTGTCACTCACCAAATACCTTCTAGCCAAATTGACTTTCTGCCACCTAAATGACTGAGGTCTTCAATATGACACACCACACAGATTCAATGTCAATAGCCTCCCTTAGAACAGAGACAATGCCTTAGAACAAACCGTTAAATGCCTCTCACAGCAACTCGTCCATCAGCTATCGCCAAAATGTCCTCAATGCTCACCTACAACTCTCAGGTCTATTTGGCCAATGCCACTCTTCAGTGAATACAACTAAGCATCGAGTCACAGTTCATCGGCAGTTGCTAGGCATGTGATCCAGGAACCTGACACCTCATTAACTGAGGGAAGGTAGTTGTGAAGGAGTTGAATGAAAAGGCGGAGTCACAGTTTGCAAGTGAAAACTGAGGGAATGTAATCCAGTACTACTTGGTTGTCACCTTTCTCTTAACCCATGTGCTCAAAAATATAGCCTCAGTTTCGATGACAACCACAAAGTCAATCAGTTACCATCAACCCAAACGCTGTGGTGCCAAGTATACTTCTGAGTCGACAGGGTTCAGGCAAGGTGTGTGTTACACATAACCTACATACTGCACAGAAACTAGAAGCAACTCGTAGCTTTGGTCCAACACTGGTAGAATACCCCCACCCCCCCACAAACACAAATAACACCTCCCCATTTATCATCATCACTCCTGAGACACGTGTATAGTCTATTTTAAGACTACATAGTAGCATAGCCTTACACATCTCACTCACCTTCCGCAACAAGACTGAATACGCCCAAACCATTGTATAGCAAAGCGTAATCTTTACAAGGTTGAATAAGTACATACTACTGTATAGCGAAGTGTAATCTTTACAATGTTGAATACCCCTTACCACTGCATAGCAAAGTGTCATTTCTTTTCAGGGTTGAATACACCCATACCCACAGTATAGGGAAATGTAATCCTTACAATGTTGAATACACCATTACCATTGTATAGTGAAGTATGATCTTTTTCTGTTTTTTTCTTGCAGCTTCTGTGACATCAGGTTCAACTTGCTCCTGGCAATATAAGCAGTCTGGGTTACCTCGTCACAAATGCACCACACAGCACTACTGCTTTAATGTAACATAATAGCTGTGCTGGATTCATGTCATTTAGTGCCAGAATTAAGCAATTCAAATTTTGGCAAAACACTTTTAACCAAACAAGTAAGGGAAAAGGCTGTTTTACTTGTTCAGTTTAAAATATTTTTGCATATTTAGATTTACTGTGACATAATTCCTGGTAAGTGAAATCCAGCTTGCCAGCAGCCAGCCATCTGAAACATCATTAACAGGATGGTGGTAGGTGTTATTGAGTTAAGCAGTTCCTTTTCATATAAACCATTCTTGTTAGCAGCAGGTGTTACTCAGTTGCAAGAAAGCAGGTCATTCTTTGTTAATTGATGAAATACTACTCATAGTTTTTGGATAAAAGACACGTAAACAGGGTTGAATCTTTATGTGCTAAACCTGAAAAACAACTGATGTCAGTTTTTTATAGTAATAAAGTGAATCTATACAAGTTTACTTAATTTTGATCACAGGAGTTGCAGTTTTATTGTTCTTTGGGAACATGCAAGTTACCCTGAATCATTCCACTGTACCTTACAAGCAGTAACACTAGAATGAGGAAAGGAAGCCTAAACCCATTACCCATTCTGTGCACATAGATGAGGCTAACAAAATGTAGTCAGCACTTTAATAGTGTTTGAACAAGCTTAGGCTCCTTCCTCACCAGTGAACAGATCTTCTGCATCTGAAAAAGCACTTGCAGTTATTACCGCCACATATGTTCGAGTCAGTTCCTCCTAGGCCTGCTATCAGGCTTTATATAAAAGCCATCTTCAACCCTTCATTGGCAGATGGGTGAGAAAAGATGCTGCCCAACTGCTACTCTGAGCTCAACCTGCAGGTTATGTAGGTGGACAACTATCCTGGGCCTGAACCCTCAGTGTACCCTGAAACCCTAGTCTGGGCAATCTCTTAGTTTTTTTTTTATGGACTGTCATGGTGGTCTTTACTGAGAAGCATTTGTCTGTTCCCTCACCACAGGCGTGTTAACAATGGAGCCCTCCCCCCACTAGGACTAAGAGGATACAAATGAGCACAAATGCTTTTGTATAAAAATAAGGCGATACACTCCCTAGATATTAACGCAGAACAAATTTAATTTAATTTGAACACCACATTCCTAAACAAATAAAGTAGTATAACTAATGAGTAGTTATTTGCACCTCTACCGTTTGTCATACCACCCTTCTGCAAAACGCTCAATATTTACAATAAAATCTACAGACAGTTTAGCAGTCTAAGCCCCATGGAACCTATCTTTTTTAAAAGACACCAGCTTTTACAAAATATGGCTTAACTCCACATATTCCATCATTTTGGTGGCATTTAATTAAGTCAATGAACTGGCCCCTCCTTGCTTTTGCACTGTTCTATGCCTCTCCGCAATCTAATTTGCTGTCATTTATTTCATCATATACACTCAGGATTCGTCTAAAAATATCTAACCAATATAATAATTTGGCACCACAGCACCATTCTCCTTCATCAGCCTAACAAATATACATACTTGGCACCACAGCACTATCTTCCATCAATATAACAAATATACACATATGGCACCAGAGCACCATCCTCCATCAATCTAACAAATATACACATTTGGCACCACAGCACCATCCTCCATTAATCTGAAAAATATACACATTTAGCACCCAAGGCACCATCCTCCTGTAATTTAACAAATATACACATTTGGCACCACAGCACCATCCTCCATCAATCTAACAAATATACACATTTGGCACCACAGCACCATCCTCCTTCATCAATCTAACAAATATAAACATTTGGCACGACAGCACCACCAGCCTCCATCAATCTAACAAATATACACATTTGGCACCACAGCACCATCCTACTTAATCAATCTAACAGATATATACATTTAGAACCACAGCACCATCCTCCTTCATCAATCTAACAAATATACACATTTGGAACCACAGCACCATCCTTCATAAATCTAACAAATATACACACAGGGCACCACAACCCCATCCTACTTCATCAGTCTAACAAATGTACACATTTGACACCACAACACCATCTTCCTTCATCAATCTAACAAATATAGACATTTGGCACAAAAGCACCATCCTCCATCAGTCTAAGAAATATACACATTTGGCAACCAGCACCATCCTCCTCCATCAATCTAACAAATATACACATTTGGCACCAAAGCACCATCCTCCACGACCAATTGAACAAATATACACATTTGGCACCACAGCACCATCCTCCTCCATCAATCTAAGAAATATACACATTTGGCACGACAGCACCATCCTCCTCCATCAATCTAACTATACACATTTGGCACCACAGCACTATCCTCCTCCATCAATCTAACAAATATACACATTTGGCACCAGAGCACCATCCTCCTTCATCAAACTAACAAATATACACATTTGGAATCAGAGCAGCATCCTCCATCAATCCAAAAAATATACACATTTGGCACCACAGCACCATCCTCCTTCATAAATCTAACAAATATACACATTTGGCACCAAAGCACCATCCTCCATCAATCCAACAAATATATACATGTGGCACCACAGCACCATCCTCCTCCATCAATCTAAAAATATACACATTTGGCACCACAGCACCATCCTCCTCCATAAATCAAACAAATATACACATTTGGCACCACAGCACCATCCTCCTCCATCAATCTAACTAATATACACATTTGGCACCACAGCACCATCCTCCATCACGCTAACAAATATACACATTTGGCACCACAGCACCATCCACCATCAATCTAACAAATATACACATTTGGCACCACAGCACCATCCTCCTCCATCAATCTAACAAATATACACATTTGGCACCACAGCACCATCCTCCTCCATAAATCAAACAAATATACACATTTGGCACCACAGCACCATCCTCCTCCATCAATCTAACTAATATACACATTTGGCACCACAGCACCATCCTCCATCACGCTAACAAATATACACATTTGGCACCACAGCACCATCCACCATCAATCTAACAAATATACACATTTGGTACCACAGCACCATCCTCCTCCATCAATCTAACAAATATACACATTTGGCACCACAGCACCATCCTCCTCCATCAATCTAACAAATATACACATTTGGTACCACAGCACCATCCTCCTCCATCAATCTAAGAAATGTACACATTTGGCACAACAGCACCATCCTCCTCCATCAATTTAACAAATATACACGTTTGGCAACACAGCACCATCCTCCTCCATCAATCTAACAAACATACACATTTGGTACTAAAAACAAACTTCCAGAACTGGTAAAACAAAAAAGGTGAACCAGGAACAACTGCAGACCACCAATTTATTTATTTAACCAAAATTGTACTAAGCGCTTTCACCCACACACATCAGGGCATCTTCAGAGTACTGACAATCCTTGTGTTGAACCTCCTTTTAAATCCTTATACAAATTGGATAATTAAACAATTAAACAAATTATTACCTACGCAGCTAAAAATTTTTCATTTAAATTTAAAAGGTACAATCAGCAATATTTACATCAAAAATGAACATGAACAGCCATGACTTGTGCAAACTTATAAATTTGTGAATGTAATAAAACCTTCTTATCAAAAACTATGTATGTAATACCAGTAAAATAAAAGTTAAAAATGCATATATAAATATCTAGGTAATAATATAAATATAAATGATTATTAAAAATAAATAAATGTTATAAAATCCAGCATAAAATCATTCATTAAAGAATTTCCTACTAACATTAAAATTCGTATTATACAAAATATTTAAAACACTAAATTATCAGATGTCAACCTAATACATACAAGATCAAATAAATTGAGACTTATACTTTAGTATACTTGATACAGAAATATGTTCGTTAATACCAGGGCTAGAACTTGCATTTAGCCTTAATTGCCATAAACATTCTTTAGCCTCAAGTAAAATGTTGTCATCACCATCTTTGTTATATTGTAGTATATACAATTCTGTGAATAACAAAGAATAAAAATCTCTTAAAATTCTGGCATCTTAGACTATGCATATAAAGGGAACTAGTATTTTTCTGTTTTTTAATATCTCTAACATGTTCCACTATTCTTTCACGAAGTTTCCTTATCATTTTGCCAACATAGAAGGCTGGGCATGATGAACATATAGCTAGGTACACCACCATTTTTGTGTTGCAATTACAATGACCAGGGCATTTAATTGTTTTGCCAAAATTGTGTACCGCAACATATGGTCCATCATTAATAAATTTACAAGTATGACATGCCCCACATTTGCTCATCGAAGATGTGTTTTTTACATATTCTTATTAACTGCCTCAAAATGTTCTTTAAGATTCATCCCCCTACTATATGTGACCTTGGGCCCAGTCCCTAAATTATCAATAAGGTCACCATTATTCTGGAGAATACTTATCCAGGTCTCATGTACTATATTAACTATCCTGGGTGATATATCATTAAATGGTATAATAAAAGTGTCATTTCTAGTAGTGTTATTAGTCCTAGATGTACACATTTGGTACCACAGCACCATCCTCCTCCATCAATCTAACAAATATAAACATTTAGCACCATCCTCCATCTATCTAACAAATAGACACATTTGGCACCACAGCACCATCCTCCATCAATCTAACAAATACACACATTTGGCATCACTGCACCGTCCTACTTATCAATCTAACAAATACACACATTTGCACCACAGCATCATCCTCCTTCATGAATCTAAAAAATATACACATTTGGCACCACAGCACCATCCTCCTCCAAACAAATATACACATTTGGTACCACAGCACCATCCTCCATCAATCCAACAAATATACACATTTGGCACCACAGCACCATCCTCCATCAGTCCAACAAATATACACATTTGGCACCACAGCACCATCCTCCTAGATCAATCTAAGAAATATAAACATTTGGCACCATAGCACCATCCTCCTAGATCAATCTAACAAATATACACATTTGGCACCACAGCACCATCCTCCTAGATCAATCTAACAAATATACACATTTGGCACCACAGCACCATCCTCCATCAGTCCAACAAATATACACGTGGCACCACAGCACCATCCTCCTAGACCAATCTAATAAATATACACATTTGGCACCACAGCAGCATCCGCCTTAAACAATCTAAAAAGTATACACATTTCGCATAAAAAATATACACATTTGGTACCACAGCACCATCCTCCTCTATCAGTCTAACAAATATACACATCTGGCAACACAGCACCATCCTCCTCCATCAGTCTAACAAATATACACATTTGGCACCACAGCACCATCCTCCTTTATCAATCTAACAAATATACACATTTGGCACCAAAGCACCATCCTGCACGACCAATCTAACAAATATACACATTTGCCACCACAGCACCATCCTCCTCCATCAATCTAACTACACACATTTGGCACCACAGCACCATCCTCCTCCAGCAATCTAACAAATATACACATTTGGCACCACAGCACCATCCTCCTCCATTAATCTAACAAATATACACATTTGTCACCACAGCACCATCCTCCTCCATCAATCTAACAAACATACACATTTGGCACCACAGCACCATCCCCTCCATCAATCTAACAAATATACACATTTGGCACCAGAGCACCATCCTCCTCCATCAATCTAACAAATATACACATTTGGCACCACAGCACCATCCTCCCCCATCATTCTAACAAATATACATATTTAGCACCATCCTCCCCCATCAATCTAACAAACATACACATTTGGCAGCACAGCACCATCCTCCATCAATCTAACAAATATACACACTTGGCACCACAGCAGCATCCTCCATCAATCTAAAAAGTATACACATTTGGCATAAAAAATATACACATTTGGCACCACAGCACCATTGTCCTTCATCACTCTAACAAATATACACATTTTGTACCACAGCACCATCCTCCTCCATCAATCTAACAAATATACACATTTGGCACAAAAGCACCATCCTCCACGACCAATCTAACAAATATACACATTTGCCACAACAGCACCATCCTCCTCCATCAATCTAAGAAATATACACTTTGGCACCACAGCACCATCCTCCTCCATCAGTCTAACAAATATACACATTTGGCAGCAGAGCACCATCCTCCTCCATCAATCTAACAAATATACACATTTGGAACAGCAGCATCATCCTCCATGACCAATCTAACAAATATACACATTTGCCAAAACAGCACCATCCTCCTCCATCAATCTAACTATACACATTTGGCACCACAGCATCATCCTCCTCCATCAATCTAACAAATATACACATTTGACACCACAGCACCATCCTACTAGATCAATCTAACAGATATACACATCTGGCACCATAGCACCTTCCTCCTAGATCATACATACTTGGCACCACAGCACCATCCTCCATCAATCTAACAAATATACACATCTGGCACCACAGCAGAATCCTCCTTCATCAATCTAACAAATATACACATTTAGCACCACAGCACCATCTCCTTCATCAATCTAGCAAATATAAATATTTGGCACCACAGCACCATCCTCCTTTATCAACACATTTGGCACCACAGCACCAGCCTCCTTCATCAACCTAACAAATATACACATTTAGCAGCATCCTCCTTCATAAATGTAACAAATATACACATTTGGCACCACAGCACCATCCTCCTTAATCAATCTAACAAATATACACATTTGGCACCACAGCACCATCCTCCTCCATGAATTTAACAAATATAAAAATTTGGCACCACAGCACTATCCTCCATCAATCTAACAAATATAAACATTTGGCACCACAGCACCATCCTCCTCCATCAATCTAAGAAATATACACATTTGGCACCATAGCATCATCCTCCTCCATCAATCTAAGAAATATACACATTTGGCACCACAGCACCATCCTCCACCATCAATCTAACAAATATACACATTTGGCAACACAGCACCATCCTCCAAGATCAGTCTAACAAATATACACATTTGGCACCACAGCACCATCCTCCATCAATCTAACATATACACATTTGGCACCACAGCACCATCTTCTTTCATCAACCCAACAAATATACACATTTGGCACCACAGCACCATCTTCCTTCATCAACCCAACAAATATACACATTTGGCACCACAGCACTATCCACCTCCATCAATCTAACAAATATACACATTTGACACCACAGCACCATCCTACTAGATCAATCTAACAGATATACACATCTGGCACCATAGCACCTTCCTCCTAGATCATACATACTTGGCACCACAGCACCATCCTCCATCAATCTAACAAATATACACATCTGGCACCACAGCAGAATCCTCCTTCATCAATCTAACAAATATACACATTTAGCACCACAGCACCATCCTCCTTCATCAATCTAACAAATATCAATATTTCGCACCACAGCACCATCCTCCTTTATCAACACATTTGGCACCACAGCACCAGCCTCCTTCATCAATCTAACAAATACACACATTTGGCACCACAGCACCATCCTACTCCCTCAATGTCACAAATATACACATTTGGCACCACAGCACCATCCTCCTCCATCAGTCTAACAAATATACACATTTGGCACCACAGCACCATCCTCCTCCATCAATCTAACAAATATACACATTTGGCACCACAGCACCATCCTCCTCCATCAATCTAACTAATATACAGATTTGGAACCACACCACCATCCTCCTTCATCATGCTAACACACATACACATTTGGCACCACAGCACCAACCACCATCAATCTAACAAACAAACACATTTGGCACCAGAGCACCATCCTCCTTCATCAATCTAACAAATATACACATTTGGCACCACAGCACCATCGTCCAACAAATATACACATTTAGCACCACAGCACCATCCTCCTAGACCAATCTAATAAATATACACATTTGGCACCACAGCAGTATCCTCCATCAATCTAAAAAGTATACACATTTGGCATAAAAATATACACATTTGGCAACACAGCACCATTGTCCTTCATCAATCTAACAAATATACACATCTGGTACCACAGCACCATCCTCCTTCTCCATCAGTATAACAAATATACACATCTGGCACCCCAGCACCATCCTCCTCCATCAATCTAACAAATATACACATTTGGAACAACAGCAAGATCCTCCATCAATCTAACAAATATACACATTTGGCACCACAGCACCACCCTCCTTCATACATCTAACAAACATACACTTCTGGCACCACAGCACCATCCTCCATCAATCTAAGAAATATACACAATTGGCACCCTGCATCACCCTCCTCCATCAATCTAACAACTATACACATTTGGCACCAAAGCACCATACTCCACGACCAATCTAACAAATATACACATTTGCCACCACAGCACCATCCTCCTCCATCAATCTAACTATACACATTTGGCAACACAGCACTATCCTCCTCCATCAATATAACAGATATACACATATGGCACCACAGCACCATCCTCCTTCATGAATCTAACAAATGTACACATTTGGCACCACAGCACCATCCTCCTCCATCAGTCTAACAAATATACACATTTGGCACCACAACACCATCCTCCATCAATCTAACAAATATATACATTTGGCACCACAGCACCATCCTTCTAGATCAATCTAATAAATATACACATTTGGCATGACAGCAGCATCCTCCATCTAAAAAGTATACACATTAGGCATAAAAAATATACACATTTGGCACCACAGCACCATCGTCCTTCATCAATCTAACAAATATACACATTTGGCACCACAGCACCATCCTCCTCCTCCATCAATCTAACAAATATACACATTTGGCACCACAGCACCAGCCTCCTCCATCAATCTACAAATATACACATTTGGCAGCACAGCACCATCCTCCTCCATCAATCTAACAAATATACACATTTGGCACCACAGCACCATCCTTCATCAATCTAACAAATATACACATCTGGCACCACAGCACCATCCTCCTCCATTAATCTAACTAATATACACATTTGGAACCACACCACCATCCGCCTTCATATGCTAAATAATATACACATTTGGCACCACAGCACCAACCACCATCAATCTAACAAACAAACACATTTGGCACCACAGCACCATCCTCCATCATTTCAACAAATATACACATTTGGCACCACAGCATCATCCTCCTAGACCAATCTAATAAATATACACATTTGGCACCACAGCAGCATCCTCCATCATCAATCTAAAAAGTATACACATTTGGCATAAAAATATACACATTTGGCACCACAGCACCATTGTCCTTCATCAATCTAACAAATATACACATTTGGTACGACAGCACCATCCTCCTCCTCCATCAGTATAACAAATATACACATTTGGCACCACAGCACCATCCTCTTCCATCAATCTAACAAATATACACATTTGGAACAACAGCGCCATCCTCCTTCATCAATCTAACAAATATACACATTTGGCACCAAAGCACCATACTCCACGACCAAGCTAACAAATATACACATTTGCCACCACAGCACCATCCTCCTCCATCAATTTAACTATACACATTTGGCACCACAGCACTATCCTCCTCCATCAATATAAGAAATATACACATATGGCACCACAGCACCATCCTCCTTCATGAATCTAACAAATGTACACATTTGGCACCACAGCACCATCCTCCATCAGTCCAACAAATATACACATTTGGCACCACAGCACCACCCTCCGAGATCATTCTAAGAAATATAAACATTTCGCACCACAGCACCATCCTCCTAGATCAATCTAATAAATATACACATTTGGCATGACAGCAACACCCTCCATCTAAAAAGTATACACATTAGGCATAAAAATATACACATTTGGCACCACAGCACCACCGTCCATCAATCTAACAAATATACACATTTGGCACCACAGCACCATCCTCCTCCATCAATCTAACAAATATACACATTTGGCAACACAGCACCACCGTCCATCAATCTAACAAATATACACATTTGGCACCACAGCACCATCCTCAGTCATCAATCTAACAAATATACACATTTGGCACCACAGCACCATCCTCAGTCATCAATCTAACAAATATACACATTTGGCACCTCAGCACCATCCCCCTTCATTAATCTAACAAATATACACATTTGGCACCACAGCAGCATCCTCCATCAATCTAACAAATATAAACAATTGCCACCATAGCACCATCCTCCTCCATCATGCTAACAAATATACACATTTGGCATCACAGCACCATCCTCCATCAATCTAACAAATATACATATTTGGCACCACAGCACCATCCTCCTCCATCAATCCAACAAATATATACATGTGGCACCACAGCACCATCCTCCTCCATCAATCTAACAAATATACACATTTGCCACCACAGCACTATCCCTCCTCCATCAATCTAACAAATATACACATTTGGCACCACAGCACCATCCTCCTCCATCAATCCAAGAAACATACACATTTGGCACCACAGCACCATCCTCCTCCATCAGTCTAACAAATATACACATTTGGCACAACAGCACCATCCTCCTAGACCAATCTAATAAATATACACATTTGGCACCACAGCAGCATCCTCCATCAATCTAAAAAGTATACACATTTGGCATAAGAAATATACACATTTGGCACCACAGCACCATTGTCCTTCATCAATCTAACAAATATACACATTTGGTACCACAGCACCATCCTCCTCCTCCATCAGTCTAACAAATATACACATTTGGCACCACACCACCATCCTCCTCCATCAATCTAACAAATATACACATTTGGAACAACAGCACCATCCTCCTTCATCAATCTAAGAAATATACACATTTGGCACCACAGCACCACCCTCCGTCATCAATCTAACAAATATACACATTTGGCACCTCAGCACCATCCCCCTTCATCAATCTAACAAATATACACATTTGGCACCACAGCACCATCCTCCTTCATCAATCCAACAAATATACACATTTGGCACCCAGCACCACCCTCCTCCATCAATCTAACAAATATACACATTTGGCACCAAAGCATCATACTCCACGACCAATCTAACAAATATACACATTTGCCACCACAGCACCATCCTCCTCCATCAATCTAACTATACACATTTGGCATCACAGCACTATCCTCTTCCATCAATATAACAAATATAATCATATGGCACCACAACACCATCCTCCTCCATCAATCAAACAAATATAAACATTTGGCACCACAGCACTATCCTCCATCAATCTAACAAATATACACGTTTGGCACCACAGCACCATCCTACATTAATCTAACAAATTTACACATTTGCAACAGAGCACCATCCTCCATCAATCTAACAAATATAAACATTTGGCAACACAGCAACATCCTCTGCCATCATTCTAACAAATATACACATTTGGCACAACCGTAGCATCCTCCTTCATAAATCTAACAAATATACAGATTTGGCACCACAGCACCATCCTCCATCAAGCTAACAAATATACTTATTTGGCACAACAGCACCATCCTACTTCATCAATCTAACAGATATACACAGTTGGAACCACAGCACCATTCTCCTTCATCAATCTAACAAATATACACATTTGGCACCACAGCACCATCCTTCATAAATCTAACAAATATACACACAGGGCACCACAGCCCCATCCTACTTCATCAGTCTAACAAATATACACATTTGGCACCACAGCACCATCCTTCTAGATCAATCTAATAAATATACACATTTGGCACGACAGCAGCATCCTCCTTCATCAATCTAAAAAGTATACACATTAGGCATAACAAATATACACATTTGGCACCACAGCACCATCGTCCTTCATCAATCTAACAAATATACACATTTGGCACCACAGCACCACCCTCCGAGATCAATCTAAGAAACATAAACATTTGGCACCACAGCACCACCCTCCTAGATCAATCTAATAAATATACACATTTGGCACGACAGCAGCATCCTCCTTCATCAATCTAAAAAGTATACACATTAGGCATTACAAATATACACATTTGGCACCACAGCACCATCGTCCATCAATCTAACAAATATACACATTTAGTACCACAGCACCATCCTCCTCCTCCATCAGTCTAACAAATATACACATTTGGCACCACAGCACCATCCTCCTCCATCAGTCCAACAAATATACAGATTTGGAACAACAGCACCATCCTCCATCAATCTAACAAATATACACATTTGGCACCACAGCACCATCCTCCTCCATTAATCTAAGAAATATACACATTTGGCACCACAGCACCATCCTCCTCCATCAATCTAAGAAATGTACACAATTGGCACCACAGCACCATCCTCCTCCATCAATCTAACAAATACACACATTTGGCAACACAGCACCATACTCCTCCATCAATCTAACAAACATACACATTTGGCACCACAGCACCATCCTCCTCCATCAATCTAACAAATATACACATTTAGCACCATCCTCCATCTATCTAACAAATAGACACATTTGGCACCACAGCACCATCCTCCATCAGTCCAACAAATATACACATATACATTAAAAGAGTTCGTGGTCTGCACTCTTGTGGGAGGAGAGGCTGGACTCTGCCCTTCTAGCTGGGAATTTCTGGTTAAAGGCTTATAGTGTCTGCATATTTAAACTGCTTCTTACTGAAATTGGTACACCTTGTTTGCTGTAGCATAGACTAGATCCAGGCCTGCTGAATCTAGCTTTGTTTGTATAACTTGAGCAATAATCCAGGCATTCTTTAAAGTATTCAGTTGTATTTATTACTGCTTGGTAGTAACTTGATTAAATTGTAGCTATCATTCTAAGTCTTTTGGATTAAGCACTTGGGCTTCAGACCAGTTGTTTTACATTAGGAAGGTTTGTGGCCTGCACTGTGGTGGCAGGACAGGTAGCTTACATCCTTCTAAGTTGGGAACTGCTGATTGAGGGCTCAGTGTCTGTTATTCTAAAAGTGTATTAATTCTGGTTTAAGCACTTGGGCTTCAGGCCAGTTATTTTACATTAAAAGGGTTCGTGGTCTGCACTCTTGTGGGAGGACAGGCTGGACTCTGACCTTCTGAGCTGGGAATTTCTGGTTAAAGGCTTATAGTGTCTGCATATTTGAACTGCTTCTTACTGAAATTGGTACACCTTGTTTGCTGTAGCATAGACTAGATTCAGGCCTGCTGAATATAGCTTTATTTGTATGCTTGTTTGTTTGCTTGTTATTTCCCTGAAACGCTAATTCCACCTAAAACGCGGCTTTTCAGCGCTTCTGTGGATTCCTAGTGATATCTCCATTGCTTACTGTACTTATTTCCTTGTTTCACTTGAAAGAAAGTTACTGTTTGTCATTTTTGCATTTAAGTTACCTGTAACACACATTGCATTTAAGCTACCTGGCACTTGCTCACTAAAACAATTATATAAGTCAGCACTAAAATATTAAAAGCACTACACCCTCACAAACTCCCCTTGAGTACCTCGTTCCCCATTGGCCCTTTTTTCAAATATAAAGGAATTCCCAATACTATTTTAGCATGTCCAAAGGTCAGATGTCAATCTCCTCTCCGGTCCAGCTGGTGAATCTGGGAATCTTGAGGCAATGTTACAACTGCGCCTCATGTACACAGACAACCCTCTCCTCCTCCCAACAAATTCCAATACATGTGAGAGATGCAACCATTTAGCCGTTCTGGAGGCTAAGCTCTCTCAACTCAGTACTGGCGAAACCAGTCAGGAGGAGAAGGAAACCACACACTACAATTCCAGTCTCACATAGACCTACCACGACAGCAAACCAAACACAAAAACACACAAAAACATACTCGGAGGCTCTAAATAAAAATCTGCCTAAGCAGAAGAGACCTCCAAAGCAGACACCCAAGCAACCGCTACCCCAAAACAAAACACGTGCAACACATAGCTCACAAAGCCAGTGTGCCGAACAGTCACAGCCCTTAAGGCTAAACAACACACCTGATACATTTGTAATAGGTGACTATCGTCAGGCACACTGACTTCCCGCTCACCAGGCTGAACAAGGAGAAGGTCACGATGAGCTGCCTGTCGGGCGCTAGGATCCGCCACATAACACAAGCACTCAGGTCACTCCAAGGCAAGGACAAATATGACTCAGTCATTGTCCATGCTGGTGTGAATGACCTGAGACGTACCTCCCTGGACTACATGAAGAGAGACATAGAGGAGCTCTCTGAGCATGTAGCCCAGGCCGGTATGACCCTGACCTTGAGTAGCATCTTACCTTCACCAAGAATGATGCCACAATATGAAGACAAGATGATCAATTTCAACAATTGGCTTAAGTATTGGTGTCATTCAAAGGGGATACAATGCTGTCAGCCTGGGATGACATGCTCGACAAGCCACGATGCTTCGCTAGGGATGGCTTGCACCTGTCACCCCTGGGCTTTCGGATATTGGCAAAGACTCTTGCTACCCCCATAGTGCCTGTTTTAGGCAAGGCTCAAAAGACAAACCCACCTCCATAGGTATCACAAGGGATAAGAAACTAAGAGTAATGCTGCTCAACGCCAGAAGTCTAAACCTCAAGATGCATGCACTCGAAACTCTCCTTAGCATGGAGAACATCGATATCTGTGCAGTAACAGAAACCAGGTTATACCTCATACCATGGTTTTCGGCCCCAAAACTTGGAACGAACCACAAAAGGAGGGGGAGTATCAATATTCGTCAAAGATACCCACACCTCCAGGTTGGTGGCACAGCACGAAGCATCAGAGACTATCCATGTGCAACTAACAGAGGTAAAACTGCCTTACAGTTTATAGCCTGCTACAGACCACCATCCCAAACCCAGGAACCCCACTCGGCCTTCCTGAGAACACTGGAAAATATGAAGGTCTCTCCAAACACCATTATATTGGGCATCTTCAACTACCCAAACATAGACTGGGAGCATTACTCTAGCTCCAACACCCTAGCCCAAAGGTTCCTAGAATTTATAAACTCAAATGCTATGGAACAACTTGTTACCACTCCCACAAGAGGGGAAAACATACTGGACCTGACCATCACCAACATGGGGACTCTATGCTCCAGACCAGAAGTGTATCCTTCACTGGTAAGATCAGACCATAAACTAATCTCACTGGATATTCACATCCCGACTCCACACCCTGCCCTGAAAACCACAGTGAAAACCTTCTCTAAAGCAAATTTCACACTCCTCAAAGCCAAGGTGGAATCCTTCAAAGTCCCCGGGCCTGTGGAAAATACAGCCCAGACCACAGAATCCTTTATAAATGCATTCTATGAACACCTTCAGGAATGCATGGATCATGCAATCCCAAATAAAACCAAAACCCAATCCTCCAAAGGCAGACGTCCTGTCTGGTTGACCCCAGCCATAAACAAACTATACAATATAAGGAGGAAGCTACTACATGATAGAGCAAAATCCCAAAAAGGGAAGGCATCTCTGATCAGTATTAGCAAAAAACTACGGGCACTCATAAAATTGTCTAAGGCCAGCTTCGAGAGAAAAATTGCACAGGACACTAAGGATAATCACAAGGCTTTCTTTAGTTATGTTAGGAACCTGGGTGGGAATTCCCAGATATGCTCAGAATTAGACCAAAATGACAAAAAATACACTGAACCCACAGACATTGCCAACATCCTAGCTGACAGGTTCAGTGCAAATCCCCCCCCCCCCACCAAAAGGGCAAATATCTATCCCAGCAGAGTGCTGCCCTCTGACATCTCAGATGCTCAGGTAAGAGCTGCCCTCTCCAAAGCAAAAAACACAGCATCAATGGGACCAGACGGTGTCCCGGGCTGCATCCTACATGAACTCCAAAAAGAGCTAAACCCAAACATAAAACTACTGTTCAATCTCAGCCTTACTACAGGATATGTACCCAAAGAGTGGCGTACAGCAACAGTGGTCCCTCTCCACAAAGGTGATGCCTTAACGGATCCTGGAATCCTGGAAACTATTGCCCCATAAGCCTGACTAGCTTGGTCTGCAAAGCTATGGAAAGGATCATCATGGACCTCATAAATAAAGATATTGTGGACCTACAGACACTGGATCCTACCCAGTTCGGCTTTGTTAAGGGCAGATCCTGCCTCTTAAACCTGGTTGATTTCTTTGAAACAGTCACCAAGGCCATTGACGAGGGGAAGGTGGTCCACACAGCCTACCTGGACCTCGCAAAAGCCTTCAATACAATACCCCACTCGGGCATTATAGATAAGCTCACCAGCTTAAATATAAACCCCTATGTCACTAGATGGGTTGCAGATTGGCTCAAGGACAGAACCCACATGGTTAGAATTGGAGGAGCCATGTCAGACTCCAAACCAGTTACAAGTGGCGTCCCACAAGGCTCAGTCCTGGGACCTTGTTCGGTATATATTTCTCGGAGGTACAGGCCAACACGGAAGGACTATGGCTGACCAAGTTCGCAGATGACTAAAAACTGGGCGCCATAATCAACTCTCCAGCCGAACACAAGCATCCTCCAAAAGGGCCTCATAGAAACAGACAACTGGTGCCAGAGCCATGGCCTCAAGCTAAACGCCAAAAAGTGTATAGTCATCCCCTTTGGCAAAAACAAAGTGCCCACAAATTACCACATAGGTGGTAATCCACTAAGTACAGAAGAGGTAATTAGGGACCTGGGGACCCAAGTTGATAGCAATCTCTCATTTGACAACCACGAGGCCAAAGTGGTTAGAAAAACATTTTATATAGCCCACCTAATCATGACGGGATTCACATCTAGATCAGGGGAGGTCATCGTGCCTCTTTACTCATCCCTCATCAGGCCCATAATTGAGTACAATGATCCTTTTGGGATGTACCTTACCAGACACCTGCAGCAACTGGAAAGACCCCAAAAGTACCTCACCAAGAGGATCAAAGGGCTCAAGCAGATGCCATATGCTGCCCAGTTAAAGAAACTCTAGCTCTACTCAGTGGCATACCGCCTGCTCAGAGGCGATCTGTGCCTGACGTATAAATCCATGTCCAACCCGGAATTAATGGACATGCTGCACCTCAGAAAATCCAAATCCCATCGAGCTACACGCTCGAGAGACTTGAACCTCAGCACTGAAATAAATAGGACATGCTGACGGGACAGATTCATAACCCAGAGGCTCCCTTCATACTGGAATAAAATCCCAGTCCAGGTAAGGCAGAGTCCCTCATTGACTCTCTTCAAGAGGAATCTTGATGAGTGGATGGGAGATCGCAGGTTTACCCCGGGTATCACTTCTGTGTCACTGTTAGACAGAGGCACAGTATACTAACCTCGAAAAAGGGCATAGCAAAATTAATTTAAAATGGGTGGCGAAAGCCAAACACACTCTGGCTAGGCTTATAAATGCCCTAGGGCAGATAGCCTAGTATGAACCTATGAACATTTGGCACCAGAGCACCATCCTCCATCAATTCAACAAATATACACATTTGGCACCACAGCACCATCCTCCTAGATCAATCTAACAAATATACACATTTGGCACCACAGCACCATCCTCCTAGATCAATCTAACAAATATACACATTTGGCACCACAGCACCATCCTCCATCATCAATCTAAGAAAAATACACATTTGGCACCACGGCACCATCCTCCATCAATCTAAGAAGTATACACATTTGGTACTACAGCATCATTCTCCTCCATCAATCTAACAAATATACACATTTGGCAGCACAGCACCATCCTCCATCATGAATTTAAGAAATGTACAGATTTGGCACCACAGCACCATCCTCCTCCATCAATCTAACACACACACACATTTGGCACCATCCTCCTCCATCAATCTAACAAATATACACATTTGACACCACAGCACCATCCTTCATCAATCTAACAAATATACACATTTGGCACCACAGAACCATCCTCCTCCATCAATCTAACTAATATACACATTTGGAACCACAGCACCATCCTCCTTCATCATGCTAACAAATATACACATTTGGCACCACAGCACCATCCACCATCAATCTAAGAAATGTACACATTTGGCACCACAGCACCATCCTCCTCCATCAGTCTAACAAATATACACATTTGGTACAACAGCACCATCCTCCTCCATCAATCTAAGAAATATACACATTTGGCAACACAGCACCATCCTCCTCCATCAATCTAACAAACATACACATTTGGCACCACAGCACCATCCTTCTCCATCAATCTAACAAATATACACATTTAGCACCATCCTCCATCTGTCTAACAAATAGACACATTTGGCACCACAGCACCATCCTCCTTCATCAATCTAACAAATACACACATTTGCACCACAGCATCATCCTCCTTCATGAACCTAAAAAATATACACATTTGGCACCACAGCACCATCCTCCTCCATGAAACAAATAAACACATTTACCACCATCCTCCATCAATCCAACAAATATACACATTTGGCACCACAGCACCATCCTCCATCAATCCAACAAATATACACATTTGGCACCACAGCACCATCCTCCATCAGTCCAACAAATATACACATTTGGCACCACAGCACCATCCTCCTAGACCAATCTAAGAAATATACACATTTGGCACCACAGCACCACCCTCCTAGATCAATCTAACAAATATACACATTTGGCACCACAGCACCATCCTCCTAGATCAATCTAACAAATATACACATTTGGCACCACAGCAACATCCTCCATCAATCTAACAAACACACACATGTGGCACCATCCTCCTCCATCAATCTAACAAATATACAACATTTGGCACCACAGCACCATCCTTCTTCATCAATCTAAAAATATACACATTTGGCACGTCAGCACCATCCTCCTTCATCAATCTAACAAATATACACATTTGGCACCACAGCACCATCCTCCTTCATCAATCTAACAAATATACACATTTGGCACCACAGCACCATCCTCCTCCATCAGTCTAACAAATATACACATTTGGCACCACAGCACCATCCTCCTCCATAAATCGAACAAGTATACATATTTGGCACCACAGCACCATCCTTCATCAATCTAAGAAATATACACATTTGGCACCATCCTCGTTCATCAATCTAACAAATATACACATTTAGCAGCATCCTCCATCAATCTAACTAATATACACATTTGGAACCACAGCACCATCCTCCATCATGCTAACAAATATACACATTTGGCACCACACCACCACCCTTCCTCCATCAATCTAACACACATACACATCTGGCACCACAGCGCCATCCTCCTTCATCAATCTAACAAATATACACATTTGGCACCACAGCACCGTCCTCCTAGACCAATCTAATAAATATACACATTTGGCACCACAGCAGCATCCTCCTTCATCAATCTAAAAAGTATACACATTTGGCATAAAAAATATACACATTTGGCACCACAGCACCATTGTCCTTCATCAATCTAACAAATATACACATTTGGTACCACAGCACCATCCTCCTCCTCCATCAGTCTAACAAATATACACATTTGGCAGCACAGCACCATCCTCCTCCATCAATCTAACAAATATACACATTTGGAACAACAGCACCATCCTCCTTCATCAATCTAACAAATATACACATTTGGCACCACAGCACCATCCTCCGTCATCAATCTAACAAACATACACATTTGGCACCTCAGCACCATCCCCCGTCATCAATCTAACAAACATACACATTTGGCACCTCAGCACCATCCCCCTTCATCAATCTCACAAATATACACATTTAGCAGCATCCTCCATCACTCTAACAAATATACACATTTGGCAACCAGCAACACCCTCCTCCATCAATCTAACAAATATACACATTTGGCACCAAAGCACCATCCTCCCCGACCAATCTAACAAATATACGCATTTGCCACCACAGCACCATCCTCCTCCATCAATTTAACTATACACATTTGACACCACAGCACCATCCTCCTCCATCAATCTAACAAATATACACATTTGGCATCACAGCACCATCCTCCTTCAATCTAACAAATATACACATTTGGCACCACAGCACCATTCTCCTTCATAAATCTAAGAAATATACACATTTGGCACCATAGCACCATCCTCCATCAATCTAACAAATATACACATTTGGCACCAAAGCATACTCCTCCTTCATCAATCTAACAAATATACATATTTGGAACCACATCACCACCCTCCTTCATCAATCTAACAAATATACATATTTGGAACCACATCACCATCCCCATTCATCAATCTAACACATACACATTTGGCACCACAGCACCGTCCTCCATCAGTCTAACAAATATACACAGTTGGCACCACAGCTCCATCCTTCTAGATCAATCTAACAAATATACACATTTGGCACCACAGCACCATCCTCCATTATCAATCTAACAAATATACACATCTGGCACCACAGCACCATCCTCCTTCATCAATCTAACAAATATGAACATTTGACACCACAGCACCATCCTATATCAATCTAACAAATATACACGTTTGGCACCACAGCACCATCCCCCTTCATCAATTTAAAAAAATATACACATTTGGCACCACAGCACAATCCTCCTAGATCAATCTAACAAATATACAAATTTGGCACCACAGCACCATCCTCCTTCATCAATCTAACAAATATGCAAATTTGGCACCACAGCACCATTCTCCTTCATCAATCTAACAAATATACACATTTGGCACTTTCCTCCTTCATCAATCTAACAAATATATGCATTTGGCACCACAGCACCATCCTCCTTCAATCTAACAAATATACACATTTGGCACCACAGCACCATCCTCCTAGATCAATCTAACAAATATACACATTTGGCACCACAGCACCATTCTCCATCAATCTAACAAATATACACATTTGGCACCTCCCTCCTTCATCAATCTAACAAATATACACATTTGGCACCTTCCTCCATCAATCTAACAAATATACGCATTTGGCACCACAGCACCATCCTCCTTCAATCTAACAAATATACACATTTGGCACCACAGCACCATCCTCCATCAATCTAAAAATTATACACATTTGGCACCACAGCACCATCCTCCTAGATCAATCTAACAAATATACACATTTGGCACCACAGCACCATCCTCCATTATCAATCTAACAAATATACACATTTAGCACCATCCTCCTTCATCAATCTAACAAATATACACATTTGGCACCTTCCTCCTTCATCAATCTAACAAATATACACATTTGGTCCCACAACACCATCCGATATCAATCTAACAAATATACATGTTTGGCACCACAGCAGACTCTGTTTTGATGCCTAACCTGCGAGACGTGGTCCACAACTGTGCATTTCAAAGTCAGTAACTTCCTAAATCTTTTACTTCTGCTTTGTTTCCTCTTTATGTACAGTAAAATCAAAGTTGTACATATGACTGAAAGATGAAAACAAGTTCACAGCTGGAATTTCAGGGACATAGATAAAAGATGAACTGTTAAATAGGGACTCCTCCATCTGCTTCCCTAGACTTGATAGAAGAAATCCTCTGACCCATTACTGATGAATTTATTGTACAAGGAGGAGTGACTATAGACCCTGGGAACTATCGCCCTATTAGCCTGACAAATCTGATATGCAAAGCTATGGAACGCATCATCATGGATCTAATAAACAAGGATATAGGGAATCTCCAAACTTTGGATCCCACACAGTTTGGTTTTGTGAAGGGTAGATCATGCCTGCTCAACCCTGTTAACTTCTTTGAGTCAATCACCAGAGCTGTGGATGAAGGCAAGGTGGTTCATACAGCCACCTTGATCTGGCCAAGGCCTTTGATGACATTCCCCACTTGGGAATCATAGAAAAACTCACTACCCTAGGCATCAACCTCTATATCATTAGGTGGGTTGCAAACTGGCTCAAAGGTAGAACCCACAGTGTGAAAGTAGCTGACTCCAAGTCGGATTACCGACCAGTCACAAGAGGAGTCCCCACAGGGTTCATTCCTGGATCCTCTCCTGTTTGGTATCTACTTCTCTGAAGTCCACGCCAACACGAAGGACTCTGGCTAACAAAGTTCGCAGACAATTGCAAGTTGGGAGCTATTAACTCCCAGAGTGATGTTGACATCCTGCAGAAAGGCTTCACTGACACCAACGACTGGTGTCAGAACCACGGCCTTAAGCTCAATGCCAAAAAATGTGTCATCCTCATTAGGAAAAACCCGGTTCCCATGAATTACCATATCGATGGCAGTCCACTGAACAGAGAAGGCGTTGAGAGATCTGGGAACACAGGTTGACAGCAACCTCTCT
Source organism: Protopterus annectens (assembly GCF_019279795.1). Taxonomy (NCBI): domain Eukaryota; kingdom Metazoa; phylum Chordata; order Ceratodontiformes; family Protopteridae; genus Protopterus; species Protopterus annectens. Next base: position 1,165,095,135 of record NC_056737.1, on the reverse strand, counting down.
TTTGACCACCACATTGCCACTGTGATCAGAAAGTCCTTCTATGTGGCACATCTTGGACGGCGCAGTGGTAGCATTGTCGCCTCACAGCAAGAAGTTCTGCAGATCGATTCTCGTCTGGGGTGCCTTCTGTGTGGAGTCTGCATGTCCTCCCTGCATTCGTGTGGGTCTCCTCCGGGTGCTCTGGTTTCCTCCCACATTACACAGACATACGTCTGGAGTGTTTCTCCCCTGGCCTCCGCTGAAAATTGGCTTTGTTCCAAGTTGGACTTTCCTGGTTAACAAATGTTAAATAAATAAATAAATCTCATTTACTAAGGGTTTTGCATCCAGGAAGAAAGAGGTCAGTGTCTCCCCTCTACTCTTCCCTCATTAGGCCAATCATTGAGTACAATGCCCCATTTGGCATGTACCTCACTAAACAACTGGATAGGCTGCAAATGTACCTCACAAAGAGGATCTTAGGCCTTAAACATTTGTCCTATATGGACTGACTAAAAAACTCCAACTATTCTGTCTCATATTGCCTACTTTGAGGAGATCTCTGCTTGACTTGCAAAGCCATGTCTGACTCAGCTCTGTTAGAAATGCTACATCTAAAGAATTCCCAATCCCTCCACACAACATGCTCCAGAGACCTCAACCTCATTACCACAACCAACAGAACATGCTGGAGGGACAGGTTCATAACCCAGAGACTGCCCATGCTATAGAATAGACTTCCCATACATGTCAGGCAGAGCACCTCACTGGCCCTCCAAGAGAAATCTTGATGAGTGGATGGGAAATAGAAAATTCACCCCAGGGATCACACCAGTGACTTTACTTGACAGAGGCACTGGGAATTAAGGTCAGGTGGCACGATGCCAGGGTAATCCTATGGGCTAGGCTGGTAAAGGCTCCAGGACCATTAGCTTAGTACACACCTGTGAACCTATGAATCAGCAAGTAAAATGGCATCACAAATGCTCTGTCTTGAGATTGAAATCTCTTCTGCAACATCAACAGAATGGTTTGGAGGGACAGGTATATTAAGCACAGGATACTGCTGCTGTGGAACAGACTCTCATCCACAGGATACTGCTGCTGTGGAACAGACTCTCATCCACAGAAAACCAAGTTTATCCCTGTGCATTTTCAAGCGCTACTTAGATCTATGGATAGAAAATCTATCCCAGGAGTACCTCCTGTACTATTAATGGACTGATGCATCTTCTAAATGCTTTATCCCATGCATGGGTCCACTCAAATTATTATGGAAAGATTTAATTTATTCTCATTAGGGGTAAAATAATGTTCTAAGCATATAAGGGAGAAAGAAGGCTCAGACAATCTGTATGACAAAACCATAAGATAACAGCCAAAAAGGCAGCTCAAGTCATATGAAATATACCTTTTTCTGTAACAGCAGATGAATGCGATAAAATTGAGATAAAAATATTAAAAAAAATCTTGAACCTGTTTACCACAGCAGTAAATTTGGTTACAGAAACTAAAAATATTGAATATAAAGTGAGCGGGACTAGTGTATAAATGAACAAAGTTAGAAAGTATTACAGAAATTTAGCTTTTTATTGGATTTTTACTGTAACAATATAACATGCAATACATATAAAACAAGTGATAATACAATCCAGAAATCTAAACAATATATTCAACAAAACTATATTCATGACACCCATGCAGACGGGAACTGAAAGTTCGACTGCTGAATCCTACACTAAGGCAATGTACGAGCACATCCACTCATGCATGAATCGTGTCATCCCAAATAGAACCAAGATGCTCTCCTCCAAAAAAAGGAAGCCAATCTGGTGGTCCCTGCCATAAACAAACTTTACAACAACAGGAAGAAACTGTTGCAGAAAAGAGGAAAATCCCAGGATGCAAAAAATTCTCTTACCAGCCTCAGTAAGAAGCTGAGATCCCTCATAAAATCCTCCAAAGCTAGTTACGAAAATAAATTTGCCAGATTCCAAAGACAACCACAAGGTATTCTATAACTATGTCAAGAATCTAAATGGCAATGCTCAGATCTGCTCTGAGCTACAATAGAATGGCACTAAACATATTGATCCCAAGGATATTGCCAATAGCCTGGCAGATCAATTCAGTGCCAACTTCACCCCCCTCTCACCCCCTAAATGGCCTATCTCAATAACGGAAGATTGCCAAATTCCAGTAATAATGGCCACAGAGGTAAAAAACGCACTCTCCAAAGCTAAGAATACAGCATCCATGGGACCAGATGACATCCTGGGCTGTGTACTACATGAACTACAAAATGAACTGGCACCTCACCTAAGTGTCATGTTTAATCATAGCCTCACCTCAGGCTTCGTGCCCACTGAGTGGCGCACAGCTACAGTTATCCCACTCCACAAGGGGGATCCACCTTGGATCCCGGGAACTACCGCCCCATCAGTCTGACGAGCCTGATCTGCAGGGCCATGGAACGTATTATCATGGAACTTATAAACAAAGACACTGGCAACCTTCAAACACTGGACCCCACCCAGTTTGGGTTCATGAAGGGCCAATCCTGTCTCCTGAACCTGACTTCTTCGAATCAGTCTCCAGAGCTGTGGATGAGGGTAAGGCAGACCTCACAGCCTATCTGGACCTCGCCAAGGCCTTTGACACCATCCCCCACTCTGGAATCACAGATAGACTTACTAAGCTGGGCATTAATCCCTACATCACTCGATGGGTTGCCAACTGGCTTACTGACAGAACCCACACTGTAAAAGTAGCCGACTCCAAATCCAGCTCCAGACAAGTGACAAGTGAGTACCTCAGAGTTCAGTCCTGGGACTGCTCTTGTTTGACATCGACTTCTCTGAAGTACAGGCCAATACTAAGGGACTCTGGCTAACAAAGTTTGCAGATGACTGCAAACTGGGAGCCATTATTGAATCCCCAAATGATGTGGATACTCTACAAAAAGGCCTTACAGAAACAGATGCCTGGTGCCAGAGCCATGGGCTCAAGCGCAATGTCAAGAAATGTATAGTTATCCCCTTTGGGGAAAAACATGTACCCGTGAGTTACCACATAGGTGGGAGTACACCAAACACCGAAAGTGTGATAAAAGACTAAGGGACACAGGTGGACAGTGGTCTCACCTTCGATAACCACATTAGTCAGGAAATCCTTCTATGCGGCACACCTCATCACGAAGGGCTTTTCATCCAGAAAAAAGGAGGTCATTGTCCCAGTGTACTCATCCCTCATTAGACCCATTATAGAATACAATGCCCCGTTTGGTATGTACCTCTCAAGACATCTGCAACAACTAGGAAGGCCACAGAAATACCTCACTAAAATAATCACAGGCCTAAAGCAAATGCCCTACGCTGACCGCCTTAAAAAACTCCAGCTATACTCTGTCGCATATAGTCTACTCAGAGGAGATTCTCTGCGTAACATACAAGGCCATGTCAAACCCAAAGCTGTTGGACATGCTACACTTAAAGAAATCCCAAATCCTCAGAGCCACACACTCCAGGGATCTAAACCTTGTCATCACAATAAACAAAACATTCTGGAGGGATAGGTTCCTGTCCCAGAGACTCCCCAAACTCTGGAATAGACTGCCCATACATGTCAAGCAGAGCGCCTCTTTGGCCCTCTTCAAAAGGAACCTTGGCGATTGGATGGGAGAAGGGAAATTCACCTCGGGGATCACATCAGTCGCCCTGCTAGACAGGGGTCCAGGGAAGTAAACAGTGTGGGAAGAAATAGCCAGGGAATTGTTATGACTAGGCTTGTACAGTGTGGCAGTGCTTCCTAATCCAAGAACCCGTTTCCAGCGGTGTGAACAGACATTAGGCTTGTACAGGCCCTAAGGCCGATAGTCTAGTACTAACCTATGAACCTATGGTCTATAGCAAATGAAATCTTCTCATCAAAATTAATATTTAGCTAATAGATCTTTCAATTTTAGCCAAGACCATTTTTTATGAGTGACACTTGGTGTTCTGTTATAAAGATTTTGGAATTCCCTATTACATACAATTTTTGTTAAATCAAGGAAATCAGAGAATGAGAGGGGTTTCTGACATTTCCATTTCATTGCAACAACTTTTCTTGCAATTGCAAGAAGTAACCAAAGAAGATGAGTTTGTATTTTTGGTATTGACCCTGGTATCTATGCATTAAGTAATGAAATGTAACCTTCTCAATAAGAGAAGCAACACACTCCTTACCAATGTAATTATTTCAGTCTGCACCACCCTTAGAATGAGAACCCTACAAATCCTCATGTTCTGAAACCAAACCTTGCACTGCCCTGGTTTTAGACCAGGCAATCATGAAGCTATTTACTGCAACTTTGTGACATTGTCACATTATTTTACACATGGAAATCCAGTTATAGAGATGCTGCTTCCAGTAACTCTCAGTGGTATATTTTATAATCCTGTGCAGCAAATCTTTAAATGCACATTATGAAAAGATGCAGCAGAAAAAATACCGTATTTCATATCAGCTATCTTGGATTTAAAAAGTAAACAAGATTTAACTCAGTTTCATGCTCTATCACTTACACCCCTACATTTTAAAGAAAGCATTTTCTCTACCATTGTTTACACTACACACCGATTTAACATTATAAAGTTGTCGGTTTTAATTAGTGCAAAGAAGTGCCATAACCATAACAGTATATATTTTTTCAAAATTTTGAGAACAAATTCACATGTATTCTTTTAAACAGTTAACAATGCACTCTTTCAAAGCTGCAGTAGATATTATGCAGTCAGGTTTTCAAATCTGCAAATAATTTACCCATGTCCTAGTTTAAATATATTTGCAGAAGCGTAGATTTTACAAGGGATCGCTACTTTCCATTTAATTTTGTATACAGTTATTCTGAACATTTAAAGATGGGCTGGTTTCGACTTACTATTAAGCAGTCAATATAGCCTAATATAACTGAAAGGAAAAAGAAAGAAATTGTTTCCAATAGCACAAACATTAGTATGTAAGATACTAGACATTACAACACTGTATAAAGCATCGAACTTGTAAATCACCGCCAACATTTGCAGCTGGCACTTTTAACATTAACCATTCAAATAATTAAAATGTCAACATTTTACTAAAAAAAGACCCTGTTTGATGGTAAATTTGTAGTAAATAAAATAAATTAAGCTTTACATGAAGGCATACCAAAGAGCACAAACATTCTAGTATGGCCATTTAAACTATTATGTAACATATGCACTAACCTGCACAATAGTAAAAACCTACATGAAGTAATCTAAACAAACACCAACAATAACACCTTCAAATAAAGATACATTTAAATATAGATGATTTGTTGCAACTGTTTTCAAGCAGTGAGAATGAAGCGCATCCTGTCTGTGTAGGCTTTCTACATCTGAGCATATTAAAATAACAGGCTCATTAATGTCCAGTATACTAACGAGCCATGGATGAAGTAGGTGTTAATTATACCACTGTGAACCTCAGATAAAGCCCTGGTGGGGGAACTTGTAATCTGTACACAAACCAAGGCTGACTACTATTGTGCATTTGGGAGTGTGGTGTGATGCAACCATATGTCAGCAGTCATCATGTAGTTACCAATACAAAATGTGAATAGCTAAGTTAATACAACACATACATACCCCATTTAAAACAAGAGCTTCAGTTACTGAGCTACAGAGCTCTTTGAATATTAAATGCGCGCACGCACACACACACACACACACACACACACACACACACACACACACACACACACACAATATATATTCATATCCGTTTTGCTAAATACAAACCAGGTTAATGTGACTGTTTAATTAACCCATGCAAAAGCACTAAAAGTTGTACTGTATATAAATTCTGAAGTGCCCAGTCTGCACTGTGTCTTCTGAAATGGATAAGAACCATCATTCCAGGGGTACAGCTGAACTTCATGTTCATTTCAGTTTTTATGATGGCTTTTTTTAATGCATGCATTTTATAAAAAAAAAAAAAAGATAATAATTAATGCAGATTCAATGCTGAAAAGCATTTCAAGCAAACAGAAAGCCTGACCATTTTATTTTTTGCTGCAGTAAGTGTCTTGAGATATTCTAAAGGTCATTACTATGGTAGACTGCTTGTAACAAAACCATTAGCAGTTTGGCTGGCTTTTGGAAAGCACTTACATCCCTCTCTTTTACATTGATTATCACTGCATGAAAGCTGCAGCATCTGATAGTTTGTAATTTCTCAGGTTTGTTAAATTCATGTTAAAGGTCTGTTTTCTTGTTGAATAAATTTACTTCATGGAATGAAGTCTATTTCATACTCAGACTTTAATAGCACCTTTAGTCTATGCACAACTCACAGATCAAAACACAGGACTAATGCAGGCACTGACGATGCTATTTACATGTGTGATTCCTGCTGTCTTCTTGTTACTAGTTTTAATATAATAGAAGACCTTGTCTGTTTTGTAATTAACACATCTTTACTGCAGAGCTATCTGGAAGTGATTGCCATAAATTTATCGGTTAGTAAAATAAACAATCACACACTGCTTTCTGTTACCATACAAACTTGTGAACTGCACATACAGCACTGCAGATCATCAAACTGCATAGAAAATCAACTAAAGCAGAATGCATTTAAACAATTTCTTATTCTCAAACTCTGGATTTACGTAAACATTACAAATATAATTAGCTAGTGTGGTATATCAGTTTCAGTTTTACACACACTGTACCAGCTGATGAGGCTGGAAATAAGAGCATATACATCAGAGAACTGCAAATATTTAATTGTACTTAGTAAATTATACACTAGCATGGTACGTGATCTCATGATTAACACAGACTGCAAATATACCATAAAAATAATAAAAAATGAATAATTCTGATAATTAAACATGCATAACTCCCTTATTTGAGGACTACAAATCAAAACAGTAACTAGCAAATATTTCCAACAACTCAGCAAGCAGGCATGGCTCACAAATAACCATATTTTTCAGCTACTTTATGAAGCACAGCTATATGAACCATGCAGCCCATAACAGCTGTAACTGTATGACAAAACAAACTGGCTACACTTCAGAAATATCAGCCAATGCACGTGTGCATTGACTATGATAATGATTGCACATCACAAACTACAATGTGAATTGTCAAATATGTACTCTATAAACAGAAGTCAAAGTGGTGGTGTTAACCAAAGCAGCCAAAATAAAGCTGGCAGCATAAGGTGCATTACCAGTTACACAAAAAGGAAGCTGCATAAGGTGCATTACCAGTTACACAAAAAGGGAGCAGCAAATGGTGCATTACCAGTTACACAAAAAGGGAGCAGCATAAGGTGCATTACCAGTTACACAAAAAGGGAGCAGCATAAGGTGCATTACCAGTTACACAAAAAGGGAGCAGCATAAGGTGCATTACCAGCTACACAAAAAGGGAGCTGCATAAGGTGCATTACCAGTTACACAAAAAGGGAGCAGCATAAAGTGCATTACCAGTTACACAAATGCATTACCAGTTACACAAAAAGGGAGCAGCATAAGGTGCATTACCAGTTACACAAAAAGGGAGCAGCATAAGGTGCATTACCAGTTACACAAAAAGGGAGCAGCATAAGGTGCATTACCAGTTACACAAAAAAGGAAGCTGCATAAGGTGCATTACCAGTTACACAAAAAGGAAGCTGCATAAGGTGCATTACCAGTTACACAAAAAGGGAGCAGCATAAGGTGCATTACCAGTTACACAAAAAGGGAGCAGCATAAGGTGCATTACCAGTTACACAAAAAGGAAGCAGCATAAGGTGCATTACCAGTTACACAAAAAGGGAGCAGCATAAGGTGCATTACCAGTTACACAAAAGGGAGCAGCATAAGGTGCATTACCAGTAACACAAAAAGGGAGCTGCATAAGGTGCATTACCAGTAACACAAAAAGGGAGCTGCAAAAGGTGCATTTCCAGTTGCACAAAAAGGGAGCAGCATAAGGTGCATTGCCAGTTACACAAAAAGGGAGCTGCATAAGGTGCATTACCAGTTACACAAAAAGGGAGCAGCATAAGGTGCATTACCAGTTACACAAAAAGGGAGCAGCATAAGGTGCATTACCAGTTACACAAAAAGGGAGCAGCATAAGGTGCATTACCAGTTACACAAAAAGGGAGCAGCATAAGGTGCATTACCAGTTACACAAAAAGGGAGCTGCATAAGGTGCATTACCAGTTACACAAAAAGGAAGCTGCATAAGGTGCATTACCAGTTACACAAAAAGGGAGCAGCATAAGGTGCATTACCAGTTACACAAAAAGGGAGCTGCATAAGGTGCATTACCAGTTACACAAAAAGGGAGCTGCATAAGGTGCATTACCAGTTACACAAAAAGGAAGCTGCATAAGGTGCATTACCAGTTACACAAAAAGGGAGCAGCATAAGGTGCATTACCAGTTACACAAAAAGGAAGCTGCATAAGGTGCATTACCAGTTATACAAAAAGGAAGCTGCATAAGGTGCATTACCAGTTACACAAAAAGGGAGCATCATAAGGTGCATTACCCAGTTACACAAAAAGGGAGCTGCATAAGGTGCATTACCAGTTACACAAAAAGGGAGCTGCATAAGGTGCATTACCCAGTTACACAAAAAGGGAGCTGCATAAGGTGCATTACCAGTTGCACAAAAAGGGAGCTGCATAAGGTGCATTACCAGTTACACAAAAAGGGAGCAGCATAAGGTGCATTACCAGTTACACAAAAAGGGAGCAGCATAAAGTGCATTACCAGTTACACAAAAAGGGAGCTGCATAAGGTGCATTACCAGTTATACAAAAAGGGAGCTGCATAAGGTGCATTACCAGTTACACAAAAAGGGAGCAGCATAAGGTGCATTACCAGTTACACAAAAAGGGAGCAGCATAAGGTGCATTACCAGTTACACAAAAAGGGAGCAGCATAAGGTGCATTACCAGTTACACAAAAAGGGAGCAGCATAAGGTGCATTACCAGCTACACAAAAAGGGAGCTGCATAAGGTGCATTACCAGTTACACAAAAAGGGAGCAGCATAAGGTGCATTACCAGTTACACAAAAAGGGAGCAGCATAAGGTGCATTACCAGTTACACAAAAAGGAAGCTGCATAAGGTGCATTACCAGTTACACAAAAAGGGAGCAGCATAAGGTGCATTACCAGTAACACAAAAAGGGAGCTGCATAAGGTGCATTACCAGTTACACAAAAAGGGAGCAGCATAAGGTGCATTACCAGTTACACAAAAAGGGAGCTGCATAAGGTGCATTACCAGTTACACAAAAAGAGAGCAGCATAAGGTGCATTACCAGTAACACAAAAAGGGAGCTGCATAAGGTGCATTACCAGTTACACAAAAAGGGAGCAGCATAAGGTGCATTACCAGTTACACAAAAGGGAGCAGCATAAGGTGCATTACCAGTTACACAAAAGGGAGCTGCATAAGGTGCATTACCAGTTACACAAAAGGAGCAGCATAAGGTGCATTACCAGTTACACAAAAAGGAGCAGCATAAGGTGCATTACCAGTTACACAAAAAGGGAGCTGCATAAGGTGCATTACCAGTTACACAAAAAGGGAGCAGCATAAGGTGCATTACCAGTTACACAAAAGGGAGCAGCATAAGGTGCATTACCAGTAACACAAAGGGAGCTGCATAAGGTGCATTACCAGTTACACAAAAAGGGAGCAGCATAAGGTGCATTACCAGTTACACAAAAAGGGAGATGCATAAGGTGCATTACCAGTTACACAAAAAGGGAGCTGCATAAGGTGCATTACACCAGTTACACAAAAAGGGAGCAGCATAAGGTGCATTACTAGTTACACAAAAAGGGAGCTGCATAAGGTGCATTACCAGTAACACAAAAAGGGAGCAGCATAAGGTGCATTACCAGTTACACAAAAAGGGAGCTGCATAAGGTGCATTACCAGTTACACAAAAAGGGAGCTGCATAAGGTGCATTACACCAGTTACACAAAAAGGGAGCAGCATAAGGTGCATTACTAGTTACACAAAAAGGGAGCTGCATAAGGTGCATTACCAGTTACACAAAAAGGGAGCAGCATAAGGTGCATTACCAGTTACACAAAAAGGGAGCAGCATAAGGTGCATTACCAGTTACACAAAAAGGGAGCAGCATAAGGTGCATTACCAGTTACACAAAAAGGGAGCAGCATAAGGTGCATTACCCAGTTACACAAAAAGGGAGCAGCATAAGGTGCATTACCAGTTACACAAAAAGGGAGCAGCATAAGGTGCATTACCAGTTACACAAAAAGGGAGCTGCATAAGGTGCATTACCAGTTACACAAAAAGGGAGCTGCATAAGGTGCATTACCAGTTACACAAAAAGGGAGCAGCATAAGGTGCATTACCAGTAACACAAAAAGGAAGCTGCTGAAGCAAAGCCTGTGATTTCACAGTTCATCATGAGCATTACATTTGCAAAATTCATAATATACGAAAAAAGTCTGCAAATAGTACAATGCCAAACATGCCAGCAATGGCAAATGGCTAATGCCCCCATCATAAATTTCATTTATCACCTGCAAATGATCTGTTACAATCTCCTCGGTTAGTTGTTGTTTTGCTTAAAATTTAAGAATTAACAACCCTAAGGCAACTGCTAGATGATCTGATTATTTGGTCATTTATGCTGTCAGACATTCAGTAGTAAAAGAAAAACAGTATCCCCAAGTAAGCACATAACATAAAAAATTCAGAGAAAACTTACATTTTATTACATTTCTGATGAAAAGCAAAAAGAAGTAAAACTGACTTAAGTCAAATGTGAACCACTGAAACACTAAGCTTGAGGTTAGCAGTGCTGAAATTATTTATAAAGCATCAATTTTATCTTAGGAAAATAGCTTCTAGGAGTAGATAAGATTTTCTTATTTATCCTCTGGAGGATTGGTAGATCTTTGAAAAACAGTATGAAAAATAAACTTTGACAGAACGAACAGAGGACATGAATGTAGATACTATTAAAAGTACTTTTGGTGCTTTCATTCACTGCTGAATTAAAAATAAAACTCATGATGTACTCCCAACATGAATGAAATCATTTGGCAGCATATGAAACTACATTCTAAACAGAAATAATAACCATTCCAATTGAAACCACACAAGACAATATTTTTACTTTATGCATCATCTTATTAATGTAAAAATGTAACCTATTAAATGTAGAAATAAAAAAGTGAAAACAATTGCTTCTTGGTCTAAAACAAGGAAGTCACTCCTGGTATCTGATAACACCAGCTTTTAATGTTTCAGTGAAGGTTTTCATCATAGTGATACTAGTAACATTACTTCTCCTACAGTTTACTCACTAATTAATAGCAATCAACTTCAGGGCATAAATAAACTCCCTTTCAAACTAGCCACCGTTGGTTTCAGCAGTTTATCATTTCTAAGGTTGTTTGATTTCTTTTTAAACAAGTCTGTCTACTTACTACTACTTTGTTCCAAGATACTGACCGCTGAAATTAAAGCGTATTCCTGTAACAAAGTGATGTCAAATATTTTTTTTTTCTTTGTTACCTTGAAGGATCAGTAAATCACCAAAGGGCATGCACCCTTTTAAAACAGCATAAAATAATACACAACTGAGTAACAGTATTTCCATTCTTACATCAATATATGCAAGTATTTCGGATGGCCACAGCAGAACCAAGTTCATCTCAGTAATTAGCAATACACAATCATTTCCAAATGCAGAATGCACAGTTCTGGATTCAAAAATTGCATCTGGATTCTGAAAGAGTAGGACACCACTGGCTTCTTCCCCTTCTGTTGTGACTATCACTTTTTACAAGCAGCTCAGAAAAAATAAGAGACAAAATGGAGGTTGAACTCTTATCATACCTTAGTACAGAAACTTGGACATAATACAGATATTTATGTTTGAAGTTATTAGTAAAAATAAATTATGAAGACGAAGGAGAAAAAGGACAGTAAACCACAGAAAACAGCAAGATACTATACAGGCTCTACCAAAGTATAAACCTCAGTTATCAACTCCTTTACTAATAACCATTTTGCAGAAGAAAATGGCTGTAACACTGTTTTGTTTATTTATTTATGTTTTGTCTGATTTTACGCTCTACCTGTAGAAGCCGTATCTACAAAGCAGAATGATAACACTCTCATGAAATTTCCAGGGAATTATAGACTAAGATACATAAGATGTTATGTTCTGCTCCTAACAAAGAACAATGGAAAAGCACATAATGAATTTTAATTAGATAAAAATGTCAATCTTTAGCAGACTGAAAATCACACATGTGTATAAATATAGTGTCTTAGTTCTACTGTTGTATACAAATATTTAATTTTCAATAGCTGTAATATGTTACCTTGAAAAATTATGGCCTTTCTGACCTTAATACTACCATAACGACAAACTGTCTTACTCTTAATAATTCTGTGATTATGCTCTTTACAAAATTCAGGACAAGGCACTTCAATTTACAGTTCACTATGCAAGATAACAGTATGAAATGCAAAGAAATGTCATCCTGAATATGTGAATGTCAGTCTGCTCTTGACAAAACCGTGTTTAAGCTAAAACAATTAAAATAATGCAAACATTTTGCTGACATATAGTCATACTCACAGTATCAGTTTATCTGTGTTTGGGCTTTTCCTCAATGGGTTGACTGCTGGAATTTTCTAATACAGAAATGCAGCTTGTGATACTGGCTGGGGCCTGGTTACTTTAAGCTACAGTTTGGATTATTTTACAAAACAAAACTGGCTATTTAAATTCAACATAATAGTTGACTTTCTGTTGCGTTCCAGGTCCTCAGAGCTCCACCCATTCACAGAGTTCTGAGAAAATCCAAAAATCCAAAACAAAAAAAGTCCGCTTCTTATGATTACCAGGCTGTTTTGAAAAACAGTCAAGTAATAGGTTTCTCGATCATTAACAGAGTTTGATCGGCAACATTCAGCAGTGACAGAAGCACTGCTCAATCAGCAACTCAATGGACTGATGCATGATGCAGCATGGAACCCTTCCTATTGCTTTGGGCTGCCTCAGGTGACTAAGGCATCCTGAGCCAAGGAAGTACTTAATGTGGAAGAGGAAGTACAAATGCAGGAAAAGTACCCCCCCCCCCCAAGACATTGTGTGTGCTTATGCCAGGATGTGGGAAAAAGCAGAGTATTTAAACTGCGTGTGCACGTGTATATCAAGCTAAAGTTAGGGCTCTTCTTTTACAAAATACAAGACATTGCCCATCTACCACACTTCTCCCAGAGTACAACATTCTTTCCTTTTCCAACTTGTAAAAGGTTACTTTAAGCTACAGTTTGGGTTCTTCTTTTACAAAACAAAGCAAGGCATTGCATATCTACCACTGAGCCCAATGAGTACAACATTCTACTTTCCTTTTGCAACTTGCAAAAGGCATGTAAAGGTGCAAATACAAGATAACTCTGCTGTATGCCTTTATTGTTATTTGGTAACTGAGCTAGAAGACACTGTTAAATTACTTGTTAGCAAGGCTTGCGTCTTCTTCTAAGTTAACTGTTTATAAAAGCAAACGCATCAGTTCAGGTAAAGGAAATGTCCATAATTGCCCCCCCCACTTTAATAGTTTATCTATTGTTAGCTAATTTAATTTGAGCTAGGTAGGAGTTTGCATGTCCTCAACTAATAACGAAGCAGTTTTAGTCCATAAATATCAATGTCAATTATTTTAAATTAGTCTTTTTACCATTCATTATACTAAAACTGCCAGTACATACGGACTGTCTCCTGTTACTGTGATTGTTTACCTCTGCACGCTTTGCTCCCTTCTCACCCCCAGTCTGCCACCCTTACATTTATTCCCTCTTAACTCCTCCTATAATTTAGTACATATTACCCACCCTTTCACGAACATATACATTAAAAAAAACTCTTGCAATTTCTAGTCTGTCAAGTCCTGCTGCAGCCCATTTGACAGCCTTCAAACTTTCTTTAGACCTTGTCATCCCTCTTTTTTTCCATACACACTCCTGTTTACAGATACCTTTATGCATCCATTCACACACAAACACACTGTTGTAGACTATAATATATATATATATATATATATATATATATATATATATATATATATATATATATATATATATGTGTGTGTGTGTTTATATACAGTGCAATGAAAAAGTATTTGCCCCCTTCCTGATTTCTTTGCATGTTTGTCGCACTTGTTTCAGATCATCAAACAAATTTAAATATTAGACAAAGATAACACAGCATCCAGTTTTTAAATGTTTTATTTATTAAGGAAAAAAACTATCCAAACCTACATGGTACTATGTGAAAAAGTAATTGCCCCCCTTGTTAAATCATGAAGTAACTGTGGTTAATCACATTTTTGGGAAAGCAGAGTTCAGTTTCACGAGCCACACCCAGGCCTGATTACTGCCAGACCTGCTGAATCAAGAGATCACTTAAATAGAACCTATCAGACAAAGTAAAGAACAGATGACAAACAAAGTAATTGACATCTATCAGTCTGAAAAAGGATACAAAGCCATTTCTAAAGCTAAGTGACTCCAGCAAACCACGGTGAGAGCCATTATCCACAAATGGAGAAAACATGGAACAGTGGTGAACCTTCCCAGGAGTGGCCGGCCTACAAAAATTACCCCAAGAGCGCAGTGACGACTCATCCAAGAGGTCACAGAAGAACCCAGAACAACATCTAGAGAACTGCAGGCCTCACTTGCCTCAGTTAGGGTCAGTGCTCATGACTCAACTATAAGAAAGAGACTGGGCATGCATGGCAGAGTTCCAATGTGAAAACCACTGCTGACCAAAAAGAACATAAAGGCTCGTCTCACTTTTGCCAAAAAAAAATCTTGATGATCCCGAAGACTTTTGGGAAAATAATCTGTGGACTGATTACACAAAAGTTGAACTTTTGGGAGGTGTGCGTCCCGTTACATCTGGCGCAAAAGTAACAGCATTTCAGAAAAAAATAATCATGCCAATAGTCAAACATGGTGGTGGTAGTCTGATGGTCTGGGGTCGCTTTGCTGCTTCTGGACCTGGACGACTTGCTGTGATTAATGGAAACATGAATTTTGCTCTCTACAAAAAAATCCTGAAGGAGAATGTCCGGCCATCAGTTTGTGACCTCAAGCTGAAGCGCACTTGGGTTCTGCAGCAGGACAATGATCCAAGACACACCAGCAAGTCCACCTCTGAATGGCTTAAAAAAAAACTAAATGAAGGTTTTGGAGTGGCCTAGTCCAAGTCCGGACTTGAATCCAATTGAGCTGCTGTGGCATGACCTTAAAAAGGAGGCTCATGCTCAGAAACCCGCCAATATCGCTGAATTAAAACAATTCTGCAAAGAAGAGTGGGCCAAAATTCCTCAACAGCGATGTGAAAGACTCATTGCCAGGTATCGCAAACGCTTGTTTGCAGCTGTTGCTGTCAAGTGTGGCACAACCAGTTATTAGGTTTAGGGGAGCAATTACTTTTTCACATAGGGCCATGTAGGTTTGGATAGTTTTTTTTCCCTTAATAAATAAAATCATCACTTAAAAACTGCATTTTGTGTTTACTTGGGTTATCTGTCTAAAATTTATATTTGTTTGATGACCTGAAACATTTAAGTGCGACAAACATGCAAAAATATACAAAATCAGGAAGGGGGCAAATATATATATATATATATATATATATATATATATATATAGATATAGGTTCATAGGTTCGCACTAGGCTATCTGCCCTAGGGCATTTATAAGCCTAGCCAAAGTGTATGTGGCTTACACCACCCCTTAGGATGAGAATACTACGCCCTTTTAGGGTTTAGTTTACTATGCCTCTGTCTAGTAGTGACACAGAGATGACCCCCGGGGTAAACCTACGATCTCCCATCCACTCGTCGAGATTTCTCTTGAATAGAGTCAGTGAGGGGCTCTGCCTAACATGGACTGGGATTCTGTTCCAGAGTGTAGGGAGCCTCTGGGTTTTGAATCTGTCCCTCCAGCACGTTCTATTTATTTCTGTGTTGAGGTTTAAGTCACTTGTTCTCGTGGCTCTGATGGATTTGGATTTTCTGAGGTGGAGCATGTCCATTAATTCAGGATTGGACATGGCCTTGTACGTCAGGCACAGATCACCTCTGAGTAGGCGGTATGCGACTGAATAGAGCTGGAGTTTTTCAGTCGGGCAGCATATGACATATGTTTAAGACCCTTTATCCTCTTGGTGAGGAACTTTTGGGGTCTTTCCAACTGCTGCAGGTGTCGGGTGAGATACATCCCAAATGGGGCATTGTACTCAATCATTGGCCTGATAAGAGAAGAGTACAGGGCACAATGACCTCTCTTGATCTAGATGTGAAACCCTTCATGATAAGGTGGGCAATATAGAAGGTCTTCCTAACCACTTTGGCAATGTGAGTGTCAAATGAGAGGTTACTGTCAACCTGGGTCCCTAGGTCCCTGATTACCTCTTCCGTACTTAATGGATTACCGCCTATGTGGTAATTTGTCGGTACCTTGTTTTTCCCAAAGGGTATGACTATACATTTTTTGGCATTCAGCTTAAGGCCATGGCTCTGGCACCAATTATCCGTTTCTATGAGGCCTCTCTGAAGGATGTTTGTGTCCGCTGGAGTATCAATTATGGCGCCCAGTTTGCAGTCATCTGCGAACTTTGTCAGCCACAATCCTCCTATGTTTGCCTGTACCTCGGAAAAATAAATGCCGAACAAGAGGGGTCCCAGGACTGAGCCCTGTGGGACACCGCTTGTGACTGGCTTAGAGTCTGACATAGCTCCAGCAACTCTGACCCTGTGGGTTCTGTCCTTGAGCCAGTTTGCAACCCATCTTGTGACATATGGGTTTACATTTAAGCTGGTGAGTTTGTCTATGATGCCCGAGTGGGGTATTGTGTCAAAGGCTTTTGCAAGGTCAAGGTAGGCCTTAGTGACTGTTTCAAAAAAGTCGACCAAGTTCAAAAGGCAGGATCTGCCCTTGACAAAGCCAAATTGGGTAGGATCCAATGTCTGTAGGTCCCCAATGTCTTTGTTTATGAGTTCCATAATGATCCTCTCCATAGCTTTGCAGACCAGGCTCGTCAAGCTTATGGGGCGGTAATTTCCAGGGTCCGTAGAAGCACCGTCTTTGTGAAGTGGGACCACTGTTGCCGTATGCCACTCTTTGGGTACGTATCCTGTAGTAAGGCTAAGATTAAACAGCAGCCTTATGTGTGGGTTTAGTTCCTCTTGGAGTTCATGTAGCACACAGCCCGGGACACCATCCGGTCCCATTGATGCTGTGTTTTTAGCTTTAGAGAAGGCGGCTCTCACCTGGGCATCTGAGATGTTAGGGAGGCTACACTCTGCTGGGATAGTTATTCCTCCTTTTTGGGGAGGAGAAATTTGCACTGAACCTGTCTGCCAGAATGTTGGCAATGTCAGTGGGTTCAGTGTATTTTGTGTCATTTTGGACTAACTCTGAGCATATCTGGGAGTTTCCACCCAGGTTTCTAACATAGCTAAAGAAGGCCTTGTGATTGTCTTTTGCGATTTTTCTCTCAAAGTTGGCCTTGGATGATTTTATGAGTGATCGTAGTTTTTGCTAGTACTGATCAGAGATGCCTTCCCTTTTAGGGATTTTGCTCTGTCATGTAGTAGCTTCCTCCTCCTGTTGTAAAGTTTGTTTATGGCTGGGGTCCACCAGACCGGGCGCCTGCCTTTGGGGGAATGGGTCTTGGTTTTATTTGGGATTGCATGATCCATGCATTCTTGAAGGTGCCCATAGAAGGCATTTGCAAAGGATTCAGTAGTGTGGGTTGTGGTTTCCACTGGCCCAGGGGCCTTGAAAGATACCACTTCAGTCTTAAGAAGTGTGAAGTTTGCTTTTGAGAAGTTCTTCACTGTGGGCTTTTGTGCAGGGGGTGGGGGCAGGATGTGGATTTCCAGTGAGATTAATTTATGGTCTGATCTTACCAAAGAGGGATGTACTTCCGGTGTGGAGCATTTTGTCCCCATGTTTGTGATGATCAGGTCTAGTATATTGTCTCCTCTTGTGGGAATGGTGACTAGTTGTTCCATTGCATTTGAGTTTATAAATTCTAGGAACCTTTGGGCTAGGGTGTTGGGGCTTGAGTAATGTTCCCAGTCTATGTTTGGGTAGTTGAAGTCTCCCAAAATGATGGTATTTGGAGAGACATTCATACTCTCCAGTGTCTTCAGGAAGGCTGTGTGGGGTTCCTGAGTTTGAGAGGGTGGTCTGTAGCATGCTACAAACTGTAAGGCAGTTTTGCCTATGGTTAGTTGCACCTGGATAGTCTCCGATGCTTCGTGCGTTGCCACTAACCTGGAGGTGTGGGCATCTTTGATGAAAATGGATACTCCCCCCTCCTTTTGTGGTTCGGTCCAAGTTTTGGGGCGGAAAGCATGATATGAGGTAAAACCTGATAGTGCTGGGGTGCTCTCAGGAGCCTTGAACCAGGTTTCAGTCACTGCACAGACATCGATGTTCTCCATACTGAGGAGGGCTTGAGGGCATGCATCTTGAGGTTTAGACTTCTGGCACTGAGCAGCATTACCCTTAGTTTTTTTCCACTTGTGTTTTCTAGGAGGTAGGTTTGTCATTTGAGCCTTGCCTAAAAAGGCACTATGGGGTGGCAAGAGCCTTGGCCAATATCCGGAAGCCCAGGGGTGACAGGTGCAAGCCATCCCTTGCGAAGCAGCGTGGCTTGTCAAACATGTCATCTCAAGCAGACAGACACTGGATCCCCTTAGAATGACACCAGTAATTAAGCCAATTGTTAAAACTGATCATTTTGTCTTTGTACTGTGGCATCATTCTTGGTGAGGGTAAGATGCTGCTCAGGGTCAGGATCATACCGGCCTGGGCTACATAATCAGAGAGCTCCTCTATGTCTCTTTTCATGTAATCCAGGGAGGTACGTCTCAGGTCGTTCACACCGGCATGTACAATGACTGAGTCATATTTGTACTTGCTGTGGAGTGACCTGAGTGCTTGTGTTATGTGGCGGATTCTAGCTCCCGACAGGCAGCTTACTGTGACCCTCTCCTTGTTCAGTCTGGTGAGCGGGACGTCAGTGCCTGACTATGGAGTCACCTATTACAAGTGTGTCTGGCATGCTGTTTGGCCTTAAGGGCTGTGACTGTTTAGCACACTGACTTTGTGAACTATGTGTTGCATGTGCTATGTCTTGAGGTGGTGGTTTCTTGGGTGTCTGCTTTGGAGGCCTCTGTTGTTTTGGTAGATTTTTAATCAGCGCCACCGAGTATGTTTTTGTGCGTTTATGTGTTTGGTTTGCAGTTGTGATAGTTCTATGTGAGACTGGGTTTGTGGTGTGCGTGGTGACCTTCTCCTCCTGACTGGTCTTGCCAGTACTGAACTGAGAGAGCTCAGCCTCCAATTTGGCTATATAGTTGCATCTCTCGCATATATTTGTATTTGTTGGGAGGAGGAGAGGGTTGTCTGTGTACATGAGGCAATTGTAACATTGCCTCAAGATTCCCAGATTCACCAGCTGAACAGGAGAGGACGCCAGCAACTGACCCTTCGACATGCTAGAAATAGTGAAAAAGATTGCTGTGTAACTGAGTCAGAAAGAACCTATAGGGAAATGGGTACTCAACAGAATTTAGGTGAATGAAGTACTTTCGTTTGTTTAAGAGTGCTTTACCTGTATACAAAATGCTTTAGGAGCAAGTGCTGAGCTTTTCAGATAGAGTATAGGCTGTTTAGATTGCAAGTAGAACAGTTCTAAGGGAAAAATTGAAGAGCAGACTTGGCGGAGCCAGAAAAAGTTTAACCTTATTTAACCGGCGCTGCTGCGACGCATAAAACCGTGCAAGCGGATTTTAAGCAGTGAACTACAAAAGAGCTAGGAATGGTCCCAAACAACCAATTACTAACAGCTTCTTGTGCTGAGGTCACTTCCCCCAAGGACAGGTAGGCTGCTCAAGGCTCCCCACTCCCACTGGTGAGCAAAGAAACTTCCTTCTATCCAAGTAAGGTAATGGACAACACAGGAACTACACCACAGCCCAGAATACAGCAATGCCTGTATACTGGTCTAAACTAGTCGAGAAAGGTGGGAAAACAAGGATTATTTTTTGTTTTTTGCAGAAATACACAGAAAATGCAGAGACAGTGATAAATTAGTTACACAGGCTAGCACACTTTAGTGGGCAGCCACCACAGTTCAATTAAACAAACAAACAAGCAAACTTTCGACTAAATGTAACTTTAAGTGCAGATTTTAAAATAAATGCAGTGATCAGTAAAAAAACAGTTCAGGCTAGTTCAAAGTAAGCAGCAGAAGCTATTTTCAGTGAAAAAAAAGCAAAGATACTTAAATCCAGAAGGTAGTCGCTTTTTCGAGTTCCTTGCTGCTAGGACCACTCTGTAAACCCATCATCTACATATATACATACATACATACGCACACACACACATATATATATATATACATACATACATACACACACATTTATCAACTCATATGCACATGAACACACAAATAAATACACATCAATACCACAAAAAGCACTTTTTTTTTTTAGATATTCAACTACTTATAGTTACTAATTTGGACTACAAACAAAGAAAAAAACGGAAAGCACCAAATGTCACCAGTAACAAACAGAGTGCTTTAAGCTAGATGGAGAAGCAAGTTATATCCAAAGTTTAAAAACACAGCTTTATTCGCACACTAATAATCCATAAACGCTCTTCACCAAACATACGCGTTAACTTTTAAATTATGACACCTGCACTTTTCTAAACAGACACAAGATGGTGCTATATTTTAAATATAAGAAAGATGGAACATGGTATTATTATTATCACTACATGCACTTTATTTAATAGAAGTTTTAGGATTTATTTATTTATTTATTGGATTCAAGTTTTTAGAGTAAATGATTTTATGATTGTTGAAACAAAGTTTATATTTTATATTAATTAATATTTATGAGTCCGTGATGTCATTTCATTAAGTTTAATCATTTGATAAAATTAAGGAATTGTATTGGTTAATTTGAATGTCATTAGATTATATAAAGAGTAAATTTAGTTTAAACCATTGTATCTGATGAAGTCCAAGTAGTATGGACGAAAACACATATGTTTGGTGAAGAGCGTTTATGGATTATTAGTGTGCGAATAAAGCTGTGTTTTTAAACTTTGGATATAACTTGCTTCTCCATCTAGCTTAAAGCACTCTGTTACTGGTGACATTTGGTGCTTTCCGTTTTTTTCTTTGTTTGTGGTCTATTTGAACGGGCTATGGAGGAGGTCCCGCCTTCAATGAACAAAGGGCAGGATGAGTTGGGTCAATTGCGAAAGTGGATTGGCCAACTGACTGAACTCATCGACCTGCTTACGCCGCTCTGCCATTCCTTAATGGGAAGTCGCTCTGATGGTCTGAAAGCGACGGATAGTGGAACCGAAGGGTCAGCTGGTCCCAAATTGAAGAGGAAAAGGGAGCTAATAGGCGATAAGCGAGATAGCAGAGGTTGTTCTGGATCGAATTTGGACATGTTTAACCCAGCGGATACACCAAACATATTTCTGGAAGGAAACAATGAAACATTGAATGGGTTGCCTAAGCAAGTGAATTTAACAGGTGAAGCCAATGCACCGAGGCATTTCCATGGCCTTACAGGTACTGTTTCCATTTCTCCAGAAAAGGACATAAATGAATGGTTAAACAATAAATATTGTTTTTATATTGACAACGGGGGCCCACGTGGACTGTCTAGTGGTGACTCCTATTCTGTTAAACTGGATAATATGGCTAAATTAATGTTTAAATACAAATCGCTCTGCATAGAGAATGCTTATTTAATGGAATGTATCAATAAAAATATAGTCCCGAAAGGTTTAAGGGTATGGAAATACCCAAATAATGTGCAAATGGGCTCAGTGTTACATAATGAACTGTTAGAAGTTTTTAATAAATGTGGTCTTGATGTTTTAAGACTTATTATTAAAGAAAATGGTAGAAAACAAGAAAGTTTAAAAGGAGAAATAGATATATTAGATGTTTGTATTAAAGAAGATCTCATTTTTGGGATCAAGGAAGAGAAGGAAAAGTATTATAAAGTAAGAAGTGATATAGATGGGAAATGTAGTGATTTAATGAGTAGGAAAATAAACAAGTTAAAGAGAGATATGTTAGATTATGAAAATAAAGTGAGCTACCCAAAGCCCCCATATGTGAAACAGGAGTTTTACAGATATAATGACAAAAAACAAAATAAAGAATACAAAAATGATGAGATTACATACAATTGGTATGAATATGATTATAATCAAGAATTCCCACCATTAGAAAGGGAAGATAATTATGGACATGGGCAGCCATACCAGTATGGAAATTTTCAGAAGAGGGGGGGAGAAGGGGGAGGGGAAGGTATTAATAGGATACACCCCACACCCATTTAATACATATAATAATACTGGTGAAATAGAAGTAGATGGACACAAGAATACTTACAATAATTTTTCCATATATAATTTTAGTAACATTACCCTAACGGAAGGACATTTTCTTCTTCTCAGTAAGGGTTTGAAATTTATTCCCTATAAACAAGGAGATTTGACTAAAACAATAATGGATATCAAACTCTTTTTAAGAAAAATAAATTTAGAAATGTTATTTTCTAAAAATAATATAAATAGAAGTTATGTCCTTACCATAACGTTCCATGTGGAGTGTTCATCTCGCCTTTGTTCTTACACATGGGTTCGGAGCCGATCCTCGGCTCCGTGCCGGCCTCTTGCAAGCTCTGCATCGAGAAGAAGCTCGAGACAATCTAATACCCACAATCCCCCTCTGCCTTTACCTCAGATCTAGTTTGCAAGCAAACCAATCTCCAGAGAGAGCACATTCATGCTTACATCACATATGCACAGAAATAAGAATCTATACATAACTATATATAGAAAGACAAATAGACATATATATATATATATATATATATATATATATATGCCAACTATGTACACAATATTTGCAGCAGCAGCAGGATGTTCCTGGCCAGGCATCAAAAGAACGTTCTTCTTAAGAGTGGGAATGTAAGAACAAAGGCGAGATGAACACTCCACATGGAACGTTATGGTAAGGACATAACTTCTATATGTGATAGTGTTCAATCTCGCCGTTTGTTCTTACACATGGCGCCCTAGCTCCTTGTTCCTGAGGAACTCACGGAAGGGCGTTCTTGAGCACAGTGGAACCAAAGGTTGCCCTGTCCCTAGAAGCCTTGTCTACCTTATAATGAGAAATGAATGTATGTGGCTTAGACCAAGTAGCAGCCGCACAAATAGCGTCCAGTGGTAGGCGGGCTGCATGAGCCAAAGATGTAGACACTGACCTTGTGGAATGTCCTTTGGGTTTGTGCAAAAGAGTTTGATTTGAAGAATCGTAGGCATAGATTATACAATCCGTTAACCACTTAGAAAGAGTTCTTTTGGTAACTGCTAGTCCTTTCCTGCTATCAGCAAAAGCCACAAAGAGTTGATCAGTTTTCTGTGATCTTTTGTTCTATCCAAGTAAAATCTTAGTTGTCTGTGAACATCTAATTTGTGCAACATATACTCCATTTTGTTGGAGTGATTTTTGAAGAAAGTGGGTAATTCAATGGACTGATTAATATTGTTAATAGAACACACTTTAGGGAGGAAGGATGAATTGGTTAAGAGAAACTCTGTCAGAGTGAAAGATCAAATAAGGGTGCTTGATGGAGACAGCCTGAAGTTCAGATACTCGCCTAGCGGAAGTAATGGCTACCAAAAAGAGAGTCTTCCAGGACAAAAATTTTAATGGGCAAGAAGAGGCAGGTTCAAAGGGGCAACATTAATTTAGATAACAACAAGTTTAGACTCCAAGGTGGCGTAGGAGATCTGACTGGTGGTCTAATGTGAAAAACCCTTTTAAAAGGCTTTGCAAAGTCTGTGGGCCATAACAGGAGCCCCACATTCTTCCACATGGAAATTTGAAATGGCAGCCAATTGAACCCTTAGTGTAGCAGGAGAAGCACCCTGATGGAATAAGTCCGTTAAAAACTCTAATATTTTATTCAAAGGAGCTATAAAAGGATCCACTTGCTGTGTATTGCCCAGAATACAAATCGCTTCCATTTACTAGAATATGTTTTAGTAGTGGAAGCTTTATGAGAAGCCACCAATATATTCGAACTGCTGGCGAAAGAAGATCAGACCTGGCTAAGTTGGGAACTGGAGCAGCCAAGCTGCTAGATGGAGGGACGGGATGGGGAACCCCTGACGAGTGAGTCAACAGATCTGGCTCTGGGTCCAGAATCCAGGTTCCGAATGCAGTGTGTCTTCAGGAAGGAAACCAAATTTGTGAGGCCAGAATGGGGCAATGAGGATTATTGTCCTGTGAAGGTTTCTGGCTTTCTGGAGAAACTTTGATATCAGGGGAAATGGAGGAAATCGTAAAGGAGTCCCGGGGCCAATCGTGAATCAGTGCGTCCCTGGGGACTTCCCTGGAGGGTAATAGGGCAAAGTAGCTCCTGCATTTGGCGTTGATTGGAGGCATAAACAGATCGCAGGAAGGCTGGCCACATGCGAAAATCCTTTTCGCCACTGACTGTTTTAGGACCACTCGTGCGGTAACAGAATTGCTCTGCTCAGCCTGTCGGCTATGACGTTGGATGACCCGGGATGTCGTTGCTATTAGAAAGCGACCCGTGGACTCCGCCCACTGCCAGATTCTCATGGCCTCTCTGCATAGCTGATAGGACTTGGTTCCCCTTGCTTGTTTATGTACCAGACTACCGACATGTTGTCCGTCTGAACTGCAATAGCTCCTAGAGGAAGAAGGGGAGCAAAGTGTTGCAACGCTAGAAACACTGCCCTCAACTCTAGCACATTGATGTGCAGATTGTACTCCAAATTGGTCCATTCGCCTTGGACTGTCTGTCCCTGAAAGATGCCCCCACCCTATCAGGGAAGCGTCCGTGGTCACCGTAACTGTAGGTGGGTAGCACAAATGGTCTCCCTTGGAAAGGTTGCGTTTGAAGCCACCAGTTTAGATGTGTCTTGCATGTTTTCGTTATAAGAATCTCGTGTGTTAGAGGTAGTTGTTGAAAGCGACCATTGTGCAAACAGTAGCCATTGAAGGACTCTCATGTGCAGCCTTCCCAAGGGTATTGCAATAAGGAGGCTGACATGAGTCCCAAAACCTTCAGTACCAGTTTTGCTGGAGATTTCCTTGACAAAAGTAGAAGAATGTGAGTCTGAAGTGATAGTATCCTTTCGGGGAAGTCTTAGAATTAACTGACGTGTGTTTAATTCTGCTCCTATGAACAAAATATTTTGTGATGGCTGAAGCAAGGATTTTCAGTTCACGGAAATTCCTAGGTGAACACACAGTTGAAGAGTAAAGTCTCTGGCCTGTAATAGTTGACGCTGGGTGGTGGCAGAAAGGAGTCAGTCGTCCAGATACGGAAACACCTGGAATCCTTGGCGACTCAAGTGAGACGCTACCACTGCCATGCATTTGGTGAAGACCCTGGGGCTGAGGTCAGACCAAAGGGCAGGGCTCGAAATTGAAAGTGACTGGCCCCAGCCGGGCGCAAATGATCTCTGGATGCCCTGGCCATTTTGATGTGGTAGTATGCATCCTCTAGATCTATTGAGCACATCCAGTCGTCCTTCTGTAAGAATGGAAGGATCGATTGAAGCGTGACCATTCGGAACTTTTCTTTCCTGTGAAGGTATTGAGGTAGCTTAGGTCCAGGATGGGCCTCCAGTCCCCTGTTTTCTTTGGAACTAAAAAGAACCTTGAGTAAGTCCCGAATCCTTGCTGGTCCGCTGGGACTGGTTGGATGACTCTTTTCTCTAGCAGCTTTGAAATCTCCATAGCTGCTGGCTCTCGCAGATGGGGCAGTACATCTGGGAGTCTTTTCTTTGGAATGGGATGGGATAGAAAGGGTATGTTGTAACCTCTGGTAACCACGCTTTTTACCCACTTGTCTGTAGTTACATTTTGCCAGGCCTGAGGGTATAAAGCTAAGTGACCCCCAACTGCCTCCAGAGCAGGACAGTCGGGCCTCCTCTCAGGAGTGCTGGAAAGGTTTACCAGGGAGTGTATCCCTGTCACCTTGATGTTGCGGACCCCCTCTGCCGCCTGGGCAGCATCTTCCACCTCTGCCCCCTCCTCTGCCTCTAGAGGGGGCATCTCCCTGTGTGCCTGAGAAAGCTCCTTGGGGTTTTCGAAACCACATTTTTCCACCACGTTGCCCTTTGGGGTACGGTCTGGTTGGGGTGGAAAAACGGACTCCGACAGCAGACAGAGTCTTTCCCTCCTGTTCACACCGGGTAAGGGTCTCCTTTACTTTGGGGCCAAAGAGAGTGGCACCGTCAAATGGGGCGTTAGTAAAGGAAGACTTGAAGGCTTCCGCAAAGGAACATAAGCGCATCCAGGATTGTCTGCGAGCAATCGCTGAAGCTGCTGCCCTACTCGAACCTTCTGCGTGGAAATCAGCCTCATGGACGAGTTCACAATGGATGTAAGGGCATTAAGTTGTGCTGTCACTTTCTCCGAGACAGCAGCATCTGTAGTACCCTGGAGGTATCTCCCAACTCTTTGACTAGATCCCTCTGTAGGCGTGTAAAATGGGTCAAATAGTTCAGGGATCGCATGGAAAAGCCGCTGAACTAAAAATGCGCTTCCATACCTATCCATCGCCCTAGAATCTTTATTAGGGGATGGACAGATGAGGAAGACTCTGACATCTCCTTTTTCGTGGCGCTGCCACCACCATAGCGTCCACTGGAACTCCTTTTGTCAGGTAGGACTTGTCCTGAGGTGCCGTGATGTATTTATTGGGTTTCCTTGGGACTGGTTCCACTGTGTTAGGAGCCTCCACGCCCTTGAGCAATTAGTTCCATTAATTCATCGAAGGCGGAGTGACCCAGGAGGAGGAAGGGCGAGCACCAAATGCCTTCAGCAAAACTGACTCATCCTCAGAAGGGAAGGGACTGCCAGTCACCTCTCTGTTTCAGGATCTCCAATATGTCCGAAAAGAGACATCTTCTGAAGGTGACTTAGGGGACCCTTCTGACTCATCTAAGTCAGTATCAGATGTCAAGGATTCTTGTGGAGAATCCAAGTGTCTCCTCTTACACAATCTTTTCCTAGGGACTTCTTCGGGGAGCATCCGAAGAAGCCTCCGAGGAAGAGGGGCACCCTCCAGGGTGGCTGAGACACTGGTGCCCGACGCTTGGATGTGGCCGTGGGTGCAGAGGAGGATAACGGCCCTTTATGGGGAGGAGAGGTTGCTTCGACTGATGTGGTTGTCTGGGTAGACAACACCTTCCTCATGGTCGAACGCCCCGGGTCCCGCATCGAAGAATCTCCCGGTTCGAGGAAATGGGAAGAATCCCGATACAGGCACGAAGGCATCGACCCGAGGACGGAGCCGAATCGATCCGCCGAGGCCCGAGGAGAGTCGGAACAACGTCGGTTCGACTCGGCCCGGAACCAAGGACAGACCGTCGGCTCGAGACTCGGTATCGGTCCGACGGAGTCGAGGTGAGGAACAGACCGAGAAAAGGCGGTTCTGGACCGAGGGCTCCACAATCAGTAGATCAGCCTCTTCCGGCTCCAAAGACTGAACAGGTCTCGGAGGAGGAATGGATGGAGACACCGGAGGCCTTCAAGTTTCGACACCAACTGGGTGGAAACCGAAATAAGTTTGGACAGGGCGAATGCTCCATTAACTTCTGCACCACACGATCCACATCGATATCAGAGAGTTTGGAAGAAGAAGGGTCGAAGGAACCGAAGGCGGAGCCGACCTCAATAAGGTCGAGGAGGAGCTCCATCACGGTTCCAAGACTCGAGGCTCAGGAACCGATACCAGTTGAACACTCGGCCCCGAAGTCTGTGGAACCGGTGATCTAACCTTTGCTGAAGAGCTCGGAGCCGATGACTTGGGCTCCGGCGTCTTCGATTCCTTAGAGGATTTTGATGCCTGGTCAGAAGCATCTAGAGCCTCCTGAAAAGAAGGTTTTAATAAACCTCTGTCCATTAGTTTCCTGCGCCTATCTGTCATGACCCTCCCACTAAAAGAGTGACAGATGGAACAGTCCTCTTGCAAGTGGAGAGGGCCAAGGCAGTAGACGCAGGAACTATGGTTGTCAGTCACTGACATTTTCTGGCCACACTGACAACGTTTAAATCCTGATTTTACCTTATTAGACATTATAGAAGTAAAAGACAAGTCCAGTAATGTAGTCAAATCCGAGAAAAAATTGTCAAATCCGGTATAAAAGTCAAATCCTATTAAATTTAAGAAGGGTTGTAGGCCCCGAAAAATTCTAACCGATAAAAAAGCTTAACGGTACCGAGAATTTAACCAGTCAACAACACAATCACACAGTATATCACTGAAATATCAAATAGAATAAGAAAATCCAAAAAATATAACAAATAAAGTTATATCTTAGCTTTAGACGCTCGAGCTAGCTCCCAGCGATGTGAACGCAGCAGTGGCAAACTAGATCTGAGGTAAAGGCAGAGGGGGATTGTGGGTATTAGATTGTCTCGAGCTTCTTCTCGATGCAGAGCTTGCAAGAGGCCGGCACGGAGCCGAGGATCGGCTCCGAACCCATGTGTAAGAACAAACGGCGAGATTGAACACTATCACATCAAATATTAATAATAATAATCAGGGTTTGGTACGTAAAACTATTTTTAATCCCCCACTTCATCCTCAAATAAGGAATTTTGAAAGAGTTTTAGAAAGGGAAGTTAGGAATGGGTATAAGAAAAATAGATGTAAAAATAATCTTAATAAAGATGAGAATGAGATTATGAATGAGTTAAAAAACAACACACAAATTAGAATCATGAAACCTGATAAAGGTGGGGGGATAGTTATAATGGATAATATCACCTACGAAGGAAAGATGAATGAAATTTTAAGGGATGAGATGAAATATGCTTGTGTTTCAATTAATGAAGTAAATTTAGCTTATCATAAAATAGATATTTCTCTTAGAGATATGTTATATGAAGGTGTCATTGACAATAAAATTTATAATTATTTGAATGTAGTAAAACCCAGGATGCCTATAATTTTTGGTATACCTAAAATCCATAAAAATATCGAGAACCCACCCCTGAGACCTATAGTGTCAGCAGAAGGCTCTAAAACATATCCATTAGCTAAATTTGTGGATATTAAAGTGAAGCATATATGGGTTAATAATGAAGTTATCCTGAAAGATTCATGGGATTTATTA
The DNA here is from genome assembly GCF_019279795.1 of Protopterus annectens. Classification (NCBI taxonomy): domain Eukaryota; kingdom Metazoa; phylum Chordata; order Ceratodontiformes; family Protopteridae; genus Protopterus; species Protopterus annectens. The sequence goes on along the minus strand of NC_056737.1, from coordinate 1,165,065,840 downwards.
AGAGAAATTAAGCCTGAATTTTATATGGATAATTTGATTTTTGTTACTATAGATATAGTGGACTTATTCTCTTGTATACCATATGATGCAGGCATGATTATGTTTGAAGAGATGCTATTTCAGGACAAAAAATTGACACATACTGAAAAAGTGGCTTGTATAGGGTGTATGGGAATGGTCCTTAAAAATAATTTTCTAATTTTTAATGGTGAATATTTTCAACAAATTCAAGGTGTTTCTATGGGTGCAGCTTGTGCGCCATCCTTTGCTAATTTGGTATTAGCTAAATGGGAGGAGAAATATATTATAAATTCTAAATATAAGAGTTATTGGACATTGTATAGAAGATTCCTGGATGATATTGTAATTTTTTGGACAGGTGGTTATGAAATTTTTAAAGAATTTATGAATTATATAAATATCACCACCTTCCTTAAATTTACATATAATACGTCAGAGGAAGTCCTTCAATATTTAGATGTGGAAATTTTTAAAGTAGAAAAACATTTTGAATCCAAAATATATAGGAAATCCACATATTGTAACTCTTTTCTCCACTACAATAGTGCTCATCCCCTACATTGTAAAAAGAATATAGTAAAAGGACAATTTGTGAGGGGATGCCGCATGACTAACCTAGACAGGGATTTCATCCAAGAATGTAATTTTTTAGAGAAAATGTTTTTGGATAAAGGATATCCTAATACATTTGTTGAAAATATTAGAAAGGAGATAGAAAATGGTAGGAAGGATAAATACAGACCCATATAAAAGGAATAAAAGATGATAATCAGGAAATAAAACAGGGGGAGGGGGATAAGAATGATATTGGTAATAATTATCAACAAGCATTAGTATTGGAATATAATGGTATTAACCAAAAGGTTAGAGAGGTGTTTCAAAGGGAATGGGTGAGATTTAGCTCTATTACTGACCTTGAAGAAGTTAATAAATCTACCCCGAGAGTAGTACATAAAAATTCATACAGCCTTAGGAATATATTAGAAAGTAAAAGTAGTGGGATAAAATTTTCACATGATGACACAGTCCTTTTTGGGAATAAGAAAAAACAAGGAACGTATAAATGTGGAAGATGCAACCAATGTGAATATATTAGTAATAGTAGTGAAATATATTTAGAAAGTAGAAAAAAATGGTTGAAAAGTAAAGAATATTATAATTGTGATACCAAAGGTTTAATATACCTGGCAGTATGTCAAAAATGTAAATCATTCTATGTGGGGAAAACTGAAAGGACATTAAGAAGAAGAATATATGAACACATGTATGAGATTACTAGAGCTAAGGACAGTAATGCATTATATAAACACACTAGAGAATGTAAAGGTTTCAGATTTTTATTTTTTGTATTAGAACAGATAAAGAAAGATGTAAGAGGAGGTCTCTGGGAAGAACAGGTAGAGTATAGGGAGCTGTGGTGGCAAATAACTTTGGAAGCAGCTAAGCCACCTGGGCTAAATGAATTTGTTTCTATACAACCACTTTTAAAGTTAAGAGCTTCAAAATTATGACACCTGAACTTTTCTAAACAGACACAAGATGGTGCTATATTTTAAATATAAGAAAAATGGAACATGGTATTATTATCACTACATGCACTTTATTTAATAGAAGTTTTAGGAATTATTTATTTATTGGATTAAAGTTTTTAGAGTAAATGATTTTATGATTGTTGAAACAAAGTTTATATTTTATATTAATTAATATTTATGAGCCCGTGATGTCATTTCATTAAGTTTAATCATTTGATAAAATTAAGGAATTCTATTGGTTAATTTGAATGTCATTAGATTATATAAAGAGTAAATTTAGTTTAAACCATTGTATCTGATGAAGTCCAAGTAGTATGGACGAAAACACGTATGTTTGGTGAAGAGCGTTTATGGATTATTAGTGTGCGAATAAAGCTGTGTTTTTAAACTTTGGATATAACTTGCTTCTCCATCTAGCTTAAAGCACTCTGTTTGTTACTAATTTGGACTACTATCCTCCTCATCAATACACATTTGTGGTCTCCTCCCTAATCTATGCACTACTCGCATCTTCACTTTTCCCGGCCTACCAACTTGTACGGTGCACCTTTCTGGACACAAACTAACCACTCTCCACTGCCTTAACTATCTATATACCCACCCTGCAGATATCTCCCCACCCTTGACCACAACACTTTCTCTCCATTTCTCAAACATTCCTTTCATTAATGTACCATATAGCTATCATCTTACCAAACCGCCACCTCCTTGCTACTGCTTTGTACACACACACTAGCTTACTTCATTAACTACCATAATATTCCCATATTGTATCCCAACTCCAGCACAAACACACATGCATTACATCACAAAACCCCTTTCTCTCCCTATCTCAATTTCGCTGTACCAATACACAGTCAGATCTGTTCTCTTACAGATATAATACAGTTCAGAATAGGAATTTAAGGGCGGACGTGGTGGTGCAGTGGTTAGCGTTGCTGTCTCACAGCAAGAGGTCCCCCGGTTCGATCCTCGGCTGGGGTGCCTTCTGTGCGGAGTCTGCATGTCCTCCCTGTGGTAGTGTGGGTTTCCTCTCACATCCCAAAGACATGCTGTAGGTGGATTGGATACTCCAAATTGGCCCTATGTGTGTGTGTGTGTGTCTTCGGTGGAAGGTTGGGCGCCGGGTTGGCAACTCGACACTGTAAAACTCCACTGCCAATCATGAGTGGACAGGTGATCCGTTGTCGTGACTCCTAACCGGGGAAAGCCGAAAGAAGAAGACAAAGTTGGATGCAAACACAAACGGAACTGCTTGATCAGAGGGTGTGAAAAAAGAGGCTGCTCAGTGGAAAAATGAGTGGAAATAGCAGTGGTGTGAATTTTTATAGAGGAGAAAGAGAGACCACTGTATAGTAGGTCAGCTAAGTAGTCCAGGAAGAAAAGGATGGAGGGCTGTGCCATACTAGTTCCCTTAGCCTGGATCCAGGTGCAGAACCTTTTCCATTTATCTGCACAAGACTTTCTGATACTAGGGCGTCTGGCCTCTCGGATAACATCCAGAAAGTACAGTTTTGTACCTACCATAAATGTAGATGTTCGAGTACTCATACAGCTGCAGTCATTACAGATGGGTTATCCTGCGTCAGGCGGGTCCTTGGTCGGCCGAATTCCAAAGTCTAGGTCCGTCGTCGCTTCTTCCCTGACGTCAGTGCGGCAGGGGTATAAAAGAGGCAGCCAACGCCATTTTCTTCAGTTTTTCTTGCCCCAGAAGGAAGGCAAAACATAATATTATGCAAACATGCAATGTAGATAAATCAAAAACAGTAGTTGCAAGCAAATACACCATAAAAGAATACCCCAAATAGGTTGTATGATAAAGGTGTTTGTCATAAGGCCTGTCCTAAGAGGGGATGGAGGGAGGGTAACCTGGACTGCAGCTGTATGAGCACTCGAACATCTACATTTATGGTAGGTACAAAACTGTACTATGTTCATCGTGCATACAGCTGCAGTCATTACAGATGGGTAGAATCCCAAAGCTAAGTAAGGGTGGCAGGCACTAAGTGGAACTAGGAGGGGCTGGGATGCCCTGCAGGACTGCTGTGGCAAAGCCCGCTCTAGATTTTGAGTATAGTGGAAGGTGGTAGTGCTTGGAGAAAGTGTGCACTGAACTCCAAGTAGCTGCTTCCAAAATGTCCTTGGTAGGGACCCCCCTGAGGAAAGCTGCAGAGGTAGCTGTAGCTCTGGTAGAGTGGGATCTGATGTATACAGGCACAGATTTTCCATGAAATGAATAACAAAAGCGTATGCAGTGGGCTATCCATTTTGAAATTGTCTGTTTGGAAATAGCTTTTCCCTGAGCACCTGTAGCATAGGACACAAAGAGCTGCTCAGATTTCCTGAATGACTTTGTTCTGTCCAAGTAATAACGAAGTTGTCTGTGAATGTCCAAGGAATGTAGTAGTCTCTCCCCTTTGTTCTGTGGATTTGGATAAAAGGTAGGTAAATGAATAGTCTGATTCAAAGCTACACTGGATACTACCTTTGGCATGAAGGTAGGGTTGGTTCGTAAGGAAACTCTGTCCTGATGGAAAATGATGAATGGTTGCACAGCCATGAGGGCCTGTAGCTCCGAAACCCTGCGTGCTGAGGTAATAGCCAGAAAGAAGGCTGTTTTCCATGACAAGTATTGTAGCTCTGTTGAAGAAGCCGGCTCAAAAGGAGGCAGGGTCAGCTTTTCCAATACGAAGTTGAGGTCCCAAGCTGGGACTGGTGGTTTCCGTGGGGGTTTTATATTTTTTTCCCCTTTGAGGAACTGCCTTAATAGAGGATATGAGAATAAAGAAGGATCTGTATTGTATTGTGCAGAAATGACTGAAGCGTGGATCTTGATGGAGGAGAAGGAAAGGCCACTGTAACATCTCAGCTAGGTACTGTAAAATTTGAGGTATATTTATTACCCAAGGATTTTGGCCCTTTTCTTGATTCCAGGAACAAAATCGTTTCCATTTGGCGGAGTAGGCTTTTCTAGTAGAGGGTCTTCTGGCCTCCAAGATGACATCCTGCACCTCCTTGGAGAGGAGAGTCTGTTGGGAAATTAAGGTAATTCTCCATGCAGCTAGATTCAGGGTTTTGAGCTGGCTGTGAAGGGTTTTGTAGTTGTGCTGGGACAACAGAAGAGGAACTAGAGGTAGGATCCATGGTGGTGAGTGTGTCAGGCACTTTAGGAGAGGATACCAGTGCTGTCGTGGCCAGTCTGGATCAATGAGAATCATTTGTGGCCTCCCTGCTCTGGCTTTTAATAGAACTTTGGTCAGTAGAGGAAGAGGCGGGAAGGCATAGACTGTCAATGTTGTCCAATTGAAAGAGTGCGTCCACTTTCCAGGCCTGTGGATGATAGGTCCTTGAACAGAATTTTTCCAACTGGTAATTTATGTGGGTAGCAAATAGATCCATGTCTGGCTGTCCCCATGCCTGAGTTATCTTTGAGAAGACTTGAGGATGCAACTTCCATTCGTGTGGGTCTGTCATATTTCTGCTCAAGTTGTCTGCCAGTGTGTTTTCCTTCCCTGGCAGGAATTGTGCCTGTAGTTGAATTTGTAATTCCAGTGCTGTGTTCCACAGGGTCATGGCTTGCCTGCACAGGGGGTATGAATGAGTTCCCCCCTGTTTGTTTATGTACCACATGACTGTGGTGTTGTCTGTCCTTATCAATAGCTGGCCTGGATGGAGTAGGTCTTTGAAGGTCATAAGAGCATTTTGCACGGCTAGCATCTCCTTTTGCTGGATGTGTAGGTGCTTCTCTTTTTGGAACCATTTTCCCTGAATGCACTGATCTGCCATGTGTGCTACCCGGGCGTAGTCTGAGGCGTCCGCTGTGATGATTTGAGTTGCTTGAGGTAAACAGAAAGGGAGACCTGTGTTTCTTTGGCATACTTGAGCCCACCACAAAAATTCCTTTTGAAGGCATGGAATGAGTGTTATAATTGTTTCCAAGCTGTGGCTGTGTTGAGACCATAAGTTTTTTAGGTACCATTGTAGTTTCCTCATATGCAGCTTTGCACATGGTATTAGTAGGATGCAAGATGCCATGAATCCCAGAGCCTGCAGGACTTTCCTTGCAGTTAGTCTGGTGAAAGTTGCCATTTTGTTGAAGTATTGAGACAGTTGCCCTTGTTTGTCTGGCGTGAGGTAGGCCATCTGGGTGGTTGTATTTAAGCTGGCACCCACGAAAATTATCTGTTGAGAAGGTATTAGTTTTGATTTCTTTTTGTTCACTGTGTATCCCAGGTAGTTTAACAGTTTTATTACAAACGCCAGATGCTGCAATATAATGTCCTTGCTGTCCGCTTGGATCAGGCAGTCGTCCAGATATGGGTAGATTTGTATTCCTTGTTGTCTGCAGAAGGCAATTACTGATGCCAGGCATTTCGTAAACACTCTGGGCAGTAGATAAGCCAAAGGGCAATGCAGAGAATTGGTAATGGGTTGAACCTGCAAGAAATCTGAGGTATCTTCTACAATCTTGTCTGATAGGGACATGCAGGTATGCCTCCTTGAGGTCCAACGTTACCAGCCAAGATTCCTTGCCCAGCATGGGAAGAAGCTGCTGTAATGTGAGCATCTTGAATTTTGGCACCTGTAGATATGTGTTTAGGATGGATAGGTCTAAGATGGGTCTCCAATCTTTGTCCTTCCTTGGTACCAGAAATAGTCTGGATTAAAACCTTGACCTTGTTCTTTTGCAGGTACCTCTTGAATTGCTTTCATATCCATGAGAGCGGAAATTTGTCTTTGTGCCTCTGCCCATTGATTTTGTGGCAGGTTTGGCAAGCCTCTCATTTTTGGAAGGGTGTGAAAGTGGATCCTGTAGCCTCTGTCTATAATGTCCAGAATCCATTTGTCTTTTGTAACAATGTGCCAGTTTTTTGAAAATAATGCCAGTTTTCCGCCCAAAGGTGCTGCCATTATAGCTTTGTTTGGCAGGCATAGGGGGAAGCCATTGTGTCTGTTTTCTAAATGACTGTGATCTATCCTCTCCACCTCTTGGGGTTGGTGCTTGCCACTGTCTAGCTCTGTAAGATCCTTGAGGTTGTCCTCTACCCCTTGGGCGTCTGTATCTGCCCCTTTGAGGTCTGTCCATGGCTGGAAAGGACCAATTTTTTGAAGGCCAGTTTCTGCTGAAGCGTGGAGGTTGCACCTGCAAGAAATCTTTCACTGTTTGCATAGATTTCGCTTTTTCCTCCATTTTCTTTAGTACCTCCTCAGCTTTAACACCAAACAATACATCTTTTTTGAAGTGGTGAATCTAATAACTTTGCTTTGACATGATCTGGTAAGGTTTGCTCTTTGAGCCAAGCATGTCTACGTATGACAGACCCCGTGACAGCAGCTCTACATGAGGCCTCTAAAGCATCAAAACCACACTGCAAGTTATGTTTACCCACTTGCTCTGCTCCATGCAACAAATCCTGCAACTCTTTCAAATCTGGTTGTTCTGTTTGTGTCATTTTGCTTTTCAGCTGAGATAACAAAAACTGTTGGTACTTCATATGAAATTGACAGTTTAATGCCCTCATGGTTAAAGTGACAGATGTATACACCTTTTCCCCCCACCTTTCTAATGCTCTGGAATCTCTCTCTGAAGGTAAAGGGTTTTAGCAGTAGAGGCCTTTATTCCCTTGGGACCCTGTGAAATTGTTTCTGGGTCAGCAGTATGGCTTTTATAAAGGAACTGGTGAGAATCAGGAACCCGGTAATACCTGTCTGGTTTAACAGGGGCTGGAGGTAAAGAATCTGGATTAAGACTGGCTTCTGCGTACACATCATCCAAAATATCTAAAACAGGAGGGATAACCAGGGGCCTATGCTGGGGGAGCAGTAAAAATTCCCTGAGCCTTTTCTTGGAATCTGAGTTATCTTGGCCTTCCCAGTGGAAGTGCTCCCTCAATGTATGCAGGGTTTCCCCAAAGAGTAGTCCTCAGGGGGGGGGGAGACCGAGGGAAGAGACTCCTCAGCATCAGAGTCTTCAAAAGGGGAATAGGCATAATCCTGGTCCTCAGAATGGTCTGAGGTAATAGAAGCCTGGTCTGAGGAAAGGTAGTCTTCCTCCAGTCTGGGTCTTTTGTCAGAGGGGGGTTGAGAAACCCTGATGAGAGTTATCAAATCCTCAGCCATTTTAAGCATCTGTTTTTTAGGCATGGGGCCTTGAGAGGAGGTCTGAGGACCCTGTTTTTTAGTTTTCATGGCAGCTTTAGATTTAGTGAGGGATTTAATAGAGAAGGTGGTAGGCCTGAAGACGCCTTCAGAAATGGTAGGCCTCACTAAATTTTCAGTTTCCCGCCAAGAGTGGCGTCGGTATCTGCAGTGGGAATGGAGACCGAGGAGCCTGCGACCTCGGGTACTGAAGTCACCGGTAAAATAGTTTCATCGGTAGTCAGGGGCTGCGTAGACGCCTCGTGGAGAACCGGTATTCGGCCTAAGCGTGGTCTCAGTACTCGGTGCAGACCTCGGATGTCGGTCCTTGTCTTTGCGTCTTTTGCTTAAAACTGGCGTCAGTGTATCCGACGACATGATATAATTAATTTTTTTGACAAAATAATGAAGGGCGAACTCCGCCCGGCGCTTAATAGTGCGCTTGTTGAACCTAGCACAAAAACGGCAGGCCGAGACGTCGTGGTCTGGCCCTAAGCAAGGTATACAGAAAGAATGAAAATCCTTATGCGGTATTTGCTTCCCACAAGAAATGCAATTATTAACTTTGTCTGACATCGGTCTGAGGCAAGAAAAGTTTCTAACGGGTACTTAGCTTTAAAGAAGACTTTGGCTGAAATACTTTCGTAAATCTCAGGAGCTGGCTGACCAGCACTTGCGAACTACTTCTGCTTCGGGCACCGCGCGGCAAGAAAGACTGAAGAAAATGGCGTCGGCTGCCTCTTTTATACCCCTGCCGCACTGACGTCAGGGAAGAAGCGACGACAACCGACGCCGTACCTAGACTTTGGAATTCGGCCGACTGAGGACCCGCCTGACGGCAGGATAACCCATCTGTAATGACTGCAGCTGTATGCACGATGAACATCTTAAATGTGAAGCTTTTCTCCCTGAGCCTCAGCTAAAATTGGGTTTTACCCAGTCAGACTTTTCCCTGTCAACAAAGACAGACAAATAAAATAGTTTGTTTGTGTCTTTCGGCTTTTCCCGGTTAGGGGTAGCCACAGCAGAACGCCGGTCTGCTAATAAATATCTGACTGCACATACATGGACAAACTGCCGATACAGTCACCGGGAGGAATGTTTAATTTTGAGGTCAATGAAGTGCTTGTGCATAAATGAACAAACTACTGAAGTGGGCATTGGGCAAAAAGGTTTCATTTTGATGCTTGTGCATAACATGGACAGACTAATGAAATGGTCAGTGGGGGAAATGGTACAACTTACTGCTTTTGCATACATGTTTAAACTACTGAAGGGATTGATGTGGAAATAACTGATGGTCACATCTGTGTGTGTGTGTGTGGGGGGGGGTTAAAATGAATTACAATGTTCAATGTGGCTATTTTTACTTTATTACATTTTGATATCTGAAGTATATTCAGTCAATAAAGTTGGATTCAATTGTGGGGTGCAGGGGTTGTCTGTGGATACAAGTGACTGACACTGCTACCATTTGTTTAAAATAAGCATTTATTATTCTAGCCTTGCAGAAGTAGTGTGCACATTTTTTCACTTTCTGTAACAATCAGACATCAGCAATTCACTCAGTAAGCAGCCGTCTGTGGTGATCTGGACAGGTTCTGTGTGATAGTAACTGATTGTTGGCAGAGTGCTGCACTGAGTACTGTCCCTATATAACTGATCGCTGGCAGAGTGCTGCACTGAGTACTGCTGCTATATAAATGATCGCTGGCAGAGTGCTGCACTGAGTACTGTCGCTATATAACTGATTGCTGGCAGAGTGCTGCACTGAGTACTGTCGCTATATAACTGATCGCTGGCAGTGTGCTGCACTGAGTACTGTTGCTATATAAATGATCGCTGGCAGAGTGCTGCACTGAGTACTGTACTATATAACAGCATTCGTTTCCCCTGTTGAGTTTTTCGCTGTTCGTTCCTTCTATGTTAAGTTCTTTTCTCTTTGTGGATTTTATCCAAGTGCTTTGGTTTCTTCTTCCAGAAACTCAGCATTATAATATATGCCTCTGGCCATTTGTTCTTTTACTTGTTGTCTCAATCTAACACCAGAGTGGTACTGAGGAGATAATGGTCTTTTTGGAGGGGGTGGGAAGGCAGGCACTATTCCCAGAAAGACTGAATATATTTTCTTACTCTTTATTTTATTTTTTTGGTTCCTGCCATCAATGACTAAGTCAAAAGTTAGTTTAAAAAAATAAACATTTAACATGGGCCTCAAATGCATCTACAACTTTATGACTTCTGGGGTCATAGCAGACCTCCATCTTCATTCGGTTACTTCATTCAGACTTAAATTACAGTATAGTTGAATGTAATCTTGGCCAGTTAAAGAGTGTTAAAATCTTTTTTTTTTTTTTTTTTTTGGGGGGGGGGGGGGGTGATAAGAAGACAGACAGACTATGAAAAAGAAAAAAAACAAAGAAGTAACCTGTCTGGATGGTGTGGGGCCAAGATGAGGAGAAAACAGAGGAGGGTACATGGGGGGAGGGTGCAGGAGACACTAGTGGATAACAGGGGACCCATGGAGTGTTGATTATGGCTAGACATCTAAACGTGTATATCAGCAAAGTGGATATAAGTGGGCTTGTACTGAAGTAGCCTAGCCTGCGGTTGAAAGTGAATAACCTTATCTGTTTAATCACAGGTAATATTTCTTGACCTGTTGCAATACAGACCCTCCTCAGTATTTGTCTCCATCCATTCAGCTGCTTCCTGCAGTACCGCCCCCCCCCCCCCTTGCTTTGTAGTCACCAGCCGCCACTGCTCCTACAACATGGTTTGGTTATTTTAACTGTCCAGTTCCATGCTCAAGGCATGTGCCAAGTGAAGGACAGTACGTTTAGTCCCTGTACCTTCCAATTCATACCCCCTACTTTACTAAATGAGCAAACTATGAAATACAGAAAACAAAAGCAGTAGCAGCATATTAGAACATATAAATATATGCTTGTTCAAGTTAAAAAAAATGCAACCTCATTCTGTCACTGCGTTTTTATGACCCACTGCCAGATGTGCATTGCCTCAGCACATGCATAGTATAAGCAAGCATGCATCACTCTGCTTGTTCACACACTTGCTGGCTGGACAGACCATTCAAGAAAGTACAGTTGTGTACACTTACCATAAATCTAGATGTTCGAGTGTACTCACTGTTGCAGTCATCACATTTTGGTTATCCCTGCCAGGGTAGCCCTTGGCCGGTACAAATACCAGAGACTTAGTATTTCTGCGTCGGTTGCTGTCGCTTGAGGACTGACGTCTGGTCGTCAGGATTATAAATTAAGGCAGCCGATGCCATTACATCAGTTTTTCTTGCCCTAACCTGTCAAGAGCCCCCAAAGTAGGAGGCCAGGTTCTGGTGGAAGAACCCCACCAGTGGAAAATAAATACCAATATGTCCCTTGTAAGGAAAGGAGAACAACAAGGAAGAATGGTAATAAAAGGTGAAAGATAATAAGGGGGATGGAGGGAGGGAAGCCAGGACTGCAACAGTGAATACACTCTTAACATCTACATTTATGGTAAGTGCACACTTCTGTGCTTTTGTTGCCATCAGTTTGAAGTAAGTGGTCAGTTGCCTTTCTTTGTCTGGTGTGAGGTGAGCCATCTGGGCAGTTGTATTCAAGCTTGCACCCAGGAATGTTATCTTTTGAGAGGGTACCAGTTGTGATTTCTTTTCATTTATTGTGTACCCTAGGCATGTTAGAAGCCTTTTTACAAACGCCAGGTGTCAAAGAAGAGTGTCCTTGTTATCTGCTTGAATGAGACAGTCGTCCAAGTAAGGATACATTTGTATGCTTCTTTGTCTGCAAAATGCAATTACAGGTGCCAGGCTCTTTGTAAAGACCCTGGGAGCAGTAGATAAGCCAAAGGGTAGTGCATTAAGCCAGCCTTGAATCTGAGGTATCTTCTGCACGATTGTCTTATTGGGACATGCAGGTATGCCTCTTTTACGTCTAAAGTAACCAGCCAAACATTGTTGCCCAGCATGGGCAGAAGCTGCTGCAAAGTCAGCATTTTGAATTTTGGAATGTCCAGGTATGTGTCAAAATCGATAAGTCCAGTATTAGCCGCCAGGCCTGGTCTTTTCTGGGTACCAAGAACAGTCGAGTAAAAACCGTGTCCTTTTTCCTGTTCTGGTACTGTCTGAATGGCCCTCGTATCCATGAGTGACGTAACCTGTTTCTGTGCCTCTGCCCATTGATTTTTTGGCAGATCTGGCCAACCATTTGCCATTGGCAGAGCATGGAAATGGAATATGTAGCCCTGTGATACAATGTTTAGTACCCACTTGTCATGGGTTATTAACTGCCAATTTTGAGCAAAAAGTGCTAATTTTCCCCCTATGGGTGCTGCCAAAAGATAAGTGCTTGGTGTAGGCAGAGGGAAGTCATTGGGATTGCTTTCTGTAGGTTTGCGCTTTATCTCCTCCAGATTTGGAGGTGGATGCGCCCCATGAGTCTTGCGCCTGGTATCTGGAACCTTTAGGGCGTCTGGATTTGCCCCTTTGAGCTCTGTCTGACACACAAAACAACCAATTTTTTGTAGGCCAGTGTCTACTGAATCTTGGTGGCTGCACTTGTAAGAAGTCTTTAACAGTTTGCATAGACTTAGCTTTGTCTTCCATTTTCTTTAAAACCTCTTTTGCCTTAATACCAAACAGAGAATCAAGCTATAAAGGTGCATCTAACAATTTAGCTTTAACATGGTCAGGCAAATTTTGTTCCTTTAACCAGGCATGCCTACTAATCACAGATCCAGTAACTGCAGCCCTGCAGGAGGCCTCTAAAGAATCAAAACCACATTGCAAAGTATGCTTTCCAACTTGTTCAGCTGCATGCAATAATTCCTGCAATTCTTTATTTTCTGCACATTCTGAAATCAACATCATTTTCTGTTTCAGCAATCCCATAACATGTTGTTGGTACTTAAGCATATGAAATTGACAGTTTAAGACCATGACTGCCAAGGTTGCAGATGTATAAACCTTTTTTCCCCATCTGTCCAGTGCCCTTGAATCTCTGTCAGAGGGAGTGGGATTTTTTTTTTTGCAGTTGAGGCCTAAACTCCCTTTGGGCTCTGTGAAATAGTTTCAGGATCAGCAGCAGGGTTTCTAAATAAAAATTTATGTGAGTCATGGACCCTGTAATATCTGTCAGGCTTACTGGGAGCCGGAGGTAAGGAGTCAGGGGTCAAACTTGACTCCGAAAATACATCATCCACAATGTCTAAAACAGGGGGAATGGCTAAAGGCTTGTGCTGAGGGAGAAGAAGGAAATCCCTGAGCCTCTTTTTTGATTCTTAGAAGTCTTGACTCTCCCAGTGAAAATGCTCCCTCAAGGTATGCAAGGTTTCTCCAAATGAATAGTCCTCAGGAGGAGATGCAGATGGAATAGACTCCTCAGCATCAGAGTCCTCATAGGGAGGTATAGATAATTCCTGATCAAAAGAGGAATCAGAAGAAACAGAAACCTGATCTGCAGATTCATAATCAGTGTCTTGCCTAGGCCTCTTATCTGGAGGGGAATGGGTACCCCTGATCAAGATAATAAGGTCTTCAGCCATTTTGATCATCTGTTTTTTAGGCATAGAGGCCTGTGCATATGGCTCATGCGTCAGTTTTTTAGTTTTAGAAGTTGCTTTTGTCTTTGGTTTTGCAGCTGTAGCCGGTTTAATATACAAATGTTGAGGTCTGAATACACCCTCAGAACCCGGTACCTGCTCAGCGGCTCTGGACCCATCCAAGGGAGATACACCTGTCAGTCTAATACCTTGAGTATCTTGTGGCATGCTGGACCCCACATGAGTGTCGGTAGAGGCCTGCGACTCGAAGGTAGCGGGCATCAGGGGCTGCAAAAGTGTCTCACTGAGTACCAGAGAAACGGAGACTGGCTTAGGAGAAGCTTCGTCGTCGTTTTTGGATTTCGACTGCCTTTCTCTGTCCTTTTCTTTGCGTTTTTTATGTACTCCGGTAGTCGGATTGCTATCCGACGACATTTCTGGGTAGTTAAATCTGTTTCCAAAATACTTTGATGCAAAAATATACCGACGCTTAATAGTGCGTTGGTTAAATCTAGCACAAAACCAACAGCAGGCACGTTATGATCAGGGCCTAGGCAAGGAATACAGTATAAATGGAAATCCTTATGAGGTATTTGCTTCCCACAAGTAATACAATTATTAACTTTTTCTGACATCGGTAAAAAGTAAGAAAAAAGTTTCCCCAACGGGGTACTTAGCTTTAGTAAAGACTTTGGTTCTGAAACTCAAACTCGAATATTTCAGTAGTCGGCCGACCGGCACTTGCGAAATGCTGCTACGTCGTGCACCGCGCGGCAAGAAAGACTGAAGAAAATGGTGTCGGCTGCATGTTTTATACCCTTGACAACCTAACGTCATGGAAGAGAAGACAGCAACCGACGCAGGACCTAAGACTTTGGAATTCAGGCAGACTGAGGGCAACCTGCCAGCAGATTACCCAAATGTAATGACTGCAACAGTGAAACACGAAGAACATCTGAAAGTGTTGAGATACTGCCCTGAAGCGGAGATATTTCCTGCATGATTCCCTGACAGGAATGTGGTGGTAGTCCTCTTTTAGATCTAGGGTGGCTAGCCAAGTGTCCTTGGACAGCATGGGTAGCAGCTGCTGGAGGGTGAGCATTTTAAATTTTGGGATCACCAGGAAGGTGTTTAGAATGGATAGATCGAGGATGGGGTGCCAGGTGCCCTCTTTTCTGGGCACCAAAAAAGTCTGGAGTAGAATCCTTGGCCTATCTGTTCTGCAGGAACGTGCTCTACTGCCCTCATAGAGAGCAGGGAAAGGATTTACTTTTAATCCTCTGCCCACTGATTTGGTGGTAGATCTGGGAACCCTGTTGGGGTTGGGAGGGTATGGAAGGAAAATTTGTATCCCTGAATCACAATGTTCAGAACCCATTGGTCTTTGGTAATAGTGGCCCAGATGCTTGAGTGAAAGGAGAGTTTTCCTCCTAGGATTAAGTGAAGGTGGGCAGGGGGGTTGGAGGAGGTGAGTCAGTGTGAGTTCTTACCATAAGGGGGTGGCTTAGAACTCCCTGGTTTTGAAGTGGAGGTAGTCCACTGCTTAGATATCTACATTCCCTGGGGCTACTGCTTGGGGGGGGGGGGGGGTTCTATTTCCATGGGGCCTAGCCTGAGCCGGTTTACTTGGAGCAAGAAAGGACCAGTGCTGGGGACAATGCCTGCTGAACCCTAAGGGGGCTGGACCTGTAAGAAATCCTTAACTGTTTGCATAGATTTTGCCTTTTCTTCCATCTTTTTTAAGACCTCTTCTGCCTTAGTACCAAATAAATTATCTTTGTGCAAGGGGGCATCCAACAATTTGGATTTGACATGGTCTGGCAGGGGCTGTTCCTTAAGCCATGCATGTCTTCTAATGACAGTTCCAGTGACTGCTGCCCAGCAAGAAGCTAAGTGTGTTTAGTTACTTGGCTTGCAGAATGCATTAACTCTTGTAATTCTTTAGATTCTGCCCAAGCAGGAAAGGAAGACATTTTTTGTTTAAGGAGTTCCAAGGTATGTTGCTGAAATTTCAGCATGTGGAACTGACAATTTAGTGCCCTGATAGCAAGAGTAGCTGAGGTGTATACTTTTTTACCCCATCTGTCCAAAGCTTGGGAATCCCTGTCTGAGGGGGTGCAATTCTTAGCAGAGGTTGCTTTAATCCCTTTTGGCCCTTGAGAAATGACCTCAGGGTCAGCTGCTGGATTTTTAAAAAGATATTTGTGCGAGTCAGGGACTCTATAGTACCCGTCTGGTTTTCTGGGAGCAGGAGGTAGGGTGTCAGGAGTCTAGCTGGATTTGAGGAAAACATCCTCCACAACATCCAAAACTGAGGGCGTGGCCAAGGGTCTGTGCTGTGGAAGATCTCTTTTTAGACTGAGGGTAGTCCTGACTCTCCCATTGGAAATGCTCCCTTAAAGTATGCAGGGTTTCCCCAAAGGGACAATCCTCTGGGGGAGAGGCTGAAGGAACTGAGTCCTCTGCATCAGGATCCTCATAAGTGGAACAGGGTTGCAAGTCTTCATACTCTGATGCATCCGAGATATCTGACTCTTGTTCAAACAAAACTACAGGGAACAAATCTCTTTTCCTTTTGGAGGGGGTAGCTTGGCTTCCTCTGATCAGCACGATACGGTCTTCTGCCATTTTAAGCATTTGAGACTGAGGCAAGGAAGCAGGCGCCTGAGAGTGGGTCAGCTTCTTGGGTGTGGTTTGAACCCTGGGCCTAAGAAACTCTGTCATTTTTGTAAGAAAGGTAGTCGCGAAAGAAGACGTCGGTTTGTGTTGAGATTCAGTAGTGTGAAGGACTTCCTCGGAAGCCGGTGCCTCCTCAGCACTCCGGACCCATCCAAGGTAGAGACAACCGCAGGATCCTTAGTCGAAGAAGAGTTTTGCGGCATACTGGACTCCAAAAGGATCTCGGTAGTGGCCTGCGAATCAACTGAAGCAGGCATCAGGGGCTGCAAAAGTGCCTCAATGAGTACCGGAGGACTGGCAACTAGCTTAATGGAAGCATCGTTGGTAGGTTTGGACCTGTGGGATCTGTCTCTATCTTTACGTTTTTTCAAAAGATCTGCTGTCGGATGGCTTACCAAAGCCATATCGGAATTAGAGGACTGTAAACGAAAATATCTGGGTACAATAAGGGCCCGACAACGGATAGTTCTGGCATTGAACAAAGCAGAAAAGTGACAATGGGGGATGTCGTGGTCTGGGCCTAAACAAGTGACGCAGTAAGAGTGGAAGGCTCGGTGTGGTATTTGCTTTCCACGGACGAGACAATTATCAACTTTTTCTGACATCAGTTAATGCAAGAAAAAATGATTCCCAGCGGGGTACTTAGCTTTAGAAGACTTCAACTTCAATTTGGTAGACGAAAACTCAGGTAGTGGCTGACCGGCACTCATGCGAACTGCTTCTGCTTCGGGATCCACGGCAAGAAAGACTGATGTAATGACATCGGCTGCCTTACTTTATACTTCTGACGACATGACATTAGTCCTCAAGTGACAGCAACTGACGCAGAAATAATAATTCTCTGGTATTCGGGCCAGCCGAGGGCTTCCCTGGCAGGGATAACCTAAATGTGATGACTGCAACAGTGAAACACGAAGAACATCTGGGGGATGGCAAGAAGTTAGTAAGTACCAAATGACAACTCCCTCGCATACCTCTCAACCTCTTAGCATAAGAAATCTGAACAAAAATAATGAGAAGGGTAAGGCCCAAAAATAGGGGCAGATTTCAAAACATTCTCTTATAAACTTAGAAAGTAGCTAAAGTAACAAGTTGTGCATTAACATGCATTTTCTGAAAGATACGAAGTATGAAACTGAAATAGTTGTCACTTAGCAACTTCAGTGCTCAATGATTTATCCAAAAACCAAACATTTTATGAGGAACAGACAAAAATATGAGGCAAAAAAACTGGACATTTGAAAGGTATGTTCCCTCACAAGTAAACTGAAAGATGAGATATGCATATGTAATTTCCAATACTGGAAGCTCTCTTTAGTGGGTTTATTGCTTAAAAGAATACCAAGCTGTATCCAGGACCTCCCAAGAAGCAACAGTTCGAATTGGACTAAAACAAGGCAAAAACTCAAGACACCTGAACCTTGCAATATCAAAAATGCCCAAGAACATTCAACTTCTAGAGTCAAAATCCAAGTAGTGGTGTTTGGATGAAGGTGTGAACCAAATACCAGGACGCTACAGCACAATTATTTCCAAGCGGAACATTTTTGAAAGGCAATGAAGTGCATACACTCACTTAGAACTGTCCTTTAACAGCAGTATTTCCTTGAGAGGAGTTAGCCACCCAACAGCAAAACAAAATGCATTTAACATTCCGTCTAGAGTTTGCTTAGTAAAAGCAAGTCCCATATACTCCTCCCACAAGCAAAGTTTACAGACAGTTGGTTCTTATTTCCTGAACATTATGAAGTTTGCTCAGATAAAATCTGAGCTGACTGTGTATGTTTAATGTGCAACAAAACTCTCTTCTCATAAAGTTTGAACAGTTTGAAAGACAGATAAGAGTTAAATAATGAAAGAATAAAGGTCTTTAGATATATAAGCAGGTCTAGGTGGTTAAAGGACAAGCTGATATCTTTATTAGGCAAAAGGATGAAATATGAAAAAGGAAGAAGGGAAAGGACGAGAAGTGAAGAGGAAGAAATAGTTGAGAGGAAGGTATTTTTAAAAGCAGTGGAAAGGTACATGGGATAAATGTATACAGACAAAAATGTAGGGAAAGGAAGAGATGACAGGTGGAAAAATAATAGAAGGGAAAAAATAAAGAAATGTAGAAAGTGATAACTGCAGAAAAATTAGACAATTAAGTACAGCTAAAGTAGTACACTGACCCTGGGTAGCTCAGGGTATGATTTTTACAAGAAATGAGAGGAAGAAAAAAATTGTTTGTGAATGTCTTAAATGAATGGTTAAGAGAGGAGTAGAAAGTTGTATGTGAAAGTGTAAAGATTTGCTTTCAAGAAGAAAGTAAAACAAGAAGATATTAAAAACTATAGATCTATAACTTTAAGAAATACAGATTATAAATTCTTATGAAGATTATGCACGTAAGGTCACCTAACGTTTGGATGACTATCACCTGAAGATCAGGTTCAAAGGAGAGAATGGAATGCCACAGCTGATTGCCATTCCTGCCTTATGCAAACAGACCTTGGTGAACAGTGGCCGTTTACATCTTATTTTCATGTTAAAAAGTAAGATTTTTTTTTTAAATGCTGCAGGAGCCTCCGTGTTTATGGTCTCCAGGCTCACAGCTGGGAAGGCATAAAGTGTTGATGCTGTGTGGGGTGCAGAGTAGTTCTGCTCTTCATTTCAGCTTTTCTAAAACATACTAAGCTGACAGTGATGAGAAACAAAAACAGTTAAGTAGACCAGGCACTCGGACAAGTGGATTATTTAACAAATAACTGCATTACTAATTAAATAGTACCGTTGTTGGGGTGCTGACTTTGCATTTTAATTTTTTTTGGCAATCCAATATTCTGACTACTTCTGCCCATCGAATCACGTCCTCAGGGTACTAGGCATGGCTGCACAATATGACCAGGTAAGTGGAAGTCGACTGCAGCATGCACACTTAAACAACTTTCCTTTTGCTTCTTCTTTTTTTGTTTTATTTTTTTTTTCTTTATAAGGACTTCACAAACAGTACGCAGCCATTATCCAGCAAGTCGGGGCTTTATATATGATCTTTAATGGAATACATGGGATAAGGAAAAATAAACTATATTCTGCTGATAATGAAGGACACAGTGGCTTCAATAATGACAGAAAGGGAAATGGGAAAGTACTAATATGATTGCTGCTCTCCCCCAAATTCTATTTCAAGGTCATTATCAAGAGAGATGCAAAAACTAATTTACAACAGGGACATAGGACACAACCCAGAATTTCACACTTTGCACCGCAAAAATCTAAAATTAGCTATGCAAACTCTCAGTAAGCCTCTGACATACATTTACAATCTGTCACTTACAGCAAAATTCCTCCCTTACAGCTTTAAACATATCATGATTATTCTCTTGGTTAAATGTCCTTCTCAAATCTCTGCAAATGACTTTCATCCTGTTCCCAGCCTCTGTCCAACAACTAAAATTTTTGAAAAACAGTATATTAATCACAGCATACTCACAGACAGGCAACACTGATTCCTATCAAAACTCTCTCACTCCCAATAGTTGTATACTCGCTGATGGACCACATCTTTACAAACAATGAGCAAGGTAAAATTACAGGAGCCATATTTTTAGTTCTTAAGAGTACTTTCAAAATAGAAAGTATGTTTTCATGACTGCAATGTATCCAGTGTTTATACAGTACCAAGATTAACGCTGGATACAAGCAACATAATGTTGAGCTCTTAGGCTGCTAGGATGGATGTAGAAGTTGACCAATCACATTGTGTGTGCATTAAAGGAAAACTCCAGCTTAGAACTAAAAAAAAATCTTTTTTTCACTCTTCCTTTCCTGACCTATTTTAACACCTCAAAATCACTCTAAGTGCTTCATTTGTAATTTTAGCCTGTTTTTCACAACATGGCTACCAATGGGGCTTGATGTATCAATGTGATCTTGTTCTCCCTCAACCCTTTCTCTTTCCCATAATGCTTCGTATGACTCATGCCAAACATAAGGAAGCAATTGTGAATTCCCATGTCATTAACATATAATGGGATTTGTGAGTCACTGTTATCTTTTTTACTTTCTGTAAAAGGACTGCTTCTTTTCTGTCTCTAATCACCCTCAATTATGTTTGGCTCAGAGCTTGTTTTACACTACACTTAGAAGTTATCCAGCTACAGCCACAAAAGTAGCTAAACTGCTGGCCTTTGTTCAGGGCTTTCTGTTGTACTCAAAGAGAAATTGATTCTACAAGGGTCTCTCAGTGCAGTGACAGTTTAACACCTCTCCAGTAGTGTAGGGGAGGGGAATGCCAATTCCTCTTGGACTACAAAATAAAACCCTGAACAAAGTCCAGCAATTTAGCTACCTTTCTGGCTGTAGCTGGATAACTTCTAAGTGTAGTGTAAAACAAGCTCTGAGCCAAACATAAATGAGGGTAATTAGAGAAAGAAAAGAAGCAGTCCTTTTACAGAAAGTAAAAAAGATAACAGTGACTCTCACAAATCCCATTATACGTCAACAGCATGAGAATTCACAGTTACTTCCTTATGTCTGCCATGAGTCTTACAAAGCATTATGTGAAAGAGAACATGTTGAGAGAGAACAAGATCATGTTGATACATCAAGCCCCACTGGTAGCCAAGTTGTGGAAAACAGGCTAAAATTACAAATAAAGCATTTAGAGTGATTTTGAGGTGTTAAAATAGGTTAGGAAACAAAGATAGTGCGAAAAAAACAGTTTTTAGTTCTATGGTGGAGTTTTCCTTTAAAATATAATAATTTCCCCTGTTCTTATACAGGTGTAAGTACAGTATACTGTCATTAGTCTTAGTCTACACTGTAGACAAGATTAACATTTTGTTTTCTAAGTAAGCAGGCTAGAAAATGGAAAGCATAAACATTTGTAGTTTTCGATCATTTGAAAGAGCTGTTCTTGCACTTGTAAAGCTATTAGCTGTTTTTTCCCTTCCATATGTAAATGCCTGCAGCTGGAGATGGCGAATCTACATGTCCAAGCAATTAATCAGGAAGTGACTGAAAACTGTGATTAGAGGCATTTGTATACAATCGTAATTAGTATTAAAGCTTAAAAACCTCAGCTTTGGCCGGCTAACAACTTGCTATATTCAACTGGACGTATAAGAGAATTTAAGTACCTTTATCTGCTTTTTTTTTTCAAAAAAATACCGTATTTAAATTGATTTTAACTCTGTGAAAGGAATATTTAGCTGAACTGGAAGTTTTCACTCTGCTCTTCAGTGTGGAAGGAATATTAGCTGAACTGGTAGTTAGTCAGTGTTTGCTGAATTTTGTTATTTGCTAGTAATTACAGGTGTGGGGGTAGTCACATTCTTTGATTTCCTGTCCTTGCCTATTTAAGTGGTACAGTGTGAAATATTTTCTGCTTAAAAACCTCAGCTTTGGCGCTAACAACTTGCTATATTCAACTGGACGTATAAGAGAATTTAAGTACCTTTATCTGCTTTTTTTTTCAAAAAATACAGTATTTAAATTGATTTTAACTGTGTGGAAGGAATATTTAGCTGAACTGGAAGTTTTCACTCTGCTCTTCAGTGGGGAAGGAATATTAGCTGAACTGGTAGTTAGTCAGTGTTTGCTGAATTTTGTTATTTGCTAGTAATTACAGGTGTGGGGGTAGTCACATTCTTTGATTTCCTGTCCTTGCCTATTTAAGTGGTACAGTGTGAAATATTTTCTGCTTAAACCTCAGCTTTGGCCAGCTAACAACTTGCTATATTCAACTGGACGTATAAGAGAATTTAAGTACCTTTATCTGCTTTTTTTTCAAAAAAATACAGTATTTAAATTGATTTTAACTGTGTGGAAGGAATATTTAGCTGAACTGGAAGTTTTCACTCTGCTCTTCAGTGTGGAAGGAATATTAGCTGAACTGGTAGTTAGTCAGTGTTTGCTGAATTTTGTTATTTGCTAGTAATTACAGGTGTGGGGGTAGTCACATTCTTTGATTTCCTGTCCTTGCCTATTTAAGTGGTACAGTGTGAAATATTTTCTGCTTAAACCTCAGCTTTGGCCAGCTAACAACTTGCTATATTCAACTGGACGTATAAGAGAATTTAAGTACCTTTATCTGCTTTTTTTTCAAAATCATACAGTATTTAAATTGATTTTAACTGTGTGGAAGGAATATTTAGCTGAACTGGAAGTTTTCACTCTGCTCTTCAGTGTGGAAGGAATATTAGCTGAACTGGTAGTTAGTCAGTGTTTGCTGAATTTTGTTATTTGCTAGTAATTACAGGTGTGGGGTAGTCACATTCTTTGATTTCCTGTCCTTGCCTATTTAAGTGGTACAGTGTGAAATATTTTCTGCTTAAAACCTCAGCT
The DNA here is from genome assembly GCF_019279795.1 of Protopterus annectens. Lineage (NCBI taxonomy): Eukaryota > Metazoa > Chordata > Ceratodontiformes > Protopteridae > Protopterus > Protopterus annectens. Next base: position 1,165,043,581 of record NC_056737.1, on the reverse strand, counting down.
TTGGCGGCTAACAACTTGCTATATTCAACTGGACGTATAAGAGAATTTAAGTACCTTTATCTGCTTTTTTTTTCAAAAAAATACAGTATTTAAATTGATTTTAACTGTGTGGAAGGAATATTTAGCTGAACTGGAAGTTTTCACTCTGCTCTTCAGTGTGGAAGGAATATTAGCTGAACTGGTAGTTAGTCAGTGTTTGCTGAATTTTGTTATTTGCTAGTAATTACAGGTGTGGGGTAGTCACATTCTTTGATTTCCTGTCCTTGCCTATTTAAGTGGTACAGTGTGAAATATTTTCTGCTTAAACACCTCAGCTTTGGGCGGCTAACAACTTGCTATATTCAACTGGACGTATAAGAGAATTTAAGTACCTTTATCTGCTTTTTTTTTTAAAAATACAGTATTTAAATTGATTTTAACTGTGTGGAAGGAATATTTAGCTGAACTGGAAGTTTTCACTCTGCTCTTCAGTGTGGAAGGAATATTAGCTGAACTGGTAGTTAGTCAGTGTTTGCTGAATTTTGTTATTTGCTAGTAATTACAGGTGTGGGGGTAGTCACATTCTTTGATTTCCTGTCCTTGCCTATTTAAGTGGTACAGTGTGAAATATTTTCTGCTTAAAAACCTCAGCTTTGGCCGGCTAACAACTTGCTATATTCAACTGGACGTATAAGAGAATTTAAGTACCTTTATCTGCTTTTTTTTTTCAAAAAAATACAGTATTTAAATTGATTTTAACTGTGTGGAAGGAATATTTAGCTGAACTTGAAGTTTTCACTCTGCTCTTCAGTTAGTCCCAGCCACCCTCCCTGTTTTTGTTTTGGTGTTAATCTTAGTGGCCTTGCAGCTGCCCGCCCCTCTTGTAAATTTGTGTTTGGATACTCCTTCTGGGCCCATCTCATTTGCTCACTCAACTGAGTGCAGTGAGATCATATTCTGATTTCAGGCACTCCTACTGTGTACAAAGAGAGCATCTGGGAAACAGAAAAAAAAAAAAAATTTAAGCTTGTTTCCTGCCTTTCCTGTTAAGTGGTATAGACTATTTGTAGGCTTTTGAGCCCCCAAGCCCTTCTGTGTTGGAGGAAGCCTTCTAGCTTAGTTTTTCTTATAACTAGCCAGTTTTCTAGTTTCAGCACTCAAATCTGTTTCTTTGATCTCAGCACTTGTTCAGAAAAAAAAAAAAAAAAAATTTTATCTGCTTTTACTATACTTGTGTTTCTACCTACTTTTTTTTACTTTTGCATCATCTTAAAAGTACTCAATTGTATTTATTACTGGTTGGTGTAACTCATTCTAAGCCTTCTGGTTTAAACACTTGGGCTTCGGACCAGTTGTTTTGCACTGAGAAGGTTTGTGGTCTGCACTGTAGTGGCAGAACAGGTAGCTTACATCCTTCTAGGTTGGGAACTGCTGATTGAGGGCTCAGTGTCTGTTATTCTAAAAGTGTATTAATTCTGGTTTAAGCACTTAGGCTTTCAGGCCAGTTATTTTACATTAAGAGGGTTCATGGTCTGCACTCTTGTGGGAGGAGAGGCTGGACTCTGCCCTTCTGAGCTGGGAATTTCTGATTGAAGGCTTATAGTGCATGCATATCTGAACTGCTTCTTACTGAAGTTGGTGCGCTTTGTTTGCTGTGGCATAGACTGGATTCGGGCCTGCTGGATCTAGCTTTGTTTGTGTAACTTGAGCACTAATCCAGGCATTCTCTAAAGTATTCAATTGTATTTATTACTGCTTGGTAGTAACTTGATTAAAGTTTAGCTGTCATTCTAAGTCTTTTGGATTAAACACTTGGGCTTCAGACCAGTTGTTTTACATTAGGAAGGTTTGTGGCATGCACTGTGGTGGCAGGACAGGTAGCTTTCATCCTTCTAAGTTGGGAACTGCTGATTGAGAGCCCAGTGTCTGTTATTCTTAAAGTGTATTAGTTCTGGTTTAGGCACTTGGGCTTCAGGCCAGTTATTTTACATTAAGAAGGTTTGTGGTCTGCACTCTTGTGGGAGAAGAGGCTGGACTCTGCCCTTCTGAGCTGGGAATTTCTGGTTAAAGGTTTATAGTGCCTGAATATTTGAACTGTATCTTACTGAAATTGGTACACCTTGTTTGCTGTAGCATAGACTAGATCCAGGCCTGCTGAATATAGCTTTGTTTATATGCTTGTTGTTTGTTTGCTTGTTATTTCCTGGAACGCTAATTCCACCTAATACGGCTTCTCAGCTTCTGTGGCTCACTAGTGATATCTGCATTGCTTACTGTACTTATTTCCTTGTTTCACTTGAAAGAAAGTTACTGTTTGTCGTTTTGCATTTAAGTTACCTGTAACACATTGCACTTAAGTTACCTGGCACTTGCTCACTAAAGCAATTACATAAGTCAGCACTAAAAATTAAAAGCACTACACCCTCACTCCCCACTGGCCCTGGTTTTCAATTATTAAGGAATTCCCAATATTATTCTAGCATGTCCAAAGGTCAGTTGTCAATCTCCTCTCCGGTCCAGCTGGTGAATCTGGGAATCTTGTGGCAATGTTACAACTGCCTCATGTACACAGACAACCCTCTCCTCCTCCCAACAAATTCCAACACATGTGAGAGATGCAACCATATAGCCAAACTGGAGGCTAAGCTCTCTCAACTCAGTACTGGCATAACCAGTCAGGAGGAGAAGGAAACCATACTCACTACAATTCCAGTCTCACATAGACCTACCACGACAGCAAACCAAACACATAATCACACAAAAACATACTGGAGGCTCTAAATAAAGATCTGCAAGCAGCAGAGACCTCCAAAGCAGACACCCAAGCAGCCGCTACCAAAACAAAACACGTGCAACACATATCTCACAAAGCCAGTGTGCCAAACAGTCACAGCCCTTAAGACTAAACAACACACCTGATACACTTGTAATAGGTGACTATCGTCAGGCACACTGGCGTCCCGCTCACCAGGCTGAACAAGGAGAGGGTCACGGTGAGCAGCCTGTTGGGTGCTAGGATCCGCCACATAACACAAGCACTCAGGTCACTCCAAGGCAAGTACAAATATGACTCAGTCATTGTCCATGCTGGTGTGAATGACCTGAGACGTACCTCCCTGGACTACATGAAAAGAGACATAAAGGAGCTCTCTGAGCATGTAGCCCAGGCCGGTATGACCCTGACCTTGAGTAGCATCTTACCCTCACCAAGAATGATGCCACAATATGAAGACAAGATGATCAATTTCAACAATTGGCTTAAGTACTGGTGTCATTCAAAGGGGATCCAATGCCTGCCAGCTTGGGATGATATGCTCGACAAGCCACGATGCTTCGCTAGGGACGGCTTGCACCTGTCACCCTGGGCTTTGGATATTGGCAAAGGCTCTTGCTACCCCATAGTGCCTTTTTAGGCAAGGCTCAAAAGACAAACCCACCTCCATAGGTATCACAAGGGATAAGAAACTAAGAGTAATGCTACTCAACGCCAGAAGTCTAAACCTCAAGATGCACGCACTCGAAACTCTCCTTAGCATGGAGAACATCGATATCTGTGCAGTAACAGAAACCTGGTTCAGGGCTCCCGAGAGCACCCCAGCACTACCAGGTTATACCTCATACCATGCTTTTCAGCCCCAAAACTTGGACCGAACCACAAAAGGAGGAGGGAGTATCGATATTCAAAGATACCCACACCTCCAGGTTGGTGGCAAAGCACGAAGCATCAGAGACTATCCATGTGCAACTAACAGTGGGTAAAACTGCCTTCCAGTTTATAGCCTGCTACAGACCACCCTCCCAAACCCAGGAACCCCACTCGGCCTTCCTGAGAACACTGGAAAATATGAAGGTCTCTCCAAACACCATTATATTGGGCGACTTCAACTACCCAAACATAGACTGGGAGCATTACTCTAGCTCCAACACCCTAGCCCAAAGGTTCCTAGAATTTATAAACTCAAATGCTATGGAACAACTTGTTACCACTCCCACAAGAGGGAAAACATACTGGACCTGATCATCACCAACATGGGGACTCTATGCTCCAGACCAGAAGTGTATCCTTCACTGGTAAGATCAGACCATAAACTAATCTCACTGGATATTCACATCCCGACCCCATCCCCTGCCCAGAAAACCACAGTGAAAAACTTCTCTAAAGCAAATTTCACACTCCTCAAAACTGAGGTGGAATCCTTCAAAGCCCCGGGCCTGTGGAAAATACAGCCCAGACCGCAGAATCCTTTATAAACGCATTCTATGAACACCTTCAGGAATGCATGGATCATGCGATCCCAAATAAAACCAAGACCCAATCCTCCAAAGGCAGGCGTCCTGTCTGGTGGACCCCAGCCATAAACAAACTATACAATAGAAGGAGGAAGCTACTAAATGATAAAGCAAAATCCCAAAAGGGAAGGCATCACTGATCAGTATTAGCAAAAACTACGGGCACACATAAAATTGTCTAAGGCCAGCTTCGAGAGAAAAATTGCACAGGACACTAAGGATAATCACAAGGCTTTCTTTAGTTATGTTAGGAACCTGGGTGGTAATTCCCAGATATGCTCAGAATTAGTCCAAAATGACAAAAATACACGAATCCACAGACATTGCCAACATCCTAGCTGACAGGTTCAACGCAAACTTCTCCCACCCTCCCACCAAAGGGCAAATATCTATCCCAGCAGAGTGCTGCCCCTGACATCTCAGATGCTCAGGTAAAAGCCGCCCTCTCCAAAGCAAAAAACACAGCATCAATGGGACCAGATGGTGTCCCGGGCTGCGTCCTACATGAACTCAAAGAAGAGCTAAACCCAAACATAAAACTACTGTTCAATCTCAGCCTTACTACAGGATATGTGCCCAAAGAGTGGCATACAGCAACAGTGGTCCCTCTCCATAAAGGTGGTGCCTCAACGGATCCTGGAAACTATCGCCCCATAAGCCTGACTACCTTGGTCTGCAAAGCTATGGAGAGGATCATCATGGACCTCATAAATAAAGATATTGGGGACCTACAAACACTGGATCCTACCCAGTTCGGCTTTGTTAAGGGCAGATCCTGCCTCTTAAACCTGGTTGATTTCTTTGAAACAGTCACCAAGGCCATTGACGAGGGGATGGTGGTCCACACAGCCTACCTGGACCTCGCAAAAGCCTTCGATACAATACCCCACTCGGGCATTATAGATAAGCTCACCAGCTTAAATATAAACCCCTATGTCACTAGATGGATTGCAAACTGGCTCAAGGACAGAACCCACATGGTTAGAATTGCTGGAGCCATGTCAGACTCCAAACCAGTTACAAGTGGTGTCCCACAAGGCTCAGTCCTGGGACCTCTCTTGTTCGGTATATATTTCTTGGAGGTACAGGCCAACACGGAAGGACTAACTTCTCTACTGCACACTGCAGAGTGCATTCATTTCAATCTTACCTTTAAGCATCCCTGTTACTAGCACTTTCTCTAATACCTAAAAAGATCATCTCTACTTGACTCCAAGTAGACTTTTCTCTATCTGTTACACCTAGCACTTGCTCCTACAGTACTTATTACCTTGATACGGCACTCTTATAAATAGCACCCCAAAAAGGCAAACCCCCATTTCTCAGTCACCCACATCCCCCGGAATCTCTTTTAAAGTTTTTTTGTCTAGTCCTTCTAGCATGTCGAGGGATCAGTTTGCTAGTGTCCTCTCCTGCTCAGCTGGTGAACCTGGGAATATTGAGGCAATGTTACAATTGCCTCATGTACACAGACAACCCTCTCCTCCTCCCACAAAACACAAATACATGCGAGAGATGCAACTATACAGCCAAACTGGAGGCTGAGCTCTCTCAACATAGGACTGGCAAGACCAGTCAGGAGCAGAAGGTTACCACACACACTATAGACCCAGTCTCACATAGTACCATCACAAACTCAAATCATACACATAAACACACAAAGACATACTCGGCGGCTCTGATAAAAAATCTACCAAAACAGCAGAGGCCACCAAAGCAGACACCCAAACAACCACCACCTCAGAACACAACACTTGCAACACATAGACCTCACAGTCAGAGTGTCAAACAGTCACAGCCCTTAAGGCCAAACACAATGCCAGACACACTAGTCATTGGTGACTCCATAGTCAGACACACTGACGTCCCGCTCACGAGACTGTAAGCTGCCTGTCGGGTGCTAGAATCCGCCACATAACGCAAGCACTCAGGTCTCTCAACAGCAGGTACAAATACGACTCAGTCATTGTCCATGCTGGTGTAAACGACCTGAGACGTACCTGCTTGGACTACATGAAAAGAGACATTGAGGAGATCTCTGATTATGTAGCCCAGGCAGGTATGACCCTGACCTTGAGCAGTATCCTACCTTCACCAAGAATGATGCCACAATACAGAGATAAGATGATCAGCTTTAACAATTGGCTTAAACTCTGGTGTCATTCAAAGGGGATCCAATGTCTGTCTGCCTGGGATGACATGCTGGACAAGCCACGCTGCTTCGCAAGGGATGGCTTGCACCTGTCACCCCTGGGATTCGGATATTGGCAAAGGCTCTTGCCACCCCATAGTGCCTTTTTAGGCAAGGCTCAAATTCTAAACCTACCACCCTAGAACACAAAAAGGAAAAAACTAAGGGTAATGCTGCTCAATGCCAGAAGTCTAAATCTCAAAATGCACGCACTCGAGGCCCTTCTCAGTATGGAGAACATCGATGTCTGTGCAGTGACAGAAACCTGGTTCAAGGCTCCTGAGAGCACCCCAGCACTATCAGGTTTTACCTCTTATCATGCGTTCGGCCCCAAAATCCGGACAATACCAAGAAAGGAGGGGGTATCCATATTCATCAAAGACACCCACACCTCAAGACTGGTGGCAACGACGATGCATCGGAGACCATCCAGGTGCAATTAACCATAGGCAAGACTGCTCTGCAAATTGTAGCATGTTACAGGCCACCCTCACAAACTCAGGAACCTCACATGGCCTTCCTGAAAACACTAGAGGGATAAATGTATCACCAAACACCATCATACTAGGTGACTTCAATTACCCTAATATAGACTGGGAACACTACTCAAGCCCAAACACCCTAGCCCAAAAGTTCCTGGAATTCATAAACTCAAATGCCATGGAACAACTAGTCACCATCCCACAAGAGGAGAAAACATACTTGATCTCATCATCACGAACATGGGAGCACAATGTTCAACACCGAAGTATACCCTCACTGGTGAGATCAGATCACAAACTAATCTCGCTGGAGGTCCTCATCCCACCCCACCTGAAATAAAAAGACCACAGTAAAGAACTTCTCAAAGCCGACTTCACACTTCTAAAGCCTAGTGTGGTGTGCTTTAAGGACCCCGAGCCGGCGGAAAACAGTACTCAAGCCGCTGAATCACTTACAAATGCCTTCTACCAGCACCTGCAGGACTGCATGGATAAGGCAATCCCAAGCAAAACAAAGACTCTTTGTACCAAAGGCAAGCGTCCAGTCTGGTGGACCCCAGCAATAAACAAACTCTACAACAAAAGGAGGAAGCTACTACAAGATAGAGCAAAATCCTTAAAAGGTAAGACACCCTTGATCACTATAAGTAAAAAACTAAGAGCTCTCATAAAATCATCCAAAGCAAATTTTGAGAGAAAAATAGCTAAAGACTCAAAAGACAATCATAAGGCCTTCTTTAGCTATGTTAGAAACCTGGGAGGAAACTCCCAGATATGCTCAGAACTAGTTCAAAATGATGTGAAGATTACTGATCCTACAGACATTGCCAACATACTGGCTGACAGGTTCAGTGCAAACTTCTCCCCCAAAAGGAGAGATATCTATACCAAGCGATTGCAGCCCCCAAACATCTCCAACGCCCAAGTGAGAACTGCTCTCTCCAAAGCAAAAACACAGCATCCATGGGACCTGATGGTGTCCCCGGCTGTGTGCTCCACGAACTCAACGAGGAATTAAACCCACAGCTAGGACAGCTGTTTAATCATAGTCTTACCTCTGGATACGCACCCAGGAGTGGCGCACTGCAACTGTGGTCCCACTTCACAAAGGCGGTGCCTCCACCGACCCTGGAAATTACCAGCCCATTAGCTTGACAAGCCTTATCTGCAAAGCCATGGAGAGGATCATAATGGACCTCATAAATAAAGACATAGGGAATTTGCAGACTTTGGATCCATCCCAGTTTGGCTTTGTCAAAGGCAGATCATGCCTTCTAAACTTGGTTGACTTTTTGAAACAGTCACCAAAGCCATTGATGAGGAAAGGCAGTCCATACAGCCTACCTCGATCTGGCGAAGGCCTTCGATACAATACCCCACTCGGGTATCATTGAAAAACTCATCAGCTTAAATGTTAACCCATATATCACAAGATGGGTTGCAAACTGGCTGAGTGACAGAACCCACAGGGTCAGAGTTGCTGGCGCCATGTCAGACTCAAAGCCTGTCACAAGTGGTGTACCACAGGGCTCAGTCCTGGGCCCACTCTTGTTTGGCATCTACTTTTCCAGTACAAGCAAACACAGGAGGGTTATGGCTGACAAAGTTTGCAGATGACTGCAAACTGGGCCATAGTAGAAAACACATCTGACACAGATATCCTTCAGAAGGGTCTCACAGAAGCGGATAACTGGTGCCAGAGCCATGGCCTAAAGTTAAATGCCAAAAATGCATAGTCATACCCTTCGGGAAAAACAAGGTTACCCTAGCTACCAAACAGGTGGCAATCCACTGAGCACAGAAGAAGTTATCAGGGACCTGGGGACCCAGGTTGATAGTAGTCTGTCATTCGACACCCATGTAGCTAAAGTAGTTAGGAAGACCTTCTACATTGCCCACCTTATCATGAAGGGATTCTCATCTAGATCAAGGGAGGTCATAGTCTCCCTATACTCATCACTCATCAGACCAATGATTGAGTACAATGCCCCATTCGGAATGTATCTGACCCGACACTTGCAGCAGCTGGAGAGGCCACAAAGTTCCTCACCAAAAGGATAAAGGGTCTTAAACATCTGTCCTATGCTGCCCGACTGAAAGAACTCCAGCTCTATTCAGTCGCACCGCTTGCTCAGAGGTGACCTTTGCCTAACATACAAGGCCATGTCAAACCCAGATTTGATGAATATGCTTCACCTCAAAAATCTAGATCCGTCAGAGCCACAAGGGCGGGAGACTTAAACCTCGACACGGCTATTAATAGGACGTGCTGGAGGGATAGATTCATCACCCAAAGACTCCCTATGCTGTGGAATAAAATCCCGGTATATGTGAGGCAGAGCACCTCGCTGGCCTTGTTCAAGAGAAATCTTGACCAATGGATGGGAGATCACAGATATACCCCAGGGATTACCTCAGTGTCACTGCTCAACAGAGGCACAGCAAAATAATGGGTATAGTTCCCCATACTAAAGGGGTGGCGTAAGCCACAAAACTATGGGCTAGGCTTGTAAATGCCCTCGGGCAGATAGCCTAGAATGAACCTATGAACCTATGAACCAAGTTCACAGATGACTGCAAACTGGGTGCCATAATCGACTCTCCAGCCGACACAAGCATCCTTCAAAAGGGCCTCATAGAAACAGACAACTGGTGCCAGTGCCATGGCCTCAAGCTAAATGCCAAAAAGTGTATAGTCATCCCCTTTGGCAAAAACAAAGTGCCCACAAATTACCACATAGGTGGAAATCCATTAAGTACAGAAGAAGTAATTAGGGACCAAGTTGATAGCAATCTCTCATTTGACAACCACGTGGCCAAAGTGGTTAGAAAAACATTTTATATAGCCCACCTAATCATGAAGGGATTCACATCTAGATCAGGGGAGGTCATCGTGCCTCTTTACTCATCCCTCATCAGGCCCATAATTGAGTACAATGCCCCTTTTGGGATGTACCTTACCAGACACCTGCAGCAACTGGAAAGACCCCAAAAGTACCTCACCAAGAGGATCAAAGGGCTCAAACAGATGCCATATGCTGCCTGGTTAAAGAAACTCCAGCTCTACTCAGTGGCATACTGCCTGTTCAGAGGCGATCTGTGCCTGACGTATAAAGCCATGTCCAACCCGAATTAATGGACATGCTGCACCTCAGAAAATCCAAATCCCATCGAGCTATGCGCTCGAGAGACTTGAACCTCAGCACTGAAATAAATAGGACATGCTGGAGGGACAGATTCATAACCCAGAGGCTCCCTTCACTCTGGAATAAAATCCCAGTCCAGGTTAGGCAGAGTCCCTCATTGACTCTCTTCAAGAGGAATCTTGATGAGTGGATGGGAGATCGTAGGTTTACCCCGGGTATCACTTCTGTGTCACTGTTAGATAGAGGCACAGTATACTAACCTCGAAAAAGGGCATAGCAAAATAAATTTAAAATGGGTGGCGAAAGCCAAACACATTCTGGCTAGGCTTATAAATGCCCTAGGGCAGATAGCCTAGTATGAACCTATGAACCTATGAAGAGGAACTTGAAAGCAATTCAGTGAGAATAGATGAAGTTTGAAAATGAGGAAAGTGGATACGTTTGAAAGTAATTGCATCCCCAACAGCCTTAATACTTCAACAATAAACATAAATGTCAACAATTTAGTTTAGTTCTTTAAGGGTAGCTAGGTAGCTCTTTCTTAACGGTGAAAATTGGCTCCCTATTGAAATGTATGCAATGAAAATGCCGAGTGCCAAAATGCTGAAAAAAAAAAAAAAAAAAAAAGAAAGAAAAAAAAAAAGACAAATAACCCAGAGAAGAGCAAATCTTGAAAATTGCTCTTCTTAAAACTTCTTTTTGCAAGGGGGCAAGGTCCTGCACCCCACCCCCAACTTATATAAACAAAGAGAGATCACCATAACTCAGAGAAAGGGGAATATTTAGAGAAACTGCATCTCGGACATAGTATATGCAAGTCCGATATTTCGGCCATTCAGTCTCTGCATTTCAGGACTCACTCTAGTGGGTCCTAGCATTTCACATGGTTACCCAAAAAATAAGTTAACTACAAGCATGTGAGTTGCAAGTTGATTTTCATGTCTAGAACGGAAATGGAGACAGGACAAGGACATATGGTATCTCTGCAAGAGGGCACATAGACCCTAGCATATGCATCCACTGTAACTACAGTGCAGCATGGGGGGTGCTGCACTCCGAGTGTGCCATCCATTGAAAGAGACATTAAACAGAGGCTTCATTTGCCTAAACTGGGTGGTAGCTCAGGTAAAAGATCCCACAGCACTTATTGAAAAGAGTAGGGGAAATCCCCCCAGTGAACAGGCCAAATTTCCCAATTGGATCTCCCCTAAAAAAACCCAGTGGCCTATTGGGACTAACCCAGTCAACAAATTGCATTAAATAAATATTTCATAGGAGCACAGTTATTTAATCGAAAGCATTGAAGCACATCGATAACTAATTCAGATCATGCAAAAGGTGCAGGTGGTTTCCCAGTTAGCTGCTAAAAACAGAGAAATTTAAGGGGCAAGTAGTGAAAATTGATGGAGCAGTGGTGCAATGGCAGCAAGAGGTTCTCCAATTTCATTCTCACCTGGAGTTCCTTCTGTGGAGAGTCTGCATGTCCTCCCTATGTTTGTGTGGGTTTCCTCCGGGTGCTCCGGTTTAGTGTTTCTCCCCGGGCCTCAGCTGACAATTGGTACATTCCAAGTCGGACTTTCACGGTTAACAAATGTTAAATAAATAAATAAAAAATGATTAGACAGTTATTAGGAAAGACAGAAATTTATTCAAACGGGATAGCTAGGGAGTGGGATAACATAAATGGAGTTGAAAAATCTAAAAGAAATGAGAAAATATAGGAAAATAATAGGAACTATTTAGAGGGGTTGTCAAAGGTTAAAATATTGCAGAATAAGGGGAATCTCATAGAAAAAGAAGAGCAGCAATTGCTGAGGGAAAACAGCAGCATCTAGATAACATGCACAAGTTTAGAAAAGTCGATGTTATGCAAGTATTTTTGATAACTCCAGAACACAAAATTCTTAGCATAATGACTTGCGCAACATAAAGTATTAAAAGTAGTTGCCAAACTTAAGGAGCCTTCAGTAAGAAAAAACACCACATATCCTATAAAGGTATTTTGGAAATTCTATGAAAAATTGTATAAAGTAGAAGAATAGGGGAACCAAATGTAAATGTTTATGGAAAATTTAATTATGTCAAAGATTGAGGACTATGAGGTTCAAACATTAATAACAGACACAGCAAACTATTCAGTAGTGGGAACATTGGCTCTAGATAATTGTCACCACTAATGTGATGCCCCAACCCTATGTGCAAAAATGGGAAAAATGGGAGATGGATGGATAGAAATGGGTGATACCAAGATGATCAAGCAACAGGGAAGTCTCCAGAAACAAATGGTATTCCTGTGTAAGTTTGAAAAGAATTTGGTGCCAAAGTTTTGGAAGGTTTAGTTTAACAACATTTTAATAAGATTTTTAACAAAACCAGCATCTTGGAAGAAAGCTGTAGTGGCACCATTACCCGAATAAGGTAAAGACCCTTCAGACCCAGCTTCACAGTCTAATTTCAATTTTAAACCATGGCCATTTTAGCTAAGAGAATGGCAAATCTGTTAGCAAGAGGGATAGACATGGATCAATGTATTTTAGTGGAGGGAAAGCAAACATTACAGGATGATACAGACGGCACAGTGGTTGCGTTGTTGCCTCACAGCAAGAGGTTCTCCGGTTCAATTCTCGGTGGGGGTGCTTTGTGTGTAGAGTCTGCATGTCCACCCTGCGTTCCTGTGGGTTTCCTCCGGGTGCACCGGATTCCTCCCACATTACAAAGACATGCATCTGGAGCGCTTCTCCCTGGGCCTCCACTGAAAATTGGCTTCATTCCAAGTTGGATTTTCTGGGTAAACAAATGTTAAATAAATAAACGATTATCTGGAGAGACAGGAAGTCACCACTATTGGTGGGTCTTGATGCACAGAAAGCAATCAACTGTGTGAGATGATATTTTATGAACAGGGCAGTAGCAGAATTTATGTTCCCTTATAGAACAGCAGGGTTAGTAAGGAGGACATACAAAGGTTCACAGGCAAGAATTAAGACGGGAGGGTTTCTCTCTAAAAAGCTATGTTTATACAGAGCTACCAGGAGGGATGTCCCTTCCCCTTTATTTGCTTTATATTAACGATGATTAACAAACAAAATAAGGGACTCATATTCAAATATACAATTGGTATGGTAATCAAGAAACGTTAGTTTTATTTGCAGATATTATTATTTTGTACTTGATATATCCAGAACAGCAAAATTCAGTGTTGTGGAACTAATTCAGCAGCTTATATATATATATATATATATATATATATATATATATATATATATATATATGTATAGATGAATACCGGACTTTAAGGGATATTTTACAGTTACACAGTTAAGTTTCATACATATAACTCAAGCAGAAGATAATAAATCATAGTGGAAAGAAATGATGAAACAGGAGTAGGTTCAAGAAAAAAGGATAAGTTGGATTTTTGGGTCTATATTATTTGAACGAAAGTTCAAAATATCGATCGCTGTAAACAGTGAAAATGCCGAACATCGATGTGTGTTTTGTGAGATCTCTGTACAGTGAAGATTGGGAAATTTGCCCTTTCTTCACTGAAGTGTGATACTGGAGTTGGTATATATAATTGGCAGGGCTTGCGGGGGGGGGGGTACAGCCCCTCACAGTACAGGATTCGATGTCTGGCATTTTCGCTGTTTATTTTCAACTTTTGTTCAAATAATAGACCCGGAGTTTTGATGCAGACCCTTAACGAGAACAAAAACATAACATTACATTTATAAGGTAGCAGAAAGTATTCTAAAAATTAAGCTAAAACAGAAGAGTAGAACAGATATTTTACTAATAAGGACACTGCAAGTAGTGGACTAGAAAATAGGCAACAGAAGTCTGTAATTTATTAGAGAAAATAAGCAAACGAATTAAGGCATTGAGATCAAATAACTATGGCGGTAATAGTGAGATGAGGCAAAGTAGAGGTTTAGACTTCAAATTAGAGACTCATTTCCCTACCAAGGACTGATAGATGAGTCTAGAACAGAAGCTGCTTTTAAAAAGGGATAATTAATATGGCATACAAAATATTTCATGATAACTACAAGAATTATTGATCAATATACAGCTTTTTTACAAGGTTTAGGTTGTTAGACACATGTTGTTTAGTTGGAAGTGTATTTTGGAAAAAGAAAAGAAAAAAATCAAAAAAATCATTTAAGTTTTTTTTCTTTTTCCTTTTTACTTGTATTGCATTTTATACTACACAATCTTGCATCATTTTATGCAATTGTCATTTTTAAGGGAAGTCTTTTCACATTAATTATATATATTATTTAAGTTAGTGAAGTTTAAAACACTCCAGTTCATCGTTTTTAAAGACATTTTTTGGATTGTTAGGATAACCTAGATATTTACACACACTGACATTGTTTCATATAATTGTGAGAGTCTTTGGTTGGAACATAGTTCATTTTGTAGTTTTTAAATGTGGTGTGTAATGGGTTACTATTTAAGAGGGGTAATGAGATGTAAATTAATGTCAATTAATGCTTATTAACAGGTATATAAAATGAGGGCATTAGTGGAAGCAATATGTTCTCAGGAAGCTTTGTTATTATACGAAGTGAAAGCGCGCTCAACTTGGATCTGTGTGGTTTTCGTTTTGTGACCTGAGCAGCATTGGCTTTTAAAACGTGGAATAAAAGATAAAAAGTGGTTTGAACGTTTTGTTTCAGTTCCTGGTTTCTGCCTTGGCTGGATTTTCTTGGTTTCGTGCACTTTTTTTGCTGACTTCCTAATGTTATACCAAAGCCTATCACCCCACTACTCACAGAAGCTCAGTTCAATAAGGTATTGAATTAGCTTAAAGTTTCATACAAAATATGTAACTTGTTGACCACTGAGGCCAGGCGAGCCACTGCCATAAATGCACTTCTCTGCAGACTGAAATACAACCGGCCTTTAACTGCAGATCTCTCTCCGCATACAATAATGCATTCATTCAATCGTCTGAGAATAAAACACTTGGATTTTATACACTCGTCTAACAAGCATCACTGCACTGCTCTCAACTCAAGACATTTGGACATTTGTTACATCTGGAGCTGTAACACTGTCCACTGCTCCTCAGGGGGCTGCAGTTTAGAATCTAGTCAGACATTCTTGGAACTTTTCAATAATTCCTCAATTATTTCTAACAAGTAAAACTGAACCAGGTACAGCAATGAATCAAGGCAGTAGCAAAAAAATGGCTCAGGAACCACCGAGAATAAAACTATTAAAAATAAAAGCAACAAGCTTTCGCAATCATTTTTTCAAGCTGTATGCTGGACAATATGGACCAACTCTATTAATATACATTAACCAAGTCATGTGATTCATTTCATAATTATCGTGACTGCTTCAGTTTCAACACACATTTTATACTTCTAATACCATCTAAACCAGGATGTTTGCCTGCTCTTAACTAGTTTACGTTTTTATATTCAACATTTTCTTTTCGTCATATCACCCCTCTAATGTTACCTAGTATGTTTTGCAAAATCACAAACCTAAATACTTATCAACTATTTTATTAATATGCTTAAATAACATTTATGTTTACTTTCATAAACATTTCAGACAGATGGTCATATATCTGCTCTTTTAACCTCCTATTAGTCCTGCCCACATAAAATGCTGGGCAACACGCACATTTAGCTAGACAAATTACACTTTTTTATGAAAGGATAAAAAACTGGAAGCGGGATCTTTAGAAATGAGGGGAGCAAACTGAAAAGAAATGAATGCAATTTTGTGAGAACAATGCATACAGAATAATGTTAAACTTACCCCAATGAGAATAACTGGGATCATACCATAGATAATTTAAGGGGACAGGGGGCAGTCAGAGGTAAACTTTTTGTTTCCCGTCAATAGATATAAGTTGCTTTTGCATTCTGATAGTGATGAGCTTTATTTTATGTGGATGGAGAGTCTGTTCCAGAGCAGCAGCATTCTCTGCAAGACATACATGTCCCTCCAAACCATTCTGATGATGTTGCAGAAGAAGTTTAGATCCATATACAGAGTACTTCTGATGTTATTTGACTTACTGATGTGCAGTAAATCCAATCAGTAATGGGTTAGAATAAGAAGTTATGTACCTACCATAACGTTCCATGTTAGTTGTCTTCTCTCGCCTTCTTTCTTGCTTGATGGGTTCGGAGCCGATCCTTTTCTTTAGCTCGAGAACTCCTTTTACCAGCTCGAGGCAGCCCCATATCCCATGATGCAAGGCAGTAAGTACCCAGATCTCGTTTGTTGACAAAGGGCAATAACACCAAGCATAAAATACTTCCCAAAGGAAGAAGAAACTTACAGATGGAAAAAGGACCAGGTCTGAATGGTCTTTAGCATAACAGTTTCTTATACAAGGTCTGTCCAGGCCAGGGGAAGGAGGTCAGAAGAAAGAAGGAGAGAAGACAACTAACATGGAGCGTTATGGTAGGTACGTTGTCAATCTACTTCATTCTTGCTTGATGGGACGCGTCCTAGCACCTCTATCCTGGGTGGCTCAATGGAACAAACTCTTGAGGACTGTAGAGCCAAAACTGGCTCTGTCCCTGGAGGCCAAGTCCAATTTGTAATGGGAAACAAAAGTGTGAGGTGGCCCAAGTGGCGCTGCACAAATAGTGTCCAAAGGCAGTCTAGCTTGAAAAGCTGTAGAAGTAGCTAAACTCCTAGTTGAATGTGCTTTAGGTTTTGAGCACAGCTGTTTTCCCCTGATCGTATAAATTTCAGTGATGACCGAAGAAAGCCATCTGGACAAAGTCACTTTAGAAACAGGAAGGCCTTTTTATTATCCGCATAGGAAACAAAAGTTGATCAGATTTTCTAAATTTTTGTTCTGTCCAAATAATATCTAAGCTGACGGTGGACGTCAAGATAATGTAGCTTTTGTTCAGCTCTATCTGAATAGTTAGGAAAAATACAGGAGATCAATGGATTGATTCAGATTGTTTTCGACCTTAGGTAAAAGGATGGATTAGTTCTCAAAGATACTCTGTCTTTGTGAAAAATCAAATAGAGCATGAAGTTCAGACACCCTCCTGGCAGATGTAATAGCCACTAGGAATAAAGTTTTCCAAGAAAGATATTTCAGGGAACAAGAAACAGCTGGCTCGAAGGGGAAGAATCAAGGATGTCAGCACTAAATTTAGATCCCACTAAGGAGGAGGATTCCTGATTGGAGGCTTTAGTAGGAAAATTCCTTTCAAGAAGGCCCTGCAGAGCCTATGGGACATAATATTATGATCTGCTATCCCGACATGAAAATTAGAAATAGCAGCCAACTGAACTCTGACTGTGGAAGAAGAGGAGCCTGCATGAAAAATCTCTGCTAAGAAGTCCAGAACTGCCTGAACAGGGGCAGTAAAGGATCAATATTTTGGGCCTTAGCCCAATAAGAGAAACGTTCCATTTGCTCGTGTAAATCCTCCTGGTAGAGGATTTTAGTGAAGCTACTATGATGTCTCTAACTGGGTTAGAGATCAAAGGAAGCCTGGCTAAGGAAGGAAGTGGAGCAACCATGCTGTGAGGTTGAGAGAAGGGATTGACCGGTGCAGCTGACCGGATTGGTGAATCAGTAGATCTGGCACTGGGTCCAGATGCCACGGCTGCACCAAAAGGTGATGATGGAGGAACGGGAACCAAACTTGTCGAGGCCAGTAAGGGGCAATGAGAATCAATTTGGCTCTCAAAGCGGTAGCTTTCTGGATCACCTGAGGGATCAGAGGAAATGGAGGAAGGCATAAAGAAGTCCCTGGGGCCAATCCTGGGTCAGAGCGTCTCTGGGGGATGGCCTGATAGAGGGAAGAGGCTGAAGAAGTCTGGACATTTGCTGTTTTGGGGAATAGCAAAAGATCGCAACATGGGCGACCCCATTCCAGAAAAATCTCTTCCGCTATGGATTGCTTGAGAGACCACTCGTGAGGCATGAGAATAGCTCTGCTCAATCTGTCCGCTATAATGTTGGTTTTCCCAGGGATATGCGTTGCTACCAGAAACCGATGAGAGGAGATCGCCCATTGCCATAGTCTGAGCTTCGACACAAGGGGTAGGACTTGGTTCCGCCCTGTTTGTTGATATACCAAACTACAGACATGTTGTCTGTGTGGACTGCAATTGTCCCTACGGGAAGAAAGTCGTTGAGGGCTTGCAACGTTAAAAGCACTGCTCTCATCTCCAGGACATTTATGTGCAGATGGTACCGGTTGCCGCCCCATGAACCATCCTGCCCTGATAATGACCCCCCCACCCGATCAGGGAGGCATCCGTGGTGACAGTGGCTATCGGGGACGGAGGTACAAAGCACCTGCCTTGGTGAACCTGAGACGATGTGATCCACCAAGCAAGATGTTCTTTGCATGTTTGTGTCACCAGAATCTGGTGACGCATTGGGAGTTGCTGGTATGACCACTGTGTGAACAGCATCCACTGAAGGAGGCGCATGTAGAATCGGGCCAGGGGAAGAAGAGTAATGGCCGCAGCCATGAGACCTAATACCTTTAGAACCATTCTGGCCTGTACTTTCTTGCTGGCTCGAAAGGAATTATGTAACCCTTGGATATGATCGACTGTACCCATCTGTCTTGAGTGAGGGAATGCCAGGCTTCTGGGTACAGTGATAATCTTCCCCCGACTGCCTCCAAGGAGGGACAGCCGGGCAACACCTCAGGGATGCTGAAAGGGCTTATCAGAGAGAGGCTCCCTGTTTCCCTGGTTCTTGGACCCCTCTGCCTCTAGGCGTCTGTTGTTGTTACCCCTCTGCCTCTAGGGGTAAACTGACCACGTGAATCCGGCGTGACTCCTTGGGATTTACGGAACCACATCTTCCCACCCTTCTGTCCTTTGGGATAAGGCCTAGAAGGGGTGGAAAACGGACTCCAACAGCAGAAAGAGTCTTGCCGTCCTGCTCACACCTGGTCAAGGTCTCCTTCACCTGAGGGCCAAACAAAGCTGACCCATCAAAGGAGAATTTGTGAAGGAGGATCCGTAAAATCACATAGCCGCATCCAGGCTTGGCGTCTAAGAGCCACACCTGTGCCTACTCGCCTCCATCCGCAGCATAAGATATTAGCCGCATGGAGGAGTTAGCAATGGAATTGAGGGTTCCTAGCTGCGAAGCAATCTTTCTTGAGCCCCTGCAGCTGTAGGATCCTGAACTACTTCTCCCAGCTCCTTCAGGATATCTCTCTGCAGTCTGGTGAAGTCACAAAGATAATTCAGCGAACGCATAGCAAAGCTCGCTGAGGAAAACATCCGCTATCCATGGTCCTAGAGTCCTTATTAGGAGGATGGACGGGCACGGAAGGATCTGCAAGTTCCTTTTGGTGGCGCAGCCACCACCATGGCATCAGCGGGACACCCTTGGTAAGGAATTGTTTGTCACTAGGGCAGTGATAAATTTAGAAGGCCTCCTAGGGACTGGCTCTACAGAGTCAGGAGCTGTCCACGCCTTCGTGCAATAACCTGCATAAGGGGAAGGCGGAGACACCCAGGAGGTGGAGGGCCGAGATCCAAACGCCTCTAGGTATACTGACTCATCCTCAGAGGGATTGTTGGTGGGCCAGTTTCCTCTGTTTCAGAAGTTCTAGGATGTCTGAGAAGGAGACATCCTCAGAGGGAGATCTAGGGGATCCCTCTGACTCATCAAAGTCAGTATCCGTGACAGACTCGGGAGTCTACATGCTTCCTCTTACAAGTCCTCTTCCTAGGAGGATCTCCGAAACATCAGGAGAGTCCTCGGAAGAGGGGAAATTCCCAATGGGGAAACCTGAGGCGGAGGATCTCTGGGTCCTGTAGCAAGAGAAGTGGCAGAGATGTCAACAGGTACTATAGAGGACAGACTGCTGACTGATACCAGTGGCCAGTACACTCTTCATTACCTCGAATGCTCCCTCCCAGGCAGGTCCGAGAGAAGAGCTAGGAACTCCGGGACCACCGAAGGGAAGTCTCGAGGCAGATGTCGGAGCCGAGCTCACCAGGCCGAGGCTCCAAGGGGGACAAGGGTCCGATGCCACTCACCCCTCGGAGGAGACCATGGAAGCCCGACCACGAATCCCTCTAAGGAAGAGGAGATAAGAGTAGAGGCTGAAGGAACAGAAGGGGTATCAGTCCTCCAGCCGTAGCAGTAACCATGCCCTCCAACTCCAAACTCTGGGGTAGAGTTGAAGGAGGAACTGTAACGGGTGTGGACCAACAGTCGCCTGCTGAGACGGACTGTGTAGCATTTGGGCCAGTACCTGTGACTTGAGTAATCTACTGACCACTCTCTAGGTCATGATCTGACAACCTGGATGACCTTGAAGATCGGCTCCGATGGCTCCGTTCCGATAGAAGAGGCGGGCGAGCCGAAAGTATCGGCTCCAAGGAAGGAGACCTCGACCTCTTCCTGGAATGAGCCATCGAGCCGATACTACAGATCCTGTCGGCACCGATAGCCATCGGTGCCGACTGTGCCAGAATCGGCTCAGGCTTAGGAACAGAAGCCTGGGCCTTGGAAACTCTTGCTGGTTTTGATGGAGCGGAGAGCCCTCCGCTTAAGAAGGCCCCTAAGAACCAGTTGTTATGTCTCTCCTGCAGGACTCTCTGGCTGAAGGAGTGACAAATAGCACAGGAGTCCTGCAGGTGAAGAGGGCCCAGACAATACAAGAAGTGTGACCGTCTGTCAGAGACATCTTCTGACAGCACGAGTCACACTTCTTAAAACCTGAGACCCTCTCCTTTGACATGGTGCAAAACACACACACACACCAGTCAAAAATTAGACTTAAATAAATACCAAAAGGTATTCTACAAACCAATACACACACCCTAACAGGGGATGGGAAGGTTTTTAAGATACACTAACAAAAATAAAGGAGACAGGAAATTTCTGTCAGAAAAGGAATAATATAAGTTTAAAACTATTAATACAAGGTTTTTAGTAACTTAAAACTTCACAAAGTGAACAACTTACCAGGAGCTGGTAAAGAGAAGACCCAAGCCGGGCGGCAAACGAGATCTGGGTACTTACTGCCTTGCATTATGGGATATGGGGCTGCCTCGAGCTGGTAAAAGGAGTTCTCGAGCTAAAAACCCATCAAGCAAGAATGAAGGCGAGATTGACAACTTAACATGATGCCTTTTATGACAGATATAGAGTACACCTTGGGACACAGAGCATAGTGACAGGACTTGAGTCAGTCCATGCAAGATATGTTGTTAAGGCCTTGTATCCTTTTAGTAAGGTGTCTCTGTGGATGTCCAAGTTGTTGCATTTGTCTGGACAGATGAGTGCCAAAAGGGGCACTATATTCGGTGGCTGGACTAACGAGGGTTGAGTAAAGGGGACAATGACATCCCTGGTTCTAGATACAATCTCTTTGTTAATAAGCTGTGCAATATTGAAGGACTTTCTTAAAACAATGGATACATTTTGGTCAAAAGTTAAGTCACTGCCTACACAAACTCCCAAATCCTGAACAACTGTGTCAGCTCTTAAGGGCGTATTGTTAATGTGGTAGTTCCATAGGATACACAACTACCTAAAGGATACAATAATGCATTTTTTGGCATCGGTTATTTATTTTGGACAAAACTTCCTACAGTACAGCCAAGTCATTTGGGGATTCATTGACTTTTCCAAGCTTGCAGTCATCTGCAAATTTAGTCAGCCAAAGTCATTTGGTATGGAGTTTACTTTAGAAAAGTAGATGCCAAACAGGAGAGACCATAGCACAGAACCCTGGGAGACTCTACTGGTGACTTGTCTCTTTGCGGAGGTAACCTCTCCTATTTTGATTTCCTGTATCCCATCTGTGAGCCAGCTGGCAATCCAGCCAACTTTATTACTATTTAAATATTACTCTTCTAACCTCTTATAAAGTAATTGAATGGCTTTTTCCATGCCCATGATAATATACATACCTAACAACCACCTCACAGTGTTAGTGAAATAAATTACAATTCTCTGCAGTACACTGCTGTTTGAATAAACAGAGTAAGTATTACACAGACATATGAAGGTGGCCATAATTAGAAGATGTAACATGCAGAGCAGAGTCTGATATAGAAATAATGCATGTTTTTAAGTCTAGCATTAATTCTTCTTCTTTCGGCTGCTCCTATTAGGGGTCGCCACAGCGGATCATCTGTATTCATTTCTTCCCGTCCTCTGCATCTTGCTCTGTCACACCAACCACCTGCATGTCCTCTCTCACCACATCCATAAGCCTTAACTTAGGCCTTCCTCTTTTCCTGTTACCTGGCAGCTTCATCCTTAGCATAATTTTCCCAATATACCCTGAATCCCTCCTCAGCACGTGTCCAAACCAATGTAATCTTGCCTCTCTGGCTTTGTCTCTAAATCTTCCAACCTGGGCTGACCCTCTAATATTCTTATTCCTAATCATGTCCACCCTCATCATATCCAGTGAAAATCTTAACATCTTTAACTCTGACACGTCCAGCTCTGACTCCTGCCTTTTTGTCAATGCCACTGTCTCCAACCCATACAACATAGCTGGTCTCAATGCATTCTTCTAGACCTTCCCTTTCACTTTTACTGGTACTCGTCTGTCACAAATCACTCCTGACACACTTCTCCACCCACTCCATCCTGCCTGTACTCTCTTCTTCACCTCTATTCCACAATCACCATTACTCTGAACTGTTGATCCCAAGTATTTAAACTCATCCACCTTCGCCACCTCTACTCCCTGCATCCTCACCATTCCTCTATCCTCCTCCTCATTCACACACATATATTCTGTTTTAGTCCTGCTGACCTTCATTCCTCTTCTCTCTAGAGCATTTCTCCACATCTCCGGGGTCGTCTCCACCTGTTCCCTACTCTCACTACAGATCATAATGTCATCTGCAAACATCATAGTCCACGGGGACTCCTGAAATCAAGCATTAATAACAATGAAGAAGACAGAATTAGAAATCTGGATGGAATGCTTGTCCTTAATATGATGTTACACAAAAGAGGGGCTGTTGTCAGTGAAGTCAAAACAATACACAAGAAAATGCCTCAGTTATTAAACAGGCCTGCATGGAAAAAAGTACAGTTTTGTACCTACCATAAATGTAGATGTCCGAGTGTTCACCCTGCTGCAGTCATCACACTTGGGTTATCCTGTCGTCAGGAGGTCCCGCAGTCGGCCGGATTTCCAAAGTCTTGGTCCAACGTCGGTTGCTGTCGCCTCATCCCTGACATCAGTGCGCCAGGGGTACATATATTGCAACCGACGCCATTTTCTTCAGTTTTTCTTGCCCCAGATGTCAGGTGCCCCCAAAAAGGTGATCCAAATTAGTACCAAAAGGTGTGAACACTGTACAAACACAAAATCCCTTCGGCTATAAGCAAATACATCAGAAAGGCATAGCAAAGATTTAGCCAATAGATCAGAGGGATTGGAGGGAGGGTAACCTGGACTGCAGCAGGGTGAACACTCGAACATCTACATTTATGGTAGGTACAAACTGTACTATGTTCATCGTGTTACCCTGCTGCAGTCATCACACTTGGGTTGAGTCCCAAAGCTAAGGTAAGGTGGAGGCATCATAGATGGTTAGTGGAGGCAATGAAGTCCTGCAGAACTGCAGTGGCGAAGCCTGCCCTGGACTTAGAATAAAGAGGTAAGTGATAGTGTTTGGTGAAGGTGTGTACAGAACTCCAAGTTGCAGCTTCTAAAATTTCCTTGGTAGGAACCCCCCTGAGAAAGGCTGTAGAGGTAGCTGTTGCCCTGGTAGAGTGGGATCTAATGATAGGAGGAACTGGTTTCCCATGATGGGTATAGCAGAATCGTATGCAATGGCCTATCCATTTAGAAATGGTTTGCTTGGATATGGCCCTCCCTTGAGAAGCTGTAGCATAGGAAACAAAGAGCTGGTCAGTTTTTCTGAAAGCCTTAGTTTTATCTAAGTAGTAACAAAGCTTCCTGTGAATGTCCAAGGAATGCAGGAGTCTCTCACCTTTGTTCTGTGGATTGGGGAAGAAAGTGGGTAGGTGGATGGTTTGATTTAAAGCTACACTGGAAACCACCTTAGGCATGAAGGAAGGATTAGTTCGTAGAGAAACTCTGTCTTGATGAAAAATGAGTAAAGGTTCCACTGCCATAAGTGCCTGTAATTCTGAGACTCTCCTAGCAGAAGTTATTGCCAGGAGCAGGGCAGTCTTCCAGCATAGGAACTGAAGGTCTGCAGAAAAAGCTGGTTCAAAGGGAGGTAGCGTTAGTTTTTCCAGAACAAAGTTGAGGTTCCATGTTGGTGTAGGGGCTCTTCTAGGTGGTCTAATGTTTCTTGCCCCTCTGAGGAACTGCCTTAGAAGAGGATTTGAAAATAAAGGTGGATTTGTGTCGTAGTGAGCTGAAATAGCTGAAGCATGGATTTTAATGGAGGAGAAGGAAAGTCCTTTATGCAACATCTCAGCTAAATACTGCAGAATGTGAGGCATATGAGGCTGAGTTGTGTCTTGGCCTTTAGCTTGGTTCCAAGCACAAAACCTTTTCCATTTGTCCGAGTAAGCCTTCCTGGTGCTTGGCCTCCTGGCCTCTAGAATAACATCCAGTACTGCTTGTGAAAGAGGAGCTGGTGGGATGCTTAATTGATTTGCCATGCAGCCAGGTCTAAGGTTTTGATCTGGCTGTGTAGAATCTGCTGGTCTTGCTGCGTGAGCAAATGAGGTATTTGAGGCAATATCCATGGTGGGCTGTGAGCCATATTCTTCAATAGCGGGTACCAGTGCTGGCGTGGCCAGTCTGGGGCTATAAGAATCAGTCAAGGTTTCTCCTTTTTGACCTTCAAAAGAACCTTTGTGAGAAGAGGTAAAGGAGGAAAGGCATATGCTGTCAGGTTTTTCCAACTGAATGAGAGAGCGTCCACTTTCCAAGCTTGATGGTGGAATGTCCTTGTACAAAATTTTGTCAGCTGGTAGTTTTGAGGACTGGCAAACAGGTCTATATTTGGTAGACCCCATCTTTGAGTTATCATTATAAATATTTGTGGGTCTAGCTTCCACTCGTGGGGATCTTTGATGTTTCTGCTTAGGTCATCTGCCAATGTGTTTTTCTGTCCTGGCAGGAATTGAGCTTGTAACTGGACTTGGTAGGCCAGAGCTGTGTTCCATAAGATTATTGCTTGCCTGCAAAGAGGGTAGGAATGTGTGCCCCCTTGTTTGTTTATGTACCACATTACTGTGGTGTTGTCCGTCTTTATTGCAAGTTCTCCTGGCTGTAGTAGATCTTTGAAGGCTGTCAGAGCTTTCTGTACAGCTGGCATCTCTTTTTGGTTTATGTGCAGTTTTCTTTGTTCTGCAGTCCATAGGCCTTGAATGCATTGCTCTGCCATGTGTGCCCCCCAGGCATAGTCTGAAGCATCTGTTGTGATAGTTTGCCTGGGTGGGGGCAAGGTGAAAGGCTGACCCTTGTTGAGGTGACATGCCTGTACCCACCATAGAAATTCCTGTTGAAGGCAGGGAATGAGAGATATCACTGTGTCCAAGCTGTGGCTGTGTTGAGACCATACGATTTTAGGTACCACTATAATTTCCTCATATGCAGTTTTGCAAATGGTATTATCAGAATGCAAGATGCCATGAAGCCCAAAGCCTGCAGAATTTTTCTTGCAGTTAATTGGGTCTTTGTTGCCATTGTCTTGAAATATTGAGTCAGTTGTAATTGCTTGTCTGGTGTAAGATAAGCCTTCTGGGCCGTTGTGTCCAAGCTGGCACCCAGGAATGTCATTTTTTGTGACGGTACTAGTTTTGACTTATTTTCGTTTACTGTGTACCCCAGACAATTTGGTAGATGCTTCACAAAAGCCAGATGTTGTAAGAGAATGTCTTTTCTTTCTGCTTGGATGAGGCAGTCGTCCAGATATGGATATATCTGAATTCCTCTTTGTCTGCAGTATGCAATTACTGGTGCCAGGCATTTTGTGAATACTCTGGGCGCAGTAGATAAGCCAAAGGGCAGTGCAGAGAATTGATAATGGGGTGAACCTGCAAAGAAACGGAGGTATCTTCTGCAACTTTGTCTGATAGGGACTTTGTCTGATAGGGACATGCAGGTATGCCTCCTTGAGGTCCAACGTTACCAGCCATGCTTCCTTGCCCAACATGGGAAGTAGCTGCTGTAGTGTTAGCATCTTGAATTTGGGAACTTGTAAGTAAGTGTTTAGAACCGAAAGGTCCAAAATTGGTCTCCAAGCATTTTCTTTTCTGGGTACTAGGAAGAGTCTTGAGTAAAATCCTTGGCCTTGCTCTTGAGTTGGTACCCTTTGAATGGCTCTCATGGCCATGAGAGCTGTAATTTGTTTTTGAGCCTCTGCCCTTTGATTTTGTGGCAGGTTTGGCATTCCTCTTTTTATTGGCAAGGTGTGAAAGTGGAATCTGTATCCTCGTAAAATTATGTCTAGAACCCATTTATCCTTTGTGACCATGTGTCAGCTGTCTGCAAATAGTGCTAGTTTCCCCCCCCAAGGGGGCTGACAAAAGAGCTTTGTTTGGCCAGCTGAGATGCAAGTCATTGAGTTTGCCTTCTGGTGGCTTGAGACCTGTCTTCTCCTCCCTTCTGGGTTGGAGTGCCCCATTGGCGAGGCTTATACTGAGCTTGTGGTTGTCCTCTGCCCCTTGGGCGCCTGTATTTACCCCTCTGAGGCCTGTCAGTGGCTGGAAAAGACCAATTTTTTGTTGGCCAGTTTCTGCTGAAGTGAGGGGGTTGTACTTGTAGGAAATCTTTGACTGTCTGCATTGATTTCACCTTATCTTCCATTTTCTTTAAAACTTCTTCTGCTTTAACACCAAAAAGAACATCCTGCTGTAAGGGAGCATCTAGTAGTTTTGCTTTAACATGATCAGGCAGACTTTGTTCCTTTAACCAGGCATGCCTACGTATAACTGATCCAGTGACAGCTGCTCTGCAGGAGGCCTCTAAAGAATCAAACCCACATTGTAAGGTATGTTTGCCCACCTGCTCAGTGGCGTGCAACAAATCCTGCACTTCTTTCATTTCAGATTGTTGAGGTAGGGTGGTTATCTTTTGTTTTAACTGAGAGATCAGAAATTGCTGATACTTAAGCATATGAAATTGACAGTTTAGTGCTCTCATAGCTAAAGTGGCTGAGGTGTAAACCTTTTTCCCCCATCTGTCTAGTGCTCTTGAATCCCTTTCAGAAGGTACTGGATTTTTAGCCATGGAAGCCTTAGCCCCCTTGGGACCCTGGGAGATAGTCTCTGGGTCAGCTACTGGGCTTTTGTAAAGGAATTTGTGGGAATCAGATACTCTGTAGTATCTGTCAGGCTTGGCCGGGGCAGGAGGTAGAGAGTCAGGGTTGAAACTGGATTCTAAGTAGACATCATCCACAATGTCCAAAACAGGAGGGATGGTTAGAGGTCTGTGTTGGGGGAGTAAAAGAAACTCTCTGAGCCTTTTCTTGGAATCAGAGTAATCCTGACCTTCCCAGTGAAAATGTTCCCTCATGTTGTGTAAAGTTTCCACAAAAGAGTAATCTTCTGGAGGGGAAGCTGAGGGAATAGAGTCCTCAGCATCAGAATCTTCATAAGGAGAGAAGGAATAGTCTTGGTCCTCAGAGGAATCCGAAGAAATAGACAGTTGTTCAGAGGAAGCAGAATCTTCCTCTTGTCTAGGCCTTTTGTCAGGAGGAGGCTGTGAACCCCTGATAAAAATCAAATCTTCAGCCATTTTGAGCATCTGTTTCTTAGGCATAGGGCCTTGAACAGGAGACTGAAGTGAAGCCTTTTTCGATTTAGAAGGGAGTCTTCGACTTGGAAAACGTTTTGACTGTAAGAGTAGTCGGTCTGAAAACGCATGGTGTTTCAGAAGTACCGACGTCCTTGGAAGGTAAATCGTCGGAAGGGCCTGAAGTAAAAGGCTGCGATGGCCTAGTACATTCCGTCAAAATATCTGTAGCGGTCTCGGGTTCCAGAACTGCGGTAGTCAGAGGCTGCGTCGGAGCCTCACTGATAACCGGAGAACCGGAGACCGGATCAACCGAGGCCACGGAATCGGGCTTAGGCCTGGGCTGTCGGTCCTTGCCCCTGCGCTTTTTGTGCACGCTGGTAGTCGGTAGCTCCGACGGCATGTTATAGTTAAATTTTCTACCAAAAAAATGTCGTGCGAAATCAAATTGTCTTTTAATAGTACGTTTATTAAATCTAGCACAAAAACTACAAGAAGTGACGTCGTGATCAGGGCCTAGGCAAGGTATGCAATAAGAATGAAAATCCTTATGAGGTAATTGCTTCCCACAAGAAATACAATTGTTAACTTTTTCTGACATCGGTCTGAGGCAAGAAAAGTTTCCCCAATGGGGTACTTAGCTTTATAGAAGACTTCGGTCTGAAATTCGAATTCGAAAATCTCAGAAGTCGGCCGACCGGCACTTGCGAACTGCTTCTGCTTCGGGCACCGCGCGGCAAGAAAGACTGAAGAAAATGGCATCGGTTGCAATATATGTACCCCTGGCGCACTGACGTCAGGGATGAGGCGACAGCATCCGACGTTGGACCAAGACTTTGGAAATCCGGCCGACTGCGGGACCGCCTGACGACAGGATAACCCAAGTGTGATGACTGCAGCAGGGTAACACGATGAACATCAGTAAAGTGTCACACATAGTAACCTAGCCTTATATATGCAGATTATATTACTACTACATTCATTTGTAAACAGTTATGCAATTTTAACTAGAAGACCACTTAAGATTAGACTGATGTCAAAACCACTGAATATTGTTATTTAAACAACTGACTGCAGACAGAGAGCCTATTTTTGCACTTTGTCAAGCATGACCAAAGAAGAACAAGTAAACTGAGATGAGCAATTGTATTCCTGACATGATTCACAAATATGAAGCTCACATCTGCTGGATAACTTCAGAGCACACCATACATAATGTACAGTATAATTTACATGGCAAAACTGTAATCAAAGAACAGCTTTCTCTACACACACACACATGACAAAACAGCACGAGTTAAATCCAGAACATTTTTTTTTCTTTTTTAATACACAGCATTCCACTAATGATTAATTAGCTCAGAGATGCAGATGTGCTCTGGAGTAAGAAAGGAAAGCCAGTATATCAGCATGCTTGCTGGTAAATACATCACTCGATCTTGAATCATACTCCCCAAGTCAGACTTTTCTTTGCAAAATAATACATTATTAAAGGAAAATAAATAAAATGTAATTACTTGTGAATCCATTTTCCACATTTATCGCACAAAATTAACATCCTTCCCAGACAACTTTCTTTCCATCCACCAAAATAATTATCAATGTGCAGAGCATACTTAGTAATACCCACTGATGGAGAATGTCCATCTGAAAAGACGCACTTGCAGAGGGGTTGGTACAGTGGAAAGCTCTGGTGTGTGTGTGTGTGTGTGGGGGGGTCACAAAGTACTCCAGTTTTCTGTCACATCCCAGAGATTGGTCCTAAGTGTATTACTGATCGTCTGAAATTGCATTTAGTGTATGTGTGTGTGGGTTTACCATCATATGGTCGACCGGTGGATGGTTGAGTGCGCTGAGTGCAGCAACATCCCACAATTGGAAATGCAGATGTTGCGAATCTCAAAATCCCGTCCCCTTTTTGATCCATATTAGCACTCATTTTTAGATGTAGAATGGTCAGAAATGTCGATTTCGGTGTTTTTGCGATATTCCGACTGTTCGGCATGCCAAGATTCGCTAATAAAATGTGTACATATACAGGTTCGAGCACTGTGTGGTTGACCATATGCTGGTAAACTGTGTGCCCGACAAAGTGTTTGCGTCCCATCTAGGATTAAATTCATTGCCTTACATCCAAATGAGTGCTGGCATAGGCCCCAGCTCCCCCTGCAACCCTGAACTGGATTAAGTAGGATACCCAAGAATAACTAAATTACAACTTCTGCAATGGTAATGCAAACAATATCATGTGTTACTGTTAGCCAAGTGTAAAGCAGGTATAGAGACAGCAAAAATAGGGAAATAAGCAACTGTCTAACTAAATGCTATGTACAGAACACATACAGTGGCCCACAAATGAGCAACTGTCTAACCAATCAGATGAAAAATTTAGGACTGCCACAAGTATTGTAAAAAGTGCAAGAAAAACCCAGTCAAGCTAGAGTTTTTACTGGTATACCTTAAACCTCCTGTAATGGAGGCCCAGTGGGATACATGCAAATGTTCCCTTAAGGACACCATGTGTTTCATCTACACTGGCTTTTGAAAGTCCATGACTTTTTAATTTTTAAGTCTTTACAGTTACATTCTGGCCAATAAAGCCAAACCCCATTAGCTGTGGACATGCATGTTTCAGTATTTTTACTGACTTTGTCAACACATCATAAGTGGATAGTTTGGCTGTACTTCACAAACACTGGGTCTTTAAACACAGCTGATGCTCATAAAGATTAAGGTTCCTGCAAAATATCCCAATGAACATCCAAACCAAAGGGTAAAAAAGGTCGCACAAACAATCCATTCAGTAAAAACAGCAAGAAAAACCCAGCCAAGCTAGAGTTTTTACTGCATCATATCCTTTTTTTCCCTTGGTATTTTCTCTCCTTTTGTGTGATTTTTGCAACAAAGTATTCAAGCTTTAGACAGCAGTTTCTGAATAAACATAATGGTATGCTGCACCTTTCCATTAAATCCATTTTAAGGGGAAATGCTACCACCGCTTTACCACCTTCCCTTTAGAAAGTACAGTTGTGCAAAATCTTACCATAACAGTAGATTTCTTTCTTTTCACTGTTGCAGTACTCATCACCTCTGGGATCTCCTGCCATGGACAGCTCAACGTCTGGCCAGTAACCCAAAGCCTTCAATATCCAAGAGCATCATAACTTCAGACATATGCTCCCTGTGCAAGTGTAGGTCATAAAGGTGACATACGAACACTCCTGGCCCAGAACTGAAGTGAACAGTCACAGCCGTGACTGAAGATGATGCTGCAAAAGTAGTGGCTGACTCTGCAGGTAAAGGACCCGCTAGAATTAGCTTGGTCCTGCGAGCCAGCAGGGCCCAGGGGTTAAAAGCTGCATAAATCTTGCAGCCGGATGTCAGATGGGGAACCCCCAAACAAACAACGCATAGAGTGTGACCATCGGTGGCCGACAGCTTATGGCCACACTAAGGTCGGTTTCTGACCTTCTGACATAACTAACTTAGACAAGCTAAGTAATCAAGCACACAAAACACACCCTTAGGACGGGAAGGGGAGGCCTACACAAACAGAAAGCTTAAAACTTTCTTAAACCACTACACTATTATTATTTCTAAATGCAAAACCCAGGGAGAATAAGGACAGGGCATTAAGAGTTTTAGCACTCAAAAAGACAGACACAGACCGAAAGTTAGATGAAAACCTAACAAATCTGCCTGGAGCTCAAGAATCTCGTGCTGGCAAAGCCGTGGCAAATGAGATCTGAGGACTGGAAGGAGGTTGTAGTGTAGTATGGGTAAGTGGGAGGAGCTTGGAGCTCAGATCCGTATCGGATTCAGAACTCACAGGTTGGAGATCAAATGAAGTTAACTACTTCAGATCAGTAGACTTCTTTCTTTTCAATGTTGCAGTACTCATCACCTCTGGGCTCTCCTGCCATGGACAGCTCAATGTCTGGGCAGTAACCCAAAGCCTTCAATATCCAACAGCATCATAACTTCAGATATATGCTCCCTGTGTAAGTGTAGGACATAAAGGTGACATACGAACACTTCTGGCTCAGAATGGAAGTGTCCCCGGAGAAAGTACAGTTGTGTACCTATCATAAATGTAGATGTTTGAGTGTATTCACTGTTGCAGTCATTACACTTGGGTTATCCTGCTGGCAGGCTACCCGCAGTCGGCCTGAATTCCAAAGTCCTGGTCCTGCGTCGGTTGCTGTCACCTCTTCCCTGACGCCAGTGCGTCAGGGGTATAAAAAATGCAGCCGACGTCATTTTCTTGCCCCAGATATCAGGTGCCCCCAAAAGGGTAGGCTAAAAAACATTACTTATAAAAGCATGCACTAAAATAAACAATACCTTCATCTACAAGCAAATATACCACATAGGTTGTATAGGTTAGAGAAGTACAGATAAGTCCCAGCAAAGTAAGGGGGATGGTGGGTGGGTAACTTGGACTGCAACAGTGAATACACTCGAACATCTACATTTATGGTAGGTACACAACTGTACTATGGTCATCGTGTTTCACTGTTGCAGTCATTACACTTGGGTTGAATCCCAAAGCTGAGGTTGGGCGGCTGGGTCTAAATAGAATTAGGAGTGGCTATAAGGCAGGGCATTTTGTACAGCTAGCATCTCTTTTTGATTGATGTGAAGATGCCTTTGGCTTGGGGGCCATGTGCCCTGAATACATTTTCCTGCCATGTGGGCCCCCCCAGGCATAATCTGATGCATCTGTTGTTAATGTTTGCCTGGCTGTGGGTAAAGTGAATGGCTGTCCCTTGTTGTGGTGACAGGCCTGTGCCCACCATCGAACCTCCTGTTGCAGGCAGGGAATGAGTGAAATTAATGCTTCCAGGCTGTGGCAATGTTGAGTCCAAACACTTTTTAGATACCACTGTAGTTTCCTCATATGCAGTCTAGCATATGGAATTAGCAGAATGCAGGAGGCCATGTAGCCCAGAGCCTGTCTTTGTTGCCATACTTTCGAAGTAAGAATTCAGTTGCCTTTGTTTGTCTGGCGTGAGATAA
Source organism: Protopterus annectens (assembly GCF_019279795.1). NCBI lineage: Eukaryota > Metazoa > Chordata > Ceratodontiformes > Protopteridae > Protopterus > Protopterus annectens. The sequence goes on along the minus strand of NC_056737.1, from coordinate 1,165,010,799 downwards.
GCCATCTGGGCAGTTGTACTTAAGCTTGCACCCAGGAATATTATCGCTTGGGAGGGTACTGGTTTTGATTTCTTTTCGTTTACTGTGTACCCTAGGCAAATTAGTAATCTTTTTACAAACGCCAGATGCTTTAGCAGAATGTCTTTGGTCTCTGCTTGAATAAGGCAGTCGTCCAAGTAAGGATATATTTGAATTCCTCTTTGTCTGCAAAATGCAATTACTGGTGCCAGGCATTTTGTGAAGACCCTGGGTGCAGTAGACAAGCCAAAGGGCAGTGCAGAGAATTGGTAGTGCATTGAGCCAGCTATGAATCTGAGGTATCTTCTGCAAGATTGTCTGACTGGGACATGCAGGTATGCCTCTTTGAGGTCCAATGTTACAAGCCAAGCCTTCGTGTCCAGCATGGGCAGAAGCTGCTGTACAGTCAACATTTTGAATTTCGGAAAGTCCAGAAAAGTGTTTAGAATAGACAGGTCCAGAATTGGCCTCCATGCTTTGTCCTTTCTTGGTACTAAGTAAAGTCTTGAGTAAAATCCTTGTCCTTGCTCTTGTTGTGGCACTGGTAGAATAGCCCTCATGTCCATGAGAGATGAAACTTGTTTTTGTGCCTCTGCCCACTGATTGTATGGCAGGTCTGGCATACCTTTTGCCTTTGGAAGGGTGTGAAAGTAGAACCTGTAGCCCTGAGAGACTATATTTAAGACCCATTTGTCCTGGGTGATCGTGTACCAATTTTGTGAAAAAAGTGCTAGCTTTCCCCCTAAGGGAGCTGCCAAAAGATAAATGCTTGGCATTGGCAGAGGGAAGTCATTGGGACTGTTTCCTATATGGCTGTGATTTGTCTTGTCCGCTTTTGGAGGTAGAAGCACCCCATTGTTTGGGCCTGTATGAGCCCTGGGGCTGCTGTCTGCCTCTAGGGTGTCTGTATCTGCCTCTTTGTGGCCTGTCTGACACGGGAAAGGACCAATTCTTAGAAGGCCAGTTTCTGCTAAATCTGGGTGGCTGTACCTGTAAGAAATCCTTCACTGTCTGCATAGATTTAGCTTTATCCTCCATTTTCTTCAACACATCTTCTGCCTTAACACCAAACAAAGAATCATGCTGTAATGGAGCATCCAATAATTTTGCTTTAAACATGATCAGGCAGAGTCTGTTCCTTTAACCAAGCATGCCTTCTAATAACAGAGCCTGTTACAGCGGTCCTGCAAGAGGCCTCCAGTGAATCATAACCACATTTCAAAGTATGTTTCCCACTTGTTCAGCTGCATGCAAGAAATCCTGCAATTCCTTGTTCTCAGAACATTCAGAATTTGTCAACATTTTCTGTTTTAACAGAGACATTAAGTATTGCTGATATTTAAGCATATGAAACTGACAATTTAAAGCCCTTACAGCCAAGGTAGCAGAACTGTAAACTTTTTTCCCCCATCTGTCCAGTGCCCTAGAATCTCTATCTGAGGGGACAGGGTTTTTCGCAGTAGCAGCCTTGACCCCTTTGGGACTCTGAGAAATAGTTTCTGGGTCAGCAGCAGGGTTTTTATATAGAAATGTATGAGAATCTGGAACCCTGTAGTATCTGTCTGGCTTAACAGGTGCAGGAGGTAGAGAGTCGGGAGACAGGCTGGCCTCTGAAAATACATCATCTACAATGTCTAGAACAGGTGGAATAGCAAGAGGTCTGTGCTGAGGTAGTAGAAGAAAGTCTCTGAGCCTTTTCTTAGAGTCTGAATAATCTCGGCTCTGCCAGTGGAAATGTTCTCTCGTGGTATGCAGGGTTTCCCCAAAAGAGTAATCCTCAGGAGGAGAAGCTGAAGGAATAGATTCTTCAGCATCAGAATCCTCATAGGGAGTAATAGAGTATCCCTGTTTTGAAGAGGAGTCGGAGGAAATGGAAACATGATCAGAGGAATCATATTCAGTATCTTGCCTGGGCCTCTTATCAGGAGGGGGATGGGAACCCCTGATCAAAGTAATTAGGTCTTCGGCCATTTTGAGCATCTGTATCTTAGGCATGGAAGTCTGTCCTGGAGAATGCTGTACTTGTTTCCTTGTCTTTAAAACTGTTTTTGTCTTTGCCTTGGATGCTGAAGTTGGCTTGATATAAAGCTGTGTAGGTCTGAAAACACCCTCAGAAGCTGATGCCTGCTCAGCAGCTCCGGACCCATCTGAGGGATTAGTTTCCGAAGGCCCGATACCTTGAGTATCCAGAGGCCTAGTTGTTTCCACGTGGGAGTCAGAGGCGGCCTGTGGCTCTGAGGTAGTGGGTGTCAGGGGCTGCGAAAGTGCCTCACTGAGAACCGGTGAACCGGCGACTGGCCTAGAAGAGGCTTAGTCATCAATTTTGGACCTCGGATGCCTGTCCTTTTCTTTTTCCTTGCGCTTTTTATGAATTCTGGTCGTTGGTTGTTCCAACGGCATTATATAGTTAAACCTTCGGCCAAAGTAATGAAAAGCAAAATCGTACCGACGCTTAATAGTGCATTGGTTAAATCTAGCACAAAACTGACAACTAGCAACGTCGTGGTCAGGGCCTAGGCAAAGAGTACAGTAAGAATGAAAATCCTTATGAGGTATTTGCTTCCCACAAGAAATACAATTGTTAACTTTTTCTGACATCGGACTGGAGCAAGAAAAAAGTTTCCCCAATGGGGTACTTAGCTTTATAGAAGACTTCGGATCTGAAATTCAATTTCAAAAATCTCAGGAGTCGGCCGACCGGCACTTGTGAACTGCTTTTACTTCGGGCACCGCGAGGCAAGAAAGACTGAAGAAAATGGCGTCGGCTGCATCTTTTATACCCCTGGCGCACTGACGTCAGGGAAGAGATGACAGCAACCAACGCCGGACCAGGACTTTGGAATTCAGGCCGACTGCGGGTAGCCTGCCAGCAGGATAACCCAAGTGTAATGACTGCAACAGTGAAACACGATGAACATCCAGAATTCCCAATAGAAAGGAGAGCATGTACATCCAGAATAAAGGAAGGAAGGAGAAGAACCTCTCGGCCAGAAAGAAAATACCACCCATGGAAAGAGAGAAAAGAAAGGGGCGGGGGAGCGAATACTGCAACAGTGAAAAGAAGGACATCTACTTTTATGGTAAGATTTTACACAAATGTACTATGTCCTTCCATATCACTGTTGCAGTATTAACCACCTCTGGGAGAGTACAAAATCTACTGAGAAGGAAGGGAAGAGGAAAGCAAGGAAGAGCCCTTCACAAACCCATGAAAGACAGCCTTAGCAAAACCTGCCCTGGTCATGGAAATGACATTCAATTTGTAATGTGTAGTGAAAGTGTGAACCGAAGGCAAAGTAGCTGCTTCAAGGAAAGAGCTGATGTACAAACCCTCGAAGAAAGTGCCCGTGGAAGCCGCTGCTCTAGAAGAATGAGCCCCAATAGAAGCAGGCAACTGTTTGCCATGAAAAGAATACCAAAAAAGAAATGGTCTTGGAAATCCAGGAGGAGACTGTTTGCTAAGAACCTGCCAAACCCAACATCCTGGTATGAAAAGAAACAAAAAGCTGATCAGATTTACAAAAGGCCTTTGCTTTGTCTAAATAATATCGGAGATGTCTATGCAAGTCTTAAGTATGAAGAACCTTCTGACTAGCAGGCAGCAAAGATGGGAAAAAAAAGAAGAAAGCTAGACAGACTGTAATGGGCAGCTCATTAATCATGTTGGGCCACCTGGTTCAAATGACACTATTAGTATAAAGCAGATTTTAAAATAACTACCTAGTCAAATAAAGTGATATTGTCACTAACATATAACTAATTTTTAACTGAACATGGTCATGTGATTAATTGGTTTTCTTCTATAGTGTGTTTTTTTTTTTCTTTTTTTTTTAATTTCATTGTTATATGGCTAAAACCTCACATTACCAGTGAGCAAATACTCCCTACAGGTTACGGTATACTAAGAGTAGACCGGCTAAACAAAAAAGGAGGTGGTGTAGCTATAATATTTAAACAGCATCTAAACATCCAGATCTTAAAATCATCAGCTCCACGAATAGGCAATGAAGAAATAATATATACCAACCTCAAAATTAACCAAAACAAAACCATCAACATAATTAGATGCTACTTCCCACCTGGCCAAAACATCCCTCCACTAGAAAACCTCCTCAGCTGGTCTACTCACCATCTCCCCCAAGAAACTATCATCTTAGGTGATTTCAGTACTGACTGGCAATCCTGTTCTGGCAACAATCCAACCCATCATGTACACCTTCATGGCTTCACCCAACTAGTCCAGTCACCAACCAGGATAAATAAAAACTCCAGCAAGCACACTACCCTGGATTGGATACTAGTCAGTAAGAGCCCCCAGTCATATATAACAGGCTGCTTATCAGATAGCCTCAGTGATCACTCCCCAACATTCCTACTCAAAAAATACCTATACCAAGCTAAACCTGTCATCTACCGTCAAACACGTAAAACTAAACTTTAACCCACTCACATTAATCTCATCCCTCAAAGAATGTAACTGGCATCCTCTAAAGTACCTCAGTCTAGATGACGCAGTTGAATTTTTTAATACTACCTTCCTGAACATCCTTAATTACCATGCCCCCATAAGATTTTCCAGAACCAAAGCACAACCCTCCCCATGACTACAGAAAACCACTAAGTCAGAAATGAAAAACAGGGATAAAGCCTGGGAGCACTGGCGCAAAACCAAAACCCCCTCAGCTAGACAGAAATTCCTAGAACTACGAAATAGAGTCAAAAAGCTAATAAAACAGGACAAATTCCAATACTACCAGTCTGCCCTAGACTCCTCACAACACAGCCCCAAACAATTCTGGTCCTCCATAAACTCCATCCTCCACCCAGGTAAAGTCAGTACCCCTCCTCCTAACATCCCTCACTCCTCAGAAAATATTGCTACCTCATTCAACACACACTTCACCCAAACCATACTATCACTAGCTAAACAACACAACCCCCCTCACCTCCAACCCACACCTTCAACTAGTAATCTACCCACTGCCTTCTCTTTTTCTCCTGTACCTACCTCCAACATAAAAAAACTCTTAACTAAACTTAAACCCACCAAATTAGCAGCAGACAACCTCCCAGTGAATACCTACAAATCGCAGCTGATGCTCTGGCCTACCCAGTATCCATCTTGATTAACCGATCTCTGTCAGAAAGTTACGTTCCCACACTGTGGAAAGTATCACATATAATTTCCCTCCACAAAGGCGGACCCTCCGCAGAACTAACCAATTACTGCCCCATAGCTATTCTCTCTCCACTCTCCAAAATACTAGAGAGATGCATACACACTCAGGTCTCAGACTACCTCCTTACTAACAACCTCCTTTCCAGTACTCAGCATGGTTTCCGACCAAACCATAGCACCACCACTGCCTTACTCTCCTTTACTAACACTATCCTTCAGCATAAAAACAATGGCTATCTCTCCTCTGCTACTTTCCTAGACCTATCTAAAGCATTTGACATGGTCCCACACAAACAACTTATCTCTGTCCTCAATAACCTATCCTTCTCACAATCAGTCACCAAATGGTTTCAGAGTTACCTGTCTGACCGCCAACAATCCGTTGTATGGCAGAATGACATATCTCCCCAACTACCTGTCTCCATAGGGGTTCCCCAAGGATCCATCCTTGGACCCCTACTCTTCTCTGTTTACACCAATAATCTAGCCTCTGCCACCAAACATGGCACACTCATACAATACGCAGATGACTCGACCATCATCTGCTCAGCCCAGTCCCTACCCAAACTGCAAAAAGTCACACAGGAAGTCTTTTCCTCTGTTGAAACATGGTTATCCGATGCCCAATTAATACTCAACCCAAACAAAACTAAACTACTCATCTTCCAACCCACCAAACATACTCAAAACAACTCTCACTTTAACATCACAGCAAAAGACAACAGCACTATATACCCAACTGAACACACCAAATTGCTAGGAGTGGAAATAGACAAACTAAAATTTGACATTCATATATCCATGACCATAAAAAAGTCCACAAAAAACTAGCAGCGTTATACAGAAATAAGCAATTTCTCACCAAAGCAGCAAAGATTTCAATAGCAAATTCCCACCTTATCTCCACCCTACTTTATGCCTCTCCAATATATACCAACCTAAGGCAATGTGATCTAAACAAGCTAGAGACCTGCTACAACAAAATCGCCAAATTCGCCACAGGGGCATCCTACCATAGTCACCACTGTCTCTCACTTGCTGAACTGGGCTGGCTTGAACTCCCTCACCTCCTTCAGTGGTATCAACTCTCACTCACCCACAAACTAGTAAACCATCCACTAAATGTCCCATCCCTCCAGAATCTACTCCAACCCTATCGCACCACCAGACCACTAAGATCCAGCAACAAAAATCACTTGCAGATCACTAAAGCCAATAACTCTGCTGGTGAAGTACTATTCTCTTGCGCCATAGCCAAATTATGGAACTCACTCCCACCCACAATTACCTCCGTACCATCATGCACCCACTTCAAAACTTTACTAAAAGCGCACCTAAAAACATGCTGGCCTATGCCCTTGCAACTCCCACTCTAATATCATCCACCCCATCCAACCACTACCTTTTCTTTCCACTCCACTAACTACCTTGATTATAGCAAGCTCAGATGCTCATAAGCCTAGTACTTATTATACAGCAGGAACTTCTCATTTAACATTTGTTAATGTCTGTTATGTACTTCACAGATAAAGATTGTAGTTGTCTACTGATGTACTATGTTCTTCATCTGTAAATATGTTGTAAGTAATTGCTATGTTAAACTGTTAATCGCTATGTAATCCAATGTAACTACTGTCTGTTTATTTTACTGTGGAGCTTTTCTCCCTGGGCCTCCGATGAAAATGGACCTACGTCCAGTCGGACACTCCCTGTCAACAAATTTAAATAAAATAAAAATAAAATAAAATAATATGCCTGAAGAAGCTTTATGCAAAAGTGTTTTACTAGAGTGCAATAATTTTTTAACCAGTGAGACTGCTCTGGTTCCAGAGGAGGCAAAAAGATCTATTGAAGGAGTATCCCATCAATGCACAATGCCCAGAAACACACATCTCTGAAGCACCCATTGTTAAGGATGTGTTTTGGACCTGTTCAGAGAGTCTGCCAGTACACTGCACTCTGAAGGGATGTAAATTGCCTGAAGAACCAACAGAAGGCAGGTTGCAAAATCCCAAGCCTGAAGAGCCAGCCTGCAAAGAATGTAACACTTTGTGCCCCCTCCCCCGCTTAATGCACCACATAACTGTGGTATTGTCTGTAAAAACCTTCAGAAGACTTGGAAACCAGAGGGAACAAAAAGGCCCGAAGAGCTAGGATTACAGCTCTTATTTTCTTTAATACTTGCAGGTCTGCCAGTTGTTGATGAGACCAAAAACCAAGGACTTTTCAGATTTTTGGAGGAAGCTCCCCAACCTTCATCAGAAGCAATTGTGTATAGCTCTTTCAGTAAGGAGGAGGAGGAACATGAAAAAGCAGACCTGGATTAAGGACATCTGCTAACTCCACCAGTGGAGTTCGAATTTGAGATTGTAAAAGCAGAAATGGAAATTCCAAAGGGTGGCAGTATTGAAGCCAAACAGTGGAGTCTTATCATGTGGAGTTTAGCAAAAGGAAAAATGAGAATACAGGATGCCATAGAACGGGAACAGGAAGAAGCAAATGGAAATAATCAGTCAAGCTGAGGACCTTGGGAGGTGGAAGAGAAGCCAGCATTCAAATGGCCTAATTATTGAAACTCAAAAACACTTAGTCCTAAGAGGGAGTCAACACTGACAGAGCGAATCCCACCCACACTGCACAACAGAAACATTGAAGTGTAGGGTCTAGAGATGTAGCTGCTGAGAGGGGGCTTGAATCAGATGATCATCTAAATAAAAGTAAATATCTGAATTTCCTTACGTATGCAGAAAGCTACCACAGGGGTCAGACATTTGATAAATACCCTTGGAGTTGTAGAAAGATCAAAGGCCAAAGTAGAGAACTGATAATGAAAGGAAGAAACAGAGAAACGTAAAAATTTCCTGAAGGGAGGGTGAACCGGAATATGGAAGTAAGTGGCTTTCAAATCCAAGAAGACTATAAAAGCCTGGGGAAGCAAAAACAGAAAGTACGGTTCGACCTATTATAAAAGCTCATTATTAGGCGCCTAGAACTGGGCGCCCAGAACTGTATAAAGCAGAGGGCATCTCGTCCGCAACCCACGCCATATATCTGCAGTTTTTCCTGAAGAGATGTCAGAAGGCCGAACAAGAAAGGCCAAGGCAAAAACAAAAAACATCGAACACCACCCAAAACAGCCCAACAACAGACCCCTAAACAACTACACCCTGGAGGACTACAGGGGGGAAGGGACAGCAACAGCAATGACTACATGGAACATCTACATTAGGTAGAGTACAAAGGCAACTAGTACTATGTTCTTCATCTCACATTGCTGCAGTCCCTTACTTAGAATCCCAAAGCCAGCAGAGCAGGGAAAGCGTGCAAAAAAAAAAAATCATCCGAAAGTAACTGAGGCAGAAAAAAAGAAATATTCCCCAGCGGTAGCCAGCCCATTAACTTAGTATGGTCTGAAACTTGAAACCAAAAAATATCAAATAAGCGGCGGCACCACCAGCGCTACTTCTGCCTTCATCATCGGACCAAAATCGATTGGATGAGGATATGGTCGGTCGGTCCTATACGCTCTGCACCCTGGCTCTGATGTCCTGGCGCCCATGACCGCCTAATATATTAATAATACGGGCCGACCGAGGACCGCGGACTACCCATAAGTAAGGACTGCAGCAATGTGAGATGAAGAACATCGGTCTGAAGAGAAAACATCCTGAAGGAAGGAACCTTGAGAAAGATATTGAGACAGGACTTGTCCAGAACAGGTCTCCATGTCCCCACCTTCTTGGGAACCAGAAACATTGTGGAACAGGAACCTGTTCCCCATTGAGACAAAGGAACAGGTTGTATGGATCCTGTTCCACCAGATTCCACAGGACCAGAGGAAGATGAAGGAGACCAAAAAAAAAAAGGAGGAAGAGACTTCAAAGCCGTAAAATAACCATGCTGGATGATAGAGAGAACCCATGCATCTGTGGTTATCGGATACCAAACAGGGAAGGAAAATGTGAGCCTGATGGACAGAGGGATCTGGCAGTTTGTGTGTGTTGAGACAGGGGGGTTGTGTGCCATATAGAGGCAGACTTATAAGGAAAAGAAAGTTTTTTGCTGCTAGAAATCTGAGTGGGCTTATCTGGGAAAATCCGCTTAGAAACCGTACACCTAGCAGGTTATTTCAGTTGACAATGGGAGACTTTAAAAGACAGTTTCTCTGGAACTTTGTCACAGGAGAAACAAAATTCATTTAAGGTCCTGCATAACCTGGTCCTTATCCTGCACGGTTTTAAACAATTCTGTGGCAGCAATGCCAAAAAGATTTTGATCATCTAAGAGGGGGATCTAAAAGTTTAGCTTTAATATCCTCAGGCAAAGCCTGCAGAAACAACCAGGAATATCTCCTCATGACAGAGTCTGATACAACTGCACTAGAGAAGGCATCAGCTGCATGCAATGGAATGGCAAGCTACCTGGCAGGCAAAATTCTATAGAGAGTGGAAGTCTTACTGTCCAAATAAGGCATGTCATTCAACACACCCCCCCCCAAAAGAAAATCTAGGATACAGCTAGTTGTGTGGGTCTGTTAAATAATGGCTCTTGAAGCCAAGGTCGCAGAAGTGTATGTTTTTTTTACCATACCTCTCCATAGCACATCTGTCAGAAGGCAAAAACTTGGAAGAGGAAAGAGTCTGGGTGCCTATCTATGGACACAGAGACAGCAGGATCAGATGTAGGATTTTTAAATAAGTATTTATGATCCGCAGGTACCTTATAAAATCTGTCTGGCTTCTTAGGGGTCGGAGTCAGAAGCCTGAGAATTTGCAATAAATGTTTCCAACAGGGCAGCTAAGGCAGGAGGGACTGAAGAAGGTATGGCGAAGTCCATTTGTCAAAGTTCATAATACCTCTTTTGAACGTCTGATACTTGGGGAACCACCCCATTTAAACTGTTCCATCATGCGGACTACTGTATCACCAAAGGAAAATTGCTCAAAGGGAGAGTTAGGGGAACAAAAGAATCCACTTCATCAGGCCCCAAGTCCAAAGGAGAGTGTATTTGTAAGGAAAACACTAAGGATTCATCACCAGAGTCCAACTCCTTATCAGAAGAAGCAGAATCTTTAAGCCCCTTAGATGGAGTGGATGACCACAAAGCAGCAACAGCAGCAGGGACAGACAAACCCTGTGGAGGTTTCAGAACCATGAGGGCATAAAACAGCCCTTGTGTGAAGTCCTGCCACTCTCTGTGAGGATCCTTAGCTACAGTAGCCATATGTTTAGTTTTGTTTCTTTGTTTAACAAAACATCAGCCTTAACAAAACTAGGAATCATGCCTAGTTTCACTGAGGGTTCCAGGTACCTCTTCCCCGACAAAAGCTGAGGAATCCACTTGGGCCCTTCAAACAGAATCAGACACTGTTCCCCCTCTATATCTGTCCAGATGTACTCACAGCCTCAGTGGATGTGTGTGTAGACATCTCCATACTGGTCTCCAACAAGGTTGCAGCATAGGGAACTGCCATCAGCACTGGACAGTCCTTGGGTTCTTCATCCAACATGAGGAAGAGGCTGGACAGAAGCAGGTTCAGTATGTGCTCTTTTAGCTTTTTTCGTAAGATGTGGATGAACTTTGGGGCCAGCAGATTTGGCCACAATACCCTATATCAAAAGCTTCAGATGATGTTTTTTAATAAACAGAAAGGGAGACAAATGGCCATAGAGTTTCTTAGGATAAAAAGCCTGACAGATATCACACGGAGTATGGTCGTGCATAGAACGCAAACAAAAAGGCACTTCTTATGTCTACCTTTATGGGGAATCTGCTTCTCACACTCACATTTCCCCCTCCTGGATGGCATAAAAACAAACTAAGGAAAGGAAGCGACCTCAATGGGGCACTTATCTGTAACAGACTTGGTAGAAGAACCAGCTCAGCAGACAGCGTACAGACCAAATTCAGTAGTTGCATTTGGACTGGCAGCAAAGAAGTTCTGAGGATCAGGCATCCGGTGTACAATACTTGGAAGGTGTAAAGGCTTTGGTATACTGGCCAGACATTAGGATAACCTAATTATAAAGAAGACTGTAACAGTGATAAGGAAGGTCATCACAACATTTTGTTGAAGCTTACCACCTGAAATTAGTATCTTTTGGACAACTGCATTGGATTTGACTAGTAAGCTGCGGTGGTGCAGCGGTAGTGTTGTCTCCTCACAGCAAGAGGTTCTCCCATTCGATTTTCGGCTGGAGCGCCTTCTGTGTGGACTCTGCATGTCCTCCCTGTGGTTGAGTGGCCTTCAAAGACATGCATGAATGGGTGTCGGGCTGGCACCTCGGCACCATAAAAATCCACTGCCAATCATTACCGGACCAGAATACCGCTGTGGCGACCCCTAACCGGGAAAAGCCGAAAGCAAAACAAACATTGTTCTGTGGGCATCTCAGAAAGCCTAGCCTTACACTCATATGGCAGTTTTTAGCCCTGGTTTGTATAAGAATAACTCACTCAGAAGGAGGCAGAAAAAGGGAAGTGTAGGGACACTTAAATGTTGCCCCTAACCATGAGGGATATTGGGTACTAAACTGGGGGTGAATGTACTGTTTCCCATCCATTCGTTCAAATTACATTTGAAAAGATAAGTTAAGGATTTGGCTTTACATTGAGTGGAAGACTGATCCATAGAAGCACTATCCACTGCAAAACATACCCATCTCTTCAGCTGTCCTAATTATGCTGCAAAAAATTGCAACTGTGCAACAGAATTAACAGGATCAGGACTGCTACGGCTCTGCATTTGAGCACAGGTCACCTTTTAGAACCTGTAGGACACTGAGAAAAAGGGGTAAGGCTTTGGGACAATCTGCATAGTTTTTATGACTCAGGCCCTTGAATTTATTAGTGAGAAAGCTGTGTGATCATTCCAGTGGTGACAAGTGCTTGAAAAGGTACATACTAAAGGGGCATTAGATTTAACGATCAGCCTGATGACAAGAGTTCAGATCTAAGCTGTACGATAAAAATATGACTTCCTTCTTAGAGGATATGTGGTGGTCAAAGGACATTTTATTGACAATGACTCCCACAACCTTCATGGATGTGTTGTCTATGTGATAACTATAAGGAAAGTCTTGTTTGCTGAAGGATACTATTACACATTTCTTGGCATTTAGTTTTCGTTCATGGTTTTGACACAAGCTATTTTTTTGGGAAAGGCCCTTCTTAGAAGATCTAGGTTTCCTCTAATGAGTTTATGATGTCACCACGTTTGGTTTTTGGTCATCAGCAAACTTGGTAAGCCTTTGCTTTTGCATTTGCTTTGACCTCTATGAAATTAATACCACAGAGGAGTGGCCCATGTACTGAACCCAGGGGTACATCGGTAGTGACAAGTTTTTAGAAGGAGTTAGAGCTGCCCACACAGACTTCCTGGGTTCTACTTGTGAGCCCATTTGCTATCCAACAATATGCACACAAATTTACATTTAGGTGGGTGAGTTTACCTACAATACCAGAGTACAGGATGGTGTTGATTTGCCCTCATCTACTGAGCTTCAGCAACCTTCTCAAAGAAGTCAACCAGGCTGTAGGCAGAACTGGCCCTTAACAAATCTGAAATGACTTGTTTCAAGAGTCTGTAGGTTACCTATGTCTTATTTATTAATTTCATAATATTTTCCATGGTACTGCAGATGAGGCTGGTCAGGCTTATGGGGCCTCGGTCCACTGACATCCTACCCTTGTGCAAGGGGATGGCTATTGCTTTTATCCATTCATCTGGCACAAAACCTGTATCGAGGCTGACACTGATTTGTCTCTGAATGGGGTCTGATTATGTCCTGTTTCAAGCTGGACAGTATGAAGCTTGGTATACTAACCAGCTGCATACAAGCAATATCCTGGCAACGGATACCAACTTCTTGATTGGGGTCTAAGATGTGTGTATATGATCTGGGACTACTGGATTGTAGGGGGTGGGGGGTGAAATCTTGGGACTATAGGAAGGTAAAGTCTGGGCTAAATTTATCAACTAGTAGATCATCTGGGGTTCCTATCAGAACGACGAAAATGTATTTTGTCGAATGTGTTTTCGTCGACACCTTAAGAGCAAACAGGCAAAACAGCGAAGAGGTTGTTCAGCGAATTCTTTCCCTGGGAAAGAAGTCGCTTGACCGTTTCGCTGTTTTGCCATCTTCTGCACTGTAGGGTGGTCTCAGGGATTCCCTTGTCCGGTACAGCTTCCGAGCGTGAATGTGCAACAGTTACTGACCTTAGGGTTGGGGAAATGTTGTGGCCTGAAAACACCCTCAGAAGCCGGTGACTGCTCAGCGGCTCCGGACCCATCTGAGGGAGAGACATCCGCGGGTACAATACTCTGAGAATCTCGCGGCATACCGGACTCCGCATGGGTCTTGGTAGAGGCCTGCGACTCAAAAGTAGCGGGTATCAGGGGCTGCGAAAGCGCCTCACTGAGTACTGGCAAACCGGCGACTGGCTTAGGAGAAGCTTTGCCGTCGGTTTTGGACCTCGACGGTCTGTCTCTGTCCTTTTCTTTGCGTTTTTTGTGAACTCCCGTAGTCGGATTGCTATCCGATGACATTTCAGGGTAATTAAACCTGTTTCCAAAATATTTTGAAGCAAAGATATACCGACGCTTAATAGTGCGTTGGTTAAATCTAGCACAAAACCGACAGCAAGGCATGTTATGGTCTGGGCCTAGGCAAGAAATACAGTACAAATGAAAATCCTTATGAGGTATTTGCTTCCTACAAGTAATGCAATTATTAACTTATACTGACAATGGTAAGGAGCAAGAAAAAGTTTCCCCAATGGGGTACTTAGCTTTAATTGAAGACTTCGGTTCTGAAACTCGAATGTGAAAATTTCAGGAGTCGACCGACCGACACTTGCAAACTGCTCGTGCTTCGCCCACCACGCGTCAAGAAAGACTGAAGAAAACGGCGTCAGCTGCATGTTTTATACCCCTGATGACCTGACATCATGGAAAAGGAGACAGCAACCGATGCAGGACCCAAGACTTCGTTATTCAGGCCGACTGAGGGCAAAGTGTCAGCAGATTACCCAAATGTAATGACTGCAACAGTAAAACACGAAGAACATGCCAAAAAGCAAGTCATCAATGATAAAAAAGCTATTTCTCCACTAAACTCACTATCCAACAAAATAACTCCAAATTATTCTGGAACTCTGTTTCCTCTCTCCTAAATCCTGGTACTCAACAAAGACCCTCAAGAAATTGCCCAAGCTTTCAATTCTCATTTTATTGATACTATCCAAAAGCTTGTTAATGATTTCTCTCTACAAACTAACAAAAGTATAATTAACAACATAAACGACAATACACTCTCTAACCACTCCCCCCACATCAATTGCAATTCCAACAAAAACCCATCCACTCCTCTATTTACATTACAACCAGTACCCACCTCTGTAGTTCGTAAACTGCTCTCAAAGCTAAAACCATGCTCCCCCTCTTCCGATTGCCTCCCGGCTGAATACCTAAAACTTGCAGCAGATGCTATAGCTCTTCCAATTAGCATTCTCATTAACCGATCAATCTCTGAATCATATATCCCACAACTATGAAAAAACTCAATTATTACTCCCCTTCACAAAGGCGGTAACACCAGTGATATATCTAACTACCGGCCCATCCCCATACTTTCACCTCTATCTAAAATTTAGAAAAGCGTATTCATTCTCAATTGTTAAAACATTTCACAGACAATAAGATACTCGCACCCACCCAACATGGTTTTCGGCCAGCACACAGCACAACAGCAACCTTACTGTCATTTATCAACACTGCATACAAAGCTCTTGATACAAGCCTACTAAGACATTTTTTGTACACCACCATAATGTAGATGTTCGAGGATCCACATTGCTGCAGTCCTACCCACCACATAAGGTATTTGAATGACAGTGTCCAAATCCTCAAATCTGTGTCCAGCTGTGTCCATACACACCATTTCCTCATTGCATATTTGGCATGGCATTGCACCAGAGGCTGAACTGAATGCCATGAACCCTAATGATTGAATGACCTTGCCTTGCAGTCACTGTCACAGTGGATACGGACTGATGAGATAGTTGATGGAATAGAGGATAGACTCTTTTGTTCCTAAAGGTTAAATACTGTTGTATTCAGTCTCATCACAGATCCCACACATCTCTTGAGAGAGAATTTACTCTGGACTTTATTTAGGTTCTTCACAAAACCCTAGGGCATCTTAGCACTACTATAACATATTCAGATGCTGTAGAAGGTCCTTTTTTTCTTGAGACAGAATCAGACATCCGTTCAAAGGTAAGAGGAGATGAATCCTTTTAGCCTGAAGTAAGCTATCACTGGAGCTGAGACAGAACCTTGTGAATACTGGGCGCAGTAAGATAAATGGCAATGCACAGAGAACTGATAATGAGGAATTTCAGCCTCGAAAGCGCCAGATACTTCCTGCACTTAGTCTATAGGCACATGAAGGTAAGCTTCCTTGAGATCTAAAGTGGTACTGAACTTGTGACCTCTTTCCTTTGTGGAGGAGGAGCGTCTGCCTGGCCTTTGAAAGGGGCAATGTATGGAAATAAAAACCCCACCGTGGTGAATGATATCAACACCATCTGTCTTGGTGGTTTTCCCAATTTTCTTTGAAGAGAGAATGTCTTCCCTCCCAAAGGAGCTGCCAGGCGAATATCTACTGGGCTGAAAAAGCTGAGTCATTGGGTCTGTTTCACCAGAAGTCTGAGCAGGTGAACTCAAAAAGAGACCTAAGGCTCTTGAGCTCCTCCCCTACCCCTACTACTAGACTCACCCTCAAGGGACAATGGCCAATTTTGATGTCACATCCTTATTGCAATTGCAAAAATCTTTAACCTGCTGCAAAAAAAAGCACTTGTCTTTGTGCTTACTTTTCTTTGCTTCCCTTTTTTAAACTGCTTCCACACAACCACACAACAATCAGACTGTAAAAATCCTTGAAAATCCTTGCATCATGTCTTAACATGCTCAGCTAACCCTCAACCAGGCATGCCTGCAGAATGGAAGAAGAGGCAGCTTAGTAGCAGCCACCCTTGAGGAAAACATCAAAACCACAGAATGCTTACCCAAGAATGCTTACCACAGACACATGAAATAAATCCAACGACTCTTTACACTCAATACCTTCACTTCAAATAGCATCCTTAGATTTCAGTTGTGAAAGGGAAAGGAGATAATTTTTTATTTTTGTGAATGAAATTCGCTCTCCTCATATGGCTAAAAAGAAAAGACAAGAAGTTTTTTTTCCCCATCTATCCAAAGCCCTTGCCTCTTTATCAGTGGGAACAGGGTTTTCAGTTTCGGGTCTGCCTAGGACTCTTAAAAGATACTTATGAGCTTCAGGCACCTATATAACCTATATCAGGTTTAACAGGAGCAGGAGGCAAAGAATCAGGGTTCAGGAAGCCATCTTCCATCCCCTTGCATCCTGAATCCTGGCCTTCCCATTTAAAGGTGCTCATGTATGGAATGAAATGAGAAGGAGTGCTGCAGGTAGGAGCGGAATCATCCACACTGTGAATCAGAATAAGGGGATCAATAAGAAAATAAAATCAGGAGGAGTCTCTCAAAAGATGAGACTGAACATCAGGAACCCAGAACACACTGTTCCAATACCAAACTCTTCATCCACCCCTAGGCCTCTTATCAGGGAGGGGCATGAGAACTCTTTATTCTAGTAATCAAATCTTCTGCCATTTTAAACATATGTTTCTTAGGCTGGAACCTGAAGTGGTGCTAGGAGAAAACCAAGCCTAAAGAAGGCAGAAGTCAAGAAGGAGGAAACCCTCTAGGGAGGGAGAAGGGAAACTCCCTGGGAAGAGAGAGCCCCCTCAGCCTGGAGCCCCCTCAGCCTGGCTACCTCCTCCCAGAGAAGTTCTCTCTAACAGTAAAAAGACTCCTGCTGAGACCAAAACCTACTACTCCTCAAAACCCTTGGCCTCCACTCCGCGCCTTAAAGAACTTGACGTCCGGGACTGCGGTTCATCACCCCCTTGGCGCTGTTTTGTCCATGCGCTTCTTGGAGCGGCATCGAACGGCATTTTATATTTTATAATTCTTCCCTTCCACAAACTAACCCACAGTCCAACTTTCTTCTCTTAATAGTCGTGTTTGGTTTAGCAGACAAAATGCATCCAACAAAACCGCGTGCTCAGGCCTAAACAAGGTATATATATAGCAGTATGGTAATCCCTATGGGTATCTGTTTCCCACAGAAATACAGTTACACAGCGGACTACCCAATAGTTAGGACTGCAGCAATGTGGAATGAAGAACATCATCAGTGATCCTTACTAGACCTATCAAAAGCTTTTGATACAGTGTACAACTTGAGACCGTAAACTGCTCCCCACACACGCTATCCTGGTTCCATAGCTATTTACACAACAGAAAACAATCTGTTAGATGGCAAAGTAAGCAATCTGATAACCTACTCAACAACATAGGCGTTCCCCAAGGGTCTGTTCTTGGGCCCTTGCTTTTTAACGTATTTATTAATAACCTCTATAAAGGATCCTTGCAAAGTACACTCATTCAATATGCGGATGATTCAACAAAAATTACATCCTCTAACAACATCTTAGATCTCCTAAAGTTAACACAAAATGCATTTACTTCCATCAAATCCTGGCTTAATGAAGCTCAACTGCTACTTAATCCCAAAAAATCAAAACCTTTACTCTTCACAACCAAATCTCTAACTCTAGGCTTTAAAATATTCTCTCAAAACAATACAAAAACTGAAATTGTAAAAACAGCCAAACTACTTGGCATAACAACAGATGACAAACTATCCTTTGAAAATCATATACTCAGCTCAGTCAAAAAGACCCATTTTAAGCTTGGCAAACTCTACAGGCATAAACTCTATCTGGACAAGTCTATCAAGTTGAAACTAGCTAATAGTCTACTTCTACCCTCCCTCCCCTATGGTTACCCCATTTTCACTAACCTACACACATCTCTCCTGAACAAAATGCAGTGGTGTTATTATAAAATAGCCAAGTTTGTCTCCAACATGCCAACTCGTACACATCATTGTCTGGCCATTAAATCTATAAACTGGTTTGAGTTCCCTCATTACCTGCATTACTCCCAACTTACTCTCACCCACAAACTACCAAATAATCCAAACTTCTGCCCATCCCTTCAAACTATAATACAAACACACACCCCTACTCGGCATCTTAGGTCCTCTAACAAACAACTAACCATAACTAAACCCAACAAAAGAGCTGGACAACATCCCTATTCCCATGCCATTGCCAAACTTTGGAATGCGCTCCCTCTCTCTCTTACTCAACTAGACTCTTTAAAAACATTTAAATTTGCACTAAAAGAACAAAATTTGCACTAAAAGAACACTATCTCAGTAACCTTGTCTGTTCTTCTAGTCATATGATTAAACCACCTTAAATGTTTTGGCGACTATACACTACAAATACTTTTACTAACTTAATATAGTTGCAGTTTACACTGTCTTCGTATCCAATCTCTCTTGCTTTTCTTATTTCTGTGGCTGAATAAACAGAATTGATTAAACAGTACTCTTAATTATGAGAATATACAAACAGAATTACTAAAAATCTAAACACACTGGGTTTATTTTCTTGCATTGTATACCGCTATAATATGTATTTGTCTTGTATATCTACTTCAATTTGTATTATGTAAAAACTTTTTTGACTTTCAAAGTTAAGCTGATGTTATGTAAAAATTTCTGTGATTGTATGGGGCTTTTCTCCCTGGGCCTCCACTGAAAATGGGTCATTGGGCCCAGTGGGCATTCCCGGTCAAAATATAAATAAATTTAAGCATCATGCATTGCAATCTGGCTGGAGTTGTATGCATAGGCTTTCTCAAAATAGTGACCAAAGGTTGGTGATCAGTTTCGATTCGATCTGGATAGGTCGACCATAAATATAATCATGAAACTTTGAACATGCAACAATTGCCAAAAGCTCTTTCTCAAGCTGGGCATACTGCATCTTAGTCTGGGTAAGTTCTCGATGCATACGCTACTGGTCTAATCTCGAAGAATGACTGCACCTAGACCAAACTTGAAAGCATCACAGAAAAAGGTAACTGGTTTGTGAACACCATAGCAGCTGAGAGTTGGTGGATTAGTAATTTTCTGTTTCAGGACATCAAATACTCTTTGGTGCTGTTCTGACCATGACCAAATTACATCTTTGTGTGCCAGTGTCAGCTCTCTCAGCGGTTCTGAAAGTTGGCTTAAATCTGGAATGAACCTGCCTAAATAGTCGACCATGCCAAGGAAACGCTGTACGGCTTGGACATTCTCTGGATATGGTATCTCAAGAATTGTTTGCTTATAAGAATCTGGTCGTAAGCCTGAACTGATAAACAAATGACCAACATAAGTAACTTCTCATAGCCTAAACTTGCACTACTGAAGATTCAGCTTTACATTCATTTCACATGCACTTTCCAGAGCTTTCTTGAGGTTTCTGTCATGTTCGACTTCTCCACTGCCTCCTGCTAGAATATCATCTACTATAATAGCATATGGATAGCCCCAAAAAATTTGCTCCATCGAATGGTGAAAGTTCAATGACAGAATTTATTCCAAATGGCATTCTCGGAAATTTATATCTTCCAAATGGCGTACCGAATGTGGTCAACAATGAAGATTTTCGATCAAGCAAAATCTGCCAAAATGAACTCTTTCCATCTAAGACAGAAAAAACAAACAGTGGTGTTTGGCATGAAAGCAGCAATCTCCTCTACTGTACGCATTGAATGATGAGGCCTTTTTAATGCTTTGTTCAGATCTTTTGGATCAATACATATTCTGATATCATCTGAACTTTTCTTATGAGCTACAATCATGGAGGATACCCATTCAGTAGGTTCTTCTACTTGACAAATTACTACAAGGTGCACCCTTCTGTCTAGCTTGGTTTTGACTCTGTTCTGCATAGCTACTGGAACTTTCCGTGCTGGTCTAACAACTGGCCTGACCTCTGGATCTAACTTCATAAGGTACACAACTGGTAGTTTGTCTGCAAAAATATCAGCATACTCAGAAAATACAGTTTGGCCGATATTTGTGCTGTTGTCGTTCAGGCTTACATGGTGGACTTCTTTGTTAAATGAAAGCAGTCCCATGTTCAAACTGAATCTGAAGCCCAGTAATTAGTGCACGTGTCTCTTGACTACGTAAATCTTTAAGTCATAGCCGTTCCCATCAGAGTAACATGAAAGCATTACTGAGCCTTCACCACCATAAGCAACAAGCTTCGCACACCTTGTCATATCAAGTTGTTCTGCAACTTTTACTCTAGCAAACTTTTCTGCCGACATAATATTGCACGTTCAGCCAGTATCTACCTTGAGCTCTACAGGACTCCCATTAATCCAAACAGTACAGAAGATTTCGTTCTTTGCCCACAAATCTACTGCCTTGACTGTTTCACCAAGCACAGACACACCATCAATATAAAAAGTAGCATTGCAGCTTTCTAATTGATCAACTTGCCTCTTGGAATGCTCTTTTAATAAAAAAAAAAAATGTGCCTTATTTGACTTGCAAAATCTTTTGAAATTATTCCACTTACTGCAAGAATGACACTGCTGGCCAAACGCTAAGCACTTTTCTCATATGGGTTCATGATTACCCACCATGATTATGACAGCTGATTACGAGGTTTGCTATGGGTTTTGTTGACTCACCCTCTGTGCTTTGCTGCATGCACCTCAGGCCTTACTGAAGTAGCTCTGGATTTTGTAGGAACCACTCCCTTAGGCCTGTATCTTTTAACCTCATGCTGCATACTATCTACATGAGCTGTGGAAGGTACTGGAAGGCTTGCTTTCTCATTTGTATGCACACTTGTGTGCATTTCTGTAAGTTCGTATATCTAACAAATCTCAATGGCCTCAGCGTCAAATCATTGACTCAAACCAAAATCTTTCTCACTGTGTCATTATTAATACCACACACAAGCCTATCCTTTATCAACTCATCCCTCAAAATCACCAAATTTGCAAGTTTCAGCCTTACTTCTCAAGTCAGTTATATATGCTGCAAAAAAGTTTCACCAGGCTTTTGATCTCTTGTGTAAAATAAGTGCCTTTCCATTGTAATATTCATTTGGGGGTTACACATTTCACTAAATTTACGTTTTAAGCACTTAAGGTCTACCCGCGTTTCAGCCAGTACCACAATATGGCGAACTTCCCCCTCCCCTGAAAACACAGCAGGTACATACACAAATGAACGCTCTTTCAATGGCCTCTGAACCAGCTAAATTAAGCAGAATAAATGCTTTTGTATGTGCATTTTGTCAGAAAAAGCAGCCTGTATGAAAATATCGTACTCTTGCTCAAACACACTCTAATTTTTTCCAATATTGTTATCAAACACAAGCAGTGCGGGTCTGCAAAATCCTTCTGCCATGCCCACTGAATGCAATCTTGACCCTTATAATTATGTACAAATATTCGCACACACCAGGTACTTGTAATAATTTTCAAATGCACAATAAATTCTTTGAAAGACTATACTCTGCAAAATATTCTTTGAAATATCTGTATTTTGTGAAATTACTGCACTGTAATACTGCACACACTTGCAATCACTTTGGATACTTTGAATAGCATTAGTTAATGCGAAAAAGTAGTACATAGCGAAAAAATACAGTAGTTTTCCTTTTTTGTACATTTTATGTGATTCAGATATTGTTTCAAACGTTTTTGTAATTATTTCGAACATTTTTATCAATATGTCACAGTTTTGGACACTTCATTTAATAAGAAATTCGTTTTGAGCATTCTGAGTGCTTCATTTTATACCTGTAGCGAAATCATTTAAGCAAGTTTTAGCACTTTGAGTGCTTTCGTTTGGTATAATACAGAACTTCATCAGAATATCTAGCAGAAAAACAAACCGATAACTGACTCAACAAAATTTATATATATATATATATATATATATATATATATATATATATATATACATATATATATCCCATCATGTTGTGTCTTTCGGCGTATCCCGGTTAGGGGTCGCCACAGCGGAACTCCGGTCCGCTAATGTTTGGTAGTGGATTTTTACGTGCCGAGTTACCAGCCCTGACACACAACCTTCAACGAAGGCACGCTCATTCACGCATGCCTCCACACAGAAGACGCTCTAGCTGAGAATCGAACGAGACAACGTCTTGCTGTGAGGCGACAACGCTACCGCAGCACCACTACCGCGGGTTAAATATATATATATATATATATATATATATATATATATATATATATATATATATATATATATATATATATATATATCCCATCATCCACAAGTTAAACAATTATGCCTATCCTTCCTACTTAAAGGAATATTACTAAAATTAAAAGGAGGAGAAGAGGCGGAAGACATGGCTGAAGGCAGGAGGAGAGGAGAAAGGCTAGGACTGTGGTAGTGAGGGTCGGAACTTTGAATGTTGGCAGTATGACTGGTATAGGGAGAGAGCTAGCTGATATGATGGACAGAAGGAAGGTTGGTATATTGTGTGTGCAAGAGACCAGATGGAAGGGGAGTAAGGCTAGGTGCATCGAAGGTGGGTTCAAATTGTTTTATCATGGTGTGGATGGGAGGAGAAATGGCGTAGGAGTTATCCTGAAGGAACAGTATGCTGAGAGTGTTTTGGAGGTGAAAAGAGTGTCGGATAGAGTGATGTTTATGAAGCTGGAAATTGATGGTGTAATGATGAATGTTGTTAGTGCGTTTGCTCCACAAGTTGGGTGTGCAATGGATGAGAAAGAAAAATTTTGAAGTGAATTGGATGAAGTGGTGATGACTGTACCCAAGGGTGACAGAGTGGTGATTAGAGCAGATTTCAATGGGCATGTTGGTGAAGGGAACAGAGGGGATGAGGAAGTGACGGGTAGGTATGGTGTTAAACAAAGGAATGCAGAAGGTCAGATGGTAGTGGATTTTGCGAAAAGGATGGACATGGCTGTGGTGAATACGTATTTTAACAAGAGGGAGGAGCACAGGGTGACATACAAGAGTGGAGGAAGATGCACACAGGTGGATTATATCTTATGTAGGGGGGCCAGTTTGAAGAAGATTGGAGACTGTAAAGTGGTGACCGGAGAAAGTGTCGTTAGGCAGCATAGGATAGTGGTTTGTAGGATGACGCTGGTTATCAAGAAGAGGAGGAGGAGTGCGAGGCAGCACCAAGGATCAAGTGGTGGAAATTTAAAAAGGGTAATTGTGAGGTGGAGTTCAGGGATGAGTTAAGGCATGCACTGGGTGGCAGTGAAGAGTTACCAAATAGCTGGGTAACTACAGCAGAGCTAGTAAGGGAGACGGCTAGAAAGGTGCTTGGTATCACATCTGGACAGAGGAAGGACGACAAGGAGACATGGTGGTGGAATGAGGAAGTACAGGAGAGTATACAGAGAAAGAGGTTGGCAAAGAAGAAGTGGGATTGTGATAGAGATGAAGAAAGTAGGCAGGAGTATAAGGAGATGAGGTGCATGGCAAAGAGAGAGGTGTCTAAGGATAAGGCATATGAAGAATTGTATGAAAGGTTGGACACTAAGGAGGGAGAAAAGGACCTGTACCGATTGGCTAGACAGAGGGACCGAGCTAGGAAAGATGTGCAGCAGGTAAAGGTGATAAAGGATAATGAGGGAAACATACTCACAAGCGAGGAGAGTGTGTTGAGGAGATGGAAAGAGTACTTTGAGGGGTTGATGAATGAAGAGAATGAGAGGGAGAGAAGGTTGGATGATGTAGGGATAGTAAATCATGAAGTACAATGGATTAGCAAGGAGGAAGTAAGGATATCTATGAAGAGAATGAAGAATGGAAAGGCTGTTGGCCCAGATGACATACCTGTGGAAGCATGGAGGTGTTTAGGTGAAATGGCAGTGGAGTTTTTAACCAGATTGTTTAATGAAATCTTGGAAAGTGAGAGGATGCCTGAGGAATGGAGAAAAAGTGTTTTGGTACCGATTTTTAGGAATAACGGTGATGTGCAGAGCTGTAGTAAACTACAGAGGGATAAAATTGATCAGTCACAGCATGAAGTTATGGGAAAGAGTAGTGGAAGCAAGGTTAAGAAGGGACGTGATGATTAGTGATCAGCAGTATGGTTTCATGCCAGGAAAGAGCACTACAGATGCGATCTTTGCTCTGAGAGTGTTGATGGAGAACTACAGAGAATGTCGGAAGGAGTTGCATTGTGTTTTTGTAAACTTAGAGAAAGCATATGACAGGGTGCCTAGAGAGGAGTTGTGGTATTGTATGAGGAAGTCAGGAGTATCAGAGAAGTATGTAAGAGTGGTACAGGATATGTACGAGGGCAGTGTGACAGCAGTGAGGTCTGCGGTGGGAGTGACTGATTCGTTTAAGGTGGAGGTGGGGTTACATCAAGGATCAGCTCTGAGCCCTTTCTTATTTGCAATGGTGATGGACAGGTTGACAGACGAGATCAGACAGGAGTCCCCATGGACTATGATGTTTGCAGATGACATTGTGATCTGCAGTGAGAGTAGGGAACAGGTGGAGGAGACCCTGGAGAGATGGAGATAAGAGGAATGAAGGTCAGCAGGACTAAGACAGAATATATGTGTGTGAATGAGAGGGAGGATAGAGGAATGGTGAGGATGCAAGGAGTAGAGGTGGCGAAGGTGGATGAGTTTAAATACTTGGGGTCAATAGTTCAGAGTAACGGTGAGTGTGGAAGAGGTGAATAAGAGAGTACAGGCAGGATGGAGAGGGTGGAGAAGAGTGTCAGGAGTGATTTGTGACAGACGAGTACCTGTAAGAGTGAAAGGGAAGGTCTACAAGAGGGTAGTGAGACCAGCTATGTTATATGGGTTGGAGACAGTGGCATTGACAAAAAGGCAGGAGTTTGAGCTGGATGTGGCAGAATTAAAGATGTTAAGATTTGCACTGGGTGTGACGAGGGTGGACAGGATTAGGAATAAGTATATTAGAGGGTCAGCCCAGGTTGGCAGGTTTGGAGACAAAGCCAAAGCCAGAGAGGCACGATTACGTTGGTTTGGACATGTGCTGAGTATAGTGGGAAAAAGATGCTAAGGATGAAGCTACCAGGTAACAGGAAAAGAGGAAGGCCTAAGATAAGGTTTATGGATGTGGTGAGAGAGGACATGCAGGTGGATGGTGTGACAGAGCAAGATGCAGAGGACAGGAAGAAATGGAAACAGGTGATCTGCTGTGGCGACCCCTAACGGGAACAGCCGAAAGAAAATGATGATGATGAGTAAATAAATACCTATAAATATAGATAATACATTTGATAAAACATAAAAAGGCTGAAAACGTCATAAAATCCTATCTAAACTAAAACATATGTGTATATATATATATATATATATATATATATATATATATATATATATATATATATATATACACACACACACACACACACACACACACACACACACATACACACACACACACACATTTCTAGCATACATTTAAATGATTAAATAAATGAACAACTACATG
Organism: Protopterus annectens; assembly: GCF_019279795.1. Lineage (NCBI taxonomy): Eukaryota > Metazoa > Chordata > Ceratodontiformes > Protopteridae > Protopterus > Protopterus annectens. Next base: position 1,164,985,085 of record NC_056737.1, on the reverse strand, counting down.
AAGCCATCAGCTTTTAACCTAAGAATAGAACCAATTGATACATTCTTATTTAGCCCTGGTTGTTGGGATGGCATTAGTTCTCAATTGCCACCTCAACTCTAATAATTCTAAAAAATCATTTTAGGATCCCCTCTGTCATTCAAAAACACCTGTTCCAAAATGGTAAAACTAAAATAATGCCCTTCATTTTCCATGATATGTGAGGCAAGGGCATTTTTTGCATCCTTCTTTTTAATGTCATACTAATGCTGATATATTCTCATTCTTACTGCATTAATAGTTTTACCTATATAGAAACTTTTACAAAAGTTACACAGGGCAAGATACACCACACCTTTTGTACTACAGGAAAACTTCTGTTTATAGAAAATGTTTCCATAATTAGGTATTGAGACACTAGTCCCTTCTAAAATGTATTTACATTGCAAACGAAAAACACATTTTGACATTTTTCCTATCTCCAAACACCCTCTAGTATATTCTTCTCCAACATGTTTTTGAAACGCAAATCCTTTTTATAAACTATCTTAGGATTAAAACCCATCAGCTCATTAAATTCAGGGCTAAATAAAAATGTATCAATTGGTTCTATTCTTAGGTTAAAATGGCTTCATGTAGTTGTTCATTTATGTAATCATTTAAATGTATGCTAGAAATATATATATATATATATATATATATATATATATATATATATATATATATATATACATACACACACATGTTTTAGTTTCGATAGTATTTTATGAAGTTTTAAGCCTTTTTATGTTTTATCAAATGTATTATCTATATTTATAAGTATTTATTTACTAATTTTGATAATATTCCTTTAAGTAGGAAGGATAGGCATAATTGTTGTTTGATTAACTTGTGCATGATGGGATATATAGATATATATATATATATATATACATATATATATATATATATATATACATACACATATAAATTTTGTTGAGTCAGTTGTCTGTTTTTCTACTAGATATTCTGATGAAGTTTTGTATGATACCAAACGAAAGCGCTCAATAAACATCTTTTGTGGCTCTTCTGTCCTGCTGGGGTTTATTTTTACTGGTTTGCCTTTCATTCGTTTTTGTGGTTTGGAAATGGAGGAAGGAGGTACTGTGGATCCACCTACTTCGAACTTATTGGCATCCTCGCTACAAACCTTAAACAACACAGTGGGTAGCTTTGTGATTTTAATGGAGAGACTGACTCAACAGCATCGTCCATCCACATTGACACGACCTGATGGGTTTATTAACCAAGGTGTAGACGATGGGAGCTTCGACGAAGGGATTACTCCTGCCCAATGCCAACAGATTGGTGTTAGCCAATCGGACAGCTCGAATTTGCATATGGTTTCAAACGATGAACATAGAAGGGGCGGTTCCTTCTATAATGGAAGAAAATCTCTATCTCAGTGGCTTGAAACAGACAGTGAATGGCATTCCGGTAATCAGAATTATTCAAAAGAGTATAACAGAACATTGGACGAACAACTTAAACTGAGTCCTGTATACTAGAATATCGCAAATTACAACTTGAGAACAATTATTTAAAAGAATGTAAACGCCGTGAGGAAATTCCAAAAGGGCTTCAGTATTGGAAGTATCCATCTGGTTTAGTCAAGGACTCTTTACTACATGTAGAATTGTTGCAGTTATTCAACAGACATGGTTGCGATCTCTTGGACTGTCTCATTAAGGACAATTATAGGAAGGTTTCTGACCTTTTTGGTAAGGTTAAAAAGTTAGACAATGACATTAAGATAGATCTATTTCTGTACTTAAAAATAAAAAAGAAGAGAAATTGAAATGTGATGAGTGCGACTATGCACAGAGAAGAGCATACCCCCACCTGGACAATCAAAAAAACTGTTTTTTAACCATAATATAAACAATCAGATTGACATAAATGGTCAAAACGAAGAGATTCATTCAGGTCAACATAGCAATTATGATAACTACTTAGACCCTTTAGAATACCCCCCTCGAGGAGGTCCGAGCGACTGAGGAACCAGAGGGGAGGACCAGGTTACAAAAACTGGAATCACAGGGGCAGGGGGGAGGGGGAACAATTACTAAATATATCCTCCGAGACAAATGAAGTACAATTTAATTCCAATGTGCTGGCGAATGGCAACTGTAATGTTGATGATTTTTTTCTTATGGATTTTAATGAACAACATGTTGTATCATGCAATATTCTGATTAATGATTGTGGTGATTTTAAAATATATAATTACAGTGACATAGTTTTTCAGAACAGCCTTTCGAACATTTTTGAAAAAGGTTTGTCCTATGTCCCTAGTAGGAAGGGCACACTAGACGAAAGTCTTATTAAATTTAAAGTTATTTACATGTAAATTAAATTTAAAAATATTTTTCAAAGATAATTCTGAATTAAATATAGTAATCCCCTGAAATCTGAAGAAGAAATAAGGGATCTAGGGACCCAAGTAGATAGTCAGCTTTCCTTTGATAACCATGTTGCCAAAGTGATTAGAAAATCCTTCTATGTGACCCATCTGATCAAGAAAGGGCTCGCATCAAGATCTAAGGATGTAATGGTGCCCCTCTACTCTTCCCTCATCAGACCCATTATTGAGTACAATGCACCAATTGGAATGTACCTGGCTAGACATCTCCAGCAGCTGGAGAGACCACAGAGGTACCTAACCAAGAGGATTACTGGCCTCAAACAGTCGCCCTATGCAGCACGATTGAAAAAGCTAAGACTGTTCTCTGTTGCATACCGCTTTCTCAGAGGCGATCTCTGTCTAACATACAGAGCCATGTCCAACCTAGAATTGTTGAACATACTCCATCTTAAAACCAAATCTACTTGAGCTAAACTCTCTAGGGATATAAACCTCAACACAACAATGAATAGAACATGCTGGAGGGATAGATTCCCTTCGCAGAGACTTCCCTTACTATGAACAGGGTCCCGATCTACATAAGACAGAGCCCCTCACTATCACTCTTCAAGAGGAACCTTGGTGAGTGGATGGGTAACAAAGTTCACACCGGGGATCACACCAACAGCACTATTAGATAGGGGCCAAGGGTACTAGCTGCTAGTACAAGAGTCTAGGGAACTACTAAAGGGGCGGTGAATACCACACAACGTGGCTGGGCTAATATATGCCTTCAGGCAGATAGCCCAGTACCAACCTATGAACCTATATAGGAAGGGAAACATGTAAGAAACCTAGTCTGTTTAATCCTCCATTACATCCTGTCATACAGACTTTTGAAAGAATGTGTGAACATGATACACGACAAATGTTTAAAATGGAAACACACAGTGAAACGCAAGGCAACCTAAATTTAGAATCACAATTATTAAATGCGGTCTGCAATAATAGAAATATACGTGTTATGAAACCAGACAAAGGGGTGGTTTAGCTATTATGAATGTTAATACATATGTAGAAAAAATGCTTGGGTTGCTATATAATGACACATACACAGAAATTAGTTTAAATGAGAAGAACATTCTTTATAGAAAAGTTGATATGGTCTTGGATGAGCTTTTATTTAATAGGGAAATTAGTTTGGAGGAACATAATTTCATGTCAGTTAAAAATCCAAAAATCCCAACCATATTCAGTATACCCAAGCTACATAAAGACCTTGTTGCCCCCCCCCCCCTCTTCATCCTATTGTGGATGCAAAGGCTTCAAAGACTTATTTTATAGCTAAATCATTGATGTACAGTTAAAAGACATTTTGTTAAACTGTACATGGATAGTAAAGGACTCTTGGGATCTCCTTAAAAAACTTGACAAAGATATGTATACATATGACCTGTCCCTTATTACCATGGACGTTAGGGACCTTTTCTCAGTGATCCCGCATGCTACAGGGATTGAGTGGTTTTATCTATATTTATGTAGATATACCACTATTAGACATGACCGGATCTCAACACTTAGAACTTTGATGGAACTAATACTTGATACAAATGTCCTTGTTTTTGAGGGACAATTATTTAAACAAGTAAAGGGAGTAGCAATGGGAGCCATTTGTGCTCCCATTTTTGCAAATACTGTCTTAGCTTTCTGGGAAAGGGAGTTTGTGTTTACTAGTACTTTTTCGGGGTACTGGAAGTATTATTGCAGGTACCTTGATGATGTTCTTATATTCTGGGACAATAGTGAGGAAGAATTACAGCACTTTTTGTCCTTTTTGAAAGAAAGTACAGACTTCCTTGATTTTATACACAGTCTTAATAAACAGGCTATTAATTATTTAGATATCACTATTTCAAAGGTGAGAGAAGATCAGGCCTTCAAGACAACATTATATAGAAAGCCGACCTATTCTAATACTTTACTTCATTACAACAGCTTTCATCCAATACATCAAGAAAGGGCCTTAGTAAAAGGGCAATCGGTACATCTTGCAAGAATGGTGTCAGACTGGGATGATTTTCTTCATGAAATTCAGATATTAGAAGATATGCTTTTACATAGGAACTATCCCTATGATTTTTTACATCCTTTACTACAAGAAGTGGTTAAAAAGAGGCAGAGAGGTATTTTATCACCTCTACTGGGGAAAGGTACTTCATTCGATATGGCTAACAAAGAGAATGATAAAGAACGTAACACTAGTTTTTCTGTTACAGGTGTCTTTAGTTATAATAAAAAATTTAATAATATTTGTGAAATCTTGCAACAAAATTGGAATATATTTAATATTGATCCTGAATTTAATGAGCTGATGGGTTTTAATCCTAAGATAGTTTATAAAAAGGATTTGTGTTTCAAAAACATGTTGGAGTAGAATACTAGAGAGTGTTTGGAGACAGGAAAAATGTCAAAATGTGTTTTTTGTTTGCAATGTAAATACATTTTAGAAGGGACTAGTGTCTCAATACCTAATTATGGAAACATTTTCTATAAACAGAAGTTTTCCTGTAGTACAAAAGGTGTGGTGTATCTTGCCCTGTGTAACTTTTGTAAAAGTTTCTATATAGGTAAAACTATTAATGCACTAAGAATGAGAATATATCAGCATTACTATGACATTAAAAAGGATGCAAAAAACGCCCTTGCCTCACATATCATGGAAAATGAAGGGCATTATTTTAGTTTTACCATTTTGGAACAGGTGTTTTTGAATGACAGAGGGGGTCCTAAAATGATTTTTTAGAATTATTAGAGTTGAGGTGGCAATTGAGAACTAATGCCATCCAACAACCAGGGCTAAATAAGAATGTATCAATTGGTTCTATTCTTAGGTTAAAAGCTGATGGCTTCATGTAGTTATTTGTTTATTTATTTAATCATTTAAATGTATGCTAGAAATGTGTGTGTGTGTATATATATATATATATATATATATATATATATATATATATATATATATATATATATATATACATACATATGTTGTAGTTTAGATAGGATTTTATGAAGTTTTAAGCCTTTCTATGTTTTATCAAATGTATTATCTATATTTATAGGTATTTATTTACTAATTTTTATAATATTCCTTTAAGTAGGAAGGATAGGCATAATTGTTGTTTGATTAACTTGTGCATGATGGGATATATATATATATATATATATATATATATATATATATATATATATATATATATATATATATATCTACACATATAAATTTTGTTGAGTCAGTTGTCTGTCTGTTTTTCTACTACATATTCTGATGAAGTTTTGTATTATACCAAATGAAAGTGCTCAATAAACATCTTTTGTGGATCTTCTGTCCTGCTGGAGTTTATTTTTACTGGTTTGCCTTTGATTCGTTTTTATAAGTTTTAGCACTTGGAATTTGTTTCTGACCTGTTTTGCGAGTTGTTTGAGCAGTTGGGACGATCCACTCTTGTACATTCCTCCACTTCTAACCAGTTGCCTCATGGCTGTGACTCTGGATCCAACTTCTGACACCATGTTGCTCACATTACATGCATTATGAAAATGATGAGGGTTGGGTGTTCGTTTAAGTAGTTTACTGTATACAAACATCAGGATGGATGGCAGGAACATTAAACTTAAATGAACCAACTGAATGACTACAAACATGCTGTCACTCTGGCTGCTCACTCAAAATGGCACTCTTGCCTGCATGTGCTCAGTACTTGTATGCACGTGCCCACTGACTGGAATGCTTCTTAAAGGTATATTAAACACACTGATCTACATAAAAGACAGCTGTGGGGAATATACAGTGAGATTTCTTAGTTACAGTTTAAGGTACAGAAATGTTAAGTGTAAAGGTAGAGTAACTTTGAAGGTGGAGTTTAGGTTTAAGTATGGGGTGGGTGGTTAGCCTGCTGTAGTGCATGAGCACAAGTTATTTAGCAGGTGTTTCTTTAGTGATGTTTTGAAGACATGCAGTGTATTCTACCGGTCTTATTTCCGGGGGGATTGGGGTCCAGATTTTTGCTACCTGGTTAGGGTACAGTGAGTCTCTTTCGCTGTTTGAGTTTGTGATGGATAAAAGAGCTTTGTTGCTCGATTGCAGGGCTCGAGTAGTGATATAGGGTTGTAGCATTCCTTTTAGAGCTGGACATTTTCCTGGGGAGTTTACTGGTTTATGGGCTGTAATAAGTTGATGGCAGCTAAGGAGGTTTTTAAGTTCTAACCAGTTTAGGTTTTTTAGTGATAGAGAATGGTGTTTTTTTGTTCAGGATTCTTTGTAGCAAATTTTGCAAGTTTGTTTTAGGTCATCTCTTGTTTAATGTTGATGGTTAAGTTAAGATTTGTAGAGATGGGTGAGGCATAGAGAAGGGATGGAAGCAAGTATGTTTGTGCATTTTTTTTTCTGGAGCAACTAGTGAGGACTTTTCTAGCCCTGTAGAGAGATCCTAGTTTCCAGTTTGTTTTTTTGATGACCAGGAGCAGGAGTTGGTCGTATCAGAAACCTTCAAGCATTACTCCAAGGAGTTTTGTCTGTGTGACATTCTATTTTCGTTTTGTTGGCTGATAGGCTATGAAAAGACTACTTTTGGCTTGAGTGGCTTTAAGAATTGAAAAGCATCAGTTGTGTTTTTTAGCATTTAAGAGCAAGTCTGAGCCATCTATCCATGATTCTATGGCTAGAAAGGCCTTTTGGGTGTTTTCTTGTAGAAAGGTTAGTGTTTGGTTGAGCAGATGAGAGTGGCATCATCTGTATATTGTGCCATGACAGGTTGTTTCGTGAAGATTGCTGATAAAGATACTGAAAAGTAGACGTCCTAAAACTGATCCCAAAGGGACATCAACTGTGACTGAGGAAATCAGAACAGTCTTGTTGAGATTTCAAAGCTTGTTTCCTATTGGGCAATTGGATAAGTAGCTGTGGAACTAGTTTAGTGATGGGATACTGAGGCCTAGAGATGCTAGTAACTCAAGGAGTTTCTGGTGTGATACAGTATCAAACACTTTGGATAGGTGTAGTAAGACTGTTGAGATTAGGTAACCATTGTTGTTTTGAAGATGATTAACTGTGTTTGCAAAGTTTAAAAGGGCAGCAGTTGTGCTATGATTAGGCCGAAAGCCATGTTGAGTCAAGGAGAGTAGGTTATGGTTGGTGAGGATTTGAACTGGGTGTGGATACATTTTTCAAACATCTTGGATAGGGGTGGGACGATGGGTATTGGATGGTAGATGGTTAAGTAAGTAGAACGTCTGCTTTTATGTAGGGGTATGATGTATTATATTTTCCAGATGGTGGGGATATTGTCTTCTTTTACGGATTCATCGTAAGTACGGACACTGGGAATGTTACAGATTCTGCTACTATTTTCAGCTACTCTGCTGATAATTTTTTTGGCTTTCAAGATGATTGGTTTCATTTCTAATAGGTATTTTTTTATTGTTGAGGTAGGTACGCTCTCAAGTTTGAAGAGTACTTTGTTGTTGGTAGGGGGGCGTGGAATAGTGAGGGGTGATGTGGAGTTTTGCTTGGTTAGTGATAAGACAAAATTTACAAAGTCAGTGTTGAATTCAGTTGTTGTACTACCTGGGTATTTAGAGGTTATGATGGGCTGGGATGTAGACAGTTGTCCAGTGTTTAGCAGTGACTTTACAGACTGCCAAAACAGCTTGGGGTTATTTTTGTGGCTATTTTGTTAGTATGTAAAACATTTTTTTCTTGTCATGTAGTTTTTATTTTTTTGTGAGATGTCTGTGACATCTATAATCCTGTAGTGTTAATTGTTTTTTATATGTTTTCCAGGCTCGGTCTCTATTTAATAGTAGTTGCTTAGATGTCTTTGTTAGCCAGGGTGCTGGAATGGATTTGACTGTCTTGTTTCTGAGTGGGTCTTGCTTATTTAGGAAGATATGATTAAAATGACTAACTGCTTCAGCTAGTTCTAATGTTTTTAGGCAGTTACAGTTATATTACTTTAGAGCTGTAAAACATTCAGGGTAGAAATTCTGCAGATTATGGACTTGTTTGTATGTTACTTGCTTCTGAAAGTTTAGCTGCTGTCAGATAGTTTAGGTCAGGTGAGGTACTTGTTTGTTTCCAGTTAATATTTATGTCACCTAAGACTACGGTCTCTTTTTTAATACTGTGATACAGCCACTGAAGGACTTCTTCAATTGGGGCTAGATTGTTTCCAGGAGGAAGGTATAGTCCTAATAGGCAGACTGATGTACTGTTATTGAGCTTGAGATGAGTAATGAGAATTTCAGCGTTCTGAAATTTTGGGGTAGATTCAGGATGCTGGATTATTTCCAGGGTGCTTTTAAAAATTATTGCTACTCCATCTCCACTTTTTGTTAGTCTGTCTAACCAGATTATGTTATATCCGGGGGAGTATGATCTTTAAAATAGAACTTTCCAAACTTTCTCTAGCAATACCTTTCCTGGACAGGGCACACTTAATAATGGTGTCCCTCAATGATGTGTATTATGACTTTTATTATTGTCATTGTTCATAAATTGAGATAAAAGTGGAACTCCCTCAGCACATGCAGATGACATTCTGTAGCTGAAATCCTCCAAAACTCAAACTTCCCAGACTAATCTGTAAGAAAAATTTGCCTTGGTCTCTAAACAGCTTCAAGCAAATAGACTCTCAGTCAACTCTACGAAAATTAATGCAATGTTATACTCAAGCCCCAAAAAGCTCTCTGCTATACTTGACATGCTAATTCAGGACCTTGGACTTAATTCAGATCCTTCCCTAAATGTCTCCACCCTTACTGACATTATAACCTCTAAAGCTCTCCTTCGACTTCAGCGTTATCATCACTTCTCCCACCTCCTCTCTCCAGTTTCACACAAAGCCAAAGCAAAAATATCTTAATACCAAAACTGAAATATGGGTTACCTCTATTAAGCATGCACAACTGTCAAAAGCTGCAAGAAACTGGATTAAAAATACTGTTCTCTCCTGTCAAAATACACATCATTGCAACTTACTGAATATGCTTCACTGACTCCCTGTTCCTAATAGGGCTACCCTTCTATTAGAGACAATTAGTATTTAAAATTATTCAATTAGGCTACTGGCCACCTCTGAAAAAAAATTGTCAAAACTACTCAGTAGCAGCCAAGATGATGTATTCATACTCACCAGACCAAGATTTAAACAGGCCATTTCTAGAATCGGCTCTGCCACTTGGAAACACTTGCAAAAAAAGCTAACTTTAATACCACTCTTGACCCATTCAAAAAATCTCTGAAATAATTAATTTATAAAGAATCCAAATGCTCTTGCTTCTGAGACACAAGCTAACTATATTTCTGGACATTAAACGTAACTTTCTTGACACATGTGCTGCATAGCATTTCACTGATCTATATAAAGGTGTGCAGACCAGGAAATGGATATATTACATAGAGTGCATCGTTATTCACAACCTCGTAGCTGTACGACTCAGCTGAATACATCTAATTTTTAATTTTATGTTTTATATCTACCTTGAACTTTAATGTTTTTACCCAGGTCATGACTGAAAAGGGTCAACTGACCACCTCACTTACCTGACAGACAATCTGTAAATTATAATACAAAATAATAAAAAAACTACCTCTGAGAATAAAGTTGCCACACTGTCCAAATGTAGAAAAAATATGTAAAGAAAAAATGTGTAGGCAACACACACGGCACTTATAAAATAAAAAAAAAACATGTATTTCAGTGCAACTAATATGTGCTTTCTCATGGATATACCATGCTTCATCAGACTATACAAGTTTCTAACTAACCACGCCAATTAAATACTTGCAATCAAGCCAACAAACATAGTATCATGGTAACCATGAACCAACATCACAATTAACAATCTTGGAGCTTCCTTTTAAACTCACTATCAAACATCTATAACAGCAATTAAAGTGAAATAAGCTTTTAAAACACACAGCAAAACATAGTACCAAAAGTCAATACATGTAACACAAACTAATAAAAGCATTATAAGTTTGATGCTGCTATATTATGTTAAAATAGTTCACTGAAAAGTTAAGCGTCACCACAGCTTTAACATTGCTCGATCACTTACATTTCAGTAAAACTCAATTATAATCGTTGAATCAAGGCTCCCTAATCTAAAAATTAGAATGTTCCATAAATATAGCTTCAGCAACATCCATCCGAAATTAGCTAACGCATTATTGTAACAAATCGCATCTAGGCAGGAAATTGAAGGCATAATGTTAGATGTACTTAATAAAAAACTTCAAATTATCCTGCAGTAATGTTCTATACTCCACCAATGAACTTATATCTGTGTTTTAATAATTATGGAACTACTACCTTAAAGCAGTAATAACCTCTATATCTCACATCCATTACTACCCGCTTCGAACATGCCAGAAACTCTCCCGAGAATAGCTTGTTGTCATGGCAACCAATAGAAATAAATATTACTTAAAAACGTAGAAATTGGTGGCTATAAAACCATATAGCTAATCAAAATAAATTAGAGCAATGGAACTAATGGAGTAATTTCCTACTCTTTAAAAATGGTTTCATAGAAACCATGTCATTTAATCCAAAACCTTTGTTGGCCTATAGTCGTATAATTCACTTCTGTCTGCTTCCTAAACCTGATTCTTGACGTCTCCTACTCTCCCCATCTGTTTTGACAATCTGCAATACTGAAAATTTGAAAACACGTCCATTTACCATCAACATATTGTGCTTTGTTATAGCACTTCTATCTTGTACATTATTAGACATGTTCTCTCATCTTGTCTCTTAACATACGAGTAGTCATACCTATGTAGAATGCGGAGCATTCTACACATCTCGCCAAATATATGACATTTCCCATAGTGCAATCAGCACAACAAGTAAAATAAGTCATCTCAGAAGTGTCGGGATGCACACAAATATTATTGATGGAAATGTATTGGCAGAAGTTACAATGTCCACATTTAAAGGTCCCAGTTTTTGAGATTCCAAGTTCAGAATTATTATGATGCCTGTTACACAGATGTCTTTTGACAGATTTCATGTTATTATAAGTTATATCTGGTCTATCACCCACCAACTCTCTAATCTTCTCATTGGGTATCAAAATATGGCAATTACGCTTTATTACCCTCAAAATGTCTTTATTATCGAAGGTATAAGGTATACATAGTCTGCATCTATTAGGTAAGCTCTGATGCCTAATACCCTTATTGCCGTCACCATCTAAGTTAGAAAAAAAGAAGTTATGTACTCACCATAACGTTCCATCTGAGTAGGTAACTTCATTTGTCATCAACCTGTGGGTATCGGACCCGACCTGGATCCGAGCTGGCAGCTTTCCAAGCTAGAGATCCGAGCTCCAAGCTCCTCCCCCATACCCATAATACCCTGCCACCTCCTTCCAATCCCCAGATCGCATTTGCCCATCTATATAACCTTAACATGACAAAAATACAACCAGGAGAATCCTAACCCAAGGATTAACAAATGACCTGGACAAACCATCCTAGTGTTCAGGAAACCAAAGAACCAGGTTAACGGGAAGGAGAGAGGGTCGTTTGATGACAAATGAAGTTACCTACTCAGATGGAACGTTATGGTGAGTACATAACTTCTTTATCTGAAGTAGGAAACTTCATTTGATCATCAACCTGTGGGACAGAGTCCCCAGCTACCAAAAACCTGGCAGGTCCTCAAGGAAGGATATTCCGGAGCACTGCAGAGCCAAAAGCCACCCTTCCTCTAGACCTAAATCCAATTTATAGTGAGAGATAAAGGTATGAGAGGATGCCCAAGCAGCCGCAGAACAAATGTCATCCAAGGGAATTCTCGACCAGAATACAGCAGATGTAGCCATAGAACGGGTAGAGTGAGCGTGAACCCCAGTAGACTCTGGCAGGCCAGATAGTTTATATGTGAGCAGAATGCAATTTGAAATCCATCCGGCCAAAGTCACCTTCGACACAGGCTTACCCAAGAAGGGTTTAGCAAAAGAGACAAAGAGCTGATCAGACTTGCGGAAGGCCACTGTTCTGTGTAAATAAAAACTTAACTGTCTATGAACATCTAACAAATGAAGTTTGTACTTCCCTTTGTTTTGATAGAGAAAAAAATTGGGAGATTAATGGACTGACTGATGTTCGTCTCAGAGGCCACTTTAGGTAGGAAAGATGTGTTCGTCCTGAGAGAGATCCTGTCCTTATGGAAAACCAGATACAGGGCACTAATACAGAGAGCTTGAAGCTATGACACCCTTTTAGCTGAGGTAATGGCTACCAAAAAGGGAGTTTTCCAGAACAAAAAATTCAAATCAACAGAAGCTGCAGGTTCAAAAGGAGGTCCAGTTAGAGCTTGAAGGACCAAGGTTAGATCCCATGGAGGGATGGGGTTCCTAACAGGGGGTCTCAAGAGAAACGTACCTTTCAGAAAGGTCTTGCAAATCTTGGTGGAAGCGAGGGGACTGAGATTATCTCCAATGTGAAAATGTGAGATGGCAGCCATTTGAACTTTTACAGTAGAAGAACTGGCCCCTTGCTGAAAAATATATGCTAGCAAATCGAGCACTGCTGGGATGGGAGCAGTGAAAGGGTCTAAATTCCTATGAGATGTCCAAATAGAAAACTGCTTCCATTTACTATTGTAAACCTTCCTGGTAGAAGGCTTATGCGTCACCACCAGGATACATCTAACTGCAGACAAGATACTGGGAGTCCTAGCAACTAATGGAACTGGATCAACCACACTGAGAGCTTGAAATCGACCAGGTTTGGGGGTTTCAATCCCGAAGGATGAGATATTAGATCCGGGATGGGATGAGATATTAGATCCGGGATGGGATCCAAGATCCAGAGAGGAGCTATAAGATGAGACCGCAGGCACGGGAACCAGGTTTGACGAGGCCAGAATGCGGCTATGAGGATAATCTTGTTCCCCAACTGACGAGCTTTCTGTAAGAATTTCGTTATCAATGGAAGAGGGGGATAAGCATACAGAAGACCGGGTGGCCAAGCATGGACTAGAGTGTCTCTGGGGCTTTCCCCCGGAGGGGGAATTAGAGCGAAAAACTCGCTGCACTTCACGTTGGAAGGTGACGCGAAGAGATCGCAGCAAGGCTGACCCCACTTGCAGAAGACCTGTTTCGCTACTAAGGGATTCAGAGACCACTCGTAAGGTGAGAGGATAGTTCGACTCAGTTTGTCCGCTAGGATGTTGGACCGACCTGGAATGTGCATTGCTAACAGAAAACGGTTGGTGGAAATCGCCCAATCCCAAACTCTCATGGCTTCTCGACAAAGAGGGTAAGACCTGGTCCCCCCCTGTTTGCTGATGTACCAGACCACCGACATGTTGTCTGACTGAATCGCAATAGTCCCTGGAGGGAGAAAGGCATGAAGGGCTTGCAATGCTAGAAGCACCGCTCTCATCTCCAGAACAGTGATATGCAGAATGATCTCTGAGTCCACGTACCTTGAACAGTTCTGCCCATGTAATGCCCCCCCCACCCAAGGCGAGAAGCGTCCGTGGTCACCGTGGCTTGGGGTTGTGGCATAGCAAACGGTCGTCCTTCCCGAAGCTCTCGAGAGTGGAGCCACCACATGAGGGAATTTCTGCAAACTCTGCTGAGAGGAATTGGTAAGTCCAACGGGTGGTGAAGGATGGACCACTGAACCTGCAATGTTCACTGGAGAATTCTCATGTGCAAGCAAGCTAAGGGTGCGAGGTTGATTGCAGCTGCCATGGAACCTAGAGCTCTCAGGACTAACTCTGCTGACAGGGCAGGTGACTGAAGAAGGGCTAAAACATGTAAGGCCAAACTGCAAAGTCTGTCTGACGTCAAGAAGGCCTTGGTCTGAAGCATGTCTATCCTGGCCCCTATGAACTCCAAGACTTGAACTGGTTGGAGGGATGACTTCTTCTAGTTTATGGTGATCCCCAAATGGGACGCTAGAAGTAGGAAACAATCCCTGGCTAAGCAGAGTAGATGCCTGGTGGGGGCGGTAAGGAGGTAGTCGTCTAGGTAAGAAAAGACCTGTATTCCCTGAAGTCTCAGGTGGGCCGCTACAACTGCCATGACCTTGGTTAACACCCTGGGGGCTGTGGTGAGACCGAAGGGTATGACCCTGAACTGGTAATGACTGGCCCCTAGCCGGAAGCGGAGAAACCTCCTGGAATGCCTGCCCATGAGAATGTGATAGTACGCATCCTTGAGGTCTATGGAGCACATCCAGTCCTTCTCCTGCAGCAGGGGCAGAATGGATAGAAGCGTGACCATCCGGAATTTTTCCTTGGCAATGAAGAGGTTCATTGTTGAAAGGTCGAGGATCGGCCTTAAGTCCCCGGTCTTCTTTGGCACCAAAAAGAACCTGGAGTAATTGCCTAATTCGGATTGTCCTGGGGGGGGGGGGGTGCTGGATGGCTCTTTTTACTAGCAGCTTTTTTACCTCTAAAGCTGCAGCCTCCCTCTGACTGGGTGGTACATCGGGAAGGCGCCTCGACTGAGGAGGCAGATTTATGAAAGGGATAGAGTAACCTCTGGACATTATTCGAAGCACCCAGCGATCTGATGTTATGGACTCCCACTGGGCGAAGTGCTTCAAAAAAACGCCCCCCGACTACCTCCAGAGAGGAGCAGTCGGACAACCCCTCAGGGCTGCTGCGTGGGTTGGTCAGAAAAAAGTTCCCGTGACCCAAAATTTTTCGGCCCCCCCCTCTGCCTCTGGGCGGGCATGCACCTTCTCCACCTCTACCTCTGAAGGACGAAGGGTCCGCAGCGTAATGGGATTGCTGAGACTTCCGGAACCACATCTTCTTTTGTCCTCTCTGGTTCCTAGAAAAGGACCTTTGAGGAGCCGAGAAGCAGACTCTGACGGCAGACAGTGTCTTCCCATCTTTCTCGCTCTGAACCAATGTGTCGTGGGCGGTCTTCCCAAACAGAGTAGAACCGAAGGGTGCGTTCGTGAAGGACGCCTTGAAAGGTTCCACAAAGCCGGAGCCAGGCGTGATGCCTTAGGGCGATACCGGACCCGCTGACTCTAGAGGATCCTTCCGTGGCATGGGAAAGTAGCCGTACAGAAATGTTAGAAACAGATTTCAGAGTGGCCATGAGAGCCGAGAAAGACCGTTTTCCACGGCCGACATGGACTCAGGGGGAGACTCAGCATATTCTTTTACCAGATCCCACTGAAGTCTAAACACATGGGCCAAATAATTCAGCACCCTTATAGAAAAGGTAGCCAAAGCAAACATCCGCTTCCCGATACGATCCATCGACCGAGACTCCTTATCAGGGGGGATGGATCGAGGAACTATCCTGAGCAAGTTCCCTCTTGGTGGCTGCCGCCACCACCATGGCATCTACCGGGGAACCCTTACTCCAAGCCGTACTGTCCACAGGGGGACTAAGAATCCTGTCTGGCCTCCTGGGGATTGGCTCTACAGTGTCTGGTTCCTTCCACGCCCTGGTAGTGATGAGGTCAACCAGGGGGTGGGCCGGAGGGGACACCCAAGAGGTAGACGGGCCTGCAAATGCCTCCAGGAACACAGACTCATCCAAGGAAGGTTTTTGGGCTGACCACCCCCTCTTTCGGCGAAGCATTTCCATAATGTCTCCAAAGGAGACATCCTCGGGGGGGGTTGACCTGGGGTACCTTCCCCTTCCTCCAAATCGGTGTCCTCAGTGAGGGACTCAGGGGAGTCCAAGTGCCTCCTCTTACACTTAGGTTTGTGAGGGACCTCCTCCGTGGGACTATCCGAGGAGGGCTCGCTAACAGGGCCATGTTCCACCAGCGGAACGGGCTGGGGCATCAATGCAGGCTGTCCCTGGGACTGGATGATGGAAGACAAGCCCAGCTGCAAGGGAGTGGGGGCGGAATCCGAAGAAAGAGTAGGGGGTCTCGAACCTCTCGAGAGAACTCTCTCCACCACGTCGACAGCCGAGGGTGAACCAATCTCTCTGGGCTCCATGGTTAACACCCTCGGATCCGGCGCAGGGATCAGCGTCAGAGCCGAAGCGCTCGGACCCAAGAGGGAAGTGTGCTCCGACCGAAACGGAACTGAGAACACACTGGCCTCCCCGGATCCGACGCACGGCTCTCGGCCCCGAGAGCTCGGATCCGAAAGGGGATCTGACAAACTCGAGGGCATGGCCGGCGTCAAGGTAGCTATAACCGTCGGCGCCGACTCCCTGGCTCTGGGACTCCTCGGATTCGAAACCCGATAGTGGATCGCAGAAGGAGATATCGGGGAAAAGAGTGGGGCTGAACTCCCTCCGGGGGCGGGGGGGGCAGCAGCACTCCCATCTGCAGATGGGTTTGGAGGAAACGACACATCATCCAGTCCATATCAACGTTGGAGAGACTGCGGGTCGACCTAGAGGCCGCCGAAGCTGGCTGGGAGGGCCACTGTGATGACCTCGAAGATGGTCGGGCCTCCTCCTCCAGCTCGAAAAGTGGAGAACGGAGCCGAGGGGAGGAAGGCCCAGAGATCTTCTGAGGTGAGGAGAGCAGCTTGGCAGGCGGGGCTGAGGGGGCAGAGTCGGCCCGCCGCTTGTGGCTTCTATGCCTCTCTTTCTCCCTCTCTCTCTCTCTCCTCTCTTTCTTCTCTTTCCTAGAGTCCCTCTCTCCCTGGGAAGAAATGGGAGGTTGAGTCCCAGCTAAGGGAGAGGGAACAACAGGCTGAGCAGCCGCGGCTGTAGCCACTGAGGGAATGGAGGAGGAAGCCAACTCCGCGGGTAGAAGACCTGCCAGCATCAGCTTATTCCTCCTATCCCTCAGGGCCCGGGGGTTAAAAGCTGCACAAATTTGACAGCCAGAAGACAAATGCGGTACCCCTAGGCAGAGGACGCACTGAGTGTGGCCATCCGCTGGGGAAAGCTTATGGCCACACTCAGTGCACTTAGAAAAAATGGCCTTAGGGGCCTCGGCCATAGTACCTAATCTAAAAACACACATGCCACACACAAACACCTAAGTGGAAAAAGGGGGAATTACTAGGCTTAAACTACGAGGGAACGAAAAGGGGTTTAAACTAGGGAATTAACTGTCCACACACACAAAAACTAATAAGATTTTGAGAACTTTTTTTTTTCATATATACTCACAGATCGCCTAACGCTAGGAGCTCGAGAACCCGTGCTTGACAAAGCCGCGGCAAACGAGAACTGGGGATTGGAAGGAGGTGGCAGGGTATTATGGGTAAGGGGAGGTCGGATCCGATACCCACAGGTTGATGATCAAATGAAGTTTCCTACTTCAGATAAATGGTTTTCCCAACGTAACCCTATCTGATCTGACCTTTCCAAGGACATTATTGCAGTTTGCTTCTTTATAGCTTATTTGCAAAAATTGTCTCAAATTTTCTTCAAAATGTGGTTATCACTGTCATTAGTTGTTAATCTCGAAATACGCAAAACCTGACTCTTCATGATCATTTTAAAAACATATGGTGGATACATGCTACTTTCCAAATAGCAATTCTTCTCACATTTCTTTCTATAAGGTACAGTAGCTAAAGTGGCTCCATCTTTCTTAATTAAAACAACTAAGAATTCTATCTCCTGCAATGATATATGTGATGTAAACTTTAGAAATGATGTGGAGCCCTGTAGATAATCTATGTATCCTTCTAGTTCAGACCTCGGGCCTCGCCATATGAAAAAAATATCATCTACAGATTTTTTATATGTGGTTAAGAACTTAGAATAATGACTATGTACTAGCGCTATATTGGCTTCCCAATGCGCCAAGACCAAAGTGGCATATGTATTGGCACAAGGTGTCTCCATAGCTACACCCACTGTCTGAAGATAATAACTTCCATTAAACATAAAGGCTTTATTCTGTAATACCAGTTCCACTAACATGCATAAAGTATGAACATTATTAGTGGAAAGGTCATTTATAGTAATCAAGTAATCTAAGCCTATGTTGTTCGGTATACATGTAAACAGTGAACAGACATATAATGTGACTAAGAACTCCATGCCTCGCAGTAGACGAATTTGCAAATCTTGGTGTAAAGAAAGCAAAAACATTTTAGTGTCCTGCAAAACTGTAGAAATTTTTGGCAAAAAGGGATGTAGAGTCTTTTCCAGATAGATAAAAATAGGCTCCGTGAGCCAGCCATTACCAGAGACTATCGGCCTATAAGGCAAATTTGTCAAATACTTATGAATTTTAGGTAATCCTTTGATAAGGGGTATGGTAGGTGTATCTATATGAAAAAAATGAAATAACTCCTTACTAATGTACCTACATACAAAACTATCAAAAAGCTCATCATGAACATTGGTATTGATCTTATGAACATCCATTAAAGTAATAGGCTGCTAAGTAGATCGATCGGATAGTATGACAAGCATAGCTTTCTCATAGTCTAAACGATTGATTACCACTACAGTTCCGCTTTTATCGGCTGGGCAGATGGTAATCTCTCTATTATTTTGCAACTCTCACAATGCCCTATGCTCCTTCTTTTGAAAAATGATGGAATTTCCTACTTCTATTAACTGTTCTGGCATTGATCTCATGTAAGTTGTGTTTACATGACTTCAAAAAGGCTTCAACCTGTGTGTCTACAGCAGGAATAAAAACACTCTGTTTCGAGTATCATACATAAATGTGCCATTGCCAATTAGCGAACTGGGAGAGTTTCGGAGTCCACCACCATGAGAGAACAAGCGGCGGAAATAATCCAATGACTGGAACAGTACCCCATCAGTCATGAGTTTTTGGACTCAGAAGAAAATGACTTAATTTATAATTTGTCTTCATCAGTGCTGGACATTGATCAAAGGAATGTTTTCAGCAAAGGCATTACATACATTCCTGCAACAGCAAGTAATTTTTGTGACATTGTTCTTGATTTAAAAATGTTTTGTAGGAATTTAATGTTGAAATTGTTATTCAATATTACTGAGAGAAGTTCTACTACATTTAAGAAACAGAGACCACTAGATATAAAATCCCTTGAACATCCCAATCAATTCAAAACCGCTACAAAAAAAATACCTTTATGAAAAATGGACTTGCCAATGTAATTATCCCCTGTAAACACTCCCCTATAACCTTCTACTTCTCTTCTCTCTTCCTTCCCTTCAATAAACAAACTTACTACTTTATCCCTCTGATGAATGCATTTCTATGTATTTCACTTGCCACAGTTTAATGCACGACACTGTAATGCAATAATGTGTGGTACTGATGAATATAATGTGTGGCGCTGTAATGCAGTAATCCGTGGTACTGATGAATGTATTTCTGTATGTATTGAATATGTAAAATTTCTATTTTCTGTTGGACCTTTTCTACTCGGGCCTCCGCTGAAAATGGGTATTCGTAGCTCAGTCGGACAAACCCGATCAACAAATATAAAATAAATAAATTGCTATTTGGAAAGCAGTAGCATCCATCCACCATATGTTTTTTAAAATATTATGAGGAGTCCAGCTTTAAGTATTTCAAGATTAACAACTAATGACAGTGATAATCACATTATGAAGAAAATTTGAGACAACAATTTTTGCAAAGAGGCTATAAAGAAGCAAACTGCAATAAGGTCTTCAGAAAGGTCAGATCAGATAGGGTTGTTGGGAGAACCATTTTTTTCTAACTTACATGTTGACGGCAATAAGGGTATTAGGAATCAGAGCTTACCTAATAGATGCAGACTAAGTATACCTTATACCTCTGATAATAGACATTTTGAGGGTAATACAGCGTAACTGGCACATTTTGACAGCCAATGAGAAGATTAGAAAGTTGGTGGGTGACAGACCATGTATAACTTATAAGAACATGAAATCTCTCAAACGACGTCTGTGTAACAGGCATCATAATGGTTCTGAACTTGGAATGTCAAAAATTGGGACCTTTAAATGTGGACATTGCAACTTCTGCCAATACATTTTCATCAATAATATTTTTGTGCATCCTGACACTTCTGAGATAACTTATTTTACTTGTTGTGCTGATTGCACTATGGGAAATGTCATATATTTGGCAAGATGTGTAGAATGCTCCCGCATTCTACATAGGTATGACTACTCGTATGTTAAGAGACAGGATGAGAGAACACGTCTATTATATTAACATAAAAGACAGTAGAAGTACTATAGCAAAGCACAATATGTTGAAGGCAAATGGAAACTTTTTCAAATTTTCAGTACTGCAGGCTGTCAAAACAGATGAGAGATTAGTAGACGTCAAGAATCAGGTTGATGAAGCAGAGCAGAAGTGGATTATATGGCTACAGGCCGACAAAGGTTTTGGATTAGATGACATGGTTTTGGATTAAGTGACATGGTTTCTTTTAAATGATTTTTAAAGAGTAGGAAAGTACTCCATTAGTTCCATTGCTCCGATTTATTTTGATTAGCTATACGGTTTTATAGCCACTCATTTCTATGTATTTAAGCAGTATTTATTTCTATTGGTTGCCATGACAACGAGCTATTCTCGTGAGAGTTTCTGGCATGTTCGAAGCAGGTAGTAATGGATGTGAGATATGGAGGTTATTACTGCTCTAAGGTAGTAGTTCCATAATTATTAAAACACCTATGTAAGTTCATTGGTGGAATATAGGACATTATTGCAGGGTAATTTGAAGTTTTTTATTAAGTTCATCTAACATTATGCCTTCAATTTTCTGCCTAGATGCAATTTGTTACAATGATGCATTAGCTAATTCTGAATGGATGCTGATGAAGTTATATTTACGGAACATTTTAATTTTTAGATTAGGGAGTTTTGATTCAACGTTTATAACTGAGTTTTACTGAAATGTAAGTGATCGAGCAATGTTAAAGCTGTGGTGACGCTTAGCGTTTCAGTGAACTATTTTAACATAGCAGCATCAAACTTGTGATGCTTTTATTACAATATGTGCTACGTGTTGCCTTTTGATACTATGTTTTGATGTGGGGTTTAAAAGCTTATTTCACTGTATTAATTGCTGTTATAGATGTTTGACAGTGAGTTTAAAAGGAAGCCCCAAGATTATTAATTGTGATGTTGGTTCATGGTCACCAAGATGATACTATGCTTGTTGGCTTGACTGCATGTACTTAATGGGTGTGGTTAGTTAGAAACTTGTATAGTCTGATGAAGCATGGTGTATCCATGCAAAAGCGCTTACTACTTGCACTGAAATAAATGTTTTTTATTTTATAAATGCCATGTGTGTTGCCTACACATTTTTTCTTTAAATCTGTAAATTACTTAATGAATGAATTAATTCACTGATAAATAAATTACTTAACGAATGAATTAATTCACTGATAAATAAATAAGTCCTTGTAAACAGTAGTAAAGCCAAGGCAGCACTCATAGGTAATATACCCCCCGGAGAGAAGGAAGAGAAGTAACAGTCATCCCTAGACCCCAGCAGACCCAATGGCTTACATAAAGGGAAGTGGAAATGGAGATCTGAGGATGGGTACTCCCACCTCAGCAGAATATACCTATTAATCTAAGAAAGGTGTACTGCAAACCAGACATGAAATGGGATGTAGTACTGCAACCGTGACCCAGTTGAACATCTACTATTATGGTAAATTCCTGTATAATTGTACTACATTCTTCATTTAGATTACAGTTTCAGTAGTCTTGACAACACGACAATTCCAAGAGTTCAAAATAACATAGCAGAGACCTAAGAAGAATGGCCAGGTTATGGTAAGCCCTATGGAACAGCCTGAACAAATCCAACTCTAGGTCTCGAACCAATGCCTAATCAGTAGTGTTTAGAAAGACTGTAAACAAGCGTCTCCATCCAGAATGGCATGGGTGGTAACCCCTCTCCCCTCCCAAGAAATGCTATAGTTGTGACTGTGCCCTTAGTACTACGAGTCTTGACTGGGTCTACAAGGTATATGGGGTGGGGGGTTGGCGGCAACAAAACAGACAAACAGCTGATTACAACTTGGCTTTAGTTCTGTGTAAATAGTACCTTGGCTGTTTTGGCACACCCAAGGAGTGCAAGATTCTTTCTGACTTATTGTGGTTTTGGAGGGGAAAAAAAGTACAGTTGTGTATACTTACCATAAATGTAGATGTTTGAGTGTATTCACTGTTGCAGTCATCACATTTGGGTTATCTGCTTGCAGTAGCCCTTAGTCGGCCTGATTATCAAATTCTTGGGTCCTGCGTCGGATGCAGTCTCATCTTTCATGACGACAGGTAGGTCAGGGGTATAAAGCATGCAGCCGACGCCATTACATCAGTGTTTCTTGCCCCAGATGTCAGGTGCCCCCATAATGGGAAGCAATTATATACAAGGTTACACCTCCAACAAAAATGCAAATACACCAAAAAGCTTTAAGCATAGCAAACAAGAATAGAGGTATATAGTCAAGAGAAGTCAGGGGGCTGGAGGGAGGGTAACCAGGACTGAAACAGTGAATACACTCAAACATCTACATTTATGGTAATTGAACACAACTGTACTATGTTCTTCGTGTTTCACTGTTGCAGTGATCACATTTGGGTAGATTCCCAAAGCTAAGGATGGGAGGAGGTAATTAGATAGCATTAGGACCAGCTATAAGGCCCTGCAAGACTGCAGTGGCAAAGTCAGCTCTGGATTTAGAAAAAATTGGCAAATGGTAATGCTTGGTGAAGGTATGTACAGAACTCCAGGTAGCAGCTTCTAGGATGTCCCTGGTAGGGCCACATCTGAGAAAAGCTGTAGAAGTAGATGCAACCCTGGTTGAATGTGGTCTTATCCCCTTGTGGAGTAGGTTTTCCATGGTGCTTATAGCAGAAATGAATGCAGTGGCCTATCCACTTAGAAATGGTCTGCTTTGAAATGGCCTTCCCCTCTAACCCTGCAGCAAATGCAGCCAGCAGATGTTCAGATTTCCTGAGAGGTTTAGTCCTGTCCAAGTAAAATCTAAGTTGTCTGTGCACATCCAAAGAGTGCAGTATTCGTTCCCCTTTGTTCTGTGGATTAGAAAAGAAGGTTAGCAAATGAATGGACTGATTAAGGGCCACACTGGAAACCACCTTGGACACGAAGGAGGGATTGGTCCTGAGGGACACCCTGTCCGCATGAAAGATGATGAAAGGCTCCACTGCCATGAGAGCCTGTAATTCAGACACCCTTCTTGCTGAAGTGATGGCTAGAAGGACGGCGGTTTTCCAAGAAAGGAATTTCAACTCTGCATTTGCAGCTGGCTCAAAGGGAGGTAAAGTGAGCTTTTCCAATACAAGTTAAGGTCCCAGGCTGGAGTAGGGGCTCTCCTGGGTGGCCTTAGGTTTTTGGTTCCTCTGAGGAACTGCTTCAGCTGTGGATGAGAGAAGAGGGGTGGTTCTGTATTGTAATGAGCTGAAATGGCTGAGGCATGAATTTTGATGGAGGAAAAGGAAAGGCCCTTGAGAAGCATCTCAGTTAAGTACTGAAGAATCTGAGGTAACTTGGGTGCAGCTGTGTCCATCCCGAGTTTGGCTCCAGGAACAGAATCTTTTCCATTTTTCAGCACAGGATTTTCCAGTACTAGGCCTCCTTGCTTCCAGAATGACATCTATCACTTGCTTACTGAGGGATGGTAACGGAGAGATCAGGTAATTAGCCAGGCTGCCAGGTTCAGGGTTTGAAGCTGTAGGTGCAGAATCTGGCCCTCCTGCTGGGACAGCAGGGCAGGAGTCTGAGGCAGGTGCCATGGTGCCAGCAGTGACACACTGCGCAAGAGGGGGTACCAGTGTTGGCGTGGCCAGTCTGGTGCAATCAGTATTGTCCTTAGTTTGTCCTGTTTGATCTTTAGTAGTACCTTGGAGAGGAGAGGCAGAGGAGGAAAGGCATAAACTGATAGTTTTTTTCCAGGTGAAGGATAGGGCATCCACTTTTCAAGCTTGTTTGTGAGAGTCCTTGTAAAGAATTTGTCCAATTGGTAGTTCTGGGGGGAGGCAAATAGGTCCATCTCTGGGCACCCCCATTTGTTTCTCAACATGTTGAATATCTTTGGTTCCAGTTTCCACTCGTGTGGGTCCATGAGATTTCTGCTTAGGTTGTCTGCCAGTGTATTTAGCTTTCCTGGCAGGAACTGAGCCTGCAGGTGCACTTGGTAGCTCAAGGCTGTGTTCCACAGAGCGTATATGAATGGGTTCCTCCCTGCTTGTTTATGTACCACATAACAGTGGTGTTGTCCGTCTTTACCAATAATTGTCCTGGAAGAATGTGGTCCTTGAAGGCTGTCAGAGCATTCTGCACAGCTAACATTTCTTTTTGATTGATATGCAGGTGCATTTGACTTGGGTTCCATTTGCCCTGAATGCACTTCCCTGCCAAGTGAGCCCCCCATGCATAATCTGATGCATCTGTTAGGCTTTGGGCGGGGGGTAGAGTGAATGGCAGTCCCTTGTTTTGGTGGCAGGTCTCTGCTCACCAAAGGAACTCTATCTGTAGACAAGGTATGATAGGAATCGCTGATTCTAGATCCTGAGAATGTTGACACCATAGGCTTTTTAGATACCACTGCAGTTGCCTCATATGCAGTCTTGCATATGGAATCAGGAGAATGCAGGAGGCCATGAACCCCAGGGCTTGCAGTATTTTCCTTGCAGATAGCTGAGTCTTTGTGGCCAGTAGTTTGAAGTAGGCTGTCAAATTAACTTGTTTCTCTGACGTAAGGTAGGCCCATCTGGGAAGTTGTATTCAAGCTTGCTCACAGGAATATAATTTGTTGGCAGGGTACAAGATGTGATTTATTTTCGTTTATGGTGTACCCCATAGAAGTTAACAATTTCCTTACAAATGCCAGGTGATTTTTAATAGTATGTCCTGGCTTTCTGTCTGAATTAGACAATTGTCCAGGTATGGGTATATTTGAATATTTCTTTGCCTGCAAAATGCAATGATTGGAGCTAGGCACTTTGTGAATACCCTGGGTGCAGTAGATAAGCCAAAGGGCAGTGCAGAGAACTGATAGTGCATGTAACCTGCTTTGAAGCGAAGGTATCTTCTGCAATATTCCCTTATTGGGATGTGCAGGTAGGCTTCCTTTAAATCCAGTGTTGCCAACCAAGCATCTTTGCCTAGCATAGGAAGCAGCGGATGAAGAGTTAGCATCTTGAATTTTGGGATCACCAAAAATGTGTTTAGGATAGACAGGTCCAGGATAGAACGCCAGGAATTGTCCTTTCTGGGTACCAGTAAAAGTCTTGAGTAGAAACCTTGTCCCCATTCTTCTTCTGGGACAGGGTGACTAGCCCTGATGCTTAAAAGAGAGAGAACTTGCTTTTGAGCCTCTGCCAACTGATTTCGGGGTAGATTTGGCCAACCGTTTGGGGTTGGTAATGAGTGGAAGTGGAATCTGTATCCTTAGGAAACTATATTTAAAACCCATTTGTCCTGGGTAATGAATTCCCAATTTTTTGCCTGCAAGGCAGTCTTTCCCCCCTAAAGGAACAGTCAGTTGTGCCGGGCTTGGAAGGTTTAAAGTTAAGTCATTGAGACAGTTTACCATAGGGGGAAGTCTTACTACTCTCTGCTTTGGAAGAGGGAGCCCACCACTGCTTAGTCCTGTGAGTACCTTGGGACTAAAGCCTGGGTGTTCTGCTGGTTCTGGGTTTGGACTGAGAAGGCCTGGAAGAGGCAGAAAAGGACCAATTCTTAGAGGGCCAATGCGTACTACATCTGGGAGGCTGTACTTGCAGGAAATCTTTAACAGTTTGCATAGATTTAGCTTTTTCTTCCATCTTTTTAAGTACTTCTGCTTTGTTGCCAAACAAGCGGGTCTTGGTTTAAGGGAGCATCTAGCAATTTAGCTTTAACATGATCTGGCAAATATTGCTCCTTAAGCCAAGCATGCCTTCTAAGTACAGACCCAGTGACAGCAGCCCTGCAAGATGCCTCTAATGAATCAAAACCACATTGCAAAGTATGTTTTCCAACTTGTTCAGCAGAATGCATTAAATCCTGTAAATCTTTATTTTCAGCATAGTCAGGAATCAACATAATTTTCTGCTTAAGCAATCCAATAATATGCTGCTGATACTTTAACATATGAAACTGGCAGTTTAAGGCCCTAATGGCCAAGGTTGCAGAAGTGTATACCTTCTTACCCCATCTATCCAATGCCCTTGAATCTCTATCAGAGGGGGTAGGATTTATGGCAGTAGTGGCCTTAATGCCCTTGGGTCCCTGTGAAATAGTCTCAGGATCCGCAGTAGGATTTTTAAAAAGGAACTTGTGAGAGTCAGGGACCCTGTAATATCTATCAGGTTTTCTGGGAGCAGGAGATAAAGAGTCAGGGGCCATACTAGATTCCGAGAATGCATCATCCACAATGTCCAGTACAGGAGGGATGGCCAAAGGCCTGTGTTGGGGCAGGAGTAAGAAATCCCTAAGCCTCTTTTTGGAGTCAGAGTAATCCTGGCTCTCTCAGCGGAAATGTTCCTTAAGAGTATGCAAGGTTTCACTAAAAGAGAAATCCTCTGGAGGGGAAGTAGAGGGAATGGAGTCCTCTGCATCAGAATCCTCATAGGTAGATAAGGGTAAATCCTGGTAATCAGAGGAAACAGAATTTTCAGAGTCCTGATCAGAAGAATCAGAAGGAAAATCAGTGCTAGGTCTCTTAGAGGGGGAAGGGTGGCTTCCCCTGATTAGAGTAATAAGGTCTTCAGCCATTTTTATCATTTGTTTTTTACGCATAGGGGCCTGACCATGCGGTCTGGGCATCAGTTTTCTAGGCATGGATCGACTTTTAGGGCTTGAAGAAGAAGAAGATGGTGTCGGTTTAATATGCAAGTCAGTCTATGCCTGAATATACCCTCAGAAGCCGGGGCCTGCACAGCGGCTCCGGACCCATCCAAGGTAGAGACATCCGCAGGTTCCACAGTCGAAGAAGCATCTCGCGGCATACCGGACTCCAAATGGGTCTCAGTAGAGGTCTGCGAATCTGAAGTAGCGGGTATCAGGGTCTGCGAAAGCACCTCACTGAGTACCGGCGAACTGGCGACTAGCTTAGGAGAAGCGTTGTCGGCAGCTTTGGACCTATGCGGTCTCTGTCTTTATCTTTGCGTTTTTTCGGAATGTCGGTAGTCGGGTGGCTTAGTGAAGCCATTTCTGGATAATTGAACCAAGTACCAAAATATTTAGAAGCGTAAATAAACCGACGACGAGTAGTTTGAGATTTGAATAAGGCACAAAACCAACAGCGAGGTACATCGCGGTCTGGGCCTAAGCAAGAAATGCAGTACAAATGAAAATCTTTATGAGGTATTTGCTTTCCACAAGAAATACAATTGTTAACTTTTACTGATATCGGTTTAGAGCAAGAAAAAGGTTCCCCAATGGGGTACTTAGCTTAGTTGAAGGCTTCAGTTCTGAAACTCGAAAATGAAAATTTTAGGAGTCGGATGACCGGCACTTGCGAATTGCTTCTGCTTCGGGCACCGCACAGCAAGAAAGACTGATGTAATGGCGTCGGCTGCATGTTTTATACCCGACTACCTGACATCATGGAAGATGAAACAGCATCCGAAGCAGGACCCAAGACTTTGATAATCAGGCTAACTGAGGGCTACTGAAAGCAGATAAAGTACAGTTGTGTACCTACCATAAATGTAGATGTTTGAGTGTATTCACTGTTGCAGTCATTACTCTTCGGTTATCCTGCTGGCAGGCTACCCTCAGTCAGCCAGAATTCCAATGTCTAGGTCCGGCGTCGGTTGCTGTCACCTTTTCCCTGACGTCAGTGTGCCAGGGGTATAAAAGATGCAGCCGACACCATTTTCTTCAGTTTTACTTGCCCCAGGCTGAAAAATATGCCAATAAGAAATGCATGCACAAAAATAACATTTCCTTCATCTACAAGCAAATACACCAAAAAGGTTGTATAGAATAGAGACGTGCAGATAAGTCCCAGCAAAGAGAAGGGGGGTGGTGGGTGGGTAACCTGGACTGCAACAGTGAATACACTCTAACATCTACATTTATGGTAGGTACACAACTGTACTATGTTCATCGTGTTTCACTGTTGCAGTCATTACTCTTGGGTAGAATCCCAAAGCTGAGGATGTGTGGCTGGGCTAAATAGGATTAGGAGAGGCTATGAGGCCCTGCAGAACTGCAGTGGCAAAGCCTGCTCTGGACTTGGAGTAGAGAGGCAAGTGATAATGCTTTGTAAAGGTGTGCACTGAACTCCAAGTTGCAGCCTCTAAGATATCTTTGGTTGGTACTCCTCTGAGGAAGGCTGCCAAGGTGGCTGCTGCTCTGATGGAATGAGGCCTAATGCCCTTAGACACTGATTTGCCATGTTAAAAATAGCAGAAATGGATGCAATTGCCTATCCATTTAGAAATGGACTGTTTTGAGATAGTCTTTCCTTGTGATCCATCCTGCAGCATATGACACTAAAAGTTGCTCAGTCTTTCTGAAAGCTTTAGTTCTGTCCAAGTAGAAGAGTAACTGCCTGTGTATGTCCAAAGAATGCAGAATTTTCTCACCTTTGTTCTGTGGATTTGAGTAAAAGGTAGGCAAGTGAATGGTTTGGTTGAGGGCCACACTGGACACCACCTTAGGCATAAATGTAGGGTTTGTCCTCAGAGAAACCCTGTCTGGATGAAAAATTATGAAAGGTTCCACAGCCATGAGTGCTTGTGACTCCGAGACTCGCCTTGCAGAGGTTATTGCTAGGAGCAGAGCTGTTTTCCAGGATAAGAATTTTATATCTGCTGTTGATGCTGGCTCAAAAGGAGGCAGTGCGAGTTTTTCCAAAACATAATTGAGGTCCCAGGCCGAAATTGGTGCTCTCCTTGGAGGCCTAATGTTTTTGGCCCTTCTGAGATACTGCCATTATTAAAGGATGAGAAAAGATAGGTGGTTCCGTATTGTAATGGGCTGAAATGGCAGAGGCATGAATCTTAATTGATGAGAAAGAAAGGCCTTTGTTCAGCATCTCAGTTAGGTATTGTAAAATCTGAGGTATATTTGATACAGAGGTGTCAATGCCTTGTTCCTGGTTCCAAGCACAGAATCTCTTCCATTTTTCTGCATAAGATTTTCTGGTACTGGGCCTCCTGGTCTCCAAGATAACATCCATAACAGCTTTTGAAAGAGGAGTATTCTGACTGGCTACATTATCCGCCATGCTGCCAGATTTAAGGTTCTGAGTTGGCTGTGCAGGATCTGATTGTTTTGTTCGGTCAGCAAGTGAGAAGTTTGAGGCAATATCCATGCTGGACCTTGAGACAAGCTCTTTAGGATTGGGTACCAGTGCTGGCGTGGCCAGTCTGGTGCAATCAGTATCATTTTTGGCTTCTCTTGTCTGACCTTTAGGAGTACTCTGGGAAGGACAGGCAGTGGGGGAAAAGCATATGCTGTTAGATTTTTCCAGCTGAATGATAGAGCGTCCACTTTCCATGCTTGCTTGTGATAAATCCTTGTGCAAAATCTCTGCAATTGACAGTTGTGAGGGGAGGCAAATAGATCTATGTCTGGGCATCCCCATTTCCTTATTATCATGCTGAAGACTTGTGGATCCAGTTTCCATTCGTGGGGATCCATGAGGTTTCTGCTGAGTTCGTCTGCCAGAGTATTTGTTTTTCCTGGCAGGAATTGTGCTTGCAGGTGAACTTGAAAAGCCAATGCTGTGTCCCATAAGGTCATTGCTTGTCTGCAGAGGGGGTAGGAATGTGTACCTCCCTGCTTGTTTATGTACCACATGACCGTAGTGTTGTCTGTCTTTATCAGTAACTGTCCTGGATGAAGCAGGTCCTTGAAAGCTGTCAGGGCATTTTGAACAGCTAGCATCTCTTTTTGATTGATGTGAAGATGCATCTGGTTTGCAGGCCATGTGCCCTAAATACATTTTCCTGCCATATAGGCCCCCCAGGCATAATCTGATGCATCCATTGTCAGTGTCTGTCTGACTGTGGGTAAACTGAATGGCAGACCCTTGTTGTGGTGACAGGCTTCTGCCCACCATCGAAACCCCTGTTGTAGGCAGGGAATGAGTGCAATTACTGTCTCCAGGCTGTGGCAATGCTGAGTCCAAACACTTTTCAGATACCATTGTAGTTTTCTCATATGCAGTCTGGCATATGGAATTAGTAGAATGCAGGATGCCATGAAACCCAAGGCCTGCAGGATTTTCCTTGTAGATAAGTGGGTTTTTGTTGCCAATTTCTTGAAGTAAGTAGTCAGTTGCTTTTGCTTGTCTGGCGTGAGATAAGCCATCTGGGCAGTTGTACTTAAGCTTAAACCCAGGAATATTATCTCTTGAGAGGGTACTAGTTTTGATTTATTTTCGTTTACTGTGTACCCTAGGCCAATTAGTAATCTTTTTACAAAAGCCAGATGCTTTAGAAGAGCGTCTTTGTCCTCTGCTTGAATTAGGCAGTCCAAGTAGGGATATATTTGAATTCCTTTTTGTCTGCAAAACGCAATTACTGGTGCCAGGCATTTTGTGAAGACCCTGGGCACAGTAGATAAGCCAAAGGGCAGTGCAGAGAATTGGTAATGCATTGAGCCAACTATGAATCTGAGGTATCTTCTGCAAGATTGTCTGATTGGGACATGCAGGTATGCCTCTTTTCGG
Source organism: Protopterus annectens (assembly GCF_019279795.1). Taxonomy (NCBI): domain Eukaryota; kingdom Metazoa; phylum Chordata; order Ceratodontiformes; family Protopteridae; genus Protopterus; species Protopterus annectens. The sequence continues at coordinate 1,164,954,157 of NC_056737.1, read as the reverse complement.
TCCAAAGTTACGAGCCAAGCCCTCTTGCCCAGCATGGGCAGTAGCTGCTGTACAGTCAACATCTTGAATTTTGGAACTTCGAGAAACGTATTTAGTACAGACAGGTCCAGTACTGGTCTCCAGGTTTTGTCCTTCCTGGGTACTAGGAAAAGTCTGGAGTAAAATCCTTTCCCCTGCTCTTGTTGTGGTACTTGCTGAATGGCCCTCATGTCCATGAGGGCTGTAATTTGCTTTTGTGCCTCTGCCCATTGATTGTGCGGCAGGTCTGGCACGCCCTTTGGCCTTGGTAGAGTGTGAAAATGGGACCTGTAGCCTTGGGACACTATGTTCACGACCCATTTGTCTTGGGTAACCATTTGCCAATTTGATGAAAAAAGTGCTAGTTTTCCCCCTAAGGGGGCTGTCAAAAGAAAACTGCTTGGAACTGGTAGAGGAAAGTCATCGGGACTGTTTCCTGTAAGGTTGTGATTTGTCTTCTCCGCTTTTGGAGGTAGGAGCACCCCATTGTTTAGGCCTGTATGAGCCTTGTGGCTGAGATCTGCCTCTGGGATGCCTGTATCTGCCTCTTTGTGGTCTGTCTGACACCGGAAAGGACCAATTTTTAGAAGGCCAGTTCCTGCTAAACCTGGGTGGCTGTACCTGTAAGAAATCCTTGACTGTCTTCATGGACTTTGCTTTATCCTCCATTTTTTTCAACACCTCTTCTGCTTTAGTACCAAACAAAGTATCATGCTGTAATGGTGCATCTAATAATTTTGCTTTAACATGATCAGGCAGATTCTGTTCCTTTAACCAAGCATGCCTTCTGCAAGAGGCCACCAGTGAATCATAACCACATTGCAAAGTATGCTTTCCCACTTGTTCAGTTGCATGCAATAAATCCTGCAATTCCTTGTTCTCTGAACATTCAGTATTTGCCAACAGTTTCTATTTAAGCAGTGACATTAAATATTGCTGATATTTAAGCATATGAAACTGACAATTTAAAGCTCTTACAGCCAGGGTAGCAGAAGTGTAGACTTTTTTCCCCCCATCTGTCTAGAGCCCTAGAGTCCCTATCAGAGGGGACAGGGTTTTTTGCAGTGGAAGCTTTAACCCCCTTGGGACCCTGAGATATAGTTTCTGGGTCAGCAGCAGGGTTTTTACATAGGAATTTATGAGAATCTGGGACCCTGTAGTATCTGTCTGGCTTAGCAGGTGCAGGGGGTAAAGAGTCAGAGGACAGGCCGGACTCTGAAAATACATCTGCAATGTCTAGAACAGGTGGGATAGCAAGGGGTCTGTGCTGAAGAAGAAGCAGAAAGTCTCTGAGCCTTTTCTTAGATTCAGAATAATCGTGGCTCTCCCAGTGGAAATGCTCCCTCATAGTATGCAGGGTTTCCCCAAAAGAATAATCCTCAGGAGGAGAGGCTGAAGGAATGGATTCTTCAGCATCAGAATCCTCATAGGGAAGCATGGAGTAATCCTGTTCAGAAGAGGAATCAGAGGAAATAGATACATGATCAGAAGAATCATTCTCTGTCTCTTGCCTAGGCCTCTTATCAGGAGGGGGATGGGAGCCCCTGATCGAAGTAATTAGGTCTTCGGCCATTTTGAGCATGTTTTTTAGGCATGGAAGTCTGAGTAGGAGAATGCTGTACTTATTTCTTTGTCTTTAGAGCTGCTTTATTCTTTGTCTTTGAAGCTGAAGATGGCTTAATATATAGTTGTGTAGGTCTGAAGTTACACTCAGAAGCCGATGCCTGCTCAGCGGCTCCGGACCCATCTGAGGGTATGATTTCCGAGTGCCCAATACCTTGAGTATCCAGAGGCCCAGTCGGCACCACGTGGGAGTCGGTAGCGGCCTGTGGCTCTGAGGTAGCAGGTGCCAGGGGCTGCGAAAGCGCCTCACTGAGAACTGGTGATTGGCCTAGTAGAGGCTTCGTCATCGGTTTTGGACCTCGGATGCCTATCCTTGTGTTTTTTGTAAACTCCGGTTGTCGGCTGGTCCGATGACATTATATAATTAAATCTTCGGCCAAAGTAATGAAATGCAAAATTGAACCGACGCTTGATAGTGCGTTGGTTAAATCTAGCACAAAACCGACAGCTAGCAACGTTGTGATCAGGGCCTAGGCAAGGAATACAGTAAGAGTGAAAATCCTTATGAGGTATTTGCTTCCCACAAGAAATACAATTGTTAACTTTTTCTGACATCGGTCTGGAGCAAGAAAAAAGTTTCCCCAATGGGGTACTTAGCTTTAATGAAGACTTCGGTTCTGAAATTCGGATTTGAAAATCTCAGGAGTCGGCTGACCAGCACTTGCGAACTGCTTTTGCTTCGGGCACTGCGCGGCAAGAAAGACTGAAGAAAATGGCATCGGCTGCATCTTTTATACCCCTGGTGCACTGACGTCAGGGAAGAGGTGACAGAAACCGACGCTGGACCTAGACTTTGGAATTCTGGCCGACTGAGGGTAGCCTGCCAGCAGGATAACCCAAGAGTAATGACTGCAACAGTGAAACACGATAAACATCCCAAATGTGATGACTGCAACAGTGAAACATGAAGAACATCAGGTATCTTTGTAGTCCAATTAAAACAGACCTCTATCATAATGCTGGGCATGAAGGATGGATTTGTTCACAAGCACACACTACCCTTACAGAATATGAGAGTACATAATTAAGGTATCATGGAGGAGCAAATATTTACAGTGGGTTCTTAAATTTAGTACCCTTTTAAAGAACTGTTTCACTAGCCTCATAATGGCAGAGAGAAATTAACTTTAACAGAAGTGCACACAAACCTGTTACAAAAAGCTTACAGAGCTAATGAAGGATCACAGACATTGGTGCTACCTTCTTGCCTGGCATCAGCTAAAAAACCTCTTCCATTTAGATAGACAGAATTTCCTAGCAGCATACTTTCCTGCCTTCTTAAAAATATTTAGCCTGTTCTCAATATACTGTTGCCCAAAAAGCAGTACCATCAGATCATACAACATATACGCTATAGGGTCTCCAGGCTGTGGTGTGAGAGGAACCCTTTGGTCTTTGTTAGTAGGTCCAGTGTTGTGGGTTACACCTGATTCTTCTCCCTGGGCATTTTCATGAAAAGTATAGTTCTTTAAGTTACTTACCACAATAGATGTTTGACTTCCTCAAGTCTGTAGCAGCCTTTGCCTACATGGGTTTTATCCCAGGATACAATAACCTATCAGCTTAACAAAGCAAACTCTAAAACAACTCTGGGAATAAATACGGGATTTGTTAGTAACGTGAACCTAGCTCTATGGAAGACCAGCAGCATTCATCCCACCATGAGAGCTTGAATCTCAGATGCACTTCTTGTAGATGTCAGAGTAATAAGTACAGTCTTCCATGCGATAAACGTTAAATCAACCTGATGAGCTGGTTCAAAGGGAGACAGAGTTAACATTTCCAGCACAAAGTTAAGTCCCAAGAAGGAGCCACCTGTTTTCTAGGTGACCTAAGATGTAAAACTCCCTTGAGAAACAGTTTTACCAAAAACAGAGACCATCATCACATGAACCCTGACAGAAGAATAAGAAAGGTCAGAGGAAAGTAAGTCACAAATATTTAAGAACCAGTGGTACACAATCCCTGATAGGGCCATGGTTATTGGCTAGGCTCTAACTAGAACATCTTCTCCACTTGCCCAAACAAGATTTCCTAGTAGCGAGTTTTCTTGCCTCTTTTAGTGCCTACTGCACTTCAGCATGAAAAAGGTGCTTAAAAGGCATCAAAACTGAATTAGCATCCAGGCAGTTAGCTGAAGTTGTTTGAGAATGGGGTGTATCAATCTCCCCGTCTTCTGTGAGTAGGACCAGGCTATGAGGAAGATTATGGTGCCTGCATATAGTCTACTCCATAAAAAAGGAGAACCAATGCTGTCTAGGCCAAATGTGAGTTACCACAATGATTTTGGTGAGTCCTTCCAAATCTTCAGAATTACCCTGGAAATCAGTGGAAATGGTATAAATATGTAAAGGAACATCCTCAGTGGAAAAGGTATAAATATGTAAAGGAACATCCCCAACCATGGAAATAAGAAAACACCTGTTTTACAGGCCTGCCTGCAAGGAATCCTGGTGCAGAATTTGTTTAGTTGTTTATCTGAAAGACAGTACAATCTGAAGTACTCCCACAGGTGGATCAATTCTTGGACTCTTCTTGGATTCTTCTATACTCAATTTCAATTCATGAGGGTCTGTCCTGGTCCTGCTCATCTTGTCTGCCACTATGTTTTGCTCTGAAGAATGTAAGATGCTTGGAGAGTTAAACCATGCTAAAGCACTACCTCCTAACCCATCACATCCAGCCTGTGCAGAGGGTAAAATCTGGTGCTTCCCTTGTTTATTTACATACCTCATCACTGTGCTGTCTGTAATCACCTGCATAGGTACCACAGGTGATGAACATATTTTATTTATGGTTCACAGGTAACATCACTAACACTTAAGTATGTCTGAAGAGTTCCACATGCCTTGCACCTTAACTCTCATAGAAACTTCTCCACAAGCAAAATCGGAGACATCTGTAGTTACAGACAGACTTGGGATGAAAGGAAAAAATGGGAAATTTGGAGTTTGAGCCATTTGCACTCTCCAACACTGTAGTTCCTTTTTGACAGAGTCAAAATTAAATTTTGAAACTCTAGAGGATGAGAATGTTGGGTCCATGTTTAAAAAAACACTGGTGAGGGGACTCATGAAAATAACAGAAACCATGAACCCCAAAATCCTGAGATTTCCTTGCTGAAGTCAGAGACCAACTGGAGAAACTCAGAAAAGTTTCCAGATAAAAATTCATCTTTTTCTAGAGTAAGAAAATCGTTTTGCTGAAAAGTGTCATGAAGGCAGCCCAGCAACACAACCTTGTGTAATGGAGTCTAAGAAGATTTTTGAACATTTACCTGGCACCCCAAATTATAAAGTGAGAAGAAACACATGGTAAGGACTCCTGACATCTGGGGAAAGACTACAAAGATAACCAAGTTGTTGAAATAAGGAAATATGCAAAAGCTATCACTTTGTACACATCTTTGGAGCTGAAGACAGTCCAAAGGCAAGTGCAGAGAACTGATATGATCCAGACACAGAGAATCTGAGAAATTTCTTGAAGATTGTGGCTATAGAGATGTGATCTAATGTTTCCATAAAACTCAACTGAGGTATAACAGGTAAGAGACTCTGAAGAGTCAACATTTTGAACTTTGGTACTTTCACAAAAAGGTTGAGAAAGGAAAGGTCTACAACTGGTCTCTACATAATCTCTTTCTTTGGAATCAGAAACATTCTGGAATAGACATCTTTCCCCTTCGATCTAAAGAAACTGGTTCTGTGACTCCTAGAGTCAGCAAGTGTTAAGTAACCATCGGAAAGAGACCGTTTAGTTTTGAGGGCGGGGAGGAATTAACTTTGAAAGGAGGTTCAACATCAGTTGTAACCATACTAAACCACTTCTATAACCCAAGAATCTGATACAATCTGTTGCCAAAAGGAAATACTGAAAGGTAGTTTTTGGGACAGATTTAGAGATATAGAGGCAGGTTATTGATATAGGGGCAGAATGGGTAAAAACTGATGGTGTAGTTGTTCTGAAAGATCAGACTTGTCCATCCCCCCCCCCCATTTTTTTTTTACTGTTTCCCTCTTGACATCTCTTTCTGTTCTCTTTTTGCCAGGAGGTAGCAGGGATAGCTTAATTTGCTTTTTAAATGGAGTACAGGGTTTGAGAGATATGGAGACTTGAAAATCTTAGTAACTCACTCAATTAATTTCTCTGTTTCACTAAATTGCTTGATAGCAAAAGAACCAAACAAAATGTCCTTACCTAAAGTAGAATTTAAAATCTCAGTCTTTAATCATAAAACTTTTGCTCATGTCCCCAGCCATACCACCTCAAAACTGTACCAGTAGCAGTGGTTCTAGAGACAGTGTTTACACAATCATACATACTCTTCAAAGCATGTTTAGATACCTGAAACAGAGAAGAAATAATAGAATTCAGATAGGACCTACTTTCTGAAGGGAGTGTGGCAGACTGCTCCCTCAACCTGCCTACATATCAAAGAATAAACTGCCACATACGTGACTGATAGTTAAGAATTCTGTGCACTTACATGGAAGGAGGAAGAACAAAATATTCTTTACATGTCCAATACCTTACCTTCTTTATACAAGGGGGAAAGGTTAGGATTGAGTAAGAGTATTTCCAGATACTGAAAAGGTAGAAAGGGCAGATCTAAGAGGGGAAAAACATGAACTTGTTAGCTACAGACACTTAAGAGTCAAAATTATTTCAGGCAGCATACAATACATTCCCCAAGGCAGGCAAAAATGGAAGGAATGGGTATAGTACATGGCACATCCATCTACAACACAGTGCCTCTGCATTTCAGGGAGATCATCAATCCGTTCCCCCCACAGAAAATACATAATTCATCCTGGAAACAGTTTTGGAAAAGGAAAACTACACCAAGGGAGCTGGAAAAGACCAACTATCCTCAGAATCAAGTACTGGGCTTGGGAATCTCCAGGGGAAGCCACCCAGTCTCTGCCAATGTCAGAATTATCTGACAAACTTTCCCAAGGAATCGAGATTGCATTCTGGTAAGAATTTCTGAGTTCCAGGATAAACAGCTTGTAATAACTTCCTGGTTAAGGTAAGGAAAACATCTTTATATGTGGACACCAAATCCTCAGATCAGCAATATCTAACCTTTTGTGTTTTTCTTTGCTGGGACCTCAATGGAAGAAGCCAGACTAGAGGATGGCACTTCACCCTGGCAATAAGTCTCTTTCCTTAGCCACCCTGAGAAGAACCTCCCAGAGTACCTCCCAGACCCAAAGAAGATGGTTCTTCCATGTCTAGATCGGACAACAGACCAGCTGCAAAAAACATGGCTGACCCTCATACCATGTTGGCTGAAGGAACTACACAAGAGGAACCTGAAGTTACAAGTCAGTGGTCTAAGGAACAATGGCCGGCCACTACGGAATCGACCACTAACAGCTGAGGCACTAAGTCCACAGTGAGAGCAAGGGCTCCTTAATGTGTTGCTTCTGCTTTTTAGGTACAGCAAGAAGCGTCAGAAGGACCAGAGTTAAATATTTATGCTGTGGAGCTGCTGGAATAAGTTGGTCAAAGGTAATATGTCAGTTAAGTATTCACAAGCAGCACACATGCATGCAAGTGCGTGCACACGATACAGTCTTTTGCAAAAGTAAAGCACAAGCTGAAATGCCCTGACAGAAAAAAGTGAAAGTAAGTTGTCATGGAGTGTACATAAGCATTCAAATTCAAATACTTTTCTTACCCTGTAAAATACTTCCCGTTCAGTAAAACTCTCACAAAAAACTAAAAGTTTGCAAAAGCAATATACTTACAACAAAACTAGCCGCCAATACGTAAAAAGAACTCATGTTCTAAATATAACGGTCTCTGACTATATACATATAAGATATACATACACCCCACTCCTATATATCCATCCATCCATAACCCCTTTTCCCATTTTTGCATATGAGGTTGGAGTGTCACTTCAACAGTGACAATCATCTATAGCCAAGGTTCACACCGCTGGGTGCCTATCCCTGCTGTAGCTGCTCTTTTATACAACAAACTTGCACATATACTCATACACACTGTCAGTTTACAGTGTCCAGTCCAGCAACTGCGTGTCTTTGCAATGTGGAAGGAAACCTACAAGAACATAGGGGGCATGCAGGCTCTGCACAGAGGGCACCCCAGCTGAGATTTGAAGCAGAGAATCCCTTGTGTGAGGCAACAATGCTATTCCCTGCACCACTGGGCCCCACACACATTTTCTTTCTTCAAAGGGCAATAATTTCTGAGTAGAATGGTTCCCATATTGGAACTTGTGTGTCAGATTACTGCTCCTGTGAAGCCACACAGATGCTTCCTCTTGAGGCAGTAAGAAAGCACTGAAATTGGTTTACACTCTGACTACTGATTTCCCTCCAAGGGGCTAGCCAATCAGCAGTCAGAGTAGATGTGTGGGAGGGAGCCACAGGTTTGTGAAGCTGTCTGGTTACTGTATTCCTGGGCATGATATAACCTATACAGCCACAGGCTACAGCAGCAGTGAGAAAGATTAACATCTAGTGCTGACAATGATATTAACATCCATCTTTGGCTTTTCCTGCCACCGTTTTTGTATTTCTCTATCAAAAGAATATAAGAACAGAGCTGTCCAGTTGATGGAGAAGGTGTCCATTGTTGAAATCTCTCTGCATCGTGCTCTTGACCAAAATCTCTTCAGCTGTTTGGTATGTGGTAACACAAACAAGTCCATCTGAGGAACATTCAACCTGTTCATTAGCTGAATGAAAACCTATCTCTGTCACATCCATTCATCTGAGATAGTCTTCAATAGCCCTTGCATGCTGTTGAGATGTATGTAAACTACTTTCATGAGTATGAGGATCTGCCCCCCGCCCGCTTACTGATACAATGCCAATGTTGCTGCCTTGTCATTATTTGCAGATATCCTCCACCTTCATTTTTCTGAAATCTTGGATGCACTGAATCAATGCCATCAATTTCTTTACACTGATATGCTGCTTCATCTGCACAGCTTTCCTTACTTCCTGCTGTGTGCGATATCCCCCCCAGGCCAGGTCTAAAGCACCTGTTTGTAAAGGTCTAGTCTGGTGGTTTGTACACGAATCGGACCCCATATTCAAGCTGCTCTGTCTGGAACACCATTGCAGTTCCCTAGCAATCCATGGTAAAATGTGGATCAGTTCTGAGTGTTGGCTCTAGGTGGACTGAGACACCACTGTGTGTATACAACTCAGCACAGCTCCTCGTGGTGTCCTGCAGAGTGATACAGGCAACAGAGAGACCCAAGAGAGACTTTTCCAGATTTAAGTATTTTTTCTCTGTTTTTTTGCTCCGACTGCCTTTTCCCACCTAAAAAGCGAGTTTATAACTGATCTGTGCTTTAAAAAGTTTAAACTGCATTGCCTTCCTGCCTTTTACAGTTTTGCACTTGTTTTTCTATCATTTTAAGTCGTTTTTGTATTGTATAACTGTTGTAGGCTACACACTAAAGTGCGCTAGCCGGTTTATAGCATTTACAGTGTTTTCTGAGTGTTTTTCTGCTGTTTCCTGAAAAAAAAAAAAAAAAAAATTCTCTTTTCCCACCTTTGCTAAACTAGATCAGTCCAGATTTCAGGCTTTGCTGACTTTCGGACTGTGGTATAGTTTCCTGAGTTGCCCATATCCTTACTTGGATAGGAGGAAGCTTCTCTGTTCACCAGTGGGAGTGGGGAGCTTTGAGCAGCCTATCTGCCCCTGGAGGAGTGGTCTCAGCCCTGAAACTAGCAGCTTATTGGTCGTTTTGGGTCAATTCCTATCTCTTTCAGTTTCCCTGCTTTAAAACCCGCATTTGCGCAGTTTTGTGCCAGTATACAACTCAGCACAGCTCCTCGTGGTGTCCTGCAGAGTGATACAGGCAACAGAGAGACCCAAGAGAGACTTTTCCAGATTTAAGTATTTTTTCTCTGTTTTTTTGCTCCGACTGCCTTTTCCCACCTAAAAGGCGAGTTTATAACTGATCTGTGCTTTAAAAAGTTTAAATTGCATTGCCTTCCTGCATTTTACAGTTTTGCACTTGTTTTGCTATCATTTTAAGTCGTTTCTGTATTGTATAACTGTTGTAGGCTGCACACTAAAGTGCACTAGCCTGTTTACAGCATTTACAGTGTTTTCTGAGTGTTTTTCTACTATTCCCTGAAAAAAAAAACAAACAAACAAATATTCTCTTTTCCCGCCTTTGCTGAACTAGATTAGTCCAGATTTCAGGCTTTGCTGACTTTCGGACTGTGGTATAGTTTCCTGAGTTGCCCATATCCTTACTTGGATAGGAGGAAGCTTCTCTGTTCACCAGTGAGAGTGGGGAGCTTTGAGCAGCCCATCCGTCCCTTGAGGAGTGGTCTCAGCCCTGAAACTAGTAGCTTATTGGCTGTTTTGGGTCAATTCCTATCTCTTTTAGTTTTCCTGCTTTAAAACCCGCATTTGTGCGATTTTGCGCATAGCGCAGCATCAGCCAGCGCCGCTTAAACAGGTCTAAACTATTCCCGGCTCCACAAAGTCTGCTCTTCACTTTTTCCCTTAGAACTCTAAATCTCAAAATAAGCACTCTATTTTCATTCTAAAGCCCTGCACTTGCTCGTATAAGTAATCTTACAGGTAAACACTAATAAACTTAAGCACTACACCCTCTTATACTCCTTTTAAATACTTGCTCCCTATTGGTCCTTTTGGATCAGTCAATAAGTAGTTCCCTATACTACTCAGGCATGTCCAAAGGTCAGTTTCGGGTTTACTCCCCAGTCCAGCTGGTGAATCTGGGAATCTTGATGCAATGTTACAACTGCCTTAAGTACACAGACCACCCTCTCCTCCTCCCAACAAGCTCAAATATATGTGAGAGATGCAACTATATAGCCAAACTGGAGGCTGAGCTCTCTCAACCCAGTACTGGCACAGCCAGTCAGGAGGAAAAGGTAACCACACACACCACAAATCCAGTCTCACATAGACCTATCGCATCAGCAAACCAAACAGAAACACACAAAAACATACTCGGAGGCTCTAAACAAAAATCTGCCTAAGCAGCAGAGACCTCCAAAGCAGACATCCAAGCAACCCCTACCACGCAACAATATCCATGTAGCACATAGCTCACAAAGTCAGCGTGCCACACAGTCACAGCCCTTAATGCTAAACAACACACCTAATACGGGACTCTACTGTCAGACACACTGACGTCCCACTCACCAGACTGAACAAAGAGGGTCACTGTAAGCTGCCTGTCAGGTGCCAGGATCCGTCACATAACACATGCACTCAGGTCACTCCAAAGCAAGTACAAATATGACTCTGTCATTGTCCATGCTGGTGTGAATGACCTGAAACGTACCTCCCTGGACTACATGAAAAAAGGCAGAGGCCGGTATGACCCTGACCTTGAGTAGCATTTTGCCCTGACCAAGAATGATGCCACAGTATAAAGACAAAATGATCAATTTTAACAATTGGCTAAAGTATTGGTGTCATTCAAAGGGGATCCAGTGTCTGTCAGCCTGGGATGACATGCTCAACAAGCCACGTTGCTTCGCTAGGGACGGCTTGCACCTGTCACCCCTGGGTTTTCTAATACTGGCAAACGCTCTTGCCTCCCCCATAGTGCTTTTTTTAGGCAAGGCTCAAAAGACAAACCCACCTCCATAGACAACACAAAGAAAAAAAAACTAAGGGTAATGCTGCTCAACACCAGTAGTCTAAACCTCAAGATGCACGCACTCGAGACTCTCCTCAGTATGGAGAATATCAATATCTGTGCAGTAACAGAAACCTGGTTCAAGGCTCCCGAAAGCACCCCAGCACTACCAGGTTATACTTCATACCATGCTTTTCTGCCCCAAAACTCGGACCGAACCACAAAAGGAGGGGGAGTATCCATATTCATCAAAGATACCCACACCTCCAGGTTAGTGGCACTGCACGAAGCATCGGAGACCATCCATGTGCAACTAACAGTAGGCAAAACTGCCTTTCAGTTTGTAGCCTGCTACAGACCACCCTCCCAAACATAGGAACCCCATTCGGCTTTCCTGAGAACACTGGAGAATATGAAGGTCTCTCCAAACACCATTATATTGGGTGACTTCAACTACCCAAACATCGATTGGGAAAACTACTCAAGCCCCAACACCCTCGCCCAACGGTTCCTAGAATTTATAAACTCAAATGCTATGGAACAACTGGTTACCACTCTCGCAAGAGGAGAAAACATATTGGACCTGGTCATCACCAACATGGGGTCTCGATGTTCCACACCAGATGTATATCCCTCATTGGTAAGATCAGACCATAAATTAATCCCACTGGACATCTATATTCTGTCCACACCCCCAGCCAAGGAAACCACGGTGAAGAACTTCTCAAAAGCAAACTTCACACTTCTCAAAACCGAGGTGGAATCCTTCAAAGCCCCCGGGCCAGTGGAAAATACGTCCCAAAACGCAGAATCCTTTACAAAAGCATTCTATGGACACCTACAGGAATGCATGGAGCATGCTATCCCAAATAAAACCAAGACTCACTCCTCCAAAGGCAGGAGACCTGTCTGGTGGACCCCGGCCATAAATAAGCTATACAAGAGAAAGAGGAAGCTACTACATGATAGAGCAAAATCCCAAAAAGGGAAGGCATCTCTGATCAGTACTAGCAAGAAACTACGATCCCTCATAAAATCATCTAAGGCCAGCTTCGTAGGAAAATTGCACAAGACACTAAAGATAATCACAAGGCCTTCTTTAGTTATGACAGGAACCCGGGAGGCAACTCCCAGATATGCTCTGAGTTAGTGCAAAATGATAAAAAATACACTGAACCCACAGACACTGCCAACATCCTGGCAGAAAGGTTCAGTGCAAACTTCTCCCCCCATTCCCCCCAAAAGAGCAAATGTCTATCCCAACAGAGTGTAGCCTCCCTGAGATCACAGATGCACAAGTGAGAGCTGCCCTCTCCAAAGCAAAAAACACAGCATCAATGGGACCAGACGGTGTCCGGGCTGCGTCTTACACGAGCTCCAAGAACTAAACCCTCACATAAAGTCACTGTTCAGTCTCAGCCTTACTACAGGATATGTACCCAAGGAATGGCGTACAGCAACAGTGGTCCCGCTCCACAAAGGTGGTGCCACAATGGACCATGGAAACTATCGCCCTATAAGCCTGACTAGCCTGGTCTGCAAGGCTATGGAGTGTATCATATTGGAAATCATAAACAAAGACATTGGGGACCTCCAGACACTGGATCCTACCCAATTCGGCTTTAAGGGCAGATCTTGCCTCTTGAACCTGGTCGACTTCTTTGAAATGGTTACCAAAGCCATAGATGAAGGGAAGGTAGTCCCACACAGCCTACCTGGACCTCGCAAAAGCCTTTGACACAATACCCCACTCGGGCATCATAAATAAGTTCACCAGCTTAAATATCAACCCCTATGTCACAAGATGGGTTGCAGACTGGCTCAGGGATAGAACCCACATGGTCAGAATTGCAGGTGCCATGTCAGACTCTAAACCAGTTACAAGTGGCGTCCCACAAGGCTCAGTCCTGGGACCTCTCTTGTTCGGTATATATTTCTCAGAGGTACAGGCTAACACGGGTGGACTAAGGCTGACCAGGTTCGCAGATGACTGCAAACTGGGTGCCATAATCAACTCTCCGGCTAACACAAGCATCCTCCAAAAGGGTCTCACAGAGACGGTTAACTGGTGCCAGAGCCATGGCCTAAAGCTAAATGCCAAAAAGTACATAGTCATCCCCTTTGGGAAAAACAATGTGCCCACAAATTACCACATAGGTGGTAATACATTAAGTACAGAAGAAGTAATTAGGGACTTGGGGACCCAAGAAGATAGTAATCTCCCCTTTGACAATCACGTTGCCAAAGTGGTTAGAAAGACTTTCTATATAGCCCACCTTATCACGAAAGGGTTCACATCTAGATCAAGAGAGGTCATTGTGCCCCTTTACATCTAGATCAAGAGAGGTCATTGTGCCCCTCTACTCATCACTTATCAGGCCCATAATTGAATACAATGCCCATTTGGGATGTACCTTACCCGACAACTGCAGCAACTGGAAAGACCACAAAAGTACCTCACCAAGAGTATCAAGGGACTCAAACAGATGCCCTATGCAGTTTGGCTAAAGAAACTCCAGCTCTACTCAGTTGCATACCGCTTACTCAGAGGTGATCTGTGTCTGACATATAAAGCCATGTCCAACCCAGAATTAATGGACATGCTCCACCTCAGGAAATCCAAATCCCTTAGAGCTACACGCTCCAGGGACATGAACCTCAGGACAAAAATAAATAGGACATGCTGGAGGGACAGATTCATATCCCAGAGGCTCTCCTCACTCTGGAAAAAAAATCCCAATCCATGTTAGGCAGAGCCCCTCACTGACCCTCTTCAAGAGAAATCTTGACGACTGGATGGGAGATCGTAAGTTTACCCCCCTGGGATCTCTTCTGTGTCCCTGCTAGACAGAGGTACAGTAAAATAGAAGTTATGTTCTTACCATAACGTTCCATGTTAGTTGTCTTCTTCTCGCCTTCTTCTTGCTGGATGGGTTCGGAGCCGACCTCGGCTCCACTCTAAAGCTCGAGAGTTGGTTCCACCGGCTCGAGGCTCCCCTTATATCCCACAATGCTAGGCGAGAGTTACCTCAGATCTCGTTTGTAAGCTAACCCCAGCTTATAACAGAAACAGTATAACTGTAAAAAACAGAATCCACCTCTAACAACAGGAAGAAGAAGGGTGACCTACATCCTGAAACAAGAAATATGCATAATAGCATATAGCTAAGAAAGAGGTGGTAGAAAGAGAGGTCACGATCACAACTCCTCTAGGTCTGTCCAGGCCAGGGAAGGAGGGTGGAAGAAGAAGGCGAGAAGAAGACAACTAACATGGAGCGTTATGGTAAGAACATAACTTCTATATGTTAAGTTGTCTATCTCGCCTTCATTCTTGCTGGATGGGACCGTCCCTAGCACCTTGTCCCGGGTGGCCTAACGGAACAGACTCCTGAGAACAGTGGAACCAAAATTAGCTCTATGCCTAGAAGCTAAATCCAACTTATAATGGGAAATAAAAGTGTGAGGAGTAGCCCAAGTAGCAGCTGCACAAATGGTGTCAATAGGCAGTCTGTCTTGGAAGGCTAGAGAAGTAGCCAAAGCTCTGGTGGAATGGGCTTTAGGCTTATTAGGCAGTTTTGGTGTCTAATCTCATAAACAAGGGTAATCAGAGATGTTAGCCATCTGGATAAAGATACCTTTGAAACTGAAGTCCCTTTCTGCTTTCCGCATAGGAGACAAACAGCTGATCAGATTTTCTGAATTGTTTGTCCTGTCCAAGTAGTACCTTAATTGACGATGAACATCCAGACAGTGTAATTTTTGTTCAGACCTATTTGAATACTGGAAAAAGACAGGGAGGTCAATGCATTGGTTTAGATTTGATGTTGAAACCACCTTAGGCAAAAGGTTAGTTCGTAAGGAAACTCTGTCCTTATGGAACACAAGGTAAGGAGAGCGACAACTGAGTGCTTGAAGTTCTGAAATTCTTCTAGCTGATGTGATAGCCACCAGAAAGAGAGTTTTCCATGATAATAACTTTAAGGAACATGAAGCTGCAGGTTGAAAGGGAAAGAATCAAAGAAGCAAGAACTAAATTTAGGTCCCAAGGAGAAGGAGGATTTCTTACAGGAGGTCTGAGAAGAAAAACTCCTTTCAAAAAGGCTTTGCAGAGTTTGTGGGACATTAGATTCAGAAATACCCACATGGAAATTAGAAATAGCTGCCAATTGAACCTTAAGAGTAGATGGAGATGAACCTGCATGGAAGAGTTCAGCAAGAAAATCAAGGACTAGTTGGATGGAAGCGGTGAAAGGATCTATGTCCTTTCCTTGTGCCCAATATGAAGCGTTTCCACTTACTCAAATAAATCTTAGTGGAAGATTTATGGGAAGCTATCAAAATATCTCTAACAGAGTGAGATAATTGAGGAAGCCTGGCTACGGTTGGAAGTGGAGGAACCAAGCAGTGAGGTTCAGAGAGGGAGGGCGATGAAACTGACCCGACTGATGGATCAAAAGATCTGGAACTAGGTCCAGATTCCCAGTCGCTCAAAAGAAATCGATGCAGAAAGGGGAACCACACTTGTCGAGGCCAGTAAGGAGCAATGAGGATCAATGAGGCCTTCTGAGCGATAGCTTTCTGTATTACTTGAGAGATCAGTGGGAAAGGAGGAAATGCATACAGAAGTCCCGGGCCAAACTTGGACTAGCGTCCCTGCTGGGTTGGCCTGGTAAAGGGAATAGAGTGAAGTATTCTCTGCACTTGCTGTTTTGGGGAGTAGCAAAAGATCGCAGCAAGGCTGACCCCACTTGAGAAAATCTCTCTCACTACAGAGTCTTTCAGAGACCACTCGTGAGGCATGAGAATAGCTCTGCTCAACTTGTCCGCAATGTGATTGGACTTCCGGGATGGCTGAGAAGAAATCGCCCATTGCCACAGTCTGAGTGCTTCTCGACACAGGGGTATGATCTGGTTCCGCCTTGTTTGTTGATGTACCACACTACAGACATATTGTCTGTCTGGATTGCAATCGTTCCCAAGGGAAGAGAGTGATGAAGGGCTTGCAACGCTAAAAGCACTGCTCTCATGTCCAGAACATTTATGTGGAAGTGGCATTAGTTTGGTTGCCATGTGCCCTGGACTGTCCTGCCCTGATAATGCCCCCCCCCACCCGATCAGGGAGGCATCCGTTGTCAGAGTAGCAACCGGAGGAGGTGGAACAAATGGTCTCCCCAACAGGAGCTGGGGGGAAGACATCCACCACATGAGATGCTTTGATCATAATGGTGTGAGACATTGGAAGTTCCTGGTATGACCATTGAGAAAGGAGCATCCACTGAAGGATCCGCATGTGGTATCTGGCCAATGGAAGGAGGGTATGGCCATGATTCCCAACACCTTTAGAACTAACCTGGCTTTGGCTCTGTTGTTGTCGAAGTAGTGATACCAATTTTGAATGTCTGATATCCTTTGGTTCGTTAGTGTTGCAGACATGTTTACAGTATCTAAATTTGCGCCTATGTAGGTAATAGTATGACAAGGCGACAAAACAGACTTTTCGCAATTTATTGAGATACCCAGTTTTTGACAGACGAAAAGTGTAATCTCTGGCCATCAGAAGGAGATGCTTGGTGGGAGCTGTGAGGAGCCAGTCGTCCAAATATGGAAACACCTGGAATCCCTGTCGTCTCAGGTGAGAAGCTACCACTGCCATGCATTTGGTAAACACCGGGGCAGTGGTGAGACCAAAAGGCAGGGCCCTGAATTGAAAATGACTGGTTCCCAGCCTGAAGCGGAGGAATCTTCTGGAGCGTCTGTTCATTTTATGTGATAGTGCGTCCTGAAGGTCTATAGAGCACATCCAGTTTCCTTTTCCCAATAGGGGAAGAATGGATTGCAGCGTGACCATCAAATCTTGTTTTCTTGACCGATCTGTTCAAGATACTGAGATCCAAAATTGGTCTCCAGTCCCTGTTTTCTTTGGAACTAAAAGAACCTTGAGTAGATTCCGGATCCTAGTTGGTCTGCTGGCACTGGCTGAATAGCTCTTTTGCAAGCAGTTTTGAAATTTCCAAAGCTGCTATATCCCTTTGAGCGGTGGGACATCTGGAAGGGATTTTTGACTGATTTGGAAAGCGAAGAAAGGGAATAGAATAACCTTCGAAATGATGGACTGTACCCATTTGTCTTGTGTCAAGGATAGCCAGGCTTCTGGGTACAGTGACAATCTTCCCCGACTGCCTCCGAAGATGGGCAGTCGGGCAACACCTCAGGGATGCTGAAAGGGCTTATCGGAGGGCGTGCCCTGGTTCTGCGGACCCCTCTGCCTCTAGGGCGGCGTCTACCATTGTTGTTCCCCTCTGCCTCTGGCGAGAACCGACTCTGTCGTCAGGCGAAGTCCCTTGGGATTGTTATCTTTCCCCTTCTGGCCTTTGGAGTAAGGCCTAGAAGGAGTAGAAAACGGACTCCGACGGCAGAAAGGGTCTTGCCATCAGTCGCACCTAGTCAGGGTTTCTTTCACTTGTGGACCAAAAGAGATGATCCATCAAAAGGGAGTTCGTGAAAGACGTCTTGAAAGGTTCCAAAATTGCATAGCCGCATCCAGGCGTGCCTATGTAAGGCTACCCCTGTTCCTGCGGCTCTGCTCGCTCCATCGGCCGCATAAGAGAGGCGCATGGAGGAGTTGGAAATAGAATTAGGATAGCCAGCTGCGTGTTCATTTTCTCTTGAAACCCGCAGCTGTAGGGTCCTTCAGCATTTCACTCGCTTCTTTGATCAAGTCCCTTTGAAGGCAGTGAAATGGCACAGGTAATTCAGCGACGCATAGTAAATGTCGCTGAGGAGAACATCCGCTTCCATACCTATCCATGGACCTAGATTCCTTGTTGGGTGGATGGACAGGCACTGAAGGATCAGCCAGTTCCTTCTTTGTGGCAGCAACCACCATAGCATCCACAGAGACTCCTTTTGATAAAAATTCTTGTCTGATGGAGCTGTGATGAATTTGGAGGGTCTCCTGGGAGTGGGGTCCACTGAATCAGGAGCCGTCCATGCCTTTTAGCAACCACCTGCATGAGGGGGTGAAGGGGGACACCCAGGAGGTGGAAGGGCGAGAGCCAAACGCCTCAAGATACACAGATTCGTCCTCCGAAGGGTTGAGGGCTGGCCAATTTCCCCTCTGTTTAAGGATCTCCAGAATGTCTGCAAATGAGACATCTTCAGAAGGGGAGCCCTCAGAATCATCCAGATCTGTGTCCGGCGTGATAGACTCAGGTGAGTCAATGTGCTTCCTCTTGCACTTCCTCTTCCGAGGAGGCTCTTCTGCCAAATCAGGAGAGGCCTCGAAGAGGATGAAATCCCAAAGGGAGCTCCTGAGGAGTTGGCTCTCTGCGGTCCGGGATGGGGGAGGGAGTCGATTTAGCCTGAGGAAGCATAGAGGGAGGGGCTGAGGGAGCCGACTGTGGAGTAGAGCCAGGCTCTAACACACTCCGCATGACCTCGAAGCACCCCTGTCAGGCAGAGCCAGAGGTCCCGCTCCGAGGAGCTAAGGACCCCTCGGCACCGACAGTGATGGCTCGAGGCCGATGTCGGAGCCGAACTCACCAGCGCCGGGCACCGAGAGGGAGAGGGTCGGACAAGGGTCCGATGCCACTCACCCCTCGAGCAGACCAGGGAAGTCCGGCGCCGTGATTCCTCCATGGCAGAAGACGGGGCCGAAGACAATTGTCTCGGCTCCGAGGTGACCACAGTGTCGGTTCCGACACGACCCGGCTCCGGACTCAAGAGAGTCGAAGGTGGAAAGAGTTGATGGAGCGGGGCAGGCACCGACTGATGAGTCGGGCTCTGAAGCATCTGGGCTAGTGCCTCGGACTTGAGTAGTCGACTCACCACCCTCTGAAGGTCATGATCGGACAGCCTCGATGACCTAGAGGAATGAGACCTTTGGCTCCGTTCAGACAGCAGGGGAGATCCTGGAGCCGAATGAACGGAGCCAAGAGAAGGTGACCTAGACCTCTTTCTGGTTGTCGGCTCCGAAGATCTTGTCGGAGCCGACACGGGTACTCGATAACCTCGGCTCCGGCGGAGCCGGAAGCCACAGAAACTGTGGACTGAGTCTTATCGGCTCCAGCCGGAGCCGATAAAGGCAAGGTTGAACAACCTGAGGTCTCGGCTCAGAAGCGGAGCCGAAGACCTCGATGCCTTGGAGGGCTTCCTGTTGAGACAGACAGGGAATCCTCAGGCTTCAACAAGCCTCTCAGAATAAGCTTGTTTTTCTTTCCTGCAGGACCCTGGGGCTGAAGCCATGGCAAACAGCACAGGAGTCCTGCAGGTGCAAAGGCCCCAGACAATAGACACAAGAAGTGTGAGCGTCTGTCAGAGACATTTTCTGACAGCACGCATCACACTTCTTGAATCGAGACCTTTGCTTCTTTTGACATAGCCTAACTGGTGAACACAAACACACACTCAAACACACCAGTTATACCCTGTCAGAATAACAACTTTAGTAAAAATACTAAAAATAAAGTACAATAAACAGTAGTTAAACTACACAAACACTCCCTAGGGAAGGGAAGGCCTAAGGCCCAAGGGAAGAACAAAAAGTTCTTTTAAACAAAAAGCGGAAAAATTAGGTGGGGATAAAGTTCAATGAACTACACTAATTTGAGAATAATTAAACTAAAAAGGGGTAAAAAGAGTAACTTTTAATAGAAAAAGCTTAAACTCACCAGGAACCGGTAGAACAACCAACCTCGAAGCTGTAGCGGCAAACGAGATCTGAGGTAACTCTCGCCTAGCATTGTGGGATATAAGGGGAGCCTCGAGCCGGTGGAACCAACTCTCGAGCTTTAGAGTGGCCGAGGTCGGCTCCGAACCCATCCAGCAAGAATGAAGGCGAGATAGACAACTTAACATCTAACATTAATAGGGCCGTCTTCTCTGACCTACTATACAGAGGCACAGTCAACTAATCTAAAAGGGTGGCGAAAGCCAAACACACTCTGGCTAGGCTTATAAATGCCTTCGGGCAGATAGCCTAGTATCAACCTATGAGCCTATGTAGATCGCCACATTTAATCTGGCTCATGGAATCATCAAGATAATGGAGATTTTGTATCCTAGAACCCTAAGGCTTTAACCTTCATCTGTTTTGTTGGATTTAGGAAATATTTTTTATAAGTTTTCCACTTCATTTGGTGGAAGGAAGGCGTTCCAAACACTGACATTTAAAAGGAAGCTCAGAAAATTCACCCTTTGGATAGGGGTTGCTGCAGGATTTCTAGAGAATGAGATGCAATTATAGACTCTGAGAAGGGTTTGTGACTTGGGAGAGTGCCCTGTTCACCACCTCCTTAGATTTTGCCTGTATGAAGTAGTCACCAAAGTAAGGAAAAAGTGGATGCCCTAATTTTTGCAAAAAGTAATAAGTGGAGCCAGGAACTCTCTATATACCCTGTCAGCATTAGTCAAACCAAATGTCAATGAAGTAAACTGATAAACTGAACCCACTGCTTTGAATATGAGGAAGCAATTGTGGTCTGTGTGGATGGAAATTTGAATCCTTTACATCCACTGTGATCATCACAGTTTGAGGAAACAGGATGAGTAACAGGGTCTGAAGGATGGCTCTTCAGGTTCACTCTTTTCTGGGGACCAAGAAGAGTATGTGATAAACCAAAAAAAAAAAAAAAAAAAAAAAACAAACCAAAAGAAAAAAAAACTTTGCTTTGTTCCAATAGAGGGATTACTTATATCACCTTTTGTAAGAGGAATTCTAGAATTATGGGTTAGATAGACATTTTTGGTATTTTTGAACTGGTGGTAAGACGCTATATTGAGTATCCTTGCCCACTGAAGCCTATACCCTTCTGAGATGATTAAGGGTGGGGTGTATTCATCTTTTATTATGGTTTGCCAAACTAGGAGGCACTGTGACAGGTTTCCAGCAAGCCTGCTGGCTGGGTTGCAGTCCAGGTTTGAGCTGGGGTGGACACTTGACGGGAGTGGGCAGAGATGGAGAAAGTACAGTTGTGTATACTTACCATAAATGTAGATGTTCGTGTGTATTCACTGTTGCAGTCATCACATTTGGGTTATCCCTCCCAGGGTAGTCCTTGGCCGGCCCAAATATTAGAGACTTAGTATTTCCGTGTCAGTTGCTGTCGCTTGAGGACTGATGTCAGGTCGTCAGTGGTATAAAGTAAGGCAGCTGACACCATTACATCAGTTTTTCTTGCCCTAACCTGTCAGGAGCTCCCAAAGTAGGAGGCCAGGTTCTGGTGGAAGAACCCCACCAGTGAAAAATAAACACCAATATGTCCCTTGTAAGGAAAGGAGAATAACAAGGAAGAATGGTAATAAAAGTAGAAAGAGAAAAAAGGGGGATGGAGGAAGGGAAACCAGGACTGCAACAGTGAATACACTCGAACATCTACATTTATGGTAAGTGTACACAACTGTACTATGTTCTTCATGTTTCACTGTTGCAGTCATCACATTTGGGTAGATTCCCAAAACTGAGGAAATGGGTAGAGGCAGTCAAGGAAGCTAGGGGCTGACTAGGATGCCCTGCAAGACTGCAGAGGCAAACCTTGCCCTGGATTTGGAGAAGAGAGGCAGGTGGTAATGCTTGGTAAAAGTGTGAACAGATGTCCAGGTGGCAGCCTCCAGGATGTCCCTGGTGGGACTCCTCTAAGGAAAGCTGCAGAGGTAGAGGCTGCTCTGGTGGAGTGCGTCCTGATCCCCCTGGGGGGAGGCTCACCATGCTGTTTGTAGCAGAAATGGATGCGGTGTGCTATCCATTTGGAAATGGTTTGCTTGGAGATGGCTTTGCCTTCTGCCCCTGTAGCAAAGATAACCAGCAATTGATCAGACTTTCTGAAGGATTTAGTCCTGTCCAGACAGTATCTGAGCTGTCTGTGCACATCTAGAGAGTGAAGAGCACTCCCCCCCTTTGTTCTGGGGATTAGGAAAGAAGGTGGGCAAATGAATGGATTGGTTGAGAGCCACACTGGACACCACCTTGGCCATGAAGGATGGGTTAATTCTGAGGGATACCCAGTCTGCATGGAAGATGATGAAGGGTTCCACAGCCATAAGTGCTTACAGCTCGGAGACTCTTCTGGCTGAAGTGATGGCCAGAAGGAATGCTGCCTTCCAGGAGAGAAATATTAGCTCAGCAGAAGAAGCTGGTTTGAAAGGAGGCAGGGTGAGCTTTTCCAATACAAAGTTAAGGTCCCAAGCTGGTGTTGGTGGACCTTCTGGGGTCTTCAAGTTGCTAACCCCACTGGATTCAAGGAAAACATCATCCACCACATCCAGGACTGGGGGATGGACAAGGGTCTGTGTTGCGGAAGATCTAGAAATTCTCTGAGTCTCTTTTTAGACTGAGGGTAGTCCTGACTCTCCCCCATTGGAAATGCTCCCTTAAAGTATGCAGGGTTTCCCCAAAAGAAAAATCCTCTGGGGGAGAAGCTGAAGGAAAGGATTCCTCTGCATCAGAATCCTCATAAGTGGAGAGGGTTTGCATGTCTTCATAGTCAGATGCATCGGATTTATCTGACTCTTGGTTTTCTTTTTGAGGGGGTAGCTTGGCTTCCCCTGATCAGCATGATCAGGTCTACTGCCATTTTAAGCATTTAAGACTGAGGCAAGGTAGCAGGCGCCTGAGAATAGGCTGTCAGTTTCTTGGGTGTGGTTAGAACCCTGGGCTTAAGGAACTCGGTTGTTTTCAAAAGAACGGTAGTCACGAAAGAAGACGTCTGTTTGTGTCGAGATTCAGTGGTGCAAAGGACTTCCTTGGAAGCCGATGCCTGCTCAGCGGCTCCGGACCCATCCAAGGTAGAGATGACCGCAGGATCCTTAGACAAAGAAGAGTTTTGTGGCATACTGGACTCCGAAAGGGTCTTGGTAGTGGCCTGCGAATCAACTGAAGCGGGCATCAACGGAAGCGTTGTCGGAAGGTTTGGACCTGTGCGATTTGTCTGTCTTTATCTTTAGGTCCGCTGTCGGATGGCTTACCAAAGCCATACCGGAATTCAAGGACTGTAAACGAAAATATCTGTCTACAATAAGAGCCCGACGATGGATAGTTCTGCGTTAAACAAAGCACAGAAGTGACAACGGGGGACGTCGTGGTCTGGGCCTAGACAAGTGACACAGTAAGAGTGGAAGTCTCGGTGTGGTATTTGCTTTCCACAGGCGAGACAATTATTAACTTTTTCTGACATCGGTTAGTGCAAGAAAAAAGGATCCCCAACTGGGTACTTAGCTTTAGAAGACTTCAACTTCAATTCGGAAACAAAATTCAGGTAGTGGCCGACCAGCACTCGTGCGCACTGTTTCTGCTTCGGGCTCCACAGCAAGATAGACTGATGTAATGGCATCAGCTGCCTTACTTTATACCACTGATGACCTTGACTCCAGTCCTCAAGCGACAGCAACCGATGCAGAAATACCAAGTCTCTGGTATTCGGGCTGGCCGAGGGTTACCCAGGCAGGGATAACCCAAATATGATGATTGCAACAGTGAAACACAGAGAACCATCTACTATGCAGTCAAGGTTGCTTTATCTTGGATGAAGGCTCTTAATGCTCCCCAAGCTTTCCTTTATTGTCTCCACCACTTCTTTTTACCTTTTACAGACTTACTCACTGCCTGCAACCATAGTGGGGTCCTGGATCGGATGGGTAATTTCTATTATGATGTGATGAGGGTGGGTAAGAAAACTGTTTAATACTTTCATGACCTTGCTCTTCCCCTGGATTCTCTATAAGCCTTTGCTGGTGGGGCCCTCCAAGAGTAGCTCTTTAATGGCACATTAATAATGAGACGTACTGTGACATCTTCTGGCAAGACAGACATGTCTCCTGATCACAGACCCCCCATAACTACTACCCAGGATGATGCCACACTTCATTGAGTATTTCACACCTGACTAGCTGCCTGGCTGAGCTCCAAACAGTCTTGGCTTTCAGGTCAGCATTAGACACCTTCATAATTTTCCTGCTCAATGTCCATCTGGAGCTTAGCCATATATGTCTGACAGCCAACTGTTCTGACAGCCACAGTGGTAGCTGCATTTTACTCCCAAATCTATTCAGAGTCCTACTTTTCTTTGTTCATACAAGTGTGTGTGTTGGAAGTAGAAACTAATTTGCATCCTTTTTCTGGGTCTATGGACACCTCTACTATATCCACCACACTGTTCTTTTATAGATATATGTGTGAATCTTGCATCCTGTAGATCATATGAGGTTTCTTAGAAACAGGGAGTTAAGAGTCTTGTTGTGGAGGACTACTATAAAAGCATACACCAGGATTCCCAAAATTAGAGGAATGGCCACAGGTTTGAGACCATCCAGGCCCAAGTACCATTTCTGTGCCTCTGATGCCACCTTCCCTTCCCATTCCAACCACAGAGATTAGGCTGGTCACATGAACACTCCAGCTGATCAAATGGGGGACAGGGAAATATACCCAAGTCAGACAACAAGGTGGGAGCCTAGGATGTGCTTTCCTCTGAATCCTTTATAGTTCATCAAAGCAGAAGACGAAAAGTAGCTTAAGCTACCACTAATCAAGAAAGAGATGAGCACAAACATTGGAGCTTTTTTTGACACATTCACCTCTAAAAGGGCCTGACTATGCCTTACCCTCCACTTCTGTCAGTATTCTGGGAAGGCTTAACTGAGATCTACCCTCCATTTCTGGCAGCACTCCGGCAGAGATCAGGGCCTCTCTGTGAAAACTTACAAGTGATCCCTATTCACAGAATCTTTAAATTAGAAGTTATGTACTCACCATAACGTTCCATCTGAGTAGGTAATCTTCATTTGTCAGCAACCTGTGGGTATCGGATCCATATCAGATCCGAGCCGGCAGTTTCAAACAGTTAAGATCCAAGCTCCTCCCCCTTACCCATAAACCCCTGCTAACCCTTCCTGTCCTCAGGTCGAGTTTGCTTAGCAATACAGAATATTATGACCTTGGAGTCACTTATAAATCCTAACCAAATAAGCTGGAAACAAAGGCTAGGAATCCTTCTAATACGCACTATAGGTTAGGGGGATGGAGGGAGGGTCGGTTGCTGACAAATGATTACCTACTCAGATGGAACGTTATGGTGAGTACATAACTTATAAATCTGAAGTAGTTAACTTCATCTGCCCATCAACCTGTGGGACAGAGTCCCCAGCTACACAAACCTTTGGCGGTTCTCATGGAAGGATATTCCGGAGCACTGCGGAGCCAAAGGATGGTCTCCCTCTGGAAATTATATCCAACTTATAATGGTTAATGAATGTATGAGATGAAGCCCAAGTGGCTGATGAGCAAATGTCATCCAAGGAGACCCTGGACCAAAAGGCAGCAGAGGTGGAAATTGATCTAGTAGAATGAGCGCGGACTCATTCAGGTTCGGGACGGCCAGAACTTTGATATGCTAGTAAGATACATTGGGAAATCCATCTGGACAATGTAACTTTCGATATTGGCTTCCCCAAAGAAGGTTTTGCAAAGGATAAGAAGAGCTGGTCTGACTTCCTGTGACCAGCGGTCCTGTGCAGATAAAATCTTAATTGCCTGTGTACGTCCAGGGAATGTAATTTATATTCACCTTTGTTCTGGTAATTTGGAAAGAATACCGGTAAATTAATGAATTGGTTGATGTTAGGTTCTGACGCGACCTTGGGCAAGAAGGAGGGATTGGTCCTGAGGGAAACTCTATCATTGTGAAAAACCAAGTAAGGCGGTTTGGCGCAAAGGGCTTGAAGTTCCGAAACCCTTCTAGATGAAGTGATGGCAATGAGAAAGGCCGTCTTCCAGGATAAGAATTTTAGGTCCACCGAGGCTGTTGGCTCGAACGGGGGGCGGGGGGGTGGTCAAAGATTGGAGAACAAGAGTTAAATCCCATGGAGGCACTGGGTCTTTAACCAGAGGTCTCAAGAGAAAAGTGCCTTTTAAAAAGGTCTTACATAATTTGGGAGAGGCCAGGGGGCCGAGACCATTTCCGACATGATAGTGGGAGATTGCAGCTAATTGCACTTTGACCGTAGAGGAGCTAGCACCCTGGTCGAATAAGGTAGATAAGAATTCTAGCACTGCTGGTAATGGAGCTGTATAGGGATCTAGGTTTCTGCGTTTCTCCCAGATTGAAAAAACGCTTCCATTTACTATTATAAATCTTCCTCGTGGAAGGCTTATGAGCGGCTACTAAAATAGCCTTAACAGATGACGAGATACCGGGAGTCCTAGCTATCACTGGAACTGGATCAACCAAGCTGTAAGTTTGAGGTTGTCCAGGTTCGGGGTTGTCAACCCTAGCGGGTGGGAGGTCAGATCCGGTGTGGGATCTAGAACCCATGGTGGGTTCAATAGGTGAGACCACAGGCAAGGGAACCAAGCTTGACGAGGCCAGAATGGGGCTATGAGGATCAATCTGCTCCCCAACCGACGTGCTTTCTGCAAGAATTTCAGCATTAGGGGAAGAGGAGGATAAGCATAAAGTAGACCGGATGGCCAAACATGCACCAGAGCGTCTCTGGGGGATTCCCCCGGTGGGGGAATTAGAGCGAAGTAGTCGCTGCACTTTGCGTTCGAAGGAGACGCGAAGAGATCGCAGCAAGGCTGACCCCATTTGAGGAAAATCTGCTTCGCCACTCTTGGGTTCAGAGACCACTTGTATGGTGAAAGGATTGTACGACTCAACCTGTCTGCCAAGATGTTCGACCGACCCGGAATGTGCATTGCTATGAGAAAGCGGTTGGTGGAAATCGCCCATTCCCAAACTCTCATGGCCTCTCGACAAAGTGGGTAAGACCTGGTTCCCCCTTGTTTGTTGATATACCAGATGACTGACATGTTGTCTGTCTGAATTGCAATAGTTCCCGAGGGAAGAAGGGCTTGGAGTGCTTGCAACACAAGAAGCACCGCCCTCATCTCTAGGACACTGATGTGCAACAAGGTCTCTGATTGGGTCCATGTGCCTTGGACGGTTCTGCCCATACAGTGCCCCCCCACCCCAGGCGAGAAGCGTCCGTGGTCATTGTGGCAAGAGGGGGAGGCATCAAGAATGGATGCCCTTTCTGGAGGTCCGGAGACTGGAGCCACCAGAGTAGGGCTTCCTTGCAGACCCTGCTGAGGGGAATGGGTGAACACAGGGGATGTTGTAGAATGGACCACTGGAACTGTAGGGTCCATTGCAGTACCCTCATGTTCAGGCGCGCTAAGGGTAGTAGATTGATAGTCGCCGCCATAGAACCTAGCGCCCTCAGGACCAATTCCGCTGGAGGAGCCGGGTAGTTCAGAAGAGCTAGTACGTGGAGCTTCAGGGTCCGAAGTCAGTCCAGAGTCAAAAAGACCTGCAGAAGATTTGTGTCCAATCTGGCCCCAATGAAGTCTAAGACTTGGGTTGGGTGGAGAGAAGATTTTTTGATATTGATTGTAATTCCCAGTCGGGAAGCCAGATGGAGGAAATAATCTCTGGCTAAACGCAGTAGATGCCTGGTGGGGGCGGACAGGAGCCAGTCGTTTAGGTACGGAAAGACCTGTATTCCCTGAAGCCTCAGGTGGGCCGCTACCACTGCTAACACTTTGGTGAACACCCTGGGGGCTGTGGTGAGACCAAAGGGGAGGACCCTGAACTGGTAGTGGCTGGCTCCCAGGCGGAAGCGGCGATAGCTTCTGGATCGCCTGTCCATCAAAATGTGGTAGTACGCGTCCTTGAGGTCTATGGAGCACATCCAGTCATTCTCCTGCAGGAGTGGAAGAATGGATTGAATGGTGACCATCCGGAACTTTTCTTTGGCCACTGACAGGTTTAGGAAGGATAGATCAAGGATTGGTCTTGGGTCCCCCGGTCTTTTTTGGCACCAAAAAGAACCTGGAGTAAAAGCCTGATCCAGATTGATCTGGGGGGACGTGCTGGATGGCTCTTTTTTCTAGCAGCTGAAGGATTTCTGCAGCTGCTGCCTCCCTTTGATTGGGTGGGACATAGGGGGGAGGCTCCGGGGTCTGGGAGGAAGGTTGAGAAAGGGGATCTTGTAACCTCTGGATATGATCCGAAGCATCCAGCGATCTGTTGTAATGGACTCCCACATGGCTAAGTGCCTCGAGAAACGCCCCCCAACTGCCTCCAGAGTAGAGCAGTCGGGTAACCCCTCAGGGTTGCTGCATGGGCTGATCAGAAAAAGGTTCTCTCGACCTGAAATTCTTCGATCCCCCTCTGCCTCTGGGCCGGCGTCCACCCTGTCCTCCTCTGCCTCTGAAGGACGAGGGGTCTGGAGCGAAACGGGACTGTTGAGATTTCCGGAACCACATCTTCTTCTGTCCCTTTTGGTTCCTAGTGAAGGACCTCTGGGGAGCAAAGAAGCGGACTCCAATGGCAGACGTCTTCCCGTCTTTTTTGCTCTGGACCAACGTGTCGCGTACGGTCTTGCCAAAAAGGGAAGAACCGTCAAATGGGGCATTAGCGAAGGGCGCCTTGAAGGGTTCCGCGAAGTCACAATGGCGGAGCCAAGCATGCCGTCGTAAGACAATGCCCGCTTCGCTTGCTCTAGCGGCTCCTTCCATGGCATGAGAGAGGAGCCGCATAGAGGTATTAGAAATGGATTTGAGAGTGGCCATTCGGGTAGAGAATACTTTCTTATCCTCTGCCGACATGGACTCTGGGGGCGACCCGGCATATTCTTTGATGAGATCCCGCTGGAATCGTATGACGTGTGCCATATAATTCAGCGACCTTACTGAGAAAGTTGCTGAAGAGAACATCCGCTTCCCCAAACGGTCCATCGTCCGAGACTCCTTGTCTGGAGGATGGACCGAGGAACTCTCCTAGGCCAGTTCCTTTTTAGTGGCGGCCGACACCAACATGGCATCTACGGAAGCACCCTTGCTCCAGCAAGCTCTATCAGAAGGGGGGGCTAAGAATCTTATCAGGCCTCTTGGGAATGGGCTCCACAGTGTCCGGCTCATTCCATCCCCTGGTAGTAATCAGGTCTACCAGGGGGTCGGCAGGAGGGGACACCCAAGAGGTAGATGGGCCTGCATCAAATGCATCCAGAAATACAGACTCATCCGAAGAAGGTTTTTGGGCGGACCACCCCCCTCTAATTCGAAGCATTTCCATGATGTCTCCGAAGGAGATGTCTTCGGGGGGTGACCTTGGGGAACCTTCCCCTTCCTCCAAATCTGTATCCATTGTCAGAGACTCAGGTGAGTCCAAGTGCCTCCTCTAGCACTTAAGTTTGTGAGGGACCTCCTCGGCGGGGCTGTCCAAAGAAGCCTCACCAACCACATCCTGTTCCTCCAAAGGAACAATCTGGGACGTAGGCGCAGGCTGTCCCTGGGGCCGGATGATGGAAGGTAGACCCATCTGAGATGGAGTGCAGGGTGGAGCTGTACCAGGAGCCTGGGGTCTCGAATCCCTCGATAGGACCCTCTCCACAACATCGAACGCCGAGGGGGAGCTGCTCTCCCTGGGATCCGAGAGCAATCCCCTCGGATCCGATGCGTGGATCGGAGCCGGCGCCAAAGCGGTCGGATCCGAAGGGCCAGTGTGCGCTGGCCGAGACGGGGCCGAAGACTCACTGACACCTCCGGATCCAAAGCTCAGCTCTTGGCTCAGAGAGCTCGGATCCGAAAAGGGACCAGACAGACTCGAGGGTGCTGTCGGCGCCGAAGAACGTGCTACTATCGGAGCAGACACTCCCCCGGCTCCGACGCTAATCAGCTCCGAAGGCTCCGAGCCCCGAAAGTGGGTCAGAGAAGGAGCTATTGGGGCGAAAAAGGGGGTCGAGCTCCCCCCCAGAGGGGGGGGGGGAATGGAGCACTCTCATCTGCAGCTGGGCCTGGAGGAACCTACGCATCATCCGGTCCATGTCTGCATCTGATAAACTTCTGGTCGACCTCGAGGAGGCCACCGAGGCAGGACGGGAGTGCCACCTGGATGACCTCTAAGGCGACCAGGCCTCCTCCTCCTCCGGGGGAAAGCGGGGAGAATGGAGCCGGGAAGGAGAAGGCCCGGAAGCCCGAGGGGAAGCTGCTTGCTTGGCTGGCAGGGCCGAGGAGGAAGATTCAGCCCGCCGCTTGTGATGCTTGTCTTTCTTACGCTCCCTCCTAGATTCCCTCTCCTCCTGGCCAACGGTGGGAGGTTGAGTCCTGGCCAGGGGAGCACGGATTGGTGGTGGCGCTGCCGCAGAGGAAGAGGAGGCCGAAGTCGGGTCCGAGGGCAACAGTCCCGCCAAGACCAACTTAGATCTCCTGTCCCTCAAAGCCCTGGGATTGAAGGCTGCACAAATAGTGCAGCCTGAAGACAGGTGGTCAACCCCAAGGCAAATAACACACCGAGTGTGGCCATCCGCTGGGGACAGCTTATGGCCACACTCGGTGCATTTAGAAAAAAAGGCTTTAGGGGCCTTAGACATAGCTAAGAAAGGGAAGTTTAATACTAGGCCCAACCAACACGTTACACAAACACACAGGGGGGAGGATAACTAACTAAGTGTTAGGATTAGCTACACAGATTAAAAAATATATACCAAAAACTCTAGGGGAAACACACACACCAGTTATAATAAGCGTATGAAGACAAAGAAAGATTTTTCTCACAAAAATCCTAGACTATCCGCCTGGAAGCTCGATCAAGCTGCTGTCGTGAAACATGGCAAACGAGATCTGCAGACAGGAAGGGTTAGCAGGGGATTATGGGTAAGGGGAGGAGCTTGGAGCTCGGATCTTAGCTGTTTGAAACTGCCGGCTCGGATCCAATATGGATCCGATACCCACAGGTTGATGGACAAATAAAGTTAACTACTTCCGATCACCCTCATTATCCTGGCAGAAAGGCAGCCAGATATTTCTTCCTCTTTTTTCAGCTGGTAGCAGGGTTTAACTGCTGGCGGGTATGGCAGTTGCTTCATACTGTGCTCCTCCCTCAGGCAGGTGACAGGATCCTGATTTGGGGGGGGGTTTAGGTCATTACACATCAGCTGCAAGAGTGTCTTGAGTTAATTTTAGGATCAAAGGAAGTTACTAGGCTATTGGTCCTTACAAGCTTAGTCAAGAATATAGCCCTTTTAAGTATCAAATAAAAAAAAAATTGCACCGTTAATTAACAGAAATGGAATCAGAACTGTTCTGGCAGAAGAAAGGACGTGGTAGGGCTACAGGGATAACAGCATGCAACAAGATAGGCTGCTTATACCCCAAAGCAATGAAACTTCAGGAAAGAAAATTGCAAACTGGAACAGATGGTTCATAGGTGTATACTAGGCTGACAACACTTAGGCCATTAAAAAGTCTAGCCAAGAACCCAAATGTGACCCAAAAATCTGATTTATATAGGTGGCATTTACTGACTGCCTCTTGTCCATCACAGACATAAGGGCTATAACACAGCTGAATTTCTGATCATCTATCCATTGGTCCAAGATGCACTTATACAGGGTTAGGAAGGAACGCTGCTTCACATGAATGGGAAGCCTGTTACAAAGGGGAATTTTCTGAGAAACATCTCTCTCTCTCAAACATGTTTTACTTATGTCACAAGCACATTTTAGGTCTTTTGATTTAGTAATTCTGATGCTGTTTGTTTTGGGGGTGTGCAAACATTCATCAAAGCAGTGTCCAGTGATTCTTTGTATACCAGGCAAAGATGATCGCCTTCAGACATCTGTTTGATACCAAGTAAAGGATTAGGGCTTTGATGAGATCTTTCTAGGACATCGTGTTTACTCCCTGTATTTTCTGTAAGGAGACTTTGTGGAAGTTTCAGGTGCTTAATTAGTCTGGTCAGGTAAATACCAAAAAGGGCATTATACAATATGAAGGGTCTGATGAGAGCAGAGTACAGTGGTACACTGACCTCTCTGGACCTACATGCCATGCCTTTACTAAGATGAGCAGCACAGAAGGATTTTTTTGACCATCTCAAACACCTGTTGGTCAAGGGTTATGTTCCATGAGTTCCCGGATAACTGACTAGTGAATCAACTTTTATGGGTGTTTTATTGATAAGATGGTTATCAGAGGTTGGCAACTTCACTCTGGTATAAAACTCATTACAGCCGAGTGCTCCTCCAGGCATCTTCTGCAGTTAACCCTTACTGCTCCTCTAGGCGTCAAATATTGATTGTTCATATTTGCATTAATAATTCCAAAACCATGTTACTTACAAGGTACCAGGATATTTTGTCTTGAACCATATGTGATGGCAAACACAACTCTATTGATATTTGACCTCTCTCAATGAGAATTTTCTAGAACTGTAAGGTGATAACTTAGTTTTTAAAGGCTTAAGCCACGCCCACTAGGGGTTAAAGGTGCACACTCAAAAGAGCTGCTCCGGAGTGATGGCTTTGGACCAAATGCTTGTCTGTGCTACACCTTCATGAAGGGTGTTCTCATCTTGAGGGGATTCTATGACTCCTCCCAGTTTGAAAACTTGGCCAACCAAAGGCCTTTGACATTGGCTTTGATATATCAGAAGAAGATACCAAAGGGGCTCAGCACAGAGCCCTGAGGTACTTCACTGGTGAATGGCCTCTATGAGGAGGTGGCCTCAATGATTCTAACCATTTGGTTCCTATCTGTGACACAGCTACCTATCCAGGATGTTACAAAGGGTTTATGCCTAGTTCTGTAAGTTTGACTACAATGCCTGAGTGGGCTATTGTATCAAATGCTTTAGCCAGATCTAGGTAGGCAGTATGCACCACTTTCCCCTCATTCATTACATTAGTGACTTTTTAAAAAGAAACCCACCAGATGACCTTCTTTTGACAAAGCCAAACTGGGATGGATCCAGTGTCTGTAGGTCTCATGTCCTTGTTGATAACTTCCATGATAATTCTTTCCATGGCTTTGCAAATTAATACTAGAAAGATTAATGTGTCAGCAGTTTCCGGGATCTGTTAAAGGTCCTACCCTATGAGGGGAGATGACCGTTTCAGTCCTCCATTCTACTGACACAAAGCCTGTTTTTAAGACTACAGTGACTCCAGGAGTCCTGACAAGTCAAATTTGGGGATGCTATCATGGTCCACTGAGGCCATGTTCTTGGCCTTAGCAAGTGCAGCCAGAAACTGCTCACTAGTTATAGTTATAAGAGTTATGGTTGAGGGTATTTCTTGGGGAATGATTGGGAATGAGAAGGGAGTAAATTCAAAAATGAATTTGTCTGCTAACAGGTTCAGTTTATCACCAGGCTTGGCGATTATGGCACCGTTAATCACAAGTTCAACACATTGCTGTGTTCTGCCCTTGATGTTTCTACACAGCTGAAGGCTTTATGGTTATCTTTCACTTGGGAGGCTACCTTAACCTCAAACACTGCTTTGTTAACCTAATTAGCCCTATTAGTTGCCCATTTAGTTTGAAGAGAGACTTTTTATCTTTATGGTAATTACCCTTCCTGTTTTTTGCCAAAATTTTTGTTCCTTTTGTTGTGTAACCTGTTTACTTTGGGATGCCACCAGGCCAGTTTGTTTCAGGGGTTGTTCTGGGCTTACTTCTGACAGGTACAGCAACCTCTATGCATTTCTTCACATGGTTATACAGAGTATGCTGTGTTCTCTGGGTTTGGAGGGGCACTGAATTTTAACAAACCATCACTTGGAATAACTTGGAATTGCTCTTAACTGTTACTGACTTTACTGGGTTACAGAGCTCATTTTAATTTAGAAGGAGAAGGTCCTCACCAGTCTCCTGGTATTGCCAAAGCAATGAATATATCTGCTACCTCCCAGGAAAACTCCCTGCAACAGTTTGCTCATCATTGTGTGCCAAGAGAAACACCCGCGGGAATTTCAAACATAAAGGTCCTCACCAGTCTCTTGGTATCAGCAAAGCAACAAATGTGTCTGCTACCTCCCAGGAAAACTCCCTGCAACAGTGTATGTTTTTACAGACTAAAAACTGAGTTTTGTTTAACCCATTAAATATGCTCTCTCTGGTATGCACACTTGCCGGTCGCTAGGTACCTGCCTAATTTACCCAGCTTCTAGTCCCTACTTTACCCTGACTAGCTATTTTATTTCCATTATTTTTACTCCTAAATGTTGAAATAGGCCCTGCTAAAGGTAAATTAAGTGATGAAACAGACTCGGACAGACAGATCTAACAAACAATAAACTTTCCTGTCTGTTACTACCAAACTGATTGTTGGACATAACTGCAGCCTCGTGGTCTGACCTATCTGAAAACCCCTCCCCCTTGTATACATCACAACAAAGGTAACATAGTATTGATGTCTGCCCTGGCACCATTTTCACAATGTTAGCGTCCTACTAGCAAGGTGTTCTGTTGTCCCTGTGTAGTGTGCATACCAAGTAAGTACTGTATTATAACCTGCTACCATCAGTTGCAACTTAAACTAAGGCTTGGTAATGATATTGTACTACGAGATCTAGATCAAAAAGAAATGTTTGCATAACAACGATATCTCTGTCCGTGTCAATACTGTGACTGTAACTGCTGTAGCAAAGGAGTGGGTACGCTGTGTTGCTATGGCATATAACTTGTGATTTAGTTGTATAGTGGACATTTAGTTCCGAAAGGAAGGTGCATAGTACTGAAGGCACTAAATTAAACAGTGTGTTACTCTGCCACATCTTACCTATTGGAACACTGCTATGATGTTAAATGTTTAATGCAGAACACAGGCTAAACCTTAAAAGTAGGGGACGAAGCACTGTACATATTAGTAAAAGACAGCATTATGCATGTGAGCACTGCTAGGATAATTTTTCTACTTTTTTTCTGTATTGTGACTGGTGCATCATATGCAAAACTGTGCTGTTAGGCAGTTACGAGCGATAAACATGTTTATGCTGAATACTGATACAGAACTGTGTAGTTACCTATGCTATTCTAAATTCTAAACATTCAGTTAATCGATGCTGTTCTGCTGCTTACGGAGTTAATGTTGATATGGTTCTAATTGAAACAGTAGCCTGGTAAACTGTGTAACGCCTACCTCTTCTACACTCCTATTCATAGTAGCCTGGTAAATTGTGTAACGCCTACCTCTTCTACACTCCTATTCTCTCCTATTCATAGTAGCCTGGTAAATTGTGTAACGCCTACCTCTTCCACACTCCTATTCTCTCCTATTCATTGTAGCCTGGTAAATTGTGTAACACCTACCTCTTTCACAATCCTATTCTCTCCTATTCATAGTAGCCTGGTAAACTGTGTAACGCCTACCTCTTCCACACTCCTATTCTCTCCTATTCATTGTAGCCTGGTAAATTGTGTAACACCTACCTCTTTCACAATCCTATTCTCTCCTATTCATAGTAGCCTGGTAAATTGTGTAACACCTACCTCTTCCACACTCCTATTCTCTCCTATTCATTGTAGCCTGGTAAATTGTGTAACACCAACCTCTTTCACAATCCTATTCTCTCCTATTCATAGTAGCCTGGTAAATTGTGTAACACCTACCTCTTCCACAATCCTGTTCTCCCCTATTCATCTCTCCTTGCTACCTCTCCTACACCCCATCCTTAACTCCTGACCTCCCGATTTATCAACTATAAAATCTCTATCTACAATCTTACTTAACTAATTAAATTGTTCTCTCTCCCCGTTTTCAGTTTCCCCATCACTGTGTGCTAAGAGAAACACCGGCGGAAATTTCAAACATAAAGGTCTCCTGGTATCAGCAAAGCAACGAATATGTCTGCTACCTCCCAGGAAAACTCCCTGCAACAGTGTATGTTTTTACAGACCAAGACAGCTGAGTTTTGTTTAACCCATTAAATATGCTCTCTCTGGTATGCACACTTGTTGGTCGCTAGGTGCCTGCCTAATTTACCAGTTTCTAGTCCCTACTATTTTAATAATAGCAATACTTTAATATTTTAATAATTATTTTTATAATTATAATGTTTCAAATTGTTTGGAACCTCCACCCACAGCCAACTCTGCAAACTCTTTTTTCCTTAAAGCAGTCCCTACCTGCTTACATCAAAACCCTTCTTTCCAAACTAAAACCATGCTCTGTTTCTGTTCACAGTATCCCATCTTACTTTCTTCAGATTGCTGCTCCCTCTTATTGCTTTGCCAGTATCTATTTTAATCAACCGTTCCATCTCTGAAGCACCTGGTATCTGGAAACAATTCTACACCATACCCATTAACAAAGGTGGCAATTCCACAGAACTGTCAAACTTCAGACCAATAGCTATCCTCTCCCCTCTGTCTAAAGTTTTAGAAAAATGTATACATACACAAGTAATGCAATATCTTATACAGGGTACACTCCTCACTACCACTCAGCACGGTTTCCAACCCAAACATAGTACCACTACAGCTCTACTTTCCTTTCTCAACACCATTTCTATAGCTAAAGATAATCATAAATTTATCTCATGCTTATTCCTTGACCTCTCAAAAGCCTTCGACACTCTCACATCCTCTGCTACTGAATGAACTCTGATCTCAACTTCTCTACTACAACAATACCATGGTTCTCCAGCTATCTCACTGACCGACAGCAATCAGTAAGATGGCACTCCTCACTATCATCTCCCCTTCCAGTGAAAATGGGTGTTCCCCAAGGATCCATCCTTGGACCACTACTTTTCAATATCTTCACCAACTCACTCTACTCCTCTTGTCCACAATCCTCATTAGTCCAATATGCAGATGACTCCACAGTTATCACCATTGCTAACTCACCTTCTGAACTTCTAACAGCTACCCATTCTTCTTTCAACTTTGTTGAAATATGGCTCACCAATAATCAGCTCATCCGTAATCCCCAAAAACACTCTTACTCTTTCTCCCCAAAACTGTTACTCATATCAAATCTAATTTTCAAATAAAATCACTAAATCACATTCTCATAGTTGCTGACTCTAGTACTAAACTCCTTGGTGTAACCATTAATGATCAGCTAAAATTCGACCTCCATATAAATAACTATCAGGAAAACCCATCAAAAATTAGGACTTCTCTACAGAAATAAAAAATTCCTAATCCCTGAATCTAGAACCACAATCACACATGCTTATCTTTTGACATGCCTAACACACTGCACCCAAATAATCACAACTCCACCTTACTTAGCAAACTTGAATCAACCTATCACAAAATAGCCAAAATTGCTACACAACAAACATACAAATCTCACCAATGTATCTCTCTCAAACATCTGAACTGTGTCAAACTACCACACCTCCTACTCCTCTCTCAGCTCCAAATTATACACTCCATTATTTATTCACCATCCTACTGTCCAGCACTAGGCACCATAATCTCCCACTATGTCCCACCCAGACTACTCAGGAGCTCCACCCAAGACCTTCTACAAATTTACAAGCTCAAGTCTAAAATAGGAGCCATTACATACAGCTACCATCCCTCTATTGCTTGGAACAAACTCCCACAAGAAGTTAGATCACTTTTACATCCTAAAGTATTCAAACTAGCCACTAAAGAGTACTTAAAAAGTCACAGGATTTGCAAGTGTTCTAAGCCTCCTTGAATATACCTTCACTAAATAACAAACCTAACTTCCTCTGTCTTACCATCATTTCTTCTCCTCTATACCAAAACATTTACAACTTGAACTAGTCTACTTCATCATGTTTTACCTAATACTATCTCCTTTCCTTCTGCTGCAGTATTCTTCAGAACATTTTTATAGATAATAGTAACTGCATATATATGATAACTGTTCTACAAGTCTTATTATGAATGATTATAATGTTAACTGTGTTTGTAACGGTTATATTTTTTGTAA
Organism: Protopterus annectens; assembly: GCF_019279795.1. Taxonomy (NCBI): domain Eukaryota; kingdom Metazoa; phylum Chordata; order Ceratodontiformes; family Protopteridae; genus Protopterus; species Protopterus annectens. The sequence goes on along the minus strand of NC_056737.1, from coordinate 1,164,916,210 downwards.
CTATGTTTTGGATTTTTTCTCCTCAGGCCTCTGCTGAAAAGGGCTTTTGCTCAGTCAGACAATACCAGTTAACAAATGTAAAATAAATAAATAAACACTATACCCTGACTAGGTATTCTATTTCCATTATTTTTACTCCTAAATTTTGAAATAAGCTCTGTTAAGGTAAATTAAGTGACGAAACAGACTCGGACAGGCGGATCTAACAAACAATAAACTTTCCTGTCACTACCCGACTGATAGTTTTTCTTGGACATAACTGCAGCCTCGTGGTCTGCTCCTGCTCCGTTTGCCTACCCTACCTCTAATTCCCACCCTCTCCCACTTCAAGTTAACTTATACTTAATCATAACCACACCCATCTACCACCTACCAATCCCATTCACACAGACACACCTCCCAATTAAACCACTGAAGCTCCCTCTCCTAACTTTCTACATCCCATATAGCTGCACCCCTTCATCCTCCTCCCGTACCTCTACATCAACTAACCCTCCTCACAATGACAGGCTTAAAACAAACTCTACTGCTTTGCACATACATTTCACTACTGCTCCTATTATATACACCCTCTCAGCATATAATACCTCCTTACATTATGTCACACATACTCCCTGGCATACCACCATCTCTCAAGCACCAAATTACCCATTTCAATCTCTTGTAGCCTCAGCCCTCCTCCACGCTACCATCAATGACTATTATACCCTCAGAGTGCTCCCACAGGAAACTAAATCTCAGAAAACACCTCCCTAAGCTCCTACATAAGCTTTCCAAACTCTATCACCACATATCCAAGCAACTAAGTCTAGCAGGAGATATACATCCCATTCCCAGTCTCACCAACATTCAGTCTACACTACCTCTTCCCACCTCAACCAAACCAGGCTCGCATTCACCAAAGAAACAAATCATTCCTTCTCCTGCTCAACATTAATGTAAGAAGCATTGCAAAGAAAACTCAATCTACACGCTTTACTATCCCCACTACTCCACTGATATATTAACATCAACAGAAACCTGGCTGAAACCTCACACTAATAGTAATGAGAGCACAGCCCCAGGCTACAACATCCTACGTAAAGACAGATCAAACAAAAAAGGGGGTGGCGTGGCAATCTTATACAAAGACTACCTCTCACTACAACTCCACAACTCCTCTACCCCAGAGATAAATAAAGCAGAGATTATTATAGCTAAATTAAATATTAACTCCAGCAAAAACCTTGACATTATAGGGGGATGCATACCACCTGGTAACAACAGTTCTACTGTTGAAAACCTATTACAGTGGTGCTCCACTCATCTCCCCCAAGAGACCATCATCATGGGAGACTTCAATATTGATTGGCACCTATGCTCCTCACAAAGTCCAACTATTCACATGAACCTTTACGGGTTCACCCAAACCAAAACAGCTCCCACTCGAACCGACAAGGTCTCCAAACGAAAGTCCATACTAGAATGGATTCTATTAAACTCACCCCCCTCCAAGTATCCCACTAAGGCCATCTCCCTGATAATGAGTGATCACAGCCCTACATTTCTCCTTCGGGATCGTATCCACCCAACACACCAAACTACCTACTGTACGATTAGGAATAAAAAAATTTTAATCCTGATGACTTTACCTCTGTCCTAAAAAACTGCCACTGGGAACATCTCAAACATATACTCCTAAATGAGGCTGTCCACTCTTAACAGCACCTTTCTGGATATTCTCAAGACCCATGCACCACATAGAAATGTTAGCGTCAAGGCCAATTACTTACCCTGGCTAACCAGATCTCTACTTAAAGCCAGAGATAAAGCCTGGTCACTGTACAATAACAATAAATCCAGTACCACTAAACAAAACTTCCATGAACTGCAAAATAAAGCCAAAAAAACAAATTAAAATGGACAAATCCAAGTACTTCCTAAATATACAAAACAAGCACCAGAAAAATCCACAAAAGTTCTGGGCAGCAGTTAAAAATATATTACAACCAGGTAATGTCGCTACTCTCACTCCAAAAACAACTAACAGCAATGAAAGTATAGCTACCAAATTCAATACCTTCTTCAGAGAATTCATTCAAAAACTAGCTAACAACCAATCTAAGTCCAACCATACCCCCCCAGAATCAATCTATAGTACACCCTCACAAGACACATCTACCAATTCAAATTACAACCTGTATCCACCAACTACATAAAAAAACTTCTGATAAAACAAAAACCTACAACATTAGCTGTGGATAACCTTCCTACAGTCTATCTTAAAATCGTAGCAGAAGCCATCACCTATCCTATAGCCATATTCATAAACAGATCAATAACTGAAGCACATGTGCCCTCTATCTGGAAAACATCTCCCATACTACCCCTACACAAAGGCAGCACCTCTTACGAACTTACAAACTACCGTCCCATTGCCATTCTTTCACCCCTATTCAAGATCCTAGAAAGAATAGTACACTCCCAGCTCATGAAATACCTTACCTCACAAAACCTACTATCTGCTACTCAACATGGTTTTCGTCCTGCACATAGTACAACTGCCCTAATGACCTTTACCAACAAAGTTAACCAACACAGAAACAACTCCCAATTTGTAACAGCCTTATTTATTCCTTGACCTGTCAAAAGCCTTTGACATGGTCAACCATAACAACCTCATTAATGTTCTTTCCTCCCTCAACATTAATATCACAACTATTAACTGGTTCCAGACCTATCTAACAAATAGACAACAAGCTGTCCATTGGCAACAATCCCTCTCTCACCTCCTCCCAGTCACTATAGGGTTCCCTCAAGGCTCCATCTTTGGACCCCTCCTATTCTCCCTTCTTTACCAACCAGCTACACTCTGCGACTCCACATGCCACTATAATTCAATATGCAGATGACTCCACCCTGATCTGCTCAGCCCCCTCCCTTAGAATCCTCCAAACCATTACCCAAGACACCTTATCAGTGGAAACCTGGCTAACCAACTACTAGCTTATACTAAACCTCAACAAAACTACCCTCTTACTCTTCTGTTCCACTAGGAATGCACCCCCTCAACCTTCAATATCTACTCTAAAAACAAAAGCTTAACTCCAACTGCCCATACCAAACTATTTGGAGTAGTAATTGAGAACAGTCTAAAATTTGACCTCCATATAGATCAGACCATCAAAAAAGTCCACAAGAAGCTCGGCTTCCTATACAGAAACACCCAGTTTCTAACAAGTACTACAAGAAACACCATTGCCAGGACCCACCTGCTATCTACACTCCTATATTCATCCCCTATCCTAATCAACCTTTGTAAATCAGACCTTAACAAACTTGAATCCTGCTACAATAAAATAGTTAAATTTGCCACTAAATCACCATATAGGTCAAATCACTGCCAATCCCTCAAACAGCTTGGTTGGCTTGAACTCCCACAACTCCTACACTTTAACCAGTTAAACCTAGCCCATAAAATTCTCCACCACCCTAACAAAACCCCAGCCCTCAGAGATCTAGTCCAGCCATACTCCACTCCTAGATCCCGCCGCTCCGACAATAAACATCTACTACAAGTTACTAGAGAAAAAAACTCAGCTGGAGGAGGCCTTTTCTCCAACTATACTTCCAACCTGTGGAACTCCCTACCTACTACTCTAGTCACCATTCCCTCATCAAAACAATTCAAAACATTCCTAAAAAGTCACGTAGCAAACTCCTGGCTCTGCCCCTGCATACCCCCAGGACATGCCACTCCTCAAATACTAACTCACTTTCTAATCCCTCTGCATATCTGAATACTACCTTTCTCTAAACTAATATTAGCTAGCTGTGCCTCCATGATAACAAATATTAACAAATTCATCCATATGATACGTGTGCAGCTTTTTTTACAAACTTTAATACCACCAAATGTTTTTGTTGATTTAATGTATATATAATACTTGTCTGATTTGTTTTTATGCTAATGTATTACTTAGAGCTTTTCTCCCCGGGCCTCCACTGAAAAACAGCACATGTCCAGCTGGACTTTCCCGGTAAACAAATGTAAAAAAAAAAAAAAAGGTCTGCCCTTACCAGGGAAAATGACACACTGGGGTAGGGGGTGCAGCATTGCTCCATATTTATGATTAGGAGGTCCAGTATGTTGCAGCCTCTAGTGGGCATATTCACTATTTGGGTGTTTGTACTTACAAAGTCCAGGAATCTCCTTACCTATACCTTTGAACCCATGTAGGATTCCCAGTCTACAGAGGGATAATTAGTCTGCCATGAGCAGGGTGCTAGTTTGGAAGACAAATGCCTCCATTAAGTCTAAGTATGCATTGTGAGCTTCTTGGGACATGGAGCATGACTAACAGCTAGTTAAGATATAATACAGGGTTTTGTCTATGGTGATCGGTATGTGGTGGAACTCCAGCACACCATCCTGTTTGACCACCCTAGAGGTATGCTTGTTACTGATGTATATTGAGACACCTGCACCTCTAGCCTTTGTCTGGCAGATACTGGTCTAAAACTGTGGAAGGCACTGAAACCTTGCATCCTGAGGTACTCTGCGTTGCTTTAAACCATGCCTCATTAACTGCGTGCCTGGTTTTCACAACCTAATGTGTGCTTGTTTGATGAAATTTAGCCCCCGGTGTCATTGTGTAAGTACACCTCTTGTATACTATGTCTGTTTCTTTAAGGACAAAGTGGTTGTCAGTACATGAGACAACAGTTACATTGTCTCAAGATGCCTACATCCACAAAGCTGGCTACAGAGAAGTTAGGAACCTGAATATCCATGCTTTCCAGTCCTTTTACTGGTGAGCTGCAAGGGGATGGTTTATTGGGGTTAGAAGGTGATTAACGGTGCTTTGTTGCTGCAGACTAATAAGGGTGCTCTACAGAGGCAGAATATGCTAAACCGTACTAAATTCTACTACTAAATCAGTAAGTATTGCAACTCAATGCCCAACTAGCTGCTGGTGGGCAAGATATTAATTTTATATATCTATATATATATATATATATATATATATATATATATACACAGATATAAATATATAGATATAGACACACACACACATATATATATATATATATATATATATATAGATACACACATATATATATATAAAATATATATACAGATATATATAATAAATATATATATATATATATATATATATATACACATACACACACACATATACACATACATACATACATACATGCACACTGCTTTAAAGGGTATAGTTTTATGGAACATTCTTTAGGGGAAATTTGCTTTCTACATGTTTGTTACTTACAGGGCACTGTTAACTACTGCTGAGCAGTAAGCATCTCCATGCACATCTTCAAAATTTACAGCAGCACAGTAAAAACAGAAAAAAAAAAACTACTGGGCCTTCTGACCAATTAATGACTACACTATAAGCCTTTTTGTTTCCCAACTCAGCTACACCAGGCAAACGCCTCCTGCCACAAGATGTATAAACCCAGTCCACTTAATGTAAAAACACAGTAGAAGAGACCTACGAGTGCAATGCTTCCACACACACCAATTAAACAACTAGTTGGAAATCCCTTACCGAGGATGATTTCAGAACAGTCTTACAGCAGTAACAGCAAGAGGAAAAGCAATTTTTTTTACAAAAATACAGAGAAATGCAGAAATAAAAGCAGGGGACAGTAGTGATCACTCACAATAACTTAAGCAAGAATGATTTAGCAAGAACAGATTACAAAACCAATCGTAGCTCTATCAGCGATGGTCCCCACTGCGATCTCTTAAAATATCGAATGCTCAATGGTCCCGTGTAATGGAAAAAGTACCAAGAAATAAACATTTGAGGATAAAAGTGGGATAATTTTAGGGACTAGCAGATGGAAATCACATTTTTTAATTTTTAAGTCAAAAGATTCAAATGGAGATGTACAATTTAAACTTATTGGACAAAACACTGGGAGAGAAAAGTTTAACGTTTTTATTAACAGCAATAAAACGTAGAATATACCCAATAACTACATATGCTGTTGAAATATGGAGATTATGCTTCAAGAATAATATAATGGTCAAGAATTATAGATTGATTTGACATCAGTTTGGGAAGTCATCATCATTCCCTGTTACATACATCTAGGAAGACTTTGGTATATGGTCAGAGGTGGGAATTTGGGAAATGGCTGTCCTGTTTATGAAACCTACAGATCAATATATATAGTAAAAAAAAAAGGTTTGATTAGAAAATAAGGAGTGGGAATGAGACTTTGAATCTAATTCAGACAATATTACACAGATAAAATGAATGCTGACAAAATACAAACCAGTATATTTAGAAAATTATTTAAAGATAGATATACAAAACAAGTGATTCTTATATTCCATATTTAATGAAAAGAGAAATGGAGATTAAGAGACAAGACAATAATAAAACAAAGTAAATACTCCAAATCTTTTGCTAGGATGTTGATAATGGAAAATAGTATGCATCAAGATATAACTGATAATAGGAAAGTACTGAGGATCTATATAAAATCAAATTATTTGTCAGCAATGTATTAAGGAAAAGATAAAAAATCAGGGTGAGGAGGAGCCATGTAGAGGAGGCTCATTAATAAAAGAAAATTTGGGACACATTTTATGTTCTTCGGAAATCTATAAAGAAATATGGGAGGAAGCTTTAACAAGACTACTGGATACTAGTTATACGATTTATTGGAAAGGAGACATGGATGAGTTATGTTCCAACAGTGCTTTGTGATGCAATTTTTCAAATGTCAAAATGAATAAACAAAATTCATAGGAAAAGGCGTGAAGGAAATCAGAAAAAGATGTACTGTGTATAATACACTGTCGGAATGGATATTAAATAATTAAATTAATGCCTTAGGAAAAACTGATTTGCTGTTTTGTAACTGTGAATAATACAGAAAAAAATACTGCAGCAATGGGTAAAAGCTGAATAAGTACGACCAAAAATAAAATAAAAAGCAAAACAGTTAACACAGCTAGGTGGAAAGGTGGAAATCAATTTATTGCACAAAAATAAAGGAATAAAAATGGTAAGTGCTTTCACGCTACAAAACAGCACTTCATCAGACCATCTGTCAATTAATTCAAACGGAAGCATTGCTTCATTGAATCAATGAATTTAATCAATTTAATTTGATCAGTTGAATCATGGCTCACCAACTCTCACCTCATACTAAACCCCAACAAAACAAAAGTTCCTTCTCTTCTGACCATCTAAATTCACCACCTCATCTTCCTAACCTTTCACTATCCTATCCAAAAATAAAACCATCACCCCATCAACACATACCAAGCTACTAGGTGTAGAAATCGACAACAACTTAAAATTTGATATACATATAGCACAAACCATTAAGAAAATTCACAATAAACCAAGTTTCCTATACAGAAACAAACAATTCCTAACACAGACAAAAGCTACCATTGCCCGTATATGTCTCTTAATTATCCCTCATCTATGCCTCCCCAATCCTAACCAACCTCCGCAAAACTGAACTAACCAAATTTGAATCTTGTTCCAATAAAACTGCAAAGTTTGCCACAGGCCTTACAGGACACATCAGTGCTCTGCTCTAAAACAGCTAGAATGGCTAGAACTCCCTCAACTACTACACTTTAATCAGTTAACCTTTGCCCACAAAATACTACATCAACCAGACAAAACCCCTGCCCTCCAGAAACTATTGCTACCCTACTCCACTTCTAGACACCTTCGATCCAACAACAAATTCCTGCTAGTCACCACCAAAGCAAATATAGCAGGGAAAGCACTCTTTGCTAACTACATCCCACAAATATGGAACAAACTACCCACCCACATTACTTCCTGCTGCTCTATCACATTTTAGAAAGCACCAAAATCACACTTGAATGACACCTGGCTTTGTTCCTGCAACTGTACTGGATAGACCTACAAGGTATAACTCTATCTATCCAGCTAATCTTTGCTGTCCCCTCTAATCCTACCAATGCATATCTCCTGACTCCATTCTCATAAGTCTATCTCTTGCTAATGTATGATGATTTACCTATGTGCTTACTGTTGCTGGATGGGTAGTGTCTACATTACCCATCTTTCTAATATATTATTCATCCAGGAAATTTTCATTGTATCTGTATGCCTTTTTTTTTTTTTTCAGTTTCATATTTGGAAATTCCAAGTTCCTTTTTGTACACTTTATAAGTCTTTTGCATGACATTGTAAGCCTGTTTAAGCTTTTGTTGATGTTTTGTAAATTTTGGTATATGTATTAAGCTTTTTGTATGTGTATTAAGTTATTGCAAGGTTTGGGAACTGGAGGTTTTCTCCCAGGGCCTCCGCTGAAAAGGGACATGTGTCCAGTCAGACTTTCCTGGTTAACAAATGTAAAATAAACAAATAAATAATACATACTAACATTAATGAGCAAGTGCATGTGATCTTAGAACAGGTCTTAGAGGCACAGTCTCATTTAGACTAAAGCCAAAGAATGCAAAGGAATGGTTATTCACATTGTTGTATATGTTTACACACAGCTTCTTTCATACACCTCTTTTTCATACCATTCACATGCTCAACTATTCGCTTTCTAAATGTATGGTTAGTTTTTTCCTACATAAAAACTTATACCTTACAAAATGGTACCTGTACCTAGAACTGTAAAAACTTCAACTTTTGCAAAAGGTTCCTCCCTAGAAGTGGGGCAGTGAAGGAGCAGTGATGCAGGGATGGAAAGCAGATAGACTGTAAGCCCTAAGTAGAGACCAGCTTCTGACTTCAGATGAAGTGACTGGTGTGAAGAATGTGCTGAACTAAGTACAGCCCTGTAAGAACTTACAGAACAGTGCATGCCCTGCTGATCACTGTAAGAACTTACAGACCAGTGCATGTCCTGCTGATCACTGTAAGAACTTACAGACCAGTGCATGTCCTGCTGATCACTGTAAGAACTTACAGGCCAGTGCATGTCCTGCTGATCACTGTAATAAATTACAGAACAGTACATGTCCTACTGATCACTGTTCTGGTATTCCTAACATGTGGGTTACCTCTAATCCAGTCCAGCCAGGGTACCAAAGCTTTACCTTCCCGGTATCGTACGTATGACATGTGACCTCAGTTCGCAAGTACAGGGTTATACAGGCACACTTACCAGCATAATTCCTCACATTATATCTAAGCCAGCAGTGTGAAAAGCCCAAAGACAGAAAACTGGTCAGCTAGGAAAGGAATAGTATGAAGAGGTAAGAAAGCCCCCCCACTGTTTTAGGGTGTTTCCCATGGAATAGGAACGAAGGAAGAGAGAAAGGAGAAAAATAAATCTAGAGGGAAGGGAGGATGTGAAGGAATACAGTGATCAATACATCTACTGCCATGATTAAGTTCTTGCACAACAGTATTATGTCTTGAGTGATATCATTGTTGCAGTATTCCTAACACATGGATTATTCCCACAGCTAAAGGGAAAGTAAGGGTGGTTGATTAAAAGTCAGCAGAACTGCCCAAGAGGACAGACAGTACTGACCTAGTGAAGACAGACCTTGAAAAGGCATCAATCATGTAGTGTTTAGTAAAACTATGTACAGGTGACCAGGTGGCAGCTTCTAGTATGGACCTGGCATCCACTCATCTGCAGAAAGCTCCAGAGGCTGCTACTATTCTACTAGAACAAGCCTGAGGACATGAAGGCAAGGACTTACCATGTATGATAACAAAAAGGAGGGCACATTAGAGATCCAGCTTGCAAAGGTTTGCTTGGATACCACTTGGCTCAGTTTAAACTCCATGAAAGAAACAAACAGTTGATCTGATTTTCTGAATGCATTCTGTTTTGTCCAAATGGAATCTTAGCTGTCAATGTCCACAGAATGCAGTATCATTTCCCTTCTATTATGTGGCCTGGGAAAGAAGGTAGGTAGGGTTATAGCCTGATTGAGAGATAGCTCATTCACCACTTTAGGCATAAATGAAGGATTAGCCATGAGGGTCACCCTGTTCTTGGGAAAAATAAGAAAGGGAGGAATAGTGCCTGAAGCTCTGAAATTCTCCTAGCTTAAATGAGGGCCTGAAGTATAATAGCTTTCCAGGTGCAGAATCTGAAGTTTTCTGATGTTGCTGGTTTAAAAGGAGGCATGGTAAGCTTTTCCAGCACAAAACTGAGGTCCCAAAGTAGGGGCAATGAGTTTTCTACTTGGTCTAAGATGCAAGACCCCTTTAAGGAATAACATGACCTCAGATCTGGACATAAGTGGTGGAGTAAGAGGTAAGTAATTGGAGATGGCTGACAGGTGGGCTTTGATGGAAGAATAGGCATGATTAATACTGTAGGAGCTCACAGAGATATTTCAGAATGGAAGGTATCTCTGACTGGTTGGGGTCCTGTCTATTTCTTTGGCACCAACAGGCGAATCTCTTCCATTTGGCTATGTAAGATTTTCAAATGGTGGGTCTCCTGGCTTCTTGGAGAAAGAATAATACCATCAAAAATATGGTGCTTGTAAGGAATTAGAACCCTATCTTCCACAGAGTTAGGTTTAGGGAGGACAGACTGGATTGAAGTAGTAACCCTTTTTGTTGTATGACAAGATCTGTTTAGTGTGACAGTTTGTAGTACTTGTCCTTGGGTAGAAGAAAAAGGAGAGAGACCCATTGCTGCCTTAGCCTAAAAGGAATCACTGGCAAGAGATTTTGTTTTTCTTTTTGCATCTTTAGAATAACTCTTAGAATGAGAGGCAGTGGAGGGAAGGCATAGAGGAATTTCCCTGTCCACTCAAAAGTGAAAGCATCTGTCCTCCAAGCTAAGGGACAAGGGTCCCTGGTGTAAAATAGTGGAAGCAGTTTGTTGGGCTTTGAAGAAAGCAGATCTATCTGTGGACTGCTCTAGCACTGAAGGATGTCCTGGAAAACCTTTCAGTTCAGAGTCCCTTCATGAGGGTCCTCCAAGGACCTGCTTTAAGAGTCTGCCAACACACTGTTCTGTGATGCGATGTATGTTGGTGTGAGTCTCAAGATCCCACACTTTGTGCCAGTCTGCACAACTGGTAAGATCTGGTCTTTCATTGCTTGTTTATGAACCACATTACTGTTACGTTGTCTCTGAACATGCATAGGGCCTGATTTCCAGAGATATAAAAAGACCTGAAGAGCCTGAATGAAGGTTCTCATTTCCTTTATGTTTATGTGTTCCTTCAGTAACACTGACTACCATTCTGATTTGTACTTCTTGGGTCCCTGTCCAGCCCCCCCCCCCCCCCCATGACTCATCCGAGGCATCTGTGTGCATTTCCTGAACTGGGTATGGAGAAGTGAAGAGAAGCCCTAGGTTAAAGTTTCACCTGTTCCTTCCACTATAAGATCTCCAGTCTTAGAAACAGTAAAAGGTGAATCGCTGTGTCCAGGTAGTGTGAATACCAACACCAAACTGTTTTGAGGTACCACTGGATTTTAATATGTAGTGTGGCTAAAAAAAGCATTGGGAAATCATGAACCCCAGAGCCCTTGGGATCACCCTGGCTGAGGAAGACAAGCTTGTGGAGGGAGTTTGTAAGACTCTGCACCTTCTCTTGAGGCAAGTAAGCCTGCATTCTTTTTGTGTTCGGCTTGCAGCCTAGAATAATGATGTCATGAGATGGCTGCTGGGAGGATCTTTAGTAAATGATCGTGAACTTCAACATAGGGAAGAGGAGGATGGTGAACTGGAGATGCTGTAGGAGAATTTTTGGTGAAGTAGCTTAGATTAACAGGTCATCTAAATAGGGAAAAATCAAAATAGAAATTCACTGCGCCAGACACTTTGTGAAAACTCATGAGGCTGTGGAAAGCCTTAAACACAAAGCACTAAACTGACAGTGACATGACAGTATAAAACCGGAGGAATCTCCTCCAAGAGTTCTGAATCGGTATATGGAGGTTAAGCCTCCTTTTTAAGATCAAGAGATATTAGAAAAGTGTGGGGCAGAATGAAAAGCAGCACAGCACGCAGTGACAGCAGTTTGACAGCTGGCACTTCAAAGCAGTGCAGTGACAGCAGTTTGACAGCTGGCACTTCAACAACAACACAGCATGCAGTGACAGCAGTTTGACAGCTGGCACTTCAAAGCAGCAGTGACAGCAGTTTGACAGCTGGCACTTCAAAGCAGCACAGTGACAGCAGTTTGACAGCTGGCACTTCAAAGCAGCACAGCACGCAGTGACAGCAGTTTGACAGCTGGCACTTCAAAGCAGCACAGTGACAGCAGTTTGACAGCTGGCACTTCAAAGCAGCACAGCACGCAGTGACAGCAGTTTGACAGCTGGCACTTCAAAGCAGCACAGCACGCAGTGACAGCAGTTTGACAGCTGGCACTTCAAAGCAGCACAGCACGCAGTGACAGCAGTTTGACAGCTGGCACTTCAAAGCAGCACAGCACGCAGTGACAGCAGTTTGACAGCTGGCACTTCAAAGCAGCACAGCACGCAGTGACAGCAGTTTGACAGCTGGCACTTCAAAGCAGCACAGCACGCAGTGACAGCAGTTTGACAGCTGGCACTTCAGAAGGTGTTTACTAAGTAGAGATCCAGTACAGGTCTGCACTGTCCTTTCTTTGGCACTAGGATAAATCTTGAGTAAAGTCAGTTTTCCACAAATTCTTCTGGGACTGGCTGTGTTGTGCCTTGCTTAATTCCTGTAAAATGTTTGGAAGCAGAAGAATATGATGGCATGGAGGTGGCGGTATGCCATTTAGAGGAGGGATCTGTACCTACGACATGGCATAACATTTTTTATGATAGACAGCACCCAGTTTTCTGTAGTAATCTTGTCCCAGGTGGAGAAAGATTGGGTCAGCCTTTTTTGAAAAGGGCAGGGTGGGGCTGGAGGCCAGGGAGAAAGGAGGTTGTAGACACATCACAGGAATATGTCCCCAAAGGGAAGCTTCCCAGATGAGGTATTCCTCTGTGGTTTACCTGGAAATCTATTTCTGGGAGCCTTCTTGTGTTTCTGGCTAGGCCTAGGGTCCCTTATAACAAAAAGGGTAGGTTCAATTGGGTAATTCCTCTGATACGTAGGTACAGAGGTTAACAGAAGCCGTCTGTAGTCCTTCATGGGGTTGGGAGGGCGGCCTAATGGTTAACGTATTTGCCTTACAAACACAAGGTGCAGGGTTTGAGCCTCACAAGGGATAAATGGCTAAGCTTAAACTGGCTCGCAAGGGCAGTTAACTTAGTACTAATCTATGAACCCTGGTCTTGAAGGGTTTTGAAAAGGCTGGCAGCTTGGGGGCCAAACAAGATTTTTGTCTAAAGGGGAATCCATCATTTTTGCTTTCAGGTCTGCATGAATAGGCTGGCTACGTAACCATATATACCTGGAGATTACACAGTCAGAGTAGCTACTCTGGACAAGGCCTTTACAGGGTAATGTGCCTGGCCACCTGTGCAGCCTGATTAAGTAAGAATAACATCTGTTTAGAATCTGAATCCTGTGAATCCACCACTATCTTATTTAAAGAACTGAGAATGGATATCAAGTATTTAGTAATCTGGGTTTGGTAATGAACAGCCACAGGTATAAACCTTTTTACCCCACCTATACACAGCCCTGCTACTCTTGTCCGAAGGGAGAGCATTGGTATTGGGAAGGAGTTTAGAAGGCTTAGCAATTGAGAGGGAAACTGCAGAAGAATCAGTTACATGATTTTTAAACAAAGACTCATCAGAGACTTTATAAAATCTGTCTGGTCTTTTGGGAGCCAGGGGCTGAAAGTCAAGGTCAGCAGAAAGTGGGTGGAAAAGCATCCAGAAAAGCCTCGAGAACAGGAGGTACAGGGGGAAGGAGCTGTGGTGTCCATTTCCAAACCACTCAAAATGCTTCATCATATTAAAGATTGTCCCCCAAAAGAAGTGAATTCTACTTGAGAATTAGGTGAAATGGAGTCCTCATCATCCAAAGGGACTTGGCCAGAACAGTGCTTTTGAGAGGAGAAGACCAGAAAATTGTCAGTATCAGAAGCCTCCTCATCTTCAGAGGGAGATGCATTCACATGCAATATTTTAAAGGGGGGGGGGGGGGGTGAAAGAAGGAGGTTTCAGAGCCAAAACAACCTTAAGCAAACACTGAAAGAAATTCACCCATTTCTTCTCCCTACAAGAGAAAGGAGAAGGTTGAGAGGAAGCAACATGTTTAGTTGCCTGATATTTTCTGTGTGTGTGGGTCCCTTATTTGTCTATATTAAATATGATGGCTCAGTTCCCTGAGCAACTTCAGTTAGTTTACTGGGATCTCTTCCCTATGCAGGGTTTGAGGGACAGCATCTAATATAGGTTCATAGGTTCATACTAGGCTATCTGCCCTGGGGCAATTTTAAGCCTAGCCCGATTCTGTATGGGTTACGCCACCCCTTGAATTGAGTATACTGTGCCCTTTTTAAGGTTTAGTTTACTGTGCCTCTGTCTAATAGTGACACGGGAGTAATCCCTGGGACAAACCTACGATCCCCCATCCACTTATCGAGATTCTTCTTGAAGAGATTCAGTGAGGTGCTCTGCCTCACATGAACTGGAATTCTATTCCAGAGCGAAGGGAGCCTCTGGGTTATGAACCTGTCCCTCCAGCAAGTTCTATTTATTTCTGTGCTGAGGTTCAAGTCCCTCGGCGTGTGGCTCTAAGGGATTTAGATTTACTGAGGTGGAGCATGTCCATTAATTCTGGATTTGACATAGCTTTGTATGTCAGGCATAGATCGCCTCAAGTAGGCGGTATGCAACTGAGTAGAGCTGGAGTTTTTTTAACCGAGCAGCATATGGCATCTGTTTGAGACCCTTGATCCTCTTGGTGAGATGCTTTTGGGGTCTTTCTAATTGCTGCAGGTGTCGGGTAAGGTACATCCCAAAAGGGGCATTGTATTCTATGATGGGCCTGATGAGGGATGAATAAAGGGCACGATTACCTCTCTTGATCTAGATGTGAAACCCTTCGTGATGAGGTGGGCTATGTAGAAGGTCTTTCTAACTACTTTGGCAATGTGGTTTTCAAAGGAGAGATTGCTATCAACTTGGGTCCCCAGGTCCCTAATAACTTTCTCTGTACTTAATGGGTTTCCGCCTATGTGGTAATTTGTGGGCACATTGTTTTTGCCAAAGGGTATGACTATACATTTTTTGGCATTTAGCTTTAAACCATGGTTCTGGCACCAGTTATCTGTCTCTGTGAGACCTTTTTGAAGGATGTTTGTGTCAGCTGGAGAGTTGATTATGGCGCCCAGTTTGCAGTCATCTGCGAACTTGGTGAGCCATAGTCCTCCCACGTTTGCCTGTACCTCGGAAAAGTATATACAGAACAAGAGTGGTCCCAGGACAGAACCCTGTGGGATGCCACTTGTGACCGGTTTCGAGTCTGACATGGCTCCAGCAACTCTCACTCTGTGGGTTCTGTCTTTGAGCCAGTTTGCGACCCATCTTGTGACATAGGGGTTTATATTTAAGCTGGATAGCTTATCTATGATGCCCGAGTGGGGTATTGTGTCAAATGCCTTTGCAAGGTCCAGATAGGCTGTGTGGACTACCTTCCCTTCATCTATGGCTTTGGTGACTGTTTCAAAGAAGTCAACCAGGTTCAAAAGGCAGGATCTGCCCTTGACAAAGCCGAACTGGGTAGGATCTAGTGTCTGTAGGTCCCCAATGTCTTTGTTTATGAGCTCCATGATGATCCTCTCCATAGCCTTGCAGACTAAGCTAGTCAGGCTTATGGGGCGATAGTTTCCAGGCTCCGTAGAGGCTCCACCTTTGTGGAGTGGGACCACTGTTGCTGTACGCCATTCTGTGGGCACATATCCTGTAGTGAGGCTGAGATTGTATAGCTGTTGTATTTGAGGGATTAGTTCCTCTTGTAGTTCATGTAGGACGCAGCCTGGGACGCCATCTGGTCCCATGGAAGCAGTGTTTTTTGCTTTGGAGAGGGCTGCCTTCACCTGAGCATCTGAGATGTTTGGGAGGCAACCCTCTGCCGGGATAGATATTTGCTCTTTTGGGGGGGGGGGGGTGGAGAAGTTTGCACTGAACCTGTCTGCCAGGATATTGGCGATGTCTGTTGTCATTTAGAATCAACTCAGAACAAGTTTGGGAGTTGCATCCCAGGTTTCTAACATAACTGAAAAAAGCCTTATGATTGTCTTTGGTGTCCTGTGCAATTTTTCTCTCGAAGCTGGCCTTGGAGGATTTTAAGAGGGATCGTAATTTTTTGCTAGTACTGATCAGAGATGCCTTCCCTATTAGGGATTTTGCTCTATCATGTAGTAGCTTCCTCCTTCTGTTGTACAGTTTATTTATGGCAGGGGTCCACCAGACTGGACGCCTGCCTTTGGATGATTGGGTCTTGGTTTTGTTTGGGATAGCATGATCCATGCATTCCTGGAGATGTCCGTAGAATGCATTTATATAGGATTCTGCAGTTTGGGCTGTAGTTTCCACTGGCCCTGGGGCCTTGAAGGATTCCACTTTGGTTTTGAGAAGTGAGAAGTTCGCTTTTGAGAAGTTTTTCACTGTGGTTTTCTGGGCTGGGGGTGGGGTCGGGATGTGGACATCCAGTGAAATTAATATATGGTCTGATCTTACCAATGAGGGATATACTTCTGGTGTGGAGCATAGAGTCCCCATGTTGGTAATGATCAGGTCTAGTATGTTGTCCCCTCTTGTGGGAGTGGTGACTAGTTGTTCCATAGCATTTGAGTTTATAATTTCCAGGAATCTTTGGGCTAAGGTGCTGGGGCTTAAGTAGTGCTTCCAGTCAATGTTTGGGTAGTTGAAGTCGCCCAATATAATGGTGTTCGGAGAGATCTTCATGTTCTCCAATGTTTTCAGGAAAGCCGAATGGGATTCCTGACTGAGAGGGTGGTCTGTAGGATGCTATAAACTGAAAAGCAGTCTTGCCCACTGTTAGTTGCACATGGATGGTCTCCGATACTTCGTGCAATGCATGATTTGCCGATCACCTCTGCCTGCAGAATCCTCAAACATCATACTACCCTGCAGCGGAGTCTCAGTAGACGGCATATGAGGAGGAATTGGACATACCACATGTTCTCAAACCTCATAGGGTACGTCAGAGTCAAAAAGGGGTTGACTAAGCCTCTGGTCTAGGCCTTTTAAGCTTTTTCTTAAGAGGTGGATTTACCTCCAGGGAGGCAGAATCTTCCACCTCTGAATGGGACAACTGTTTGAAATGCTGGGTCTCCCAGAAAGTGTCAAGTGTGGACAAACACGGCTGCAAGTTATTAGGTGCAAAGGATTGGCAGACGGAACAATCTCTGTAGTTGTGTTCTGCCACTAAGTAAAAAAAAAAACCCACTAGACATGCAAAAGTCTTTGTATAGGCTTTGCCTACCTCACTCACACTTACCACTCCTAGCTGACATCTAATATCAGTAAGAAAAATAATTAAGAAATATAAAGGAAAGTTCCCCAATGAGGTACTTATCAGAGTATTCGAAGAAATGGTACTAATGACCAAACGACAATCAGTCCAACAGATGCGCAACATGAGTTTGGGCTGGTGAGGAGATAGTCTGAGGAATTACTTATATATGGAATGCCCATAAAGTCAACAAATACTGAAGTAGATTACTTGTATATACAATCACTGCTTCCCACTTGCAATTTGAGGTCACACATCAGACATATGATACCGGGAAGGTAAAGCTTTGGTACCCAGCCAGACAGCAGTGGACATAACCCCGATTGTTACGAATACTGCAACACTGATTTCTGTTAAGAAATCTGTTTGACTTTAAAGAAGGGCTGGTACTTGCAGCATTAGGACTTGTTTCCAGGTACAATCTTGGGCCTATCTGCCTTGCAATGGATGTGAACCTTTAAATACTTCTTCGAGTGATGTTCCTTCCTAAGCTCTTCTCACAGTTCCACCTCTGTAACATTGTGAAGGCCTATGATAGCTTTGGCAATCAAATGATAACATCAAAAAACATCAATGTTACTGTTATTAAGCTGGCAGTATCACGGTTTTAGTGTTCAAAGCAAAACAGGCAGGAGGAGGAATGGTTCTACTTCAATATTTGTTGACTGCAAAGGCATTCCACATTCTCTGGAAATCCATGCTCTCTCTGGTGACATTAATCCAGCCATTTACAGCAAAAAGAAGGTATCCAGATGGTTTCCCTAAATTTAGTCAAAAATAAAATACAGTGGAAATTCAACCAGAAGGAAAACTGGACAAAGCTTTGGCTGGATAAATCAAGAAATACAGTACTTTGCAGAGATAATAACTTCTGGATCTCCCCAATCTGGGACATTGTTCTCCACACCACCCTTTTATACGCTAACTCTATGGTTGCATAATTGCAAAGAAAAAAGAAAATCCCACACAGTTTGAGTCACTGACATGCGCAAGCATGTACAGCTCTGGCAGGGATTTATTTTAAGAGAAACACGGCAGAGGAACTCTAAATTGGGGAACAGAAACTGAGGAATTTAAACTCGTTCAATTTATGCTCAACCCAGGTGGAGTGAACATGCAGAGAAAGAGCTATAATGTACAGCAAAGAATGCCACTCCTAACCAAAGTATAGTGGGTGCAGGCATATGGCACACTGGAATCAAAAGTCATGCAATCAATACACTTAAGACTTTTTTAGTGAGGTGCATTATAAGGACGTGAAGATAATCTCAGTGGTACGAGTTGCTTTAGGATTCCTCTCAAACTAACTTTCAATCCTTTAAATGTCCAAAAGATAACAAATGTCACAATATATTACATAACGGACCACAGAATTTTGTAATGTTAGAACATATAGGTTACAGTAAAGTCATTTTTAACTGAAAGTTCCAATGGCTTTTGTAGGACCACACCAAAAACACTTGCACGTCGTACTACAACCTGTGACATTAGAAAAGTAAATTAAACATGAGCACAAGTACACTTACAATTTTAGTATGTTTATTATGACTAGCATGAATACCCCCCACTTACATATATATATATATATATATATATATATACATACATATATATATTTTTTTCTTATGTCATTATATAATGCATATATATATATATATATATATATATATATATATACTTTTCTTATGTAATTATATAATGCATGGCTGATACTTTTATGTCATTATATAATGCATATATATATATATATATATATATATATATGCATATATATATATATATATATATATATATATATATATATATATATATATATATATATATATATATGCATATATATATATATATATATATATATATATGCATATATATATATATATATATATATATGCATATATATATATATATATATATATATATATATATATATATATATATATATATATATATATATATATATATATATATGCATATATATATATATATATATATATATATATATATATATATATATATATATATATATACACACACACACACACACACACACACACTTTTTTATGTCATTATATTTATTTATTTGCAGTTTGTTTACCAGGGTGGTCCATTGGGCCTTGAGGAGCCCGTTTTCAATGGCGTCCTGGGGAGAAAAGCTCCAAAGATACAACTAGTTATAATAACAGTATTACAAAAAATATTAAAAATAATTCTAAGTTACACAGAGTACTAAGAAGACATAACTGTGAATCTACTAGATACTGATGCAGAGGTTAAGAGAATTTAGAAAATAAAATGTCAGAGTAGATAAAGTATCAAAGTTATAACAATGATCAATAACAGGGTAGATGCAATATCCCAATGTTAAATGTCAGAGTAGAAAAGTATCACAATTTTAGCAATAGTCAAATGTCAGGGGAGAAAAAGAATCACAGTGTTAATAATTGAGTTTGTTCCAGTTTTAAAAGGTAGTGCAAAGTACCCCAATATAAATGTTTTAAGGAGGAATAAAGAGAGACAGTTACTAAGAAGGTGTCAGCAGAAGTGTTTGAGGTAGGAAGGGATTATAGATAGAGATATTATGTAGGATGAGAGCGAGAGCATTCCCACAGTGATGTTAGGTGACAGTGGAGAAGAGATTATAGATAGAGATATTATGTAGGATGAGAGCGAGAGCATTCCCACAGTGATGTTAGGTGAGAGTGGAGAAGAGATTATAGACAGAGATATTATGTAGGATGAGAGCGAGAGCATTCCCACAGTGATGCTAGGTGAGAGTGGAGAAGAGATTATAGATAGAGATATTATGTCGGATGAGAGCGAGAGCATTCCCACAGTGATGTCAGGTGAGAGTGGAGAAGAGATTATAGATAGAGATATTATGTAGGATGAGAGCAAGAGCATTCCCACAGTGATGTCAGGTGAGAGTGGAGAAGACATTATAGATAGAGATATTATGTAGGATGAGAGCAAGAGCATTCCCACAGTGATGTCAGGTGAGAGTGGAGAAGAGATTTAAAGATAGAGAGACTGTTGGTGGTGCGGATGAGAGGTGGGAGGGAGTTCCAGTGGCGTGAAAGAAGATGTTTGCCAGGTGGGTGGAAGGGTTTATGCAGTTCAATTAGATTTTGTTGGTTGGATCGTAAGCATCTGTTAGGAAGATGCATTTTAAAGGTTGAGATGAGGGAGGGGCAGAGAGAAGGGTTAAATATAAGTTTATGTGCTTGGATGAGTTGTGTATAGATGAGATAATTGGGAAGTTCAAGCCATTTCAGCTGGTGTAGGGAGGTACAGTGATGGGTGTTGGACCTGTGGCCAGTTGCGAATTTTGCGATCTTATAGTAACAGGAGGAGAGTTTAGATTTGAGGGAGGAGTGCAGGTTGGTAAGGATAGAGGCTCCATATAGTAGGGATGGGGTTAGGTAAGTGTTAGCAAGAGTGAGCCTAGTGGGGGGAGATATAAATTGGTAATGGCGGTAAAGCATGCATAATTTGTTGTGAGTTTTTTTTATATTTGCCTGCAAATGGTTGTCAAACTTTAGTTGGTCATCAATTAGGATACCTAAGAGTTTGGCAGTAGAGACAGTTTCAAGAGAAGTGTTACCTTTACTGGTAATAAGGAAAAAGTGTTTATCTAGGGTAATGCTTCTGGAGGGGGAAAATAACATCAGTTTAGTCTTATTAGCATTTAGTGCTAAATGGTTCTGAAGCATCCATAGTTCTGTAGCAAAGAATGCTTCTTGGGTAAGTTTCATTAGTGTAGATGAGCAGGAGGAAGAGCAGATTATTGTTGAATTGTCTGCGTATTGAACAAGTTTAGAGTGAGGGATGGCCTGGTGGAAGTCATTGATGAAGATGTTAAATAGAAAGGGTCCTAGAATTGAGCCTTGGGGTACACCAGTGGGTGTGAATTGGAAAGGGGAAATTGCTTTTTTTCCACTTGACTGCTTGTTGTCTATCTGATAAGTAGCTGGTGAACCAGTTAATAGAAGAGTGGGATAAGCGTAGTTTAGAGAGCTTAGTAAGAAGGTTATGAGAGATGGTGTTGAATGCTTTAGAGAGGTCTAAGAGGAGGGTGGAAACGATGAGACCAGAGTAATGGGCCTTGTTTACAGTTTCAAGGATGGAGAGGAGAGCTATGGTAGTACTATGGCCAGGATGGAATCCATGCTGAGTGGAAGTTAGTAGGTTATTATTGATGAGGTAGGATAGGAGTTGTAGGTGGAAACATTTTTCAAGAATTTTAGAGATGGGGGATAGGATAGCGATGGGATGGAAGTTGGAGATGTCATTATTATTGTCACCTTTGTGGAGTGGAATAATGTAGGCCTTTTTCCAAATCTGGGGAACATGGCATTCAGAAATAGATTGATTTATTAGGATGCTGAAAGGGTAGGCTATGGCTTCTGTAGCAGTTTTTAGGAAGAAGGAGGGTATTTCATCAGGAGCATTAGAACATGGTTTTAGTTTTTGAAGAAGTTTTTTTATAGTAGAGATGGGAATAGGGTTTGTGGTGAAGTGAGGACATTGGGGGGTACTGAAGTTTTGAGAGAAGGGGTTCTGAGGAGGCTGCTGGGGGCTGGTAGTTTTGTGGTAAAGGATGATGTTAATTTAGAGATGGAGTCAATAAAGAATGAGTTAAATTGGGCAGCTAAATCTGAGTCTGAGGCATTTGGGTCAGGGCACGGGTTTTCTTTTCTAACTGGGCTTAGAAGGGAAGAGATGCCATCCCAGAATTTCTTGGGGTTATTGTTGTGTTTATTTTGGAGAGTGGAAAAATAAGCTTTGCGGTCGGTGTTAATGAGTTTTTTTGCTTTGTCGTGAAGTATTTTGTATTCATTAAAGGAAATGGAAGTTTTTGTTTTGTGATAGTGGTTCCATGCTTTATCACGATTTCGCATAGTAATTAGGGTGTTCCTAGTTAGACAAGGGACGGATTTACTTTTTATGCATTTAGTTCTTAATGGAGCAAAGGAGTCAAGCAAGCATAGGAAGGTTGTATTGAAGTAAGTAACTGCGTTATTCAAGGGATAAAGTTCTTAATGGATTCCAGTTGGTTCTTTTTAGAGTGTCGGAGAAATCATTGTGGTTAAAGTCTTTTAAGAGGCGAGTAGTGATGTAGGAGTGGGATAGTTGAAGGAAGAAGGGAAGGCGAAGGGCAAAAGTGGGGAGATGGTCTCCAAGTGGATCTGGAAGGGTACCACTCAGAGTAGTAGTGTGGGTGGGACACTAGAATCCAGTCTAAGGTGCTGCCAGATATGAGGTCTTTGGAGGGTCTGGTTGGGGAGTTAATAAGTTGTGTGAAGTTATAAAGATTTATACTGAGGGAGTTGGATGGGGATTGTATGTTTTCCCAGTTAATGTTAACATGTCCAAGGATTATAGTTTCATTTGTGATATTGGATGAGAGCCAGGAGAGAATGTCTTCTAGGACAGGGATATTATATCCCCAGGAGGGATGTAAAGAGTGGCTATGCAGATGGATTTTTGTTTGTTTACTTGAAGAAGAGTTAAAAGTAACTCAGCTTTTCCAAAATTGGGGACAGGTTTAGATTAGGGGGTGACTGAGGAGAGGAGGAGACTTACACCTCCTCCTTTTTTTATGAGTTCTATCATGTCTGATAATACTGTAGTTAGGTGGAGTAAGTTCTGAGTTTTTAATGTGCGGCTTGAGCCATGATTCTGATATGGAAAGAAAATCAGGTTTGTTATGATGGAGCCAGGCATGAAGTTGTGGGATTTTATTACATATGCTTTGGGCACTGAGTGCGGTGAAGTGGATGGGCCTACTAATTGAGTGGGGTAGAGGAGATGGGGAGGGAGAGATGGGAGTGGCAGAAGGGCCGGGACTTGGGTGTATATCTCCAGAGGTAAGTATGGAGGTAGTGTGGTGTATGAGGTAAGAGAGGTGTTTAAGAAACTTGGTATTGGGTTTGAAGTTGGAGGAGTGTGTTGAGTTGGGAGTGGTGTGTATTTGAATAGTGGTTCTGGGGTGGGATAGGAATTTGTAGTTGAAGAGCAAGGAATTGTTGCGGGAGTAGAGGTTACGGGATATGAAGAATAAAGAGTGAATTAGTTGTAAGGGTGAGGAGGTGGTAGAATGGGATGGGGGTGTGTGATTGGTATAAAGAGGTCTGGTGAGATGGTGTATGTAGGAAAGGCAGATAGGTAGTAGTAACAGAGTTGTAAAGGTTAGTGGTTTAGTGTACATGATGTATATCAAGAGTAACACTGCAGCAGTGTATCTATGTTAGGGAGGTAATAGTGATAGTTGTTTAAGAACTATGGTTTTATGTGAAGTAGATAGGTTAAGCAGGAGAGTAGGTGAGATAGGAGTGAGTAATTAGTGGGTTTTAAGTGATGAATTAATTAGGTGAGGCTGGAGGGTGTAGGTAGAGGAAGTGGCCTATTAGGTATAAAGATAGATGTACTGGGGGCGGGTAAGAATTGGGGGCAGAGTAGGGGAGCGGAGTGAGCCCGCAGGGGGAACGGAGCGGGAAGAGCCAAAGGAAGGTAGAAGGCAGGTCTGCCTGGAAACAATCAGAAGAGTAGAGGGCAAGTAGATGGTGAGTATGTAGTATTGCTAAGAGAATAGTTAGCATACAAATAAGAGCAGAGAGGTTTGGAGGACCACACAGGGCACAAATTACATAGACAGCTATACTTACAGAAAGTCAGAGAGGAAAGGCCGAGATGGACAAGACAGTGAGAGAAAAGAAGGGGGAGAGAAGATATACTAGCAGCGAGGAGCAGGTGAAAAACAAAGTAGCGATAGTAGTATATTCAAGGTGGTAAGTGGGAGACTTTAGTCAGTAAGAATAGGCAGAAATGCAGTTGAGAGAGGGTTTGGGCTTAAGGTCCAGGGAGAAGAAAAGTTAGAATGGTAGAATAGGACAGGAACAGTATACAGGCTGAGGGTAGCTGTAGAGATAGAACAGGGGCTGCTGGCATCTGCTTTATGTGGTAACTAGCAGGGGAGCACTATAAAGGCTATTATATCATTCACTCTAACATTAACCAAGACACTAGTTCATCATATAGCACATTTTACAGGGACACATACTTCCAAGGGACTTTTTGTTTAAGCTTTTGTTGGCTCCTAGACCGATGGTTACAGGTGCAGAAATTAGGATACACAACACACTGTAGCTGTTACTGTGGCCACAAGAAAAACCACAGGGGAGAGCCCTGTAGGGCTACAAGAAAAAACAAAGAGGAGGGGGATTATTTTAGAGCAATGCTTAGGAAAAAGAGAAAGGTAAAAAAAAAACACTGAGGGTATATATAAGTGAATATAGGTAGGCAAATACTGGTTAACTAGCACCAACATCCACTGTATGGGTGACTTATTGACAAAATTAGATAGGAACACAGCAGCATTTAGACTATTTACAAATATATACAGTAAAAACAGCAGGTAATGGCAGTGCAGTAATGATATTCACAAAAGGTATCCAGTAGAAATAGCAGATAGTGGCAGTGCAGTAAATACATTCACAAGACCAAATATATACAGTAAAAACAGCAGGTAATGGCAGTGCAGTAATGATATTCACAAAAGGTATCCAGTAGAAATAGCAGATAGGGGCACTGTAGTAAATACATTCACAAGACCAGATAAAGCACAACTTCAGTGATGTTATGAACATGAATAGTATTGTACAGTAATTGCAAGCAATTGTCCCTCTGTATATTTTAAATGTGACCACCACAGAAGTAAAATGCACTTGAGACTTTGGGATAAAGGGTCACCTTGCAAATACAATTAGGCGTGAAATGTATCCTGTATTCAATTCCCTGATAAACACAGCATTTAGTGAGATGGTTATAATTCCCTACTAAGCTATTGCCTTTTGCAACTGCATAAACTAGCAATTTAATATCCTAAATCCTAGACACCCGGATAATTCACTATAAATGCAGATTATTAGGCTAATAGTTAGTTATATTGCATTTATACTATTGTATGGCTTCATAAGTGAAGGAAAGCGATATAAATTAGTTAAGAAACACACTGGGTGCAAGCATATAGCCCTAGTGTCCTATACGACCAACAAGTAGCACGAGATACACCTAAATACAGGAGTCTCCCAAAAACAGCATGAAATAATAGATACTTCATAGAGGAAACCAGTTATGAGTGTTCATCTAGTCTTGGCGCTTCTTGCGCTTAAATAGTTAAGTTTCAAAAACCTGTATATAACATTGTTTGGCGCTTCTTGCGCTTAAATAGTTGCGTTTCAAAACCTAATACGATCCCAAGCAAATCAAGTACTGTTTTCCATAATGCATGACTGATACTTTTCTTATGTCATTATATAATGCATGGCTGATAAATAACTATCAGTTGCAAAAGAGATACAACTATGGGGTTGGGGGGCTGGTGTAAGGTGTTTACCTTGCAGAGCAAGGTACAGGGTTTGATTCTCACCTTTGAAAGGGAAACTGGCTTAGCTTAAAATGGCCCACATTATAACGCTACACAAAATAAATTAGCCAACAGTGTAAAGTCTAGCTTTAGGAACTCTTCTTCTATTCAATATAGGACAAGTGTAAAAAGGTAAGTAAATTCATAACTCCTTAACTCTTCTGCAAAGAATTCAAGCACCTTTAAAAGCCTAGTATAGCTATCAACACCAAGCACCTTCAGTACTTTATATAGGTAATTTGGGCACAATACATGAGGAAATGAAACAAGGCCCATTAATAGGGTCCTTCATTCACATTAAAGACCCAGTTGTGCACATAACATGCAAACCATCTTGGGTTATTGTCTGCATCTAAACACAATTCCAAACTGGAGTATGACCCCACAAACCAATAAGTTACTTCTCTACCTATCAAAAAGCAAAAATAAATAAATAAAAATACAAGAATTGCTAAATTAGAGGCACTACATTACTTCAGTTATAAAATATTATGAATCCTGAAACAAAGGAAGTACAATATTATTTAAACACCGATAATACACACAGATTTTTTTTTTTTTTGTTAATGGCCTTAATCTCTACATCTCAATGACGGTACATGCTGAAACAAGAAGCCGCAGCAGTAGTTTAAGGCAGTAAACCTCCCAGCCAATTTATGTTCTGTAGTTTTCTAATCCACCCTCCCTGCGGTAGAACAAAATCGAATTGCCTCTCACATTTGCAGACAGCTCTGCAAAGGTGATAATAGAGCTTGCTCCCTGCTGTCATGAGGCAGGAAATAAGAAAATGGCATATGGGGCTAGAAAGAAATAGAAAAGAAAGGGACCAAACAAGAACAAAAGAAAGACTTCCACAAAGGACAACTACAACCCAATATGCTTCCCATGTTAAGCTGCCTGTATAATCTGTTAACATGCTTATCATTAGTGCAATCCCCTATATAAAATGTAAATTGGTATGACTGACTTTAAACAGCTGTCTCTCTCTCTCTCTCTCTCTGTCAATTAAATTTGAAATTTAGAGAAACATGCTTCATCAGCACAGTACCTTTTAACATGGCAATCCAGCTGCTGTTAATATTAACTGACTTGGATTGCTTCTCAAAAAATAATACTAATAAAATATACTGACATGCGAAAGCAGGTTTTTGGAAATACAATAAACAAATGCTTTATTTGCATATTTAAATAGTGCAGCAGAAAACCATAAACCACTAAATGCAATATCAGACTTTCACTCAAACCAAGTAAGCAGTTATTTTACATGATACTACAGAAGTCACAGCTGTAACTCACTTTCAACAGTCTAGTCAACCCCATTACTAATGATGTAATTTGTGGATCATACAACTAATTAAAATTATAATCACTGCTTCCCAGTTAACTGAAGGAATCTGAACTTAGAAAAATTGTGTTTAGAAATGCACTTTTCTGCTTAGCTATAAACACTGCTTCATTCTCTTACAAATCTCTGAAATACAACTAACAAGATGTTCATCATACTGCAATGCATCTTCTTAAAAAAAAAGAGTAAATCAGTCCTCTATGTTATTAACAACAAGTTAGTCAAAAGTCAGGAGAATGTGGCAATAAGCCACACCTCTGATTACTGGACAGTTAAGCTCACACTCCGGTCATAGGATGCATATAATTAGGAATTTAGACAGCAGTTCTGTCGTATACTGGTCTTGTTCTGTAATCATTAAATACAGCAACTTCAGTTTCTGTAGTGATATAAACAGAATAATGAGCATGGATACTCAACAGTTCAAGGCAAAACAGATGTTAAAGTCTGCAACTGCATAATGCAGAAAAAAGCGTGTACCTTTCCCTTGACGCTCTGAATGGGATCCACTACTACTGCGACAGCTCTCTCCGACAGTGCTTCAAAGCTCTGTTGTGTGTTGATATCAACTCCTGAGAGCCAGCAGCCAAAACCAGGGTGACTGTGGTACCAACCGACAACCATCTCAGGCCTGCAAAATACAACACTGACAGTACTGCAATGTACATATAATAAAACACTAAGGGTTTGAAATGAAAAAAAAAAATCTTAGATCTAAACTAAGATGACTGAGAGAAAAAAAAAACATAGGCATGACAAAAGCACTGTTTGAAACAGTGAAATCATTCAACTTGCTAGCAAGAAAACATGGAAATGAGAAAAGTGTGACAAAAGTGCTATCATTAAGAGAATGTGCATTAACAGTGGTAGAGCATGCTTTCAATTTTTCACCCTGTTACCACACCTTCCCAGAGCCAGTTTTTACCCTTTCAGCACTTGAAAGTAAATATCCACCCTTTAATATCAATTAAACCAGCAGTGGGACTAAGAACTCAGTCAAAAAGCAATTTGCACTGTTCTGCTGGGCTGCTGAGACTTTTGTTAACATTAATTTTGAAGTTTTTCACAGTATAGGTATTTCAGCCAACAGATGACAACTGTTGAGATTAAAATGAAATGAAAGATAAAAGACTTTGAATACTGTGTAAAATCATCTGTCCTAAAAATAAATGTACAACTGCAATACAGCTGACTACTGTAACAACACAGCTTCATACCAATATACAACCAATACAAGATAAACTGTCATACAGTTTCATTCAGTTATTGAATAATACTAACAGATATTCCAATAAAATTAAGGGGTCTGAACACTTAGACTTCAGGATGCAACAAACTGCAAATAAAAAGTATGCTGACCCTCTGTTTAGCAAAACCTGGTGAAAAGGGAAAATATCATGCAAGAAATTTGCTAACTATAAAATGCAGATTATATTATAGACAAATGACTTGTATCTTAAGGTGTCTATTGTCATTATGGTCTCAAACATTAAACAAAGCAAGCACTCTTCAATTCATATGCCCATGTCCTAAACTAATATACTATTTTAGTAATTAGCTCATAGTGAAACGTTTATATGGGTCCAGTCATTACAACACTGAATATGGAACAAAGGGACACTTACCTGCCCGTCTGTTTCAGCATATCTAACATTTTAGCCTGAAATACAGGATCAACAGCTTCAACACTGACACCCTGTTAAGAAAAAAAGAAAAGAAAAACATCCTGAAAATAATTTGATACATCAGTAAATACATACACAAAACAAATTAATACGATCTAATTGTGAATAATTCCTAAAACTACCTACATGCAAAACTAGGAAAGCATCTGACACATTTCAGATGTCACAATAAAGTATGGCATTCGACTACTTAGTATGTGAAAAGCAAACAGGATTCACAGCTAATCTGCAACTTAAACAGTACAAAAATTCATGTAATTACAGGAGCTGAGCAATGGAGGTTTATTAACAGGGACATCTACTACTAAACAATATGCACTGGAAAATAGTAAAAATGAGCAGCAATGAATGTAAAAGGAAGCTAAAAAGAGGAACAGAAAAGAACATAAATGAGAGTCACTGATATTGGAGGCCCGGAGACAGTGAGATGTAATCAAATCATACTTTTCTATAGTATAGTTAATGGATACTCAGTTTTTGGATACTTAACTACAGTTGTTGAGTTAAGGGAGATACTCACCTTAATAGTCTATCTCTAAAAACAAAATGTTTCTGCTAGTACTAATCAAATTGTTATAGCCACCTTCTTTAGCTCCCATGTTGGCATTCATGAACCTACTCTGAAGTGGACTGTGTGCCAAACACTGTAGTTTTACGTCAATGAAGTGAGACCCCATTGCAGAATCATGCTGCTTTACACATCTTCCAGTAAGGAACTCTACTTTTCCTACAACCAGAACTGCTACCAAACAAGCCTTTTAGAAGAAATGTGGGATGTGACAAATGAAATGGACTGTGTACTTTCTAAAAGAAAAAAATACATATATTGTATCTATGCGTGAGTGTGTGTGTGTGTGTGTGTGTGTGTGTGTGTGTGTGTGTGTGTATACGAATAAACAGCTCAGAAGGTGAGCTGATTAACTGCTGTAGTACATCTCTCAAAGAGTAGCAGTGTGTGTTAATCTAGGGGAACAAAAAGATTTGCAAGTAAGGGAATCACCATGACAAGATTCCTTACACGTGTACTGGAATTAGCTGTAAGTGGCAGAAGTCTTTTGTCACATGCTTTCATTAAACATAAGTCCTTCAACATTGCACAGGGATGCAGCAATCTTCAACCATACCGATTAATGGACCCTACTCCTATTTTTTCCAGCATAGGAATAGACAGCGAAACCTTTTTTTCTGCTGAACGGACACAGAAACCATAACAAACATGCCTGTAAGCAAGGCTAACAAAGCCAAAGAAACAAACAAACATACTAGGGAAAAAAGAAAGATTCCACCTTTACAGACTATCAAATATAAACTGTAACCATAAATCAACAGACCAGGCAACCAAACCACAAAAAAGGGTTCTCATCCAGGAAAAAAGAGGTCATTGTTCCCCTCTACTCGTCACTCATTAGACCCATTATAGAGTACAACGTCCCTTTTGGAATGTACCTCACAAGACATCTGCAGCAGCTGGAAATGCCACAGAAGTACCTCACAAAGAGGATTACTGGCCTCAATCAAATGTCCTACACTGACCACCTCAAAAAACTCCAGCTTTACTCCGTACCACATCACCTACTCCGAGGTGATCTTTGCCTAACATATAAAGCTATGTCAAACCCAGAGCTGTTAGACATGCTACACCTAAAGAAATCCCAATCCCTCCAAGCTATACGCTCTAGGGACCTAAACCTTGTCACCACAATAAACACGACACGCTGGAGGGATAGATTCCTCTCCCAGAGACTTCCTATACTCTGGAACAAGCTACCCATCTATGTCAAGCAAAGTTCTTCATTAGCACTCAAGAAAAATCTTGATGAGTGGATGGGAAATAGGAAATACACCCCGGCGATCACTTCTGTGTCTCTGCTGGACAGTGGCACAGGAAAATAACTTTCTTGGGTGGTGTAAGCTAAGGTACCTTGCTGGCTAGGCTTACGTAGGCCCTTGGGCCGATAGCCTAGTACCTACCTATGAACCTATATGTCAATCATCATTAAGAAACTAAACACCAAAGACAGGTACTGCCCTAGGGTCCTCTAAATGGATGCTTTGAAAATATTACCAGTCCAAATACAAATGCAGTTTCAGAGGCATAAGGGAGGCAGCTTATCCTGCAACACCTATCCTATTACTTGCCTGTCTACTATCATGAATTACCATTCAACTAAATTACAAACACACAAGCTCACTACTGAAGTGAGAGAACGGATACTGTGAATTCCTGAAAATTAAACTGTGATTCCAAGAAATAATGGCAAGTTCAAAAATATCACTGTTACTTGCTTAAAGTGGCATGAGAAGTTGTGATCCCTCTTCACTCCCAATATTCGTACATACCAACTATGAGATCACTGATCCGCTCAGAAGGGATACTTTGTGACACCGCAGTTCCACAGTTAGTACACAATTCTCCTAAACACACACAGTTTTGCTGTTCTGAAGATCACACTTAAGGTCCTCAAACTTTTTAATGATACCCATGTTCAACATAAGGATCGCTGCACTATTCATATATGCACTGGAAGAGTACAACACAGGACAGCTTTGGGGCTCTATAAGGGGTGTAAGTGTAGCCAGTCTGTAACATTCCTTTAGGAAATACTCAAATTCTGCTCTGTGCCTATATTGCACATCAAACATGTAGTGTTGTGAAAAGGTCTGCGTTGATTACCATGGAGGTAGTCTCGCATGCTCTTTGAGCACCACTTCCTACAGCTGGTCAAAGCCTGTATGATCAAGCTCCTAACTGTCAAGCATGATTCATAGGTTCATAGGTGTGTACTAGGCCAACAGCCCAGGAGCCTTTACAAGCCTAGCCCATAGAAGTGCCTTGACATCGTGCCGCCGTTAGTTCCCGGTGCCTCTATCACTGCGGTGATCCCCGGGGTGAACTTTCTATTTCCCATCCACTCATCAAGATTTCTCTTGAAGAGGGCCAATGAGGTGCTCTGCTTGACATGTATGGGAAGTCTATTCCATAGCATGGGCAGTCTCTGAGTTATGAACCTATCCCTCCAGCATGTTCTGTTGATTGTGGTAATGAGGTTGAGGTCCCTGGAGCGTGTGGTGCAGTGGGATTGGGATTTCTTTAGGTGTAACATTTCTAACAGGGCTGGGCATCGATCTTGACTGACTGCATGGAGATTACCTGACTTGTCCTCCTGCAGAACATATGTAAAGCCCATGCCAGAAATTACACATGATGGGATTCAATAATGCTTTTTCAAAGAACTGTGGGTCAATGAAATGCAGTTCAATGACAGTATATATATTCCTTTAAATATACTGCTCAGTGTTACTGATGATATAGTACAGTGAGCCCTCAATTACCCACCAGAAAATGCCCTCTTGTACATGTAAAAGGCAAATACAAGTAGCTAACCACTTGGAAAAGGTTCATCTTGTTACTTGATGTCTCTGCTTTCCACAAATAAAGGGAACAGCCAACTGATTAGTCTGATTAACTGAGTTTCTCCTCTGTACATAGTATCACCGAGCCCTGTGTACAGCCATGCAATGCAAAATTATATTTCACTTATTTTCTGGCTTTGGACAGAAAATTTAAAGGTGATTTCAAAGACTGCCTTGGGCGTAAAAAGGAGGGATCTGTTCATAAGGACACTCTTAAAAAAGACCCTACAGGACCCTCTACACATTAAGCCCCGTAGCAGGAAACCCTTACTGCTGAACTGCAATAGTCTACCAAGACTAGTATTTCAAAAAGTCTAAAAGGAGATCAGCTTCTCTACAGCATAATTTATGCATTCATATGCTGTCACTAGGCTAGCAAGCACTAGGGCCTTTAAAAGCCTAGCTGTACACCCCAGCACAATTTTGTCTCAGAGTACCTTGGGTATTTATTAGAAAGGGGAGAAAGTTAGTAAGAAGATAGCTAAGGGACTTTGGGGGGGGGGGGGGTGTTATTGGAAAAACATACTTGCCGATTGCCTCTGGCCATCAGAGAGATGGAAGCCAGACCAGGAGGAACTTTGTGATTTCCCATCCAATGGCCAAGGTTTTATTTGAATCAGGTCAGGGATGAATTCTGCTTCACATGGATGGGGAGCCTATTCCATAACATTGGGATCCTTTGAGTCGCATATATGTCCCTCCAGCATGTTCTATTTATGTGAAGTGAAGTGAAGTTCAAATCCTTAGTGTTTCTAGTGCTGTTTGTTTTGTAAATGTGCAAAAGATCCACCTGCCCTGGGTCTAAGGATGCCTTATAAGCCAGGCATAGACTGCCTCTCTCGAGCCTGTAGGATACTGAGTACAGAGACGGAGCCTTTTGTCAATCTGTGTAGTACAGGAAATTTATGCCCTGGATTCTCCTAGTGATGAACCTTTGTGAGCAGTCCAACTGTTGCAAGTGTCTGGTTAAGTACATGTCAAAGGGGGCACTGTACTCAATGATGGGTCTAACAAAGGTCGAGTAGAGTGGCACTATAACTTCTTGGAGGACTGGGAAGCCATAACTTGACCTATAAGTTGAGTGACACAGAAAGATCTTCTTTCTATCTTTGCTACATCTTTGTTGAAGGGCAGACTACTGACTACATATGTTTTCAGAGCCCTAACAGATCAACTCTTAAGGGTGTTTTACCTATGTAGCAATTAACTTGGGTGGACAATTCCAAAAGGAACTATAATGCATTTCTTGGCACTGAGTTTTAAACTGTGGCTTTGGTACCAGTCATCTGTCTGTGTTAGACTCTCCTGCAAGATGCTTGTGTCGTGGGGAGAATTATGACAGCTCCAAATTTACAGTCACCTGCGGACTTGGTGAGCCAAAGTCCTTTAACATTAAACTTGACTTTAGAGAAGTACATGCCAAACAGGAGCGGGTCCAGGATTGAATCCTGAGGTACTCTGCTGGTAACCAGTCTCTTGGTAGAGGTGGTCTCACTAATTTTGATTTCCTGGGTCATATCAGTGAGCCAGCCATCAATCCAATAAGTTATGTAGGGATTTATGCCTGTTTCAGAGAGTTTTGTCAACAATGCCTGAATGGGGTGTTGTCTCGAATGCCTTGGCCAGGTCAAGGTAAGTAGTATGCACTGTTATCCATTGCCTTGGAGGCCTTCTCAAAGAAATCAACCAGGTTAAGTAGGTACGACCTTCTCTTAGCTGTGAAGGGTCCCATGCCTGAGGGTTGCCATTTTCCTTGTTGGTAATGATAACCTGTTCCATGGCTTTGCACATTAGACTTGTCAGACTGATGGATCTTTAGTTCCCGGAGTCATGTAATGGTCTGCCCTATGAAGAGGAATGACCATTATGGTCCTCCATTCACTTGATATATAACCCGTTTTGAGGCTGTAGTTGAGTGCCTTAAGTGGTTCAGACAGGTCATGCTTTAGACTATTCAGGAGGCAACCAGAGATATTGTCAGGGACCAATGAAACGAAGCAGTGTTTTTGGTCTTAACGAGCACCATCAGAACCTGATCCTTATTAATAGTTGGGGGAAGTATGCTAGTAGGGATTTCACAAGGGGTAGCCGGGGAGAAAGGGGGGGGGGTGAGGTTTGAGCTGAATTTATAGGCCAGCAGATTTACTGCGTCTCCCTGATCAGTGAAGGTGGTGCTGTTAACCACCAGTTCAGCACGCTGCTGTGCGTTACCTTTAAGGTTCTTGACATAGCTGAAGAAGGTGTTGTGATTGTCCTTCGCTTACGAGGCTATCCTGTCCTTGTTACTGGCCTTGTTAAACATAATTAGTCCTCTTAGTTCCTTGTTTAGTTGAATCAGAGAGCTCTTCCCTTTATGGAAGTTGCTATGGAACTTTGATGAAGTCTAAGTGACGAAAGTGCTCAACTCTTGTACCTTTTGAATAAAAAGCAGTCGAGACATTTGGTTGGAATTATTCTGTTGCTCTACAGGACTGTGTGCATTTTTAGTTAATTGCACTGCATTACACTGTATCTGTCAGTTGAAGGACTGTTGCACGTAGTTTGTGTTGTCTTGTTACAGCTGGGTTCCAAACCAGCTAATTCTACATTAAGAAGGGTTTTTCTGCACTCCTGTGACAGAAGTGTGCTGATCTAACCTGTCTGAGTTGGGTATTGCTGGTAGAAGGCTTATTGTGTACTTTCCTGACTGGTATTTAGATTAAAACTTGTTTCTCTTTGCTCGTATTTAAGCCTACCATTTGTGCGGTGCTACTCTTTGCACAGAGATGTTTAGTAGTGCCCTGTACAGAAGATGCAAAAGCCTAGAAGCTCAGGTTTTCCCTAAACAGCTGTCAGTGAAACCTTTCCAAGCTTTTATGCTGATCTAGGAGCAAATTATTTGCGCACTGAGCAGCACTGCCTTATTGAGCATCCTTAGCCTACACAAAAGGATAGGACCCTCTTGTAGTCTCGGTGTTACAAGAACAGTCCTGTCAAATTAACCCATTCTCTTCTGTAATAAAAGATACAGTAAGAGCCTGCTATCATGGATGGGCAGTTTCCCGTCATCTCTCTGGCCAGCCTGACAGACATGGACATCCTGAGGCAATGTAGCAATTGTCTCATGTATACCCATCACTTTCTCCTGAAACAAATACTTTATGTGAAAGATGCAGTTACACTATGAAATGTGAGGCAAGAGTCTCACAAGAGGACAAATCAAATGCCAAACAGGTTGTCAGCACACACAGACTAAGGGCACAACACATAAATCCACATATGTGGAGGTACTCACTAGCAACTTACCATAAGATCAGAGGCCTCCCAAACGGAAACCACTTAGAAACAAAAAACAACCACAACACACACACACACACACACACACACACACACACACACACACACACACACACACACCAGTGACTCCACTGTGAAACACATGTATGTTCCCCTCACCAGGCTGGATAAGGAGCAGGTTACAGTTGGCTGCCTGCCAGGTGCCAGGATCCATCAAGTCACTCAAGCACTCGTATAACTCAACCACAAGTACCAGTATGACTCGGTCAGAGTCCACGTGGAGGTAAATTACTTGAGACGTATCTCACTGGACTATATGAAGAGAGACATGACCGAGTTCTCAGATTGTGTATCACAGGCAGGTATAACCCTAGCCTTAAGCAGCATTCTACCTTCTCCAAGGATGATGCCAACAATGCAAACAAAAAATAATTGACTTGCCAACTGGCTTAGCTTCTGATGTCAGTCCCAAGGGGATCCATGATCTGTCAGGCTGGGAAGATATGGCTGACAGTTCACACTGCTTTGCCAAAGATGGTCTGAGCCAGTCTCCTCTAGGCTTTCAGATATTGGCAAAAGCATTAGCCACCCCTATTGTGCTGTTTCTGGCAGTGTCAAATAACCAACCTCCCAACACAACAAAATCCTTTCTTGAAAGATAAGCTCAAGGAACTGCTGGTTAATGATAGGAGTATAAACAAGAAACTGCACTCCCTGGAAGCACTCCTTACTTTGGAAGATGCTGACATCCATGCAGTCACTGAGACATGGTTCAAAGACACAGAAAGCACCCTGGCCATGCATTGCTACAATGCCTTCCATACATTCAGACCACAAATTGAGCATGAAAGAACCAAAGGTGGTGTTATCCATCTTCACTAACGACAAGAACACCTCGAGACTGGTCATAGTGTATGACTTTCTCGAGCTACTCCATGTCCAATTAACTATAGGCAAAGCTCCTTACCACATAATAGATAGTTGTAGGTGCCAACCATGAAACAAAGAGCATACCACATACCTGGACATACTGGAGTCACTTGCCATACAGCCCAACACCTTATTCATGGGTGAGTTTAATTATCTTACCATCGACTAGGAAACCTACATGACCACAAACATGCTGGCTGAGAGGTTCTTCAGCTTTGTCAATGCAAATGCTTTGGAAAAGCTAGTCAGCACACTTGCAAGAGGCTCAACTGTCCTGGACATAGTACTTACAAATATGAGAGAGCACTGCACCCCCCCCCTCCCGTGTGATGTCCTCCCTGGTACGATCAGATCATAAATCAGTTTTGTTTGATGTAATTATAAGACCAGATACCCCATCGAGCTCAAAAACAGAAACTTTTTTCAAAGACAAATTACTTCCTATTAAGTGAAGGTATAAGAAGTTTAAAAGCTCCCTTGAACACAGATAACATAGACTCCTACACAGCGGTGTACACCAATACCCTGAGTAACCACTTAAGCAGCTGTACCTGACCGGATTAAAACCCAGTCTTGCAGAAAAACAAGCCACCATGGTGGACCCCTAATATAAGCAAGATATACAACAGAAAGAAACTAATATCCAAGAACAAGTGAAAACTGCCTCAGCAGAGGAAAAATCCCTCTCTAGCTTAAATAAACAAATTGGAGATCTTATCAAGTCCTCCAAAGTTAATTATGAAGTAAAAATAGCCTCCTAGCTAAGGATAATCACAAGGCATTCTTCAACTATGTCGGAAATCTGAAAGGGAACACCTAGCTATGCACTGAACTGGTTGTGGATGGCTTCACCTATACTCACCTGGACGTAATAGCCAACCTGCTAGCTGACAGATTTGGAGCATATTTCACACTCCTCCTTCCCTACAGACATCTGCCAAAGTATACCTGCCACCATTTCTCATCCTATTATCTCAAGGGAGCAGGTCATATCAGAGCTCTCAAGACCAAAAACACAGCATCAATGGGACCAGACAACATCCAGGTTTGCCTTTTAAAAAACTTAAAAAAAAAAAAAATGACCTAGCCTGTGAACTGGCTATGCTCTGGTAGAATGAAGGAGAGCAACAGTAATCCTGCTGCACAAAGGGGGACCATCAACCAACCCTGGAAATTATAGGCCCATGAGCTTGACTAGCTTCATCTGCAAGGCCATGGAAACAATCCTTATAGACGTTATTAACAAGGACATAGTTAATCTCCAAACTCTGGACCCAACCCAGTTCGGATATGTTAAAGGTAGATCATGCCTGTTAAACATGGTTGACATCAAGAAAGTCACCAAGGCCCTGGACCAGGGAAGACCGTGCATACCACCTATCTTGACTTAGCCAAGGCATTTGACACAATTCTCCAACTCAAGTATTATAGAGAAACTCCACAAATTGGGAATTAACCCTTACATTACCATATGGGTAGCAGACAGGACACACACTGTCAAAATGGGTGACTTCACCTCTAGCAAAACACCAGTCATCAGTGGTGTACCACAGGGTTTTTTTTTGCTGGGCCCCTTACTGTTCAGAATTTATTTCTCAGAAGTCCAGGTAAACTTGGATGGCTTGTGGCTGACCAAGTTTGATGACGACTGCAAACTGGGTGTGATCAGCGAGTCCCCCAACGATGTTAATATACTGCAGGCAGAATTAACTCAGAGAAATGATCGGTGCCACATCCACAGAGTAAAGCTAAACATTAAAAAAAATGCATCATTATTCCCTTTGGGAAAGCTGACATCCCTTCTAATTACATTATAGACAACACCGCCCTAACAGTAGACCAAGTGGTATGTCATCTGTGTACTCAGGTTGACAGCAATCGGAACTGTGACCATCTGATATCAACAGTAGTAAGGAAATCCTTCTATGTGGCACATCTTATTAAGTAAAGGCATTGTATCTAAGGATGTTATAATTCCATTATATTCTGCCCTCCGCACACAAGTAATGGAGTACAATGCTCCCCTTTTGCATGTACTTCACCAGCCACCTGCAACAAGTGGAGAGAACACAGATGTTTCTCACCAAGAAATTACAGGGTAGACGTACCAAGATGGAGTCACACTGAGAAGCAGCTTAATTCTAGCTCCCAGTTTGAAAACAGAAACACAGCAGAGAAAGCCAGTGGACCTGGATTTCTTGGTATATTTCAGTAACTGGCTAGTAAGAGTGCACTGTTTGGATGCCAGGAAAAAAGAAATACAGAGGACCTGAAGGAAAATCAGCTACAAAAGGTGACAAAAAACACTAACTGGGGAAAAGTACTGCAGCTATTCAGCAAAAAAGCAGTGCAAGCTCCAGACATGACTTCTGGTAACCTAGAAGAAAGCATGATGCAACTGCACACAGACTTCACTAAAATAAATGAAACACTGATGGAGGATATCAACTCAAACAATAAAAGGCTTCAGACATACATTCAGATAAGGTGATTAAAATGCAAAACTCAGAGATCAAAACTAAGAAAAAGCTGGCAAAACATAGCCGGTTCGCTGGCTGAATATGAGACCGCATTTAAGAGGATGCAGCACAAAGGGAAAACCTGATATTTTCCTGTACCTAAAAAGCTGTAAGGAACAAAATGTACTGATTTTATGAATGCACAGATAAGCAACTGGACTGGTTTTCCACAACAGGAACTGTTAACTGAAATGGTACATCGTGTGTATGCTCCAAACCTGGCTATGAGAAAACAACCTAGACCTTTATAATAGGAAAGATGCACTCTTAGCAGCAGTAGTAGTTGATTCTGACAAAACTGTGGCAGAAGGACAAAGTTCTAAACCAGGGAGACAGCAGAGTGTCTCTACAGAATGACTACTCACTGCACACAAGGTAGAAGAGGAGTAAATTTATTTCATTATTCAAGGAATGTCGAGAAGCAGGCATCTATATTCAAACTATTTTTCCCTGGAAGAATGAAATCATTTTTTGATGAAGTGCATGCTAAGGAAGAAATACAAATGTTTGTCTAACAAAAAGCGAGCTGTAAAACAGGAGGAGATTCTGCTTCTTGTTCTTCTGGTAATAAAGCCCACAAAGAGACTGTAGCAGTGAAACCTCTTCCAGTGCTTCAAAGGAAAATGTTTGAGAGGGAAAAAAAGCACAATAGTTGACTAGAAGAATCAAGAGTACGTTGGAAATGAAGCAGAGACAGTGATTAGGAGATGGAGGTGAAAGTACAGTTTTGTACCTACCATAAATGTAGATGTTCGAGTGCTAATACAGCTGCAGTAATCACAGATGGGTTTTCAGCCGTCAGGCGGTCCCTCGGTCGGCCGAATTCCAAAGTCTTGGTCCGGCGTCGGTTTTCGTCGCTTACTCTTCTGACGTCAGTAAGGCCAGAGTATATAAGACACAGCCGACGCCATGTTCTTCAGTCTTTCTTGCCCCAGATGTCAGGTGCCCCCAAAAGGAAGGCAATACATAAATAAGGCTTATCTACATATGCAGGCAATGCAATGTAATGAAAAATCAGTGTAAGCAAGCAAATAAAACATAGCAGGATAACCCAGTCAGGTGGTATGAAGAGGTTGTTAGGCCCCATGCCTTTACCAAGTGGGGAAGGAGGGAGGGAAACCTGTACTGCAGCTGTATTAGCACTCGAACATCTACATTTATGGTAGGTACAAAACTGTACTATGTTCATCGTGCATACAGCTGCAGTAATCACAGATGGGTAGAGTCCCAAAGCTATGCATAGGGTGGTAGGTACTATGAGGAACTGGGTTGAGCCAGAATGCCCTGCAAAACAGCAGTGGCAAAGCCTGCACTTGTTCTGGAATATAAGGGTAGGTGGTAGTGTTTTGTGAAGGTATGTACAGAACTCCAAGTGGCTGCCTCCAAAATATCCTTAGTAGGAACGCCTCTGAGGAAGGCTGTAGAGGTGGCTGTGGCCCTGGTGGAGTGAGATCTGATACCAGTAGGGACAGATTCCCATGATAGGAATAACAAAACCGTATGCAGTGGGCAATCCACTTGGAAATGGTCTGTTTGGTAACTGGTTTCCCTTGAGCCCCTACGGCATAGGACACAAAAAGTTGTTCTGATTTCCTGAAGGACTTTGTTCTGTCCAAATAATAACGTAGCTGCCTATGGATGTCTAAAGTGTGAAGCAGCCTCTCCCCTTTGTTTTCAGGGTTAGGATAAAAGGTAGGTAGGTGTATGGCTTGATTTAAGGCTACCCTGGATACCACTTTTGGCATAAAAGATGGGTTGGTACGAAGGGAAACCCTGTCCTGATGGAAGATGAGGAAGGGCTGCACCGCCATGAGGGCCTGTAGTTCAGAAACCCTACGAGCTGAAGTGATGGCCAGAAGGAAAGCTGTTTTCCAGGACAAATGTTGCAGATCTGTTGAGGCAGCAGGTTCAAAGGGAGGCAATGTTAATTTTTCTAGTATGTAATTAAGGTCCCAGGCTGGTATTGGTTGCTTCCTTGGAGGTCTTATATTCTTTGCCCCTCTGAGGAACTGTCGTAAGAGTGGGTGAGAGAATAAAGGAGGATCCGTGTTGAATTCTGCAGAAATGGCTGAGGCATGTATTTTATGGAAGAAAATGAAAGTCCACTGTTCAGCAGTTCAGCTAGGTACTGTAAAACCTGAGGCAAGTTCAATTTTCTAGGGTCCTGGCCTCTTTTCTCATTCCAACAGCAAAACCGCTTCCATTTTGCAGAGTAAGCTTTTCTAGTAGATGGTCTTCTGGCCTCCAAAATGACATCCTGCACCTCCTTGGAGAGTAGGGACTGTTGTGGTGTCAAGGAATTTTCCATGCAGTGAGGTTGAGTGTTTTCAGCTGACTGTGAAGAGTTTTGTAGCTGTTCTGAGTCAGTAGGAGAGGCATTAGAGGCAGGGACCAGGGAGGAGTATGTGTTAGGCTCCTCAGGAGTGGATACCAGTGTTGCCTTGGCCAATCTGGAGCAATCAGTATCATCCTCGGTTTGTCTGTTCTTGCTTTCAAAAGCACCTTGGGCAGAAGGGGCAGAGGTGGGAATGCATAAACTGTCCATGCTGTCCAACTGAATGAAAGGGCATCCACTTTCCAGGCCTTTGGATGAAAGGTCCTTGAACAAAACTTTTCAGTTGATGGTTCCTGTGGGAGGCAAAAGATCTATGTCTGGCCTCCCCACGCTTGGATTATCTCTGTAAACACCTGAGGATGTAACTTCCATTCGTGTGGATGTGTCATATTTCTGCTTAGAGTGTCTGCCAGTGTGTTTTCCAGTCCTGGCAAGTACTGTGCTTGAAGTTCGATTTGTCTTTCCAGAGCCAAGTTCCAAAGAGTCATGGCTAGTCTGCACAAGGGGTATGAATGTGTTCCTCCTTGTTTGTTTATGTACCACATTACTGTGGTGTTGTCTGTTCTTATCAGTAATTGTCCTGGATGCAGGAAGTCCTTGAAAGCTGTAATTGCATTTATCACTGCTAGCATTTCCTTTTGATGTGAAGGTGCTTTTCCTTTTGGGACCATCTGCCCTGAATGCACCTGTCCTTCATGTGCGCCCCCCCAGGCGTAATCTGAGGCGTCTGTGGTTATGACTTGTTTTGCTTGAGGCTTGCAGAATGGAAGGCCTGTGTTTACTTGACATGCTTGGGCCCACCATAGAAATTCCTTTTGCAAACATGGAATTATTGGTATAATTGCTTCCAAACTGTGACTGTGTTGAGACCATAGATTTTTTAGGTACCATTGAAGTTTCCTCATATGCAGCTTTGCACATGGGATTAGAAGAATGCAAGATGCCATGAATCCCAGAGCCTGCAGGATTTTCCTTGCAGTAAGCCTGGTACTTTTTGCTAGTGTTTTGAAGTACTGCTATAGTTGCCCTTGTTTTTCTGGCGTAAGATATGCCATCTGGGTGTTTGTGTCCAAGTTGGCACCCAGGAAGGTTATTTTCTGAGATGGTGTTAGTCTTGATTTCTCCTTGTTGATGGTATATCCCAGAGAAAGCAGTAACCGTGTCACATAAGCCAGATGTTCCAGTAG
The DNA here is from genome assembly GCF_019279795.1 of Protopterus annectens. Lineage (NCBI taxonomy): Eukaryota > Metazoa > Chordata > Ceratodontiformes > Protopteridae > Protopterus > Protopterus annectens. Next base: position 1,164,873,721 of record NC_056737.1, on the reverse strand, counting down.
TATGCGTTTGCTGTCCGCTTGGATCAGGCAGTCGTCCAGATAAGGGTAAATTTGTATCCCTTGAAGTCTGCAGTAGGCAATCACTGATGCCAGGCACTTTGTGAATACTCTGGGCGCAGTACATAAGCCAAAGGGCAATGCAGAGAATTGATAGTGGATTGAACCTGCAAGAAATCTGAGGTATCTTCTGCAGCTTTGTCTGATTGGGACATGCAGGTATGCCTCCTTGAGGTCCAATGTTACCAGCCAAAACTCCTTGCCCAGCATGGGAAGAAGTTGCTGTACTGTGAGCATCTTGAATTTTGGCACGAGTAGGAATGTGTTTAGGATGGATAAGTCCAAAATGGGTCTCCAGTCGGTTCCTTTTCTTGGTACCAGAAAAAGTCTTGAATAAAAACCTTGACCTTGTTGGAGTGTAGGTACCTTTTGTATAGCTCTCATGTTTAGGAGCTTTGAAATTTGCAGTTGTGCCTCTGCCCTTTGATTTTGTGGCAGGTTTGGCATGCCTCTCATTTTTGGAAGAGTGTGAAATTGAAATTTGTAGCCTCTGTTTATAATGTCCAGTATCCATTTGTCTGTTGTGACAATATGCCAATTGCTTGCAAATAATGCTAGTTTCCCTCCCAAAGGTGCTGTCAGCTGAGACTTGCTTGGCATGGAAATGAGGGAGTCATTGGGTTTGCTTCCTGTATTGTTGTGCACTGTCTTCACCACCTCTTGGTGCTGGAGATTGCCATTGTCTGCCTCTATATGATCCTTGTGATTGCCCTCTGCCCCTTGTGCGTCTGTATCTGCCTCTTTGGGGCTTGTCAGTGGCTGGAAAGGACCAGTTTTTTGAAGGCCAATTTCTGCTAAAACGTGGTGGTTGGACCTGTAAGAAAGCCTTGACAGTTTGCATAGATTTGGCTTTTTCTTCCATTTTCCGTAGTATGTCCTCAGCATTAGTACCAAATAATACATCCTTTTGTAAAGGAGCATCAAGAAGTTTAGCTTTCACATGATCAGGTAAATTTTGTTCCCTAAGCCAGGCATGCCTGCGAATGACTGATCCTGTGGCAGCCGCTCTACTGGAAGCCTCTAGGGCATCATAACCACATTGTAAGGTGTGTTTACCCACTTGCTCCGCACTATGCATCATATCCTGTAACTCTTTTAAATCTGGTTGTTCAGGTTGAGACATTTTGTTCCTTAATTGTGATAACAGGTACTGTTGATATTTAATCATATGAAACTGACAGTTTAAGGCCCTCATGGCTAGGGTGGCCGAGGTATATACCTTTTACCCCACCTTTCTAGAGACCTGGATTCCCTTTCTGCAGGAGTGGATTCTTGGCAGTGGAGGCCTTTAATCCCTTGGGGCCTTGTGAAATGGTTTCAGGGTCAGCATTATGGCCTTTGTATAGAAATTGGTGAGAGCTGGGTACTCTGTAATACCTATCAGGTTTTACTGGTGCAGGAGGCAGAGAATCAGGGTTAAGGCAAGCCCTCGAATAGACATCATCCAGTACATCCAAAACAGGGGGTATAGCCAGAGGTCTGTGCTGAGGTAACCAAAGAAATTCTCTAAGTCTTTTCTTGGAATCTGAAAAGTCTTGGCCTTCCCAATGGAAGTGTTCCCTCAAAGTGTGCAAGGTTTCCCCAAAAGAAAAATCCTCAGGAGGGGATACAGAAGGAATGGACTGTTCTGCATCCGAATCCTCAAAAGGGGAGTAAGAGTGTTCCTCTGCATCAGAATGTTCTGATAAAATGGATCCCTGATCAGAAGAGGGAGATTCTTCCTCCACTCTGGGTCTCTTGTCAGGAGGGGCTGAGAACCTCTGATAAGAGTAATTAAATCCTCAGCCATTTTAAGCATCTGTTTCTTAGGCATGGGTCCAGGAGATGGGCCCTGTGCAACAGGCCTCGTGGGATGCCTGGCTGCTTTGGATTTAGTAAAAGCCTTTATTGAAAAAGAAGATAAGGGCCTAAATACACCATGGGTGGAGGTGGACCTGTCCACATTAGTAGGCTCGACATTAGCAGGGGCTTCGGTTGTAGTCTGGGAAAGGACCGAGGACCCAGCGGTCTCGTGTACAGAGAACACCGACTAAGGAGTGTCGCCGGTAGTCAGGGACTGCAAAGGCGTCTCGCTGAGAACCGGACCACGTGTAGCCTGTTTTGGCGTGGTGTCGGCGGGGACCGCGGGTCTCGCGTGTCGGTCCTTTTCCTTGCATTTTTTGGACAAAACGGTAGTCGGAGTGTCCGACGACATCTTATAATCAAAAGCTTTACCAAAGTAGTGTTGGGCGAACTCCGCCCGACGCTTGATAGTGCGTTTATTGAAGGTAGCGCAAAAGCGACAGCCCGAGACGTCGTGGTCTGGGCCCAAACAAGGTATGCAACGGGAATGGAAATCCTTATGCGGTATTTGCTTCCCACAAGAAGTACAATTATTAACTTTTTCTGACATCGGTCTGAGGCAAGAAAAGTTTCCCCAATGGGGTACTTAGCTTTAAAGAAGACTTCGGTTCCAATTTTTTCGTAATTCAGGAGCTGGCCGACCGGCACTTGCGAACTGCTTCTGCTTCGGGCACCGCGCGGCAAAAAAGACTGAAGAACATGGCGTCAGCTGTGTCTTATATACTCTGGCCTTACTGACGTCAGAAGAGTAAGCGACGAAAACTGACGCCGGACCAAGACTTTGGAATTCGGCCGACCGAGGGACCGCCTGACGGCTGAAAACCCATCTGTGATTACTGCAGCTGTATGCACGATGAACATCAGGAATAAAACAACAAAATGTGAAAATATTGGACATTTGCGGACTTTGTTAAACTTGTAGGTGACTCTAAAGCATATGCCCTATTTCAAGTCATTAATGTTCGGAAAAATACTCGGGGGACAGGGGAAGTAAAGCATATGCTCTATCTCAAGTCATTAATGTTCAGAAAAATACTCGGGGGACAGGGGAAGAGGAGGGAGAAAGTTAACCATAAGTAAAACAAAATTTTTTCCTAATAGTACTATTTAAATAGTGCACTATTTTCTTTGCATGTTACAAAGAAATGTTTTTTTTTTTCAATTATTTTAAGTGTAATGGTGCTACTAATGTAGACAGGTGCTGCTGTTTTGTGTTTTTTTTTTCTTTCTCTTTTCTTCTCTTTCTCCTTGCTCAATTTTAGGAAATGTATGCACTACAATGTAAAGAAAGCTGGTTAAAAGAGCATGACAAAAGAAAAATTAGTGTGCTTTTTCAAATTCTTCCATATGGGAATGACTTGATTATGACCATTAGCTTAATCTGGCATCAAGTTTTTTAGGGAAAGCAAGTAAATGAAAAATAATATTGATTACTGTTAGGCTTTTTTTCTAGTAAACAGTTTTGTGTCTGGCTCATGTCTCTAGCAGACAATCTGATAAAGAGAAACAGCTTGGAGAAAATATTTTCTGAAAGCATTCAAACGTTTTCCCAGCTGAGTTATAAAGTTAAGACAAAACCAGACAGCACTTAACAGAACCACAGGTTGTACCATGCATCCTAGCATGAATGATCGATCTTTTAGGTTATCTCAAGTCTGCGTGTGTGGCCTGTAAATTTGGAACACTTGTTCCTATCAGAAGGGCAAAACTTCAAAATCTGAAAATGTACATAGTTTCGTGTGTTATTAAGTTAATAGGTTTTAAGGGAGTATCAAGGGTGTGTTTGTATTTTTGTTTGAGGGTTTTCAATAAAACAAAAGTTCTGTAAGATGTAACATGCACTCAAACTGAGAAGACAAGAAACAAATGTATAAAAAATTAACCTGCCAAACAGTACATGCATGTAACACAAAAGCTGGAATTAAAAGAACATTCCTGATTATCACTGAGCCGAAGGCAGCTCTCCCTCTGGAGACCAAGATCAATTTGTAATGATTGATAAAGGTATGAGGCTTAGCCCAAGTAGCTGCTGCGCAGATGTCATCCATGGAAGTCCTGGAATGGAATGCTATAGATGTTGCCATAGATCTAGTGGAGTGAGCTTTAACTTTTGGCATAGAATCATTATTGAGGGAACAGATGAAACATATGCATTCTCTTAGCCATCTTGACAAAATAACCTTGGAAACAGCCTCTTCCATTTTGGGCCCAGAAAAGGAGATGAAAAGTTGTTCAGATTTATGGATAGGTTTGGTCCTGTCTAGGTAAAATCTCAATTGTCTATGTAGTCTAAGGAGTGAAGGCAATACTCTCCTCTATTGGCATAATTCGAAAAAAAGACTGGTAGATCAATGGTCTGGTTAATGAAGAATTCAGAAACAACTTTGGGAAGAAAGGGTGGATTCATCCGAAGTGATACTCTGTCTTTATGAAAGACCAGACAGGGCCTCTTGATACACAAAGCCTGCAGCTCCAAGACTCTTCTGGCAGAGGTAATGGCTACCAGGGACAAGGATTTCCAAGACAAAAACTTTAGGTCACACTTCGCAGCAGGTTCAAAGGGTTTTTGGGTCAAAGACTGAAGGACTAGAGTGAGGTTCCACGGGCTGTCTGACAGGAGGCCTGATACGAGAGGTCCCCTTGAGGAAAGCCTTGCAAAGGCACAAAGTGATAAGAGGGGGTGCTATCTATACCACTGTGGAAATTGATAACTGCCGCTAGATGCACTCGTACCATAAAGGCAGAGACTCCATTATCAAAAAACTTAGCCAAGTATTAAAGCACTGCAGTGACTGGAGCTGAATACGGGTCTAGCATGTTATCCCTGGACCAGATAGAGAACCTTTTCATTTATCCTGATATAGTCTTCTGGTGGATGGTTTGTGAGAGGCTAGAATGTCATCTCGAACAGATGAGGAGAGATTAGCTTGCCTGGCAACTAGTGGAAGTGGAGAAATCAAGCTGTTAGCTTGAGACTGGACAAATTTGGGTGACTCAACCTTTGGGGGTGAGCAATCATATATGGTAGAGGGTCCAGCATCCATGGCGGGTATACTAGGTGAGGCCAAAGGAAGAGGAATCAAACTTGTCAAGGCCAGAATGGGGCTATGAGGATCCCCCTTGCATCTCAACTGAAGAGCTTTCTTTAGAAATTGTGGGATCAGAGGGATGGGAGGATAAGCGTAAAGAAGACCCATGGGCCAATCGTGGATCAAAGCGTCACTCTGGGGGAAGTAGGGTGAAATAGCTGCTGCACTTGGTGTTTGATGGGGAAGTGAAAAGATCGCAGCAAGGCTGGCCCCCAGTGGCTGAAGATTACAGATGCCACCTCGGGGTTGAGGGACCACTCGTGAGGCATGAGGATACATCTGCTCAGTTTGTCCGCAATCACATTTGAGCTCCCCGGGATATGCGCTGCTATCAGAAAGCGGCTGGAAGCTATCGCCCACTGCCAAATTCTCATGGCTTCTCGACATAGAGGATAGGATTTGGTTCCTCCTTGCTTGTTGATATACCAGATCACTGACATATTGTCTGATTGAACTGCAACTGTCCTGGAAGGTAGAGCCAAATGGAAGGCCAGCAGCGCTAACAGCACAGCTCTCTGTTTCAGAACATTGATAAGCAGGTGGGCCTCTGAGGTGGACCATGTGCCTTGGACAGTCTTTCCCTGGAAATGACATCCCACCCGATCAGGGAAGCATCCGTGGTCACAATGGCTGTTGGCTGAGGAGGTTGAAATGGACGACTCCAAAGTTCTACATCTGGCCTCATCCACCAAAGCAGGTCCTGTTTGCAGGAGTTTGTTATTCGAATTTGGCAATCAAGGGGGTGATAGTTTGGAAACCATTGACACAGAAGAAGCCATTGCAGAATCCGCATATGTAGCTTTTCTAGAGGCACTACTGGGATTGACGGTGCCATAGAACCTAGGGCCTGAAAAACTTCCCTTGCAGAGTATCACCCGGAGTTGAAGCCTCAATCAATGGAGTCTGTGAACTGGAAGTGATACCAGACAGGACTGAGTACTGAACATTACTTCAATGAACTCTATTTGTTGTGTAGGGATAAGGTTTGATTTCTCCCACTGTATCATTATTCTCAACAATTTTTCCAGAGAGAGAGAGTATAATGCAGTGCTGTTACCAGAAGATTCTCAGTGGAGGTGGGTAAGGAGCCAGTCATCCAGATATGGAAACACCCGGAATCCTTTTAGTCTCAAGTGAGCTGTTACCACTACCATGCATTTCGTGAATACGCTGGGGGCTGTTGAGAGACCGAACGGCAGGGCACGGAATTGATAATGACTGGCTCCTAGCCAGAAGCAAAGCAGACTCCTTGAGCATTTGTCCATCTTGATGTGGTAATACGCATCCCGGAGGTCTACAGAGCACATCCAATCACCTTCTCTTAAAAAGGGAAGAATGGACTGAACCCGTGACCATCCGGAATTTGGTCTGGGTGACAGACTTGTTTAACCTGCTGAAATCCAAAATGGGTCTCCAGTCCCCTGTCTGTTTTGGCACCAAACAATTCTTGAGTAAAATCCGGATCTGCGCTGGTCTGGTGGGACTGGTTGGATGACTTTTTGGAGACAGCTTTTATAATTTCTGAAGCTGTTTCTTCCCTTTGACTGAGTGGAATGTCAGGAAGTTTTCTTGGAAATTTTGGCTGACAAGAAAGGGGAATGGTGTAACCTCTAGGGATAATGCCCTGCACCCAACGATCAGTGGTGATAAGACTGTCAGGCAGCTTGGTGCAGAGAGAAACAACCCCTGACTGCCTCCAGAGGTAAGCAATCGGGCTGCTCCTTAGGAACACTGATAAGGCTGACCAGGGAAAGAGTCCCTGGAGCCTTGGTTACGAGGACCCCCTCTGCCTCTATAGGGGCATCTTCCAGAATTGTTACCCCCTCTGTCTCTGGGAGTATCACCACCACGTGCGACATGGAAAGGACCCTGAGATTTCTTATGCCACATTTTTCCACTCCTCTGATTCCTGGAGAAGGTACGTTGAGGATTGGAAAACTGTAGGCCTACGGCAGACAGGATTTTTCTATCTTGCTCACACCTGGCTAGCGTGTCCTTCACTTTGGAGCGAAAAAGGGATGAAGCTTCAATGGGAGCATTCAGAAAGGAAGACTTGAAGGGATCCACGAGGTCACAAATGCGCATCCAGGCATGAAGCCTCATAACAATGCCCGAACCTGCTGCTCTAGCTACCCCTTCGGTCACATGTAACAGCAACCTCATGGACGAGTTGGATATTGATTCCAGGGTTGCAAGCTGTGAGGCGACTTTGTCCCTGATCTCATCAGGCAACAAACCCTGGGAGTGTCCCAGAGAGTTCAGAGATCAAGTCCCTCTGAAGCCTCGTAAAATATGCCAAATAATTCAGGGACCATATAGCAAAGGTCCCTGTAGCAAAAACACACTTCCCAAGTCTATCCACCACACGGAACTCCCTGTTGGGTGGGTGGACAGCGGGACTTTCCTCAGCCAAGTCCTTTTTCGTGGCCGCCGCCACCACCACAGCATCAACTGGTAACTGTTTGGACCAATGTGGGTTCTCCTCGGGAGGGGAAAGAATTTTGTCTGGTCTCCAAGTGATCACCTCAATGGAATCAGGGTTCTTCCAAGCTCGCTGCACAACGAGCTCATCGGCAGAAGGGGTCACCCAAGAGGCAGTAGGCCTGGCATGAAAAGCCTGCAGAAACATAGACTCCTCAGACAAAGGGTTGGAGGGCTTCCAGTCACCTCTCTGCTTTAACATTTCCAGGATGTCTCTGAAGGATACATCATAAGGAGGTGACCGTGGGGACCCTTTACCATCATCGTAATCCATGTCTTCCATTAAGGACTCCTTGGGTGAGTCCATGTACTTCCTCTTGCATGTCTTCTTTTGAGGGGAACCCACAGTGGGGGTCCCTGAGGAGGACTCGGAAGAGCGGATACCCTGAACAGGGGTGTCCTGCGGCTTTATCTGTTTGGTGTCCCGGGGGGAGTGGTCTGTGACAGCTGTAGCTCAGGGGTGAAAACTGGGGTTCTGACATCAAAGGAGTGCTGCCAGAAGCAAGAGCCCTTTCCATTGTGCGGTAGGCAGGCCCGCCCAAAGAGGGATGGGAGCCCGGAACAGAGAAAGACAACCTCTGGACCGGGGTCAGACCCTGCTCCGATGAACCCACCCCCACGGATGGAGCCTCAAGCAGGATCGGCGCAGATGCGGCTATCAGCACAGAGGATGGAACTGAGAAGAGAGGCGGCTCCGTACCCCAGGCTGATGTGCCCGTCCCCACCCCCAAATTGAGGAAGGATCGGTTCAGCGGGAACCGAAGACCAAAGGGGCAAACTCGAAGCCGGAGTGAGATGAACTTTTGGCGCCAAGGTGATGGGTTCCAAGGAGGATGTCAGAGCAGAAGGTGTCAGAACCAAGATGGTCGAAGGAGGAGTATAAGATGGAGTCCATGGATAAGACAAACCAAGAACTGCAGGTTGATGGGTCTTGGAAAATGAGGGAATCCCCCTGGCTAACAACAGCTGGTCTACAAGACGCACAACTTCATGTTCCAAAAGGCTCTTGGTGGATCTAGTGGATACTCCGATGGACAGTCAGGACATTCGTGGAAGCGGCTATACGCTTGGCCGAGAAATGGATCTACGGAAGGGGAGTATCAGGTCTGTGGTGCAAGGCCTGCCAGCACCGAAGTCTCTAATTTCGAGACCAAAAGTAAAGGGGTCAAATCCAGTGAGGTCGGTACAACACCGAAGTGGCACTCTGAGCCAAAACGGTCTGTTCCAAAATGGAAACTAATGGCATAGTTGAAGGTGTGCCCTGAGCCAAAGTGGCCACAGCTAAGTCGAAACAGGCATAGTAAGGTCTATGATCGGTGCTGGAAGCAGGAAGGTCTATGATCTGTGCTGGAAGCAGGACCGGTGCCGAAACAGGTGCTGGTATAGAAGGTTTTGAGATGGTCAGAGCCGAAGAGGCAGATTTATGCTCCGAAGATAACTTTGGGACCTTTGATTTCCCAGGCTTGCTCTGATCGCCCGATGGTGAAGAAGGAACAGAGTGAGATCTCTATTTGTCCTTAGCAGGAGGGGTTGAGACCTCCATCGCAGAAATGTCCTCTGAGAAGGGAGACTTCAGTAACATTTTAAGAATGAGTTTATTTTTGCGCTCATTAAGAGTGCTTTGACTGAAACTCTGACAAATGTCACATGGAGGCTCCACCAAAAGGCGGGGCACGCCCAAACAGTATGTCATCATGAGAATCACTGTTAGGTAACTTACCCTTACACGAACTACAATGCTTAAAACCTAAAGTACCCTTCTTATCCGACATCTTGATAAAAAAAGACCACCACAAGCCAACTGTATAATCCAACTATAATGAAGTCAACTCAGTTCAAAAAGTCACAAATATAACAATACACTGTATGTAGAGAAAAGAAGGAAAACATCTGAATAAAAGACAAAGCTAGTAGGTTAGAACAGGAGAGACAATACCAACTATGGTATGAACACCACAAAGGTAAGGGAGGAAAGGCCGTACCAACAATGGCACTTGAAAGTTTATCAACGGTAACAACGGGTAGAGGGAAAATAACAAGGTTAAGCAGAAGAAAAGACACTAGAAATACTAATCACTTAATAAAATATGAAGATATCCAAAATTTTTCACACAAATATCAAAAAAGTTTCACTTAGCTGAGAGCTCGGCTGAAACGCGGCTTTATGGCTACGAGGCAAATGAGATCTGAGGTAACAGGGAGAAGGGCATTCTGGGTAAAGACTTGGCTCGAGAGTTTTTTGGCTGGCGTGAGCTTGGTAATAAGGCCGAACCCATCAGTAATGAATGGAAAGAAGATTAACATCAGATTAGACATTTAACAAAAAAGCTGCTATACATAAAAGGTTGGAATAATAATTTTTCAAGAATATTATGCTTTTTGTAATGTCTTTAAACATTAAATGTCTTACAGATAAATACAAAAAAGAAAGAGTAGTGAACTATATTAAAAATGTAGAGTGCAAAAAGCTATGCTATAAGAGACGCTCTTGGAAAGAGCAGAATATGAGAATTTGATAAAGAAAGGTTTTCAGGATGGTTATTCAGCAGAATACCTGGGGCAAAGGAAGAGAGGAGTACTTACATTAATTGCAAGAGGTGTTCCAATACTGATAGAAGAGGATAAAAACAGACAATAATGACAGACTTGCTGTACTAAGGGGCTACTGGTAAGGGAGGAAGATTACACTGGCATGTATTTATATTCCACTGAAAACTGCTATAATGGAGCTTAAGAAAATTCTGGGAGAAATAATCAGCTTTCAGTAAGGAATATTACTTATAGGTGGGGGACTAGAATTTTGATTTGCAACTGTGAAGAAGTGTCTGGGGGCCAAGATGGGAAAATACAACAAAGGAGCATAGATTTTTAAAGAAATTTATAAAAACATTTGGCACAGAAGATGTGAATTCTGTACCAGGAGTTTGGAGTGAATTTACATACTATTTCTCAAGATACAAAAACTGGTCTAGCCTAGACAGAATTTACTTTCACAAGAACATGTCCATTTAATTGAAGGTCTTGATAAACACCCAATAACTATTTCAGATCATGTGCCAATAACAACTAAAATAAAAACATAGGGTAATTAAATAAAAATGTGATACTGGCCCTTTCCCACCTATCTGTTGAAAATGGAGGAATTTAAGGAATGCGTAGTGGAAATTATTCAAAAGCTTTTAGAGAAGAAAGAAATTTCATGTAAAAATATAGGTAGACAGCAGGATAAAAATTAAAGTGGAGTTTAAAAATAGGGAAGAAATAAAAGAAAGGGAGACATGGTTAATAATTAACAGAATTATTTAGGTATTGCAAAACAGGGGGAATCTCAGAGAACAAAGGGAGGAGCAACTGCTGAATGTTGAAGAGAAAATACAGGTTTACCTTAATGATATGCACAAGTTTAGAAAGATTGCTGTAAAGCAACTGTTTTTTGATAAAACTCTACAGCACAAAAACTTTTAGCACAACGACTTAGGCAAAAGAAAGTAGAAAGGGCGGTCACCAAGCTTAGGGAACCTGTAACAAGGAAGATAACAAGGGATACTGTAATAGTATTAGAAATATTTCTGAAATTCTACAAAAGCCTATACAATGCAGAAAAATATGGAAATCAAGAAAAGGTTTGTTTGTTTGTGTCTTTCGGCTTTTCCCCGGTTAGTGGTCGCCACAGCGGAACTCCAGTCCGCTGATGATTGGCAGTTGATTTTTACATACCGGCTTGCCAGGCCTGACGCACAACCTTCAACGAAGGTACGCCCATTCACGCACGTCTCCACGCAGAAGATGCTCTAGCTCAGAATCGAACCAGACAGAGTCTTACTGTGAGGCGACAACGCTACCGCAGCACCACCACCACGGGTGGAAATCAAGAAAAGGTACAAAGGGAAATATTTATGGAAGAATGAAATCTATTAGAGGCAGAGGAGGCTCAATTACTAATAGGACAGGAAAAGATGAGATAAAAAAGTTGATGTATACAGGAAAGTCCCCAAGAATAGTTGGTGTTCCTATGGAAGTTTGGAAGCTAGGAGGGAAAAATGATAAAGATCTGGAAGGTTTTGTTTAACAGTATTTTAAAGGGAGGAGAAGCACCAACATCCTGGAAGAAAGTGGTGACAGCTGTAATACCTAAAGTGGGTAAAGATCCATCAGATCCAGCTTCATACAGGCCCATTTCAATACTAAACCATGATTATAAACTGTGTATGTCTATAGTGGTTAAAAGAATGGTAAAAGTGATGCCAAAATTGATAGCTATGGATCAGTGTGGTTTTGTGGAGGGGAGGCAAACATTTGACAACAATAACAAAACAGTGATGATCCAGAGGGAAGCAGAATGTAAGAAAATACCACTGTTTGTGGATAATGGTAGAAAGAAAGCATTTGACAGAGTAAGCTGGGACTCGAGCAAGGCAACAGAAGCATTTGCATTCCCTGATAAACTTATAAGGTTGATTAGGAGGCTATATGAAGGATCAGAGGTGGAAATTATAGTGGGGCGCCCTCTCTGATAATTTCTGCTTGAACAGAGGAAACAGGCAGGGTTATCCTTCATTTGCATTACATTTAGAACCACTGGAAAAGAAAATAAGGGATTCAGAAACTCAAGGAAATAATTGGTATGGTAGTCGAGAAAAGCTGGCTCTATTTGCAGATGATACTTTATATCTGACAAAACCAGAAAAGGACATTATAGTGTTGTGGGACATTGAGACAGTTTCGAATCTTTTCGGGATACAAAATTAATGAAGCTAAAACAAAGGCAGTAGCGGTAAATTATGTACCCACAAACAAATTGGTTCAGCAATATCCATATTTATGAAGAGTTGATAAAATTAAGTATTTGGGAGTATAGATAAAAATGATTTTGGTGTGGCAGCTAAAGATATGTGGTTAGAGACAAAACAAAAGACAACAGAAAAACTGAGAAAAATATAAGCTCTGTTATATAGACATTAACAGTAAGATACAAGCAGTTAAAATGTTTTTAGTCCCTTTAGTCTTATACACAGGCCAGGCATATTCTTATTAACCAGAAGAAAAGTTGTGGATAGCGATTAATAAAGAGCTAAAAGATTTTATCTGCACAGGGAAGACAGCAAGAGTCGAGTGGAATAAGCTTATTCTTCTAATATAACAAGGCAGATTGGGATTACCCTATTTGAAGGCGCACTCAGCTCTCATCAGACCAATAATAGAGTACAATGCTCCTTTCTGTATGTACCTCACCAGACATATACAGCAACTGAAGAGACCGAAGAGGTTTTTCATCAAGAAAATTCAGGGCCTACAACACATGACTGACACAGACAGACAAAGTCCTATCACTTTACTCAGTATCATATAGACTGCTTAGAGGCGACTTGTGCCTGGCCTACAGAGCAGTCTCAGAACCTGCCTCGATGAAGCTGCTGCACATCCGCATAGCCAATGGGGCAAGATTCGCTTGCTCTAGGGATCTTAACCTAGCCTGGGATATTAAAAGGACATGCTGGAGAGACAGATACATCTCCCAGAGCTTGCCACACCTCTGGAACAAAGTCAAAGTAAACTTTATTCTCATTCAGAAATCACACAAGTGCAAAACCTGAACGAAATTGCATGTCTCCAGACTTAATGTGGAGACAACATATAGACTATTTTCACAAACATTTACACATGTAATGCCTTGTTATTACATCACAGACATGCAGGTAGACAGACTAATACTGCACATAATTACAACACATTTTAACACTTTTTGAACTGAACACTTACATGCATGAGACTTTAGTATTGCTCCCAACAACAAACTCCCAAGTCATGTAAAACAGAATTCCTCAATGACCCTATTTAAGCATAACCTGGACAACTGGATGGGAAAAAGTTATGTCTTACCATAATGTTCCATCTGTGTTGTTGATCTTCGTTCATTCATTAATGATGGGTTATTGGTTCTGTCCTCGGAACCGAGATGGCCATATATCAAGCTCGCATCAGCCAAAAACTCTCTAGCCAAGGTCCTACCCAGAATGCTCTGCTCCGTTACCTCAGATTGAGTCTGCAAGTTGATAGACAAAGGTAGAGTTTACCTCTGGTCATAACAGACCTACAATAAAGGAGTATACGAGATCAACCAGGAACCTCCGGAGGGGAACAGAGGGTGGGGAGTAATGAATGAACGAAGATAAACACCACAGATGGAATGCTATGGTAAGACATAACTTCTTTATCTGATGTTGTTAATCTTCATTCATTCCTTACTGATGGGACAGAGTCCCCAGCTACCTGTATCCCTGGGTGGCCCTCATGGAAGGACATTCCTGAGCACCATGAAGCCAAAGGAAGCTCTCCCTCTGGAGGCCAAATACAACTTGTAATGAAGAATAAAGGTATGAGGTTTGGCCCAAGTCGCAGCTGAGCAAATATCATTGAGGGAATCCTTAGCATGGAAAGCTGCTGAAGTTGCCATAGACCTTGTAGAATGTGCTTTTACTCTGTGAGGCAAGGTGACATTGTTCTTGTTGTAGATAAAGGTAATACAATTTCTCAACCATGTAACTTTTGAGATAGGATGACCTAGCCTTAGTCCAGAAAAGGCCAGAAATAGTTGGTCTGATTTACGGCTAGATTTTGTTCTCTCCAGATAAAATCGTACTTGCCTATGAACATCCAAGGAGTGCAGGCAATACTCTCCCTTGTTAGAGTGGTAAGCAAAAAATACTGGAAGGTCAATAGACTGGTTGATAGACCACTGTGACATCACTTTTGGTAAAAAGGAAGAATTAGTTCTCAGTGATACCCTATCCTTATGGAAGATAAGATAGGGAGGTTTGATGCAAAAGACTTGAAGTTCTGACAAGCATCTGGCCGATGCGACTGCAATGAGAAACAAAGTTTTCCACGAGAGATATTTTAAATCACATGAAGACACAGGTTCAAAGGGGGGACCTGTTAGGGCTTGCAGGACCAAGGTCAAATCCCAAGGTTGTACTGTTCTCTAAAGGGAGGTTTTAGGTGAAGAACCCCCTTCAAGAAAGTTTTACAGAGTCTATGTGACATGAGCGAAGAATCCTGAAAAACCAATGTGGAAATTTGAAATGGCAGCTAAATGCACATGAATAGTACAGGCAGACACCCCAGAGTGGAAAAGATGTGATAAGTAATCCAAAGCCACCAAAACTGGGGCTGACAAGGGGTCTAATTGTTTATTCGCTGCCCATAGAGAAAACCTTTTCTATTTACAGAAATAAATTAATCTGGTGGATGATTTATGAGATGCAATAAAAATATTGCGCACTGGGGACGAGAGGTTTTCCTGCCTGGCAATCACTGGAAGTGGAGAAACCAAGCTGTCGGTTTCAGGGTTGTCAGACTGGGGTGAGTCAGACCCTGCGGATGGGAAATCAACGTTGGGGATGGACTGAGGATCCATGGTTGATCTAGCAGGTGAGGCCAGAGGAAGGGGAAAGTACAGTTGTGTACACTTACCATAAATGTAGATGTTCGAGTGTATTCACTGTTGCAGTCCTAACCAATGGGTTATCCGGCTCCTGGTAGCCTTCGATCGGCCAGAATACCAAAGGTAAGTAAATATGATGTCAGCTGTTGTCGGTTGTAAAGGACGTCAGGTCATCCGATACAAAGGGAGGCAGCCAACGTCACTTCCTCAGTCTTTCTTGCCATAACAGTCAGAAGCCTCCCGAAAACAAGGCTTAAACCAAAAGCAATTTTGGCAAACACGAAATTTAGCCTGTACCTTAGGAAAAGAGAACATGAGAGGACCAAAAAGGGGGAAGGAGGGAGGGAAACCAGGACTGCAACAGTGAATACACTAGAACATCTACATTTATGCTAAGTGTACACAAATGTACTATGTTCATCGTGTTTAACTGTTGCAGTCCTAACCAATGGGTTGAGTACCAAAGCCCAGAGAAAAGGGAGGAGGAACCAACAGAATCAAGGACTGGCGATAATGGCCTGCAGAACAGCAGTGGCAAACCCTGCCCTGGCTCTAGAAAATAAAGGCAAATTATAATGCTTTGTGAAAGTGTCAAAAGACAACCATGTGGCAGCCTCCAAAATGTCTTTAGTAGGGACACCCTTTAAAAAGGCTGCAGAAGTGGAAGCTGCTCTAGTTGAGTGGATCCTAACTCCCTGAGGAGGAACCTTGCTATGAAAGGAGTAACAAAAAGAGATGCAATGTGCAATCCATTTAGAAATGGTTTGCTTAGAAATAGCCTTGCCCTGGGCTCCAGGGGCAAAACTGACCAATAACTGTGCTGATTTCCAAAGGTCCTTATTTCTGTCCAGGTAAAACCTGAGCTGTCTGTGCACATCAGGAGAATGTAGGATCCTTTCACCTCTATTTCGAGGATTAGGAAATAAGGTAGGAAGGTGTATGGACTGATTATGACTCAGGCTAGAAACTACTTTAGGCATAAAAGATGGGTTGGTTCTTAAGAGAGGCCTCTCTGCATGGAAAATAAGAAAGGGCTCCACAACCATCAAAGCTTGCAGCACTGAAACCCTCCCTGCTGAAGTTATAGCCAAGAGGAAGGTAGTCTTCCAAGAGAGAAACTTTAAATCTGCATTGGCAGCTGGCTCAAAAGGAGGAAGAGTGAGTTTTTCCAAGACAACATTAAGACCCCAGGCTGGAGTAGGTGCCCTTCTGGGAGGTTTTAAGTTGCAAGCACCTCTAAGAAACATTTTCATTAGGGGATGAGAGAAAATGGGTTGTTCAAAAGAACAATGAGCAGAAATGGCTGAAGCATGGATCTTGACAGAGGAAAAAGAAAGACCACCCTGAAGCAAATCAGCCAGGTATTCCAGAAGATTCTCCTCTAGCCTGCATCCAATGAGAGAATCTTTCCCATTTGCCAGCGTAGGACTTCCTAGTGCTAGGCCTCCTGGCCTCCCTCAGCACGTCAACCACCTGCTGGGAAAGGGAAGAAGAAAAGGGAGGAGTCATACAATGAGCCATGCTGCCAAACGTAGAGACTGAAGATGAGGATGTAGAATATTTCTCCCTTCCTGAACCAAAAGACCTGGTTTAAGAGGACGATGCCAAGGAGGAAGGTGGGAGAGACTGCGAAGCAGTGGATACCAATGCTGTCTGGGCCAGTCTGGAGCTATAAGAATAGTCCTCGGTCGTTCATCCCTGATCTTCAGTAATACTCTGGGAAGAAGAGAAAGAGGAGGGAAGGCATAAACTGACAGCAGCATCCAAGGGAAGGTCAGAGCATCCACTCTCCAGGCTCTGCTGTGATGCTGTCTGGTGCAAAAAAGAGGTAGAAGATGGTTGTCTGGGGAGGAGAAAAGATCCACCTGCAGTGTGCCCAAACGCTGAATAATGCTGTAAAAGGCTGCTCTGTTCAACTGCCACTCATTGTCTGGGGAGGACAAAAGATCCACCTGCGGTGTGCCCAAACATTGAATGATGCTGTAAAAGGCTGCTCTGTTCAGCTGCCACTCATTGTCTGGGGAGGAGAAAAGATCCACCTGCAGTGTGCCCCAATGCTGAATGATGCTGTAAAAGACTGCTCTGTTCAACTGCCACTCATTGTCTGGGGAGGAGAAAAGATCCACCTACGGTGTGCCACAACACTGAATGATGCTGTAAAAGACTGCTTTGTTCAACTGCCACTCGTGAGGATCCAGGGTTTGTCTGCTCAACTGGTCTGCCAAAACACTGAGCCTTCCTGGAAGAAATTGAGCTAGGAGATGCAGGCCCAGGGATGCTGCTATGGACCAAAGATTTATGCGCTGCCTGCACAAGGGGTAATAATGAGTCCCTCCCTGCTTGCTGATGTACCACATGACTGTGGTGTTGTCTGTCCTGACGAGCAGGGTCCCTGGAGAAAGAAGATGCTTGAAAGCTAGTAAGGCCTGCTGAACTGCTATCAACTCCTTTAGATTTATGTGCAGGTGCATCTGCTGGCCATTCCAACATCCCTGTATGCATCTGTCATCCAGGTGTGCTCCCCAGGTATAGTCCGATGCATCTGTGGTAAGAACTTGAGTGGCAGGAGGTGGGCGTAAAGGCATGCCTTTGTTTGTAGACAGGCTGTTGCCCACCATAGAAACTCTGTCTGCAGACATGGAAGCAGAGGAATCATCATATCCAGGTCCTGTGTATTGTCACCAAATGTTCTTGAGGTACCACTGCAATTTCCTCATATGCAGTCTTGCATATGGAATCATGAGAATGCAAGAGGCTATGTAACCCAGAGCTTGCAGGTATTTCCTTGCAGGGAGCTGGGACAGGCTTGCCAAGTCCTTAAAGTAAACTGAAAAAGTTGTCTGCTTCTCTTGGGTGAGATATATCATCTGGGCGGCTGTGTTCAGACTCGCTCCCAGGAATGTTATCTCCTTGGATGGCACCATTTTTGATTCTTCCTCGTTGAGAGTGTAAACCAGGAAAGAGAGAAGATTCTTTACGAATTCTAGATCCTTTAACAGCTGTTCCTGAGAATTTGCTTGAATCAGACAGTTGTCTAAGTACGGATAAATCTGAATTTTCTTCTGCCTGCAAAAAGCACTGACTGGAGCCAGGCACTTTGTGAAAACTCTGGGAGCAGTAGATAAGCCAAAGGGCAGCACAGAGAATTGATAATGTTGCTTGCCCACCCTGAAACTGAGGTATTTCCTGCAACCTTCCCTAATAGGGATGTGCAGATAAGCTTCTTTGAGATCCAAAGTTATCAGCCAGGAATCCTTTTCTAACATTGACAGCAACTGATGCAGAGTGAGCATTTTGAACTTTGGAATTACCAAGAAAGAGTTCAGAATGGACAGATCTAGGATAGGACGCCAGGTGACTTCTTTATTTGGAACTAGGAAAAGTCTGGAATAGAAACCCTGGCCTACTTGCTGAGCAGGAACCGATTCTATTGCTCCCACAAGAAACAGAGACAAAATTTGTTTTTCTATTTCTGCCCTTTGGTTTGGAGCAGTGTCCGGGAATCCTTTGGGAACTGGAAAGGTGTCAAAAGAAAACTTGTGGCCTAGGGATACAGTTCTGAGTACCCATCTGTCGTCCATGATAGTGGCCCAGACATTTGCAAAAAGGACCAATCTTCCCACTAAAGGACGCTCCAGGCAGGCAGAAACAGGCAGAAGTTGGATAAAGTCATTGACAGTGTTTTAATTGAGATGCAGGCTTAGAACCTCCCCTCCCGCCTTGGAAGTGGAAGTCTGCCAACGCTTAGACCTTTGAGGGGTAGACGCCTGCCCCCTAGAAGATTTGTAACCTCTAGTCCTTGAACGGTTCTGCCTGCTGGTATCAGGAAAGCCCAACTCTTAGAAGGGTAATTCCTGCTAAAGCAAGGAGGTTGAACTTGCAGAAAATCCTTAACAGTTTGCATAGACTTGGCCTTATCCTCCATCTTCTTGAGCACTTCCTCCGCTTTGCTGCCAAAAAGACTGTCCTTATGCAAAGGTACGTCTAACAGCTTAGCCTTGACAGGCTCTGGAAGGGGCTGTTCCCTGAGCCAAGCGTGCCTTGTAATAACAGATCCAGTAGCTGTAGCCCTGCAGAAGGCTTCTAGAATGTCAAAACCACAATGTAAAGAAAGTTTATTGAAAATGCTGGCAGAATTCAGCAAATCCTGCATATCCTTACTCTCCACCAAAAGAGGCACACTTGCTATCCTAGACTTAATAGCCTCCAAGGTGTGCTGCTGGAATTTCAGCATATGGAAAAGACAATTAGTATACCTAATAGCAAGAGTGGCAGAGGTAAAACTTTTTTACCCCACCTATCTAGGTCCTAGATTCCTTGTCAGAAGGAACAGGATTTTTAGTAACAGTGACCTTAACTCCTTTAGGGCCTTGAGAAATAACCTCTGGATCAGCCAACGGATTCCTGAAAAGAAAACAGATAAGAATCAGGGACCCTACAGTACCTGTAAGGTTTCCTGGGTGCAGGAGGAACCGAATTTGGAGTTAAGAAATTTTCCAGGAAAACATCTAATTCCAACACTGGGGGAATAGCCAGAGGCTTATGCTGAGGTAAATCCAAAAATTTCCTAATCCTTTTCTTAGACTGGGGATAATCCTGACTTTCCCATTTAAAATGCTCCCTGAGAGTATTCAAAGCATCACCAAAAGAGAAATCCTCTGGGGGAGAAAAAGAAGGGAGAAGCTACATTATCACAGACCTCATCTTCTGGCTCCTGCCAAAGTTTCAGAGAGTTGGTTATTAAGATCCCTCTGGAGCCTCGTAAAGTGTGCCAAATAGTTCAAATACCTTTCTGCGAAGGTCGATGAAGCAAACACAAGCTTCCCTAGTCTGTCTATCGCCAGGGACTCCTTGTTGGGCAGATGGACAGTTTGGCTCTCTTCTGCCAAATCTTTCTTTGTTGCAGCCGCCACCACCATGGCATCTACTGGAAGTCCTCTTGACCAATGGGGATGCTCAGATGGGGGAGATAAGATTTTATCAGGCCTCCGTCATATCGCTTCCAGGGTGTCAGGAGCCTTCCATGTGCGCTGGACAAGCTCATCAGCCGGCGGGGTAACCCAGGAGGTAGGTGGCCGGGCAAGAAAGGCCTGCAGGAATACGGATTCCTCTGAAAAAGGATTAGAGGACTTCCAGTCATCCTTCTAAGAATCTCAAGGATGTCACCAAAGGACACCTCATCAGAGGGTGACCTCGCAGACCCTTCCCCGTCATCAAAGTTCGTATCCTCGGTCAAAGACTCCTCAGTGGAGTCCATGTGCTTCCTCTTGCACGAAGCCTTGTGGGGTACATCCTCAGTGGGAGGTTCTGAGGAAGACTGTAAAGAGGAAGTCTCCTGAGGGGGTGAAACCTGAGGCCCTTGTGCCCGGTGTCTGGCGGGTGTGACTTGTGAGAGTTGTGGCACAGAGGGGGGAGAGGACTCTGACATGTGGGGGTCTGCCAGCGGAGGCAAGAGCCCTCTCCATGGCCTGGAAGGCCAGCCCACCCAAGGAGGGAAGGGAGCCCAGAACAGAGCATGACAACCTCGGAACTGGTGTCACACCCCGCCCCGACTCGCCAACCCCCAGACCAGGAGTCCAAGAGGACTGTGAAGCGTGAGAGAGGAAGGATTCCTGGAAGGTGCCATAGAAAAAAAATAGTCGTGAAACCAAGAATGCCCTCCCCCATGGCACAGCCACTGGCCTGAGAAGAGCCCGATGCACAGTGCACTGAGGGCCATAAGGATGACTCTGGCTCCAAAGTGAGATCCACTACTGGGGTGGGAGGGAGGGAAGCTGCTGTCGGAGTAATGGGCTTCGACACTTGGGTGGAAGTCAATGGAGGCGTGTACGCTGGAGTTTGAAGAGAAATACATTCACCTGAAGGAGGGAACATGGGTTTTGATGGTTGAGAGAGACCTGTGGCCACAAGCAACTGGTCAACAAGCAGCAACACATCTTGTTCAGAGAGGCTCCTGGTCGACCTCATAGAGAAACCTGAGGGCGACTCTGGCCTTTCTAGAAAAGGACTATATTGGCTACCAACGAATGGATCTAAGGAAGGAGAGTACTTGGTCCTTGGTAATTCGAGAGGTGCAGAGCCCAGAACTGAGGGTGTCTGCACTGAAGAGAATGGTGTTGAAGTAGTCTGTGCCGACGAAGTCTGCTCCATGAAAGTCTAAGGTGTCTGTACCATAAAAGCAAGTGTCTGCCCCGATGGGTAGGGTGCCGTCGAGGAAGGTGTCTGCACTGGTAACAATGACCGTGCCGAAAAGGACTGCACTGAAGAGCATGTCGGTGTCGTAAGTGTCTACACCATGGAGGTCAATAACGTCATACTCGGGGCCGAAGGGGATTGTACCAATGGTGCCAAAGGGGACTGTACCTGCAAGGACAGTTCCGGTAAGGGCTGCAACGTAACTGTCAGAGCCATAAGCGCCTGCATCAGGAACTCCGGTGCCGGTGTCAATAAGGACATGGCTGGAGCAAGAATCAGCTGGGGAGGTGCAGTGACTGGAGCCGAAAGGGTCACAGGTGGCACAGCTGAAGTAGTAATTTTCACTTTCTTATGGAGTTGACTCCCTGTGATCTCCAGAGGGAGATGAAGTGAGCGACCTCGATGAGGAAGAGGAAGAACACCTCTTACGAGGTTTAGCAGGAGGGGGTGAGCCCTCCGACCCAGAGATAGCCTCACAGAAAGGGGATTTGAGAAGACCTTTCAGGATTAACTTGTTCTTTCTCTCGTTAAGAGTCCTGGTCAAAAATTTTCTACAAATCCCACACGGGGATCCACAGTAAGGTGGGAACCATTCAAACAACAGACACATAAAGTCATGGCCGTCGGGAAACGGTAACTTACAGCCACAATCCTTACACGTAATGATGTGGAGAAGAATGACAGTATCAAGAAGAAAGACTACCCAAAAGAGTAAGAAGAGAGAAGAAAAGGTTTACCAATGATGGTAATGAAGAATTACCTCAAAGGTAAGAAAAGGGTAATAAGGAGAAATAGACTAAAGGGAGAGAGCCTTAAAGATACAATAGGGTAGAAGAAAAATACAAGAAACTGATTGAAAGACTTTAAAGTAGAAATGCTATATAAACTTTCAAAAAATTATTCACTTAGCTGAGGGAGAGTGGCTTGACAACAGCAACGCAGCAAACAAGATCTGAGGTAACAGGGAGCAGAGAATTCTGGGTAGGACCTTGGTTCGAGAGTTTTTGGCTGTCGCGAGCTTGATATATGGCTGGCTCAGTTACGAGGACGGAACTGATAACCCATTAGTGAGGAATGAACGAAGATTAACAAGATCAGATCTGTAAATTTACACCAGGGGTTTCACCTATGTCCCTCTTAGACATGGGCAGCCAGTGCTGATCTTAGATTCACGTGCAAACATAGACTATACATCTTGATCCACAAGGGAACAAGGGTATAACACTGCTAGGCTTGTAGAGGCCTTAGGGCCAACAGCCTAGTAAACTCCTATGATCCTACTTTAGAGCAACACAATTAAGACTCCTATACATAGCACAAGTAGAAAGCTATAGTTCAAATTGGAAAGAGATGATGATGAAATGGGGGGGGGTCAAGAATCAAGGAGAGACTTGGATTTTGGATGCAGGCTATTAATGAGAACAATAATCATATAGAATATTATATTCATAAAGTAGAAATATTCTAAGAACTAAGCCAACGCAGGAATGGAGAAAGGAGATTCTACAGAGAGGGATGACTGCAATTAGGGATAAAGACAATAGGCAAGAGGGGTCTGGAACTTATTGGAGAAAACTAGCAAAGGAACCAAGGTACTGGCAGCAATTAACCAGAGAAGGAAAGGTAATAGAATGTGAAGACACCAAGGACTTATCTGGACTCCAGGTTAGAGACTGCCTTCCCTATCAAGGATTGATATCAGAGTATAGGCAAAGTGAAAGAAATAGGAAGGTCGTAAACGAAAAAACAGCAGTAGTATGAGTTTTTAGTAGAATCTAGAACAGAAGTTGCCATTAAGAAAGGCATAATTAGTACAGCATATAATATATTATTTATTTATATTAACATTTGTTGACTGGGAAAGTCCAACTAGGACACAGCCTATTTTCAGCGGAGGCACAGGAAGAAGACCTCCAGATGCATGTCTTTGAAAATATTGTATGACAACTATAAGAATCAATCAGAGGAGTTTAGAAAAGATTGGGAAGAGAGACTGGATAAGCAATTCAAAAAGAAATAATGGGGGATATATGTATGTCTCCCAAATATGCAACAAAGTGTAGAAGACTTGGGATCTTTGCTTGGAAGTGTTTACATATTTTTATACTCCAAGTAGACTCCAAATAATTTTTCCTCAGGTAGACAAAGAAAGAGGTAACTGGGAACATATTTTTAGGGAGTGTAATGAGTTGGCAGACTTTAAAGATTCCCTGCAGACTGTTCTGTCAGAGATACTAGGTGAAAAAACTGGTGTAACTAAGGATTTATTTTTGAGCTAAGGTACAGAATCGGAACTGCCTAGACATAGTAAGGCCTTGCAGAGTCTAATTATGATTGCTGCCAAAAAGCAATTACTAGAAAATGGAGATCAAAGTCTAAATCAACTTTACTAAAAGTAGCAAAGATAATTATAGAGATAAAACAACTGGAATTGGGATCTTTAGAAAAGGGTAGGAGCAAATTAGATAGGAAAAAATGGGAATTGTGGGATCAACACATGCAGAGGAGGAAAGAGCTTTAAAAGAAGTCAGGATACGAATGAGCTGTGTAATGTTTGACTGACAATGAGTGGACATATTATAAGTGATGTATAATGTTTGCAGCTGCAGTTGTGTCAGCAGGGTTTGCAATGTATAATGTTTGCAACTGAAATTGTGTCGGTATGGTTTATTTTCTTTTATATAAATGTAACATGGCATATGTCATATGTGGTAATTTAAGAGAGATGTTTCTTGTTTTTAAAAAAGAAAAAAAGAAATTACAGGGTACACAAAACAAGTCTTATGTGGAAAGACTGAAAGCCCTATTCCTTCTCCTACAGGTTGCTAAGGGGTGACCTATGCCCGGCTTACAGAACAATCTCTGACCTGGACCTGATGGAAATGCTACACTTTCATAAATCAAACTGCATGAGGGTCACTTGCTCCAAGGATCTTAACCTAGCCTCTGACATGAGCAGGTCATGCTGGAGACAGAGACACTTCTCCAAGACTGCCACTTCTCTGGAACATGCTGCCAATTCATGTGAAGCACAGACCCTCCCTGACCCTCTTCAAATGTAACATAGATCAATGGATGGTTGACCGCAAATTCACTCCTGGGGTGGTGCTCATGTCTCTCTTGGATAAAGGAAGTCAGTATTAACTACCACAAACTCTTACCTCTGTGAACTTCACTCACCTAACCACCAACAACTGGGGCAACTTGGGATAAATATGGCTAGGCTTGTAAGGGCCATTAGCCTAGTAACCTTTAAAGAAATCACAAATCTGGCCGACTAGGACAGAATGGAGAGATATCTTTTTACGTGTGTTGTTCAAATGTTGATTAAATGTAAGAGAGGGGTATAACTAAAGGCAAAGGTATTTGAAAGATGGAAATACTTATAAGAGTGCCACTGTGATCAAAAGCTGTTAAGGGGCTTCTGCATCTCGTAAGTTTCTGTTTGGTACCAAATAGCAAAGTTTTTAAAATGGTGACCAGAAGCTTTCTATTCTCAACCAATTCGAGAAGGCTCTAGAAGTCTAAGTGCAGGTCCTTGTTGTAGTGAGATGAGATAATTTTTGAACTGTAAAGAACCATGCTATCTATCTGTAGATGACAAAGGTGATGAAGGTCTATGGAACTTTACTAATGCAGACTGACAACAGCAGATGTATGGGAATGGAGCCTTGAAGGGCTCCTTTGAGTAGAGAAGAGTTGGAGGTGAGACAGCTAAAGCTGAAACACAAATACCAATCTGACAGATGTGGAAAGTACAATTGTGTATACTTACCATAAATGTAGATGTTCGAGTGCATTCACTGTTGCAGTCATTACATTTGGGTAGTCCTGCTGACAGGTTGCTCTCAGCCAGCCTGAATTCCAAAGTCTTGGGTCCTGCGTCGGCTGCTGTCGCCCCTTCCTTGACGTCAGGTTGTCAGGGGTATAAAAGCAGCAGCTGACTCCATTTTCTTCAGTTTTTCTTGCCCCAGATGTCAGGTAGCCAAAATTTATATATATATATATATATATATATATATATATATATATATATATATATATATATAAAATCAATAAATGTACCAATACAAATTTTACCTTCATCTATAAGCAAATACACCACATAGGTTGTATAAATGAGAGAAGGAAAGGTAAGATCCAGAGAAAAAAGGGGGATGGCGGGTGGGTAACCTGGACTGCAACAGTGAATACACTGGAACATCTACATTTATGGTAAGTGTACACAACTGTACTATGTTGTTCATGTTTCACTGTTGCAGTCATTACATTTGGGTAGAGTCCCAAAGCTATGGTTGGGAGGCTGGAGTTATACAGCATTAGGAGTGGCTATGAGGCCCAGCAGAACTGCAGTGGCAAAGCCTGCCCTGGATTTAGAGTAGAGTGGCAGATGATAGTGCTTTGTAAAGGTGTTCACTGAACTCCAGATAGCAGCCTCTAAAATGTCCTTAGTTGGTACTCCCCAGAGAAAGGCTGCTGAAGTGGCTGCAGCTCTGGTTGAATATGGCCTAATGCCCTTAGGCACTGGCTTGCCATGGTGTAAATAGCAGAAATGAATCCAGTGGTCTATCCACTTTGAAATAGTCTGCTTTGAGATAGCCTTTCCTTGTGATCCTGCAGCATGTCACTAGTAATTGCTCTGTCTTTTTGAAAACTTTGGTTCTGTCCAAGAAGAATATAAGCTGTCTGTGTACGTCCAAAGAATGCAGAATTATCTCCCCCTTGTTCTGTGGATTTGGATAAAAAGTCGGCAGATGAATAGTTTGGTTAAGAGCCGCACTGGACACCACCTTAGGCATAAATGTTGGGTTTGTCCTCAGAGAACCTGTCTGGATAAAAAATGATCAAAGGTTCCACAGCCATGAGTGCCTGTAGCTCTGAAACTCGTCTTGCAGAAGTTATTACTAGGAGCACAGCTCTTTTCCAAGATAAAAACTTTATATCAGCAGTAGCCGCTGGCTCAAAAGGGAGGCAGGGTGAGTTTTTCCAAGAGATAGTTGAGGTCCCATGCAGGCATTGGTGATCTCCTTGGAGGCCTTAAATTTTTGGCTCCTCTGAGGTACTGCTTTAACAAGGGATGAGAAAAGATTGGTGGCTCTGTATTGTAATGAGCCGAAATGGCAGAGGCATGAATTTTAATAGGTGAAAAAGATAGGCCTTTGTCCAGCATCTCAGTTAAGTACTGCAAAATCTGAGGAATATTTGGCACAGCTGTCTCAGTTCCTTGTGCCTGGTTCCAAGCACAGAATCTCTTCCATTTTCCAGCATAAGATTTTCTAGTACTAGGCCTTCTGGCTTTCAAAATTACGCCCATCACAGCTTTACTGAGAGGTGTGTTTTGTATGACTACATTATCTACCATGCTGCCAGGTTTAAATGGCTGTGCAGGATCTGATTGTTTTGCTGGGACAGTAGATGAGGTATTTGAGGTAAGGTCCAAGCTGTGCATTGAGACAAGTTCCTCAGTATTGAATACCAGTACTGGCGGGGCCAGTCTGGGGCAATCAGTATCATCTTTGGCTTCTCCTGTCTGACCTTTAGGAGTACCTTGGGGCGGACAGGCAGTGGGGGAAAGGCATATACGGATAGGTTTTTCCAGCTGAAAGATAGGGCATCCACTTTCCATGCTTGTCTGTGATAAGTCCTTGTGCAGAATCTTTTTACCTGGTAGTTGTGAGGGGAGGCAAATAGATCTATGTCTAGGCATCCCCATTTCCTTGTTATTATGCTGAAGACTTGTGGATCCTGCTGCCATTCGTGGGGATCCATGAGGTTTCTGCTTAGTTCGTCTGCCAGAGTATTTTTCCTTCCTGGCAGGAATTCTGCCTGCAGATGTACTTGGTAAGTCAATGCTGTGTCCCACAAAGTCATGGTTAGTTTGCAAAGGGGGTAAGAATGTGTGCCCCCCTGCTTGTTTATATACCACATGACCGTGGTGTTGTCTGTATCAGTAGTTGTCCTGGATGAAGTAGATCCTTGAAGGCTGTCAGGGCATTTTGAACAGCTAGCATCTCTTTTTGATTGATATGCAGATGCATTTGGTTTGAGGACCATGTGCCCTGAATGCATCTTCCTGCCATGTGGGCGCCCTAGGCATAATCTGATGCATCCAATGTTAGTGTCTGCCTGGCTGGGGGTAATGTGAATGGCTGTCCCTTGCTTTGGTGACAAGCCTTTGCCCACCATTGAAACTCCTGTTGCAGGCAGGGAATGAGAGTAATCATAGTTTCCAGGCTGTGGCAATGTTGCGTCCAAACACTTTTTAGGTACCACTGAAGTTTCCTCATATGCAGTCTTGTATATGGAATTAGTAGGATGCAGGATGCCATGAAGCCCAAAGCCTGCAGAATTTTTCTTGCAGATAACTGGGCCTTTGTTGCCAACATTTTGAATAGGTAGTCAGTTGCCTTTGTTTGTCTGGCGTGAGATAAGCCATCTGGGCAGTTGTATTTAAGTTTGCACCCAGGAATATTATCTCTTGAGAGGGTACTAGTTTTGATTTCTTTTTGTTGACTGTGTACCCTAGGCATGTTAGAAGTCTTTTCACAAACGTGAGATGCTGCAGAAGAATGTCCTTGTTCTCTGCTTGAATTAGACAGTCATCCAAGTAAGGATATATTTGTATTCCTCTGTCTGCAGAATGCAATTACTGGTGCCAGGCACTTTGTAAACACCCTGGGCGCAGTAGATAAGCCAAAGGGCAGTGCAGAGAATTGATAATGCATTGAGCCAGCCTTGAATCTGAGGTATCTTCTGCATAATTGTCTGACTGGGACATGCAGGTATGCCTCTTTTAGGTCTAAAGTCACAAGCCAAGCGTTCTTGCCCAGCATGGGCAGAAGCTGCTGCAAAGTCAACATCTTGAATTTTGGTATATCCAGGAATGTGTTCAGAATAGATAGGTCCAGTACTGGCCTCCAGGCCTTGTCCTTTCTGGGTACCAAGAACAGTCTTGAGTAAAATCCTTGTCCCTGCTCTTGCTCTGGTACTTGTTGAATGGCCCCCATGTCCATGAGGGATGAGACTTGTTTTTGTGCCTCTGCCCATTGATTTTTTGGCAGATCTGGCCAGCTGTTTGCCTTTGGCACGGTATGGAAATGGAATTTGTAGCCTTGTGACACGATATTTAGAACCCACTTGTCCTGGGTTATAATGTGCCAATTTTGAGAAAAAAGTGCTAATTTTCCCCCTACGGTGCTGCCAGGATACAAGTGCTTGGTGCAGGCAGGGGGAAGTCACTGGGACTGTTTCCTGTATGGTTGTGATTTGTCTTCTCCAACTTTGAAGGTACAAGCACCCCATTGGTTTGACCTGTATGAACCTTGCGCCTGGGATCTGCCTCTAGGGCATCTGGATCTGCCCCTTTGAGGTCTGTCTGACACAGGAAAGGACCAATTTGTTGGCCAGTGTCTACTAAACCTAGGTGGCTGTACTTGTAAAAATTCTTTGACCGTTTGCATAGATTTAGCTTTGTCCTCCATTTTCTTTTACACCTCTTCTGCCTTAACACCAAACAAAGTATCATGCTGTAAAGGTGCATCTAATAATTTAACTTTGACATGATCAGGCAGATTTTGTTCCTTTAACCAAGCATGCCTCCTAATTACAGAACCTGCAACTGCAGCCCTGCAGGAGGCCTCCAAAGAATCAAAGCCACATTGCAAAGTATGCTTTCCAACTTGTTCAGCTGCATGCAATAAATCCTGCATTTCCTTGCTTCCTGCACATTCAGAGTTTAACAACATTTTCAGTTTAAGCAATGCCATGACATGTTGCTGATATCTGAGCATATGAAACTGATAGTTTAAGGCCCTTATAGCCAAGGCAGCAGATGTGTAAACCTTTTTTCCCCATCTATCCAGTGCCCTAGAATCTTTGTCAGAGGGGGTAGGGTTTTTTGCAGTGGAAGCCTTAACTCCTTTGGGACCCTGTGAAATAGTTTCTGGGTCTGCAGCAGGGTTTTTAAAAAGGAATTTATGAGAGTCAGGAACCCTGTAATATCTGTCAGGTTTAACAGGAGCTAGAGGTAAGGAGTCAGGGGTAAGACTAGACTCCGAAAACACATCATCTACAATGTCTAACACAGGTGGAATGGCTAGTGGCCTGTGTTGAGGTAGTAAAAGGAAATCCCTGAGCCTCTTTTTAGATTCTGAAAAATCTTGGCTTTCCCAGTGGAAATGATCCCTCATGGCATGCAAGGTTTCCCCAAAAGAATAGTCCTCTGGAGGAGAAGCTGAAGGTATAGATTCTTCAGCATCAGAATCCTCAAAAGGGGGAAGAGAATATTCCTGATCAGAAGAAATAGAAACTTGATCTGAAGATTCAGTCAGTTTCTTGCCTAGGCCTCTTATCAGGAGGGGGATGGGAGCCCCTGATCAAGGTAGTCAAGTCTTCGGCAATTTTGAGTATCTGTTTTTTGGGCATAGAGGCCTGTCCACGTGGCTCTTGAGTTTGTTTCTTTGCTTTAACAGGTGCTTTAGTCTTTGCCTTTGAAGCTGAAGTCGGTTTAATGTAAAGATGTTTAGGTCTGAATACACCCTCAGAAGCTGGTGTCTGCTCAGCAGCTCCGGACCCATCTGAAGGAATAGTATCCGAGGTTCCAATACCTTGAGTTTCCAGCGGCATGGCCGACTCCAAGTGGGAGCCGGTAGTGGCCTGCGACTCTAAAGTAGCGGGCGTCAGGAGCTGTGAAAGCGCCTCACTGAGAACCGGAGACTGGCTTAGGAGAAGCTTTGTCATCAGTTTTGGACCTCGGTTGTCCATCTCTCTCCTTTTCTTTGCGTTTTTTGTGAACTCCTGTAGTCGGATGGCTATCCGACGACATTTCTGGATAATTAAACCGGCGTCCAAAATAGTTTAAAGCAAAATCATACCGACGCTTAATAGTGTGTTGGTTAAATCTAGCACAAAACCGACAACCAGAAACGTTGTGATCAGGGCCTAGGCAAGGAATACAGTAAGAATGAAAGTCCTTATGAGGTATTTGCTTTCCACAAGAAATACAATTATTTACTTTTTCTGACATCGGTCTGGAGCAAGAAAAAAGTTTCCCCAATGGGGTACTTAGGTTTATTGAAGACTTCGGATCTGAAACTCGAACACAAAAATCTCAGGAGTCGGCCAACCGGCACTTGCGAACTGCTTCTGCTTCTGGCACCGCGCAGCAAGAAAGATTGAAAAAAATGGCGTCGGCTGCTTCTTTTATACCCCTGACGACCGGGAAGGGGTGACAGCAGCCGATGCAGGGCCCAAGACCTTGGAATTCAGGCCAGCTGAGGGCAACCTGCCAGCAGGATTACCCAAATGTAATGACTGCAACAGTGCAACACGAAGAACATCAAAGGAAAAACATCAGGACTACTGCTTACTTTTATAAGGTGATGTATATGTTTGATGTGGTTAAATAAAATGATCTAGCTAAGTCTACTTAGATGGCTCCCAATAGTCCTTTGTCCACAGCCATGAGAATGTTGTCTGAGTGAACAGAGCAGGGTGGAGGTACTCCTACTGGACAAAAACTGAGTTTGAGGCAAACAATTTTTTGGACATTTACACAAGGTTGCTAAAATGGAGGTGGGGTGAAAGTTGGAAGGGAGTTATAGGATTTTTTTTCCTTAGGAAATGGCTTGACCACATCAAGTTTTCCAGGTACTGGGCATAGTACTGGCTGGAAAGCACAGAATACATATGTGTAGAAGGGGTTTCACAATGAAATCACAGCAATGATAAATGAACCGTGGGAAGAAGTTGTCTATACTTGGGTGGGGGGGTAGTCATCCAGCTGAATTTGTTCTACAAACAGAATGATGTGGTTAGATAGTATATATTTCAAGTGGAATTTATGTATTCTGGAGAAGAGGGGGGAATAATGATGTGAGGAAGGTACTGGAGAATGTAGTGTTGCCACTAAACTGTCTGAGAAAATGTCCTGCAGAAAGGGAGAAGGCTGAGTAGTGCAGAACAGCTAGTGACCAATACAGTTACTGACTCTTTTTGGGGCTGTATTTGAGTGAGTTTTGCCATGTAACACGGATTGACTTTTGTGTCATAGCTATAGTTTTTTAGCAAGACTGAAAAGACTGGTGAAGTGTTCCGTATTAACTGAAGAACCGTTAGCATTTCATTAGTGCTAAAAATCATCTCAACTTAAGCAGTGCTTTTTTAGTTCGCAAGTTAGCAATTATTTAGGACTGGATTTGCATAATCCCGTGATTATGAGGAAACAGGGATCTTGTAGCTGTATTAAAAGGTTTGGTGAAGAGCTCAGTGTACGGTTTGGATCAGTGACATTGAAGATATAGGCCCAATTCAGACCTGAGAGTCTAGGATGGTGATGTCATTATTAGATCTGAGTAGGATGGAAATGCATTTGGGAACAGACTTATGGGATGGGCAGAGGATACAGAAGATTATGGAGCAATGATCACAGAGAAGGTGGGAGTGCAGTAATGGCGAAGAAAGTGCCTGGATTGTTGGGAATTATGGGGTCTACACTTTGGAGTAGTTTGCTGTCATTAGGTTGGGTCTGATAAGTTGAATAATTAGTTGCTTTAATTGCTGGTTGGTAAGGAAGACAGTCACTTCTATATGAATAAGACTAAGCAGATTATTGTTAAAGTGACCTAATATGATTGAGTTATTGTTTGAGCCTTGGTGGTTAGTAGCAGCTTGGATAAGATGTCTGAATTTGTCTAAGGAGGAGGGAAGGGGTAGAAGTAGGGGTGACAGATGGGTTAAACAGCTTCTTTCCAAACTGTATGTACAAACTTCTCTACTGGGTTCATCAGTGAGTTTCAGAATATCAAAAAGGCAATATGACATTTGAGTCAACTCCCACAATAGCCAATGTGTATGATGATTCTTGATGGAAGAATTATCCTCAGCTTCTGTTAGCATTTTAATTCTACAGCACAGGGTCAGATGATCGTTTCTCTGCCAACTGCAATAATTATATCATGATAAGAGTCGACCAATGGTGGTATATCTAGGCTTAGGCTAATCTGGTTTCAGGACTTTGATATACCTCTGTTTAGGGGATATAAGTTTTCTGAATGACCACATGAAATGTCCTTTTGTTAAATTAGCAATAACAAGCTACCCATCTATGTCAATCAAAGTTCCTCATTAGCACTCTTCAAGAAAAATCTTGATGAGTGGATGGGAAATAGGAAATACACCCCAGGGATACTTCTGTGGCTCTGCTCGACAGGGGCACAGGAAAATAACTTTCTTGGGTGGCATAAGCCAGGGAACCTTGTTGGCTAGGCTTACTTAGGCCCTAGGGCCGATAGCCTAGTACCTACCTATGAACACCAAAATATACACCACCTACAGAGTAATCTGAAGGCAAAGAACCCTAATCCTCCTCATAATCATCAGAACTGTACCCCACAGCAGCCTGTAACCCAGATGACCGAGGTTTGATTACCAGCCCCAGCACTGGAGAAGCTATGCAGGAAAGGGAAGGAGTAAAGGGTATGACCTGATCACCACTATGGGGGGCTTCGCTTGCACTTCGGAAACAGACTGGATGGTGCCATCTCCCTGCTGGAAACCAGAGAGAGATCACCATTCATACTGTGACAGGACTGTCAGGATTTCGTGGAGGGTATACCCCTTGTGGAAGTGAGGGGCTAAGCATTGTGGATGGCTGACTGCATGTGTCTCTCCAGTACCTAGTCGAGTGTGCATAGATAGAGACAGGGAGAAAGAAAAATGCAAACTGCCAGACAGTCATTTAAGTAATGGCATCTCTCAGTCAACCTTCAGCCTGATGAAAGACCAATAGTCAGAGAGTGCAAAAAAAAAAAAAAAAAAAAACCTCCCCCAAAAAGTACAGTTTTGTACCTACCATAAATGTAGATGTTAGAGTGCTAATACAGCTGCAGTAATCACAGATGGGTTCTCTGCCGTCAGGCGGTCCCTCGGTCGGCCGAATTCCAAAGTCTTGGTCCGGCGTCGGTTGTTGTCGCTTTCTCTTCTGACGTCAGTGAGGCCAGAGTATATAAGACACAGCCGACGCCATGTTCTTCAGTCTTTCTTGCCCCAGATGTCAGGTGCCCCCAGAAGGAAGGCAATACCTAAATAGTGCTTATATACATATACAAGCAATGCAATATAATCCAAAATCAGTGGTAGCAAGCAAATAAAACACAGCCGGATAACCCAGTCAGGTAGTATGAAGAGGTTGCTAGGCCTCATGCCTTTACCAAGTAGGGAAGGAGGGAGGGAAACCTGTACTGCAGCTGTATTAGCACTCGAACATCTACATTTATGGTAGGTACAAAACTGTACTATGTTCATCGTGCATACAGCTGCAGTAATCACAGATGGGTAGAATCCCAAAGCTATGCACTGGGTGGTAGGTACTAGGAGGAACTGGGTTGAGCCAGAATGCCCTGCAAAACAGCAGTGGCAAAGCCTGCTCTTGTTCTGGAATATAAAGGCAGATGGTAGTGTTTTGTGAAGGTATGTACAGAACTCCAAGTGGCTGCCTCCAAAATATCTTTGGTAGGAACTCCTCTGAGGAAGGCTGTAGAGGAAGCTGTGGCCCTGGTGGAGTGTGATCTGATACCTGCAGGAACAGATTTCCCATGATAGGAGTAACAAAACCATATGCAGTGGCCTATCCACTTTGAAATAGTCTGTTTTGTAACTGGCTTCCCTTGAGCCCCTACAGCAGAGGACACAAAGAGTTGTTCTGATTTCCTGAAGGACTTTGTTCTGTCCAAATAATAACAAAGCTGCCTATGGATGTCTAAGGAGTGTAGCAGCCTTTCCCTTTGTTTTGAGGATTGGGGTAAAAGGTGGGTAGGTGTATGGCTTGATTTAAAGCTACCCTGGATACCACTTTAGGCATAAATGATGGGTTGGGTACGAAGGGAAACCCTGTCCTGATGGAAAATGAGAAAGGGCTGCACCGCCATGAGGGCCTGAAGTTCAGAAACCCTACGAGCTGAAGTGATGGCCAGGAGGAAGGCTGTCTTCCAGGACAAATATTGCAAATCTGTTGAGGCAGCTGGTTCAAAAGGAGGCAATGTTAATTTTTCTAGTATGTAATTAAGATCCCAAGCTGGTATTGGTTGTTTCCTAGGTGGTCTTATATTCCTAGCCCCTCTGAGGAACTGTCGTAAGAGTGGGTGAGAAAATAAAGGGGGATCCGTGTTGAATTCTGCAGAGATGGCTGAGGCATGGATTGTTATGGAAGAAAAAGAAAGTCCACTGTTCAATAGCTCCGCTAGGTACTGTAATACCTGAGGCAAGTTCAGTTTTCTATGGTCCTGGCCTTTTTTCTCATTCCAAGAGCAAAACCGCTTCCATTTTGCGGAGTAAGCTTTTCTAGTAGCTGGCCTTCTGGCCTCCAAAATGACATCCTGTACCTCCTTGGAGAGTAGGTTCTGTTGTGGTGTTAAGGAATTTTCCATGCAGCGAGATCGAGTGTTTTCAGCTGACTGTGAAGAGTTTTGTAGCTGTGCTGAGTCAGCAGAAGAGGCATTAGAGGCAGGGACCAGGGAGGAGCATGTGTTAGGCTCCTCAGGAGTAGGTACCAGTGTTGCCTTGGCCAATCTGGAGCAATCAGTATCATCTTCGGTTTGTCTGTTCTTGCTTTCAAAAGCACCTTGGGCAGAAGAGGCAGAGGTGGGAATGCATAAACTGTCCATGCTGTCCAACTGAATGAAAGGGCGTCCACTCTCCAGGCCTTTGGGTGAAAGGTCTTTGAACAAAACTTTTCCAATTGATGATTCCTGTGGGAGGCAAAAAGATCTATGTCTGGCTTCCCCCATGCTTGGATTATTTCTGCAAACACCTGAGGATGTAACTTCCATTCGTGTGGATCTGTCATTTTTCTGCTTAGATTGTCTGCCAGTGTGTTTTCCAATCCTGGCAAGTACTGTGCTTGAAGTTCGATTTGTCTTTCCAGAGCCAAGTTCCAAAGAGTCATGGCTAGTCTGCACAAGGGGTATGAATGTGTTCCTCCTTGTTTGTTTATGTACCACATTACCGTGGTGTTGTCTGTTCTTATCAGTAGTTGTCCTGGATGCAGGAAGTCCTTGAAAGCTGTAATTGCATTTATTACTGCTAGCATTTCTTTTGATTGATGTGAAGGTGCTTTTCTTTTTGGGACCATTTGCCCTGAATGCACCTGTTCGTCATGTGCCCCAGGCGTAGTCTGAGGCGTCTGTGGTTATGACTTGTTTTGCTTGAGGCTTGCAGAATGGGAGGCCTTTGTTTGCTTGACATGCTTGGGCCCACCATAGAAATTCCTTTTGCAAACATGGAATTATTGGTATTATTGTTTCCAAACTGTGACTGTGTTGAGACCATAGGTTTTTTAGGTACCACTGAAGTTTCCTCATATGCAGCTTTGCAAATGGGGTTAATAGAATGCAAGATGCCATGAATCCCAGAGCCTGCAGGATTTTCCTTGCAGTAAGCCTGGTACTTTTTGCTAGTATTTTGAAGTACTGAGATAGTTGCCCTTGTTTTTCTGGTGTAAGGTAGGCCATCTGGGTGTTTGTGTCCAAGTTGGCACCCAGGAAAGTTATTTTCTGGGATGGTGTTAGCCTTGATTTCTCTTTGTTGATTGTATATCCCAGAGAAAGCAGTAACCGTGACACATATGCCAGATGTTCCAGAAGTATGTTCTTGCTGTCGGCTTGGATCAGGCAGTCGTCCAGATAAGGGTAAATTTGTATCCCTTGAAGTCTGCAGTAGGCAATCACTGATGCCAGGCACTTTGTGAATACTCTGGGCGCAGTACATAAGCCAAAGGGCAATGCAGAGAATTGATAGTGGATTGAACCTGCAAGAAATCTGAGGTATCTTCTGCAGCTTTGTCTGATTGGGACATGCAGGTATGCCTCCTTGAGGTCCAATGTTACCAGCCAGAACTCCTTGCCCAGCATGGGAAGAAGCTGCTGTAATGTGAGCATCTTGAATTTTGGTACAATTAGAAATGTGTTTAGGGTGGATAAGTCCAAAATGGGTCTCCAGTCGGTTCCTTTCCTTGGTACCAGGAAAAGTCTTGAATAAAAACCTTAACCTTGTTGGTGAGTAGGTACCTCTTGAATAGCTTGCATGCTTATGAGCTTTGAAATTTGCAGTTGTGCCTCTGCCCTTTGATTTTGTGGCAGGTTTGGCATGCCTCTCATTTTTGGAAGTGTGTGAAATTGAAATTTGTAGCCTCTGTTTATAATGTCCAGGATCCATTTGTCTGTTGTGACAATATGCCAATTGCTTGCAAATAGTGCTAGTTTTCCTCCCAAAGGTGCTGCCAGCTGAGACATGCTTGGCATGGAAATGAGGGAGTCATTGGGTTTGCTTCCTGTATTGTTGTGCACTGTCTTCGCCACCTCTTGGTGCTGGAGTTTGCCATTGTCAGCCTCTATATGATCCTTGTGATTGCCCTCTGCCCCTTGCGCCTGTATCTACCTCTTTGGGGCTTGTCAGTGGCTGGAAAGGACCAGTTTTTTGAAGGCCAATTTCTGCTAAAACGTGGTGGTTGGACCTGTAAGAAAGCTTTGACAGTTTGCATAGCTTTGGCTTTTTCTTCCATTTTCCATAGTATCTCCTCAGCATTAGTACCAAACAGCACATCCTTTTGTAAAGGAGCATCTAGAAGTTTAGCTTTCACATGATCAGGTAAATTTTGTTCCCTAAGCCAGGCATGTCTGCGAATGACTGATCCTGTAGCTGCCGCTCTACTTGAGGCCTCTAGGGCATCATAACCACATCGTAAGGTGTGTTTACCCACTCGTTCTGCACTATGCATCATATCCTGTAACTCCTTTAAATCTTGTTGTTCAGGTTGAGACATTTTGTTCCTCAATTGTGATAACAGGAACTGTTGATATTTAATCATATGAAACTGACAATTTAAAGCCCTCATGGCTAGGGTGGCTGAGGTATAAACCTTTTTCCCCCACCTTTCCAAAGATCTTGATTCCCTTTCTGCAGGAAGTGGATTTTTGGCAGTGGAGGCCTTCAATCCCTTGGGGCCTTGTGAAATGGTTTCAGGGTCAGCATTATGGCTTTTGAAGAGAAATTGGTCAGAGCTGGGTACTCTGTAATACCTATCAGGTTTGACTGGTGCAGGAGGCAGAGAATCCGGGTTAAGACAAGCCTCCGAATAGACATCATCCAGTATGTCCAAAACAGGGGGTATAGCCAGAGGTCTGTGTTGAGGTAACAAAAGAAATTCCCTAAGTCTTTTTCTTGGAATCTGAAAAGTCTTGGCCTTCCCAATGGAAGTGTTCCCTCAAGGTGTGTAAGGTTTCCCCAAAGGAAAAATCCTCAGGAGGGTATACAGAGG
This sequence comes from Protopterus annectens, assembly GCF_019279795.1. Classification (NCBI taxonomy): domain Eukaryota; kingdom Metazoa; phylum Chordata; order Ceratodontiformes; family Protopteridae; genus Protopterus; species Protopterus annectens. Next base: position 1,164,836,301 of record NC_056737.1, on the reverse strand, counting down.
GAATGGACTGTTCTGCATCCGAATCCTCGAAAGGAGAGTAAGAGTGTTCCTCTGCATCAGAATGTTCTGATAAAATGGATCCCTGATCAGAAGAGGGAGAATCTTCCTCCACTCTGGGTCTCTTGTCTGGAGGGTTGAGAACCTCTGATAAGAGTAATTAAATCCTCAGCCATTCTAAGCATCTGTTTTTTAGGCATGGGACCTGGAGATGGGCCCTGTACAACAGGCCTCATGGGCTGCCTGGCTGCTTTGGATTTAGTAAAGGCCTTCATTGAAAAAGAAGATGAGGGCCTAAATACACCATGGGTGGAGGTGGACCTGTCCACATTAGTAGGCTCAACATTAGCAGAGGCTTCGGTTGTAGTCTGGGAAAGGGCCGAGGACCCAGCGTTCTCGGGTACAGAGGACACCGCCAAAGAAGTGTCGTCGGTAGTCAGGGACTGCAAAGGCGTCTCGCTGAGAACCGGACCACTTCTAGCCTGTTTTGGCGTGGTGTCGGCAGGGACCGCGGGCCTCGCGTGTCGGTCCTTTTCCTTGCGTTTTTTGGTCAAAACGGTAGTCGGAGTGCCCGACGACATTTTATAATCAAAAGCTTTACCAAAGTAGTGCTGGGCGAACTCCGCCCGACGCTTAATAGTGCGTTTATTGAAGGTAGCGCAAAAGCAACAGCCCGAGACGTCGTGGTCTGGGCCCAAACAAGGTATGCAGCGAGAATGGAAATCCTTATGCGGTATTTGCTTCCCACAAGAAATACAATTATTAACTTTTTCTGACATCGGTCTGAGGCAAGAAAAGTTTCCCCAACGGGGTACTTAGCTTTAATGAAGACTTCGGATTCCAAAATATTCGTAATTCAGGAGCTGGCCGACCGGCACTTGTGAACTGCTTCTGCTTCGGGCACCGCGCGGCAAAAAAGACTGAAGAACATGGCATCGGCTGTGTCTTATATACTCTGGCCTCACTGACGTCAGAAGAGAAAGCGACAACAACCGACGCCGGACCAAGACTTTGGAATTCGGCCGACCGAGGGACCGCCTGACGGCAGAGAACCCATCTGTGATTACTGCAGCTGTATGCACGATGAACATCTGTAGCCCATAGGAAAAAAGACATCTGATGTTAATAGGTTAATTCATAACCTCCTCCTCACTCTCAATACCTAAGAGAGACATGGGCTCTACCTTCTTACTTTCCTCAGAAGCTTTCCCTGACGTTGACAGGCTTGGCTTCTGGCCACAGTAAAAAAAAGGTATGAATATTCTTTTTTGTTTTTAAACACTTATTAAATTATTGTGCAAGACAAACAAGCACAGGCTAATAGAAAAGAAAAAAAAACATACTGACATTTTTCAGCATTACATGTGCTTTCTTTACATTCAACAATTATTCCCTCCAGCATTCTATAACTTGCTCAGTTCCGGCCTTCCCTTCCTCTTCTTCCTACTAAGAATTATTCTGCATGTATTGTTTCAACATATTCCATTTATTTCAATGCAATTTGCTCCTTCCCTTTTCCAAAGATCCTGCTTCTAGTTCTTTTATCTCCTTTAAGATCATCAGTACTTCAGTTACATAAGGTTATGATTTCCATCTTCTAGCAAATGCTTTTTTGGCAGTCAACAGCATTAAACACATTAAGGCCTTAGGCAATTCAGATCCTGTGCCGCAGCTCAAAAGAATCACTTCCACTGTTACAGCCATTTGCTCTCCCAACATTTCTGACATAGTACTCTGCAGGGAACTTTTAAAATCTGCCAACTCATCACACTCCCAGAAAACCTGTTCTTAGTTACCGCTCTCTTTTCTAGCACATCTCCAGCATTTGCTATCTACCCCAACAAATTAGCTGAAGACTGCTTGCAGTATAAAATACCTATACAAACACTTCCAAGCAAAAGTCCTAAACCATCTGGACTTTGCTGCACACTTAGTAGCCACACTGTTCCTTCGTAACCTGCCTTTACAGTCTTTCTTCCCAATCTTTAATAACCTCCTCTAATTAAATATAAAAGTTATGTGCTCACCATAACTATGCATCTGTGCTGTCCATTTTCATTCTTCCTCACCAAATGGGTCTAGGATCCAACCCTTGGATACTTCTTGGACCAATCCTTGAGGGACTCAACTTGTGACTAACCTCTTTGTAGAGGTGGGCTCCCCATCTCTAACTTCCTGAGTCCTGTCTTTGAGCCAGCTAGCTATCCACTTGATGACCTAAGGGTTTATACATAACTTTTTGATTTTGATGCCCAAGTGTGGTATTGTGTCCAATGCCTTGGCCAGGTGAAGGTGGCCAGTGCAATCCATTTTGCCATCATCTACTGATTTGGTGACCTTCATAAAGAAGTCCACCAGGTTGAGTAGGTATGACCTGCTCTTTAAGAAAACCAAATTGGGTTGGGTCCAGTGTCTGGAGGTTTCTTATGTCATTATTTATCATTTCCAGTAATAATGCAGAAAGCAAAACTGCAATATCTCATCCAGAAATGTCTTAAGGATTCCCACTGTCAATAGTAATAGCAATAGGAATTCACAATGAAATATAAGCATTGTGGAAATGTGCTTTTGTTATATACTAAAGAAATACTACACTGGAAAACCTAGGTAGAAACAGAATCCAAAAGTCTCCCAACAAGGCAAAGCAAGGCAGTCTGTAGATAAAATAGCAAAGCAGATTGGAACACTACTGATTTTATTTATGTGGCTCGTGTTACATGTTTCCATTTTTATGTGGGAAAAAAAAATCGGTCTTTGAGAATAAGAATAAGGGACCATGGCTATTGCACTAGGAAATCTTTTACTTAAAAGTGCACTGGCCAAACGCACATTAGAATATGGATCTGACCATAGGTTCCTTTTTCAAGTCCTTCATGTCATGCATAAATTTAACAGATTAGGCCCCATTGTGTCTAATACTGAAAGTATTGAACTACAGTGGATTTTTAGACTTGCAGCACATAAACAATCTAGCTTGAATGAATCTGTATCTGTCAAGCCCCTATTGAAAATGAAGAAGCTAGGTAAGGGCTGATTTTTGTTCATGTCCCTTTAAGAGTTTTGGAGGGAATTTTAATTGATTTTATTGTGTATGCATATAAGGTGTTTAGTTTCATCATTCCTTGTCTGATGAAGCGGTTTTGTTCAACCGTGAAAGCGCTTACCATTGTATAATAAAGGGGTTTTATACTTGGATTTATATGTTTGGATGTTGAGCCTTTACAGAGTTACTCAACTTTTGGGTTCTTTGATATTTTATCTACAGAAATGACAGAATGCAGACACAAACTATAACCATGTGGTTGGGTTTGTCATGCTGCTGTCCATCATTTCTGTGCCCAGTCATTTGCAGTCACTGTCCACCATAAGACTGTGAATGTGGACAGTAAAATAAAAGACATTTAATAATTACAAGAATGGAACAATGCATTCAGAGTACCTAGCCGGTATGTTCAATGATTTCGGCCTGGAGCTGGAAGATTAGAACACTATAGTACAATGCACTAACCATTTTACTTGCCATGGGTGTTCAGGACCATGTGTGGCTTGGTTTTAGTGCAGCTCCATCAGTGATGATGTGCTGCTGAAGTCTTTGGTTAGTGAATCACTGGTCTCCATAGCTACTTCTGAAGCTCCCCTAGAACTATTTTTGGCTTCTAACCAAAGTTGCCCTTCTATGAACCACGGTACTTTAAGTATACTGAGAACTTTAAGGGACGCATTCCTTACAGATTTTTATCTACTAGCATATATTTTTCAGTATTTAATATGCAAATTCCTTATTTTTTTTATTTTTTTTTTAATATAACCTGTTTTTGGTAGCTGAATTCATCCTCAAAGTTTTGACTTGAACGTGGCTGTCTGAAGTACACTTGAGTGAGAGCTTACCATAACAGTAGATGATCTACTTTTCACGTGTTTACTTCATAACACTGAAATTTCAGAACATTGAATTTCATAACACTGAGACCATAACATCGAAAATTCAAAACACTGAAAACCCAAAACATTGAAAGTGTGCTTCATAACATTGAAAATTACATTGCACAAGTAAATATATCACCTCCACCTACAACACCATCTAACTAACAAACACACTTTCTACTACGTTTCTGTAGGGGGACAAGTCCCTCTGCACCCCCCCCCCCGGTAAATTAAATATACCAACTCCAAGATAGCACTACATTGGAAAAAAGTTAATTTCCTAACCTTGGGAAATTAACTTTTTTTCACTGTAGTGCGATCTTGGAGTTGGTATGTTTAATTTCTGGGGGTGTTGGGGGCACAGCCCCCCCACAACCCCTGCAGAAATGTAGTAGAAAGTGTGTTTGCTAGTTAGGTGGTGTTACAGGTGGAGAGGATGTTATTTACATAGACATTGTAGTTTTCAATGTTGTGAAGCATACTTTCAATGTTCTGAGTTTTCAATATTTTGGGATTTAGATGTTTTGGTCTCAATGCTATGAAGTAGACCCACTTTTCATTGCCGCAGTATTCTTTATGAAAAGGATATCCACCTAAGGATAGCTGTACATCTGGCCAGCATACCAAAGCCTTAGGCCCTTCCAAGCACTGTACGTCAGACACAGGTCCTTCATCTGAGACATAAGTTACATAAGTGATGTACAAGCAGTCAAAATTGAACTGCAGCAGGATAACCAGAGAACCCAAGAGGAAAACAATAAAATGTGCACATTCAAAAAGGGAAGAAACGAAAACCCCTTGCCCAGATGGCAAAAAAAAACCTGACCAGGGGGAAGCCGTAAGGGGCGGAATACTGCAACAGTGAAAAGTAGGACATCTACTGTTTTGGTAAGATTTTACATAACCGTACTAAATCCTTCCTTATCACTGCTGCTATATGGCTTACAAAATGGACAGTACAAAAGCTACCAAAGAAGTTTGGAGGAGTATGAAGCAACATAAAAGCACTGCAAAAACCAGGAGGATGGATCTGGCAAAACCTGCTCTAGCCCAAAAAATTGTATTCAACTTCTAGTTCTTAGTAAAGGTATGCAGAAGACCAAGTAGTAGCAAACTAGGACCTTTAAAAAAAAGCTCCAGAAGGTGCCACTGCCCTAATCGAATGAGCGCAGACAGAATAGGGAAAAGTACAGTTTTGTACCTACCATAAATGTAGATGTTCGAAGATCCACATTGCTGCAGTCCTAACACTTGGGTAGTCCGCTGTCCCTCGGTCGGATCAGAGCATTTGACTGACATCAGAACGCCTCAGTCTTTTCTTGCCCCAGATGTCAGAAGACCCTAAAAAGAAAGGTCAAAACCCATAGACAACAGCTAAACAACCAACCAGCCTAACACCAAAAATATGTACAATATATACAATATATACAATATACACAATATACCTCAGATGGATAACCCAAGCCACACAACCACCTCAAACTACAGAGGGGAAGTAGGGAGGGTTGACTGCAGCAATGTGGATCTTGAACATCTACATTTATGGTAGGTACAAAACTGTACTATGTTCTTCATCTCACATTGCTGCAGTCCTAACACTTGGGTAGAATCCCAAAGCAGAGGTAAGGGAGGATGGCTAAACTATAATGAAGCAGGAGCTGCCAAAATGCCCTGCAACACAGCAGTGGCAAAACCAGCCCTAGATTTAGAGTATAATGGAAGGTGGTAATGTCTAGAGAAGGTATGCACTGAACTCCAAGTGGCTGCCTCTAAAATATCCTTAGTTGCCACCCCCCTCAAAAAAGCTGTTGAAGTGGCAGTAGCCCTAGTGGAATGAGGCCTAATCCCAGCTGGAATCTCTTTGCCATGATGGGAATAACAGAAAGAAATGCAAAATCCAATCCACTTAGAAATAGTTTGTTTTGACACGGGCTTGCCCTGAGAGCACAAAGCAAAGAAACAAATAACTGCTGAGATTGTCTGAACCCTTTAGTTCTGTCCAAATAATATAACTGCCTGTGTACATCTAAAGTGTGCAAAATCTTTTCCCCTTTATTTTGGGGATTTGCATAAAAGTAGGCAAATGAATAGTTTGGTTTAAAGCCACACTAGAAACCACTTTAGGCATAAAGGAAGGATTAGTAATGAAAGATACCCTATCCTTATGGAAAATTAAGAAAGGCTCAACTGCCATAAGGGCCTGCAATTCAGAAACCCTTCTTGCAGAGGTAATGGCCAACAAAAAAGCAGTCTTCCATGACAAATATTTCAACTCAGCAGTAGCTGCAGGCTCAAAAGGTTGTAGAGTGAGTTTCTCCAACACAAAATTGAGATCCCAAGCAGGAGTAGGAGCCCGGGGTCTTATATTCTTCGCCTCTAAGAAATTGCTTGAACAAAGGATGAGAAAACAATGGTGGGTCACAATCGTAATAAGCTGAAATTGCTGCAGCATGAATCTTAATAGAAGAGAAAGACAAACCTTTGTCCAATAACTCAGTAAGATATTGAAGAGCCACACTTAAATCAGGCTCAGAAACATCCAAATCCTTAGCTGCACTCCAAAACAAAAATCTCTTCCATTTATCTGCGTACACTTTCCTTGTACTAGGCCTTCTAGCTTCCAAAATCACATTCAAAACTTGTTGTGGAAGTTGAGATCCTCTATGGTTTAAAACAGAATATGCCAGGCTGTTAGGTGAAGAGAGTTTGACATTGAGCAAATGACTGTCCTCCTGGGACAACAGATGTGGAATCAAAGGCAAAGGCCATGGAGGCTTCCAGACTTCTCAGTAATGGGTACCAGTGCTGTCGAGGCCAATCTGGAGCTATCAAAATCATCCTTGGCTTGTCCTGTCTGACCTTCAGAAGTACCTTTGGGAGGAGAGGCAGAGGTGGAAAGGCATACACATGAAGATTTTTCCAACTGAAAGAAAGAGCATCCGCTTTCCAAGCTGTGGGATGAAACCTCTTTGTGCAAAACTTTGGCAGCTGGTGGTTTAGTGGAGAAGCGAACAGATCTATGTCTGGAGTTCCCCAAGACACTGTCAATTTCTGAAATACATGAAGATCCAGTTTCCACTCGTGGGGATCCATGATTTGTCTGCTTAACATATCTGCTAAGGAGTTCTGTGCTCCTGGCAGAAACCTTGCCTGAAGACTTAGTTGTAAACTGAGAGCAGTCTCCCACAAAATCATTGCTTGCCTGCATAGAGGATAAGAATGTGTTCCCCCTTGCTTGTTGATGTACCACATAACAGTTGTGTTAGAATCAACACCTGCCCTGGAAGAAGTAAATCCTTGAAAGCTATTAATGCAAACTGGACTGCTAACATCTCCTTCAAGTTGATATGTAGATGCTGTAGTCTGACAGGCCACTTGTCTTGTATCCACTTTCCGTTTAGATGAGCTCCCCAAGCTTTGTCCGAGGCATCTGTCGTTAAAATTTGACTCTCCTCTGGCCGGGTCACAGAGAGTCCCTTGTTTAGGTGACATTCCTGAGCCCACCACAAAAATTCCTTTTGAATGCAAGGTATTATTGAATGACAGTGTCCAGTTCCTGGCAGTGCTGTGTCCATACATTTTGAGATACCATTGCAACTTCCTCATATGCAGTTTGGCATTGGGAAGCACCAGAATACAAGATGCCATGAACCCTAAGCTTGAAGGACTGTCCTTGCAGTCAGCCCGCTGAAGAGATAGATGATGGAAGTAAAGGAAAGATTCTTTTGTTTGTCGGGGTTAGAAAGGCCATCTGGGATGCTGTATTCAGTCTCACACCCAGAAAGCACATGTCTTGAGAGGGTACTAGACTGGACTTTATTTCGCTCACAGAATACCCCAGGCATCTTAGCACTGCTATCACATATTCCAAATGAAGAAGAAGCTCGTCCTTCTTGAGCCAGAATCAGGCAATCGTCCAAATAAGGATAGATTTGTATTCCTTTCAGCCTGAAGAAAGCTATCACTGGAGCCAGAACTTAAATCAATACTCAGTAGATAAGCCAAAGGGCAATGCAGAGAACTGATAGTGAGAAGTCCCAGTCCGAAACACAGATACTTCCTGCAACTTAGCCTGATAGGAACATGAAGGTAAGCCTCCTTGAGATCCAAAGTTACCATCCAGTGATCCTTGCCCAGCAGAGGTAAAAGCTGTTGTAACGTCAACATTTTGAACTTGGGAATGTCCAGATAAGTGTTGAGGATAGATAAATCCAAAATTGGTCTCCACGTGTTCCCCTTTTTGGTACAAGGAACAGGCGAGAATAAAATCCTAGGCCCCTTTCTGGCATAGGAACCGGCTGTATGGCCCTATTTGAAGTAACAGAGAAATTTGCTTGTGAGCCTCTATTCTTTGTTGAGGAGGAATGTCTGGCATGCCTTTGAAAGGAGGCAAGGTATGGAAATAAAACCTGTAACCGTGATGAATGATATCCAATACCCATCTGTCTTGGGTAATCAAACTCCAATTTCTTTGAAAAGTGCCAACCTTCCTCCCAAAGGTGCTGCCAGGCGAGAAGGTTCTGGCAGCTGAAAAGGTAGGTCATTGGGTTTGTTTTACTAAAGGACTGACCCCTGCCCTCACCTGAAGACTGTGCAGGAGAACTCCCTGTTCTAGGCCTGAAAGAGCCCTGCCCCTGCCACGTCTAGATCTACCCCTAGACTGGGAATCATAAGAAGGATACGTCCACCCCTTAGTAGGCCAATTTCTACTAAACTTTGGAGGCTGAACCTGCAAAAATTCTTTAACAGTCTGCATAGACTTAGCCTTGTCTTCCATTTTAAAACTGCCTCAACAGGGGAACCAAACAAGACATCAGATTGCAAAGGGGCATCCAAAATCCTAGTTTTAACATGGTCAGATAAATTTTGATCCCGCAGCCAGGCATGCCCGCGAACTGACCCAGTGGCAGCCACCCTAGGCAGGCCTGTACAGCATCGAAACCACATTGCAAAGAGTGCTTACCCACCTGTTCAGAAACATGCACCAAATCTTGTAACTCTTTACAATCAATACCTTCCGCCAGAGCATCAACCTTAGATTTCAACTGTGAAAGGAGATAATTTTGATATTTCAACATGTGAAACTGGCAATTCAAAGCTCTCATGGCTAGAGTGGAAGAAGTATAAACTTTCTTTCCCCATCTATCCAAGGCCCTGGCCTCTTTATCTGCAGGAACCGGATTCTTGACAACAGAAGCCTTAACACCCTTAGGCCCTGGCTAACAGTTTCTGGGTCTGCCCTAGGACTCTTAAAAGATACTTATGAGCTTCAGGCACCCTGTAATACCTATCAGGTTTAACAGGAGCAGGAGGCAAAGAATCAGGATTAAGAGAAGCCTCTGCAAACACATCTTCCACCACATTCAGAACAGGAGGTATAGCCAAAGGCCTATGCTGGGGTAAAACAAAAATTCCTAAGCCTTTTCCTGGAATCAGAGAAGTCCTGACCTTCCCATTTAAAATGCTCTCTCATGGAGTGAAGGGTCTCTGAAAAGAAAAATCCTCAGGAGGAGAAGCAGAAGGAGTAGAATCATCCACATCAGAATCAGAATAAGGAGAATACTCCTGCAAGTCTTCACTCAGACACATCCAAGCCTGCTCATAATCCCCAACACAGGTTCCATCTCTTATCAGGAGGGGCATAGAGCCTCTAATTAAAGTAATTAAATCTTCTGCCATTTTAAGCATGTGCTTCTTGGGCACAGCACCTGAAGAACTAGGAGTGACACCCACAGAAGCTAAACTAGACCTGCCTCTAGGAGAAGCCTTGAAGCAGAAAGAGAGGGCCTAGACCCTTAGGAAGGAGAGGAGTACAGTTATCTGAGAAGCCCTACAGCCTGACCTGCCTCCTGGGAGGCCACATCCTGTAAAATCAAAGTTTCCCTGGGACTCCAGAGAGGCCTCCGTCGTAACCACCGGTTCCACTGTAAAGAACCGGTTCGGACGACTCCTCTAACCTAGGTTTAACTGCCTTGTCCTTGCGCTTTCTTTGAGGAAGCCCGGAGCATCCGACGGCATTTTGTAATTGCACCTTCCCAAAGACCAACCTGGCACAATCCAACCTCCGCTTTATAGTGCGTTTATTAAACCTAGCACAAAGCGGCACCCAACAACGGCTCAGGTCCCCAAACAAGGTATACACAAATTATGGTAATCCCTATGGTATCTGTTTCCCACAAGAAATACAGTTATTCACTTTTTCTGACATCCGTAAACCACTGAGGCAAGAAAAACCAAAATATTCTAACCAACTCTGACTTCGGTCTGAAACTCCAAAAATTTCAGAACGCTGAATGGCACTCAACACTGCTTCTGCATCGGACCATGCGGCAAAAAGACTGAGGATATGGCGCCGGTCATGATTTGTACCCTGACGTTCTGATGTCAGTCAAATGCGCCTTGACCGACGTCAGCCTTATACTCTGATATTCGGGCCGACCGAGGGACAGCGGACTACCCAAGTGTTAGGACTGCAGCAATGTGAGATGAAGAACATCAGCTAAACCCAATTTCTTGGCATGAAAAAAAGTTGCTCAGTTTTTCCATCATCATAGATAAGTACTAAGCTAACTGCCCTTGTGGGCCATTTTAAGCCTAGCTAATTATCCCATGTAAGAATCAAACCTTGCACCTTGTGTCTATAAGGTAAACATTTCAACTATTATACCAACTTCCCACCCATAATTACTAGGCATCTCATCCAAATGACCTCCACCCCCTTCTTAAAGTACAATACAGTATTAACAATCCATCTACATGGTGAAGGAGTAGAACCTACAGTCTTCTGCATCAGAAGCAAGCATCCTACCTGTTGTCCTACTAACACTGCTTTAAAAGGAATAATGAAATGGAAACCTTTAAACTGGCATACCATCATAGGTTCATAGATTAGTACTAGGCTAACTATCCTTTTGGCTATTTTAAGCCAAACCAATTACCTCATGTGAGAATCCAATCCTGTACCTTGGGTCTGTAAGGTAAACACCTTAACTATTGTGCCAACCTCCCACCATTTTTAGTCTTACCCACATAATATCTGTTCTGTCTATGTAAATCCAAGTATTGTACAACCCTCTCACTGCTATTTTCAGAAGAAAGAAAAACGAAGGAAGCTGAATGGTCTGGCTCATAGACAAGTCACTGACCACTTTAAGCATACATGCAGGATTGGTTAGAAGAAAACTTCATCCCTATGAAAAAAAAAAGAGGGACTGCCATAACAGCCTGTAACTCAGGGACTCCCTTGGCAGAAATCAGAGACAACAAAAAGAGTTGCATGCACACAACTGCAAGACTGAAGAAGCTGTTGATCCAAAAGGTGGAGGGGGTCAGCTTCCCATGAACAAATAAAAAGAAGTTATGTCTTACCATAACGTTCCATCTGTATTGTTGATCCTTGGTCAGTCATTACGTATGGTTATCGGTTCCAACCTCGGAACAGAGCTGGCCATTTTCTAAGCTCGCGTCGGCTACAAACTCTCGAGCTAAACTCTTACCCATAATCCCCCTCTCCCTGTTACCTCAGACTGAGTTTGCAAGTCAAAAGAAGGTACCGGATGGTGAGATCCACTAGAAGCCACAGGAGGGGGAAGGAGGGAGGGTCGTAATGACTGAACGAGGATCAACAATACAGATGGAACGTTATGGTAACACATAACTTCTTTATCTGATATTGTTAATCCTTGTTCATTCCTTACGTATGGGACAGAGTCCCCCAACTACCTCTATTCCTGGGAGGCTCTCATGGAAGGACATTCCTGAGCACCATAGAACCACAAGATGCCCTTCCCCTGGAGGCCAAATCCAATTTGTAATGATTGATAAAGGTATGAGGCGTAGCCCAAGTTGCAGCTGCACAGATGTAATGTAAAGAAGCTCTGGCATGGAAGGCAGCAGAAGTTGCCACTGACCTTGTCGAATGAGCCTTCATGGTAGTAGGCAACGGAATATTACGTTGTGTATAAATGAAGGTCAAACAGTCTTTCAACCATCTAGCTAATGTGACCTTAGCAATAGCAGATCCTAATCTAGGTCCAGAATAGGCCACAAATAACTGGTCAGATTTACGAGAGGACCTAGTAAGTAAAAACGGATTTGCCTGTGAATATCTAGGGTATGTAGGCAATACTCTCCTCTGTTTGAATGATTAGGAAAACAAACTGGCAAGTCAATGGTTTGATTAATGGACATTTCAGAGATCACTTTTGGCAGAAATGAAGGATTAGTTCTCAAAGACACTATCTCTATGAAAAATCAAGTATGGACTCTTGATGCATAAAGCTTGAAGCTCAGAGATATGTCTGGCAGAAGTAATGGTGACCAAAAACAAGGTTTTCTGTGACAAATATTTGAGGTTGCAAGAATAAGCTGGTTCGAAGGGTGGCATTGTCAGAGCTTGTAGAACTAATGACAGATCCCATGGTTGAATAGGTTCTCTAAAAGGTGGCTTCAGATGATTCACACCTTTTATGAAGGTCTTGCACAATTTGTGTGACATAAGACAGGAGTCTTGGACACCCTCATGGAAATTAGATATTGCAGCCAAATGAACTCTAATGGTAGAGGCCAACAGACCCGATTGAAAAAGGTCGGCCAGATACTCTAGTATTATCGACACTGGTGCTGAGAAGGGATCTACTTGTTTTTCTTTCAGCCAACAGGTAAATCTTTTCCACTTGCTTAGATAAGTAATTCTAGTGGAAGACTTATGAGATGCAATGAGAATGTCACGTACTGGTAAAGAAAGATCATTCTGCCTGCCAATAAAGGGAATTGGAGTAGCCAAGCTGTGAGCTTCAGTTTGTCCAAGTTGGGATGAATCAGGTTCTGCGATGTGAGATCAACTCCGGGATTGGACGGAGAATCCATGGTTGATCTAGTAAGTGAGGCCAAAGGAAGGGGAACCAAATCTGACAAGGCCAATATGGTGCTATGAGGATCACCTTGCTCTTCAACCGACGGACTTTCTTCAGAAACTGGGGAATGAGGGGAAAAGGTGGGAATGCATAAAGAAGACACGAGGGCCAATCGAGGACTACAGCGTCCCTGGGTGACTGTCCCGGAGGGGGAATCAGGGCGAAGTAGTTGCTGCATTTGCAGTTTGTCGGGGATGCAAAGAGGTTGCAGCAAGGATGGCCCCAGCGGTGGAAGATCTCCACCACTATCAAGGGATTCAGGGACCACTCGTGAGGTTGTAGAATGCACCTGCTGAGTCTGTCTGCTATCACGTTGGAACTCCCGGGAATGTGCGTTGCTAGAAGAAAACGGTTAGTAGCCATCGTCCATTGCCATATCCTCATGGCCTCTCAACAAAGGGGGTAAGATTTGGTTCCACCTTGTTTGCTGATGTACCAGACCACCGCCACGTTGTCTGATTGAATCGCAATCGTCCCAGACGGCAGCAGGGGATGGAATGCTTGCAACGCCAGAAGCACCGCCCTCAGCTCTAGAAGATTTATATGCAGTTGGGCCTCCAATTTGGACCAAGTGCCTTGGACTGTCTGTCCCTGACATAGCCCCCCCCACCCCATCAGGGAGGCATCCGTGGTCACTGTAGCCTTGGGCCGCTGGGGGGAGAAGGGGCGAGACCATTGTGACAGATTGTGTGTCATTCACCAATTTAAATCCTGTTTGCACCTGTGGGTTACTCGAATCTTGGCTGAAAGAGGATGCTGTAAAGGATACCATTGGGTGAGCAGTAGCCATTGTAGAAGCCTCATATGAAACCTGGCCAGAGGGACAATGGTGATGGAGGCTGCCATGGAACCCAACAGCTGTAGGGCAGAGTGAGCTGTGGATTTCTCCCTTGAAAGGATTGGGATCAGTTGTTGCTTTATCCTTAGAATTCTGTGCTCTGGAATGGCAGCTCTACAGTTCTTTGTATCCAAGATGACCCCTATGAATTCTGTGGACTGAGATGGGATGAGATTGGATTTTTGCCAGTTTATGGTTATGCCTAGCCTTTGTGCAGCGAGGAGAGAGTATGCCAGGGCTTCTTCCAATAGATGTCTGGTGGGGTGGAAACGCAAGTGAGCTGTGACAACTGCCATGCACTTTGTGAACACTCTGGGGGCTGTAGAGAGTCCAAAGGGCAGTACTCTGAACTGGTAGTGACTGGCTCCCGCATGGAAGCGCAGACATCTTCTTGATGGCCTGTCCACTTTTATGTGGTAGTACGCATCTTGAAGATCTATCGAGCACATTCAATCATCTTTTTCCAAAAGCGGGAGGATAGACTGTATTGTGACCATTCAGAATAGAATTTTTGTACTCTCACAAACTTGTTCAATACACTGAGATTCAAATTGGTCTCCAGTCCCCGGTTTTCTTTGGCACCAAAAATAGTCTTGAGTAGAATCCGGATCCTATCTGGTCTGGAGGGACTATTTGGATGACTCTCTTTCTTAGCAGCTTTTCTATCTCTAGTGCTGCTTCTTCCCTTTGACTGGGTGGAACGTCGGGAAGGTTTTTTGAAGGGACAGGACAAAGATCAAAGGGGATATGATAACCTCTGGTTATAATCCTTTGTACCCAAGAATCGCTGGTGATGGTTAGCCAGGCAGAGGGGTACAAGGAGAAACAACCCCCAACCACCTCCAGAGAAAAGGAATTGGGCCGTTTTTCAGGAGCGCTGGCAGGATTGGCCAGGGAAAGAGTCCCTGGAACCCTGGTTACATGGACCCCCCTCTGCCCCAAAAGGAGCTTCTTCCCTGTGAGTTTCCCCCTCTGCCTCTAGGGGAGAACTCAGCCTGTGCGTCATGGAAAGGACCCTGACATTTCTTGAACCATATGTTCCCACTCTTTTGGTTTCAGGAGAAAGCACATTGAGGGGAAGAATAACGGACACCTATGGCAGAAAGGGTCTTACCGTCCTGTTCACATCTGGCCGGTGTGCTTTTAACTTTGGGTCCAAACAACGAAGAGGCCTTAATGGGAGCATTAAGAAAGGAAGCCTTAAAGGGTTCCACAAAATTGCACATGCGCATCCAGGCTTGTCGTCTTAAGACCGCAGCTAAACCCGCAGCTCTAGCTGCTCCTTCTGATGCGTGAGATATCATTCGCATAGAGGAGTTCGACATTGACTCAATGGTGGCCAGCTGAGAGGCCACTTTGTCTTGGACCTCATCAGACACGGCACCAGCCAAGGTTTCAGAGAGCTCGGAAATCAGATCTCTTTGAAGCCTAGTAAAGTGTGCCATATAATTCAGGGACCTGATAGTAAAGGTCACTGATGCAAAGGTGTGCTTCCCTATCCTGTCCAGGGCCCGGGACTCTGTTAGGCGGATGGACAGTCTGGCTTTCTTCTTCCGCCAGATACTTTTTTGTTGCGGCCACCACCACCAGAGCATCCACAGGAAGACCTTTAGACCAATGGGGATCTGTAGCAGAAGGGGACAAAATCTTATCTGGCCTCCGGGTAATAGCCTCGACGGTGTCAGGAGCCTTCCACGCATGCTGCACGATGAGCTGGATAAGTTCATCAGCAGGTGGAGTAACCCAGGAGGTAGGGGGCCGGGCGCGAAAGGC
This sequence comes from Protopterus annectens, assembly GCF_019279795.1. Lineage (NCBI taxonomy): Eukaryota > Metazoa > Chordata > Ceratodontiformes > Protopteridae > Protopterus > Protopterus annectens. Next base: position 1,164,820,854 of record NC_056737.1, on the reverse strand, counting down.
CTGCAGGAACACAGACTCCTCAGAGGTCGGATTAGAGGACTGCCAGTCACCTCTCTGTTTAAGGATTTCGAGGATATCACCAAAGGATACCTCAGAGGGTGACCGAGGGGATCCTTCCCCCTCATCAAAGTCTGTGTCTTCAGTGAGGGACTCCTCTGTGGAGTCCATGTGCTTCCTCTTACACAAACTTTTCTGGTGGACTTCCTCAGAGGGAGAAGCTAGGTAAGACAGCTGAAAAGGCGTTTCCTGTGGGAATATCTCCTGAGGCCCTTGCACCCGGTGTCCGCTAGGTGCGACTTGTGAAAACAGTGTACCAGAGGAGGGTGGGGGGATAGACAGCACAGTATTGCCAGCAGAAGCCTGAGCCTTCTCCATCAGTTGAAAAGCTGATCCACCTGAAGAGGGGTGAGTGTCCAGGACAGGGGTCACCACTCCCCTACGTGGCTCAGCCTGCCGACTTGGAGTCCCCGGATGGCTGTGGAACAGCAAATTACGCGTGTCACAACTGTCATCCTGGGTCATAGCAAAACTCTCCTGCCACGAAGGCAACTGCGGTTCCGTAGTGAGATCCATAAAGGGAACCACAGAGGGGGAAGACTGTGCTATATCAATGGACTTCAAAGGCAATGAAGAACGAGAATAAGAAGAGGTCTTTGGAGATAGGTGATCACCTCCCAAGGAAGGATAGGTCCTGGGGGGTGGAATACCTCTGGCCAGAAGCACTTGATCCACAAGACGCAACAAGTCGTGTTCGAAAAGGCTTTTAGTGGACCTCACGGAGACTGAGGGAGAAACAGGTCTGTCCACAGAAGAGACAAGCTTGGTGCCCACCTCACCAGTCCACACCGAGAGAGACTGGACTACGGGTGTATGCACCGAGGAAATCATTGGTGCCAAGGTCACGGTCTGCACTGACACAAGGATCGATGCCGAAGTGGTTGCCAGTACCGAAGCTGGAACCGACAAAATTGGAGCCAATAACTGTGGTGTCGGTTCCGAGTAAGATGTCGGAGTCGAAGTGGTCAAGGTCTGCGCCGACTGAACGGTCGGCGCCGATGTAGTAGTCGTAATAGTCTGAACCGAGAAGCCCCTTGGTGCTGATATAGTAAAGGCTACAGGAGAAGATGGAGCCGAGATCACTGATGGTGCCGAAGGTCTAGGCACCGAAAGCACTGGGGCTGACTAAGTGAGCTCCGAAGCAGAAACTTTAGCCTTCTTACGTCTTGGTTGGCAGGAGTCCCCAACCGGGGACAAAGGCAAAGACTTGGCCTTAGTAGGATCATCCAAAATATTCTTATGGGCTATAGGAGAGGTTGAAGCCTCCGACCCAGAAATAGCCTCTGAAAAGGGAGGTTTGAGAAGTCCCTTCAGCAACAACTTATTTTTCCTTTCCAACAAGGTTCTGTTAGAAACATTTTTACAAATACCACAGGGCGGGTCAACAGATAAGTGGAACCTACCCAAGCAATAAATGCACAAAGAGTGTGCATCTGATGTAGGTAATTTATGTCCACAATCAGAACACCTTTTAAATCCTGGACTACCTTTCTTATCAGCCATGAAGGGGACAGTAGAAAGGGTACCAGCAATGGTACAAAAGAATACCCGAAGGTATGAAGAAAAGGAAGAAATTATCAACGATGGTAAGGGAGAAATGCCTCGCGGTAAAAGGTGCAGAGTAAAGAGAAGAAAACTCAAGAAAATATGGTCACTAAATGCGATAGGGTAAGAGGCAACAAAATAGAAACTTTTCTGACAGAAAAAGTTATATATATGACTAGTCTGACAACAAATATCTATACTTAGCTCAAGAGAAGCAGCTTGACACAACCGAATGGGAACGCGGCAAACGAAATCTGAAATAACAGGGAGAGGGGGGTTATGGGTAAGTGTTTAGCTCGAGAGTTTGTAGCTGACGCGAGCTTGGAAAATGGCCGGCTCAGTTCTGAGGCCGGAACCGATAACCATACGTAAGGAATGAACGAGGATTAACAATATCAGATCATTAAATACAAATCAAATTCTAAATTAAGGTCCCAAGAAGGGGGAATTGGCTTTCTTGGATGCCTGTCAAAACATGTTTAACCTCAACTCTAGAGGAAAGTGGCAAATCCAAATGTAGACAAGCAGAAACAGATGACAGATGAGCTTGAACAAATGAGTACGCCAAGCTAGAAGTGAGCAACTCACACAAGAAAAACACTGCAGGAATATACACCAACAGTTTGTGTATGTGACACCAGACAGAATATCACTTCCATTTAGCAACATAACATCTTCTACGTGTGTTTTCTGGCAAACACCTCTCTCTCTTGCCAGGTTAAAGAGAAGAGGGGACAGATACTGTCTGGGCCAAAAGGGAGTTGTCAACAATATTTTGTTCCTATCCCACATGATCTTCTGTAGGACCCTTGACAACAGAAAAAGCAGGGGATATACAGCAATATCCCCTTCCAAGAAAAAGACAGAGCATCACTTGCCAAGCCAGAGGACTTGGTGCTCTGGAACAGAACTTGGGAAGTTGTCTATTCAGAGGGGAGGCAGCCATATCCTCTTGAAGAGTACCCCACTTTCAGGAAATCCTCATGTGAAGCATCCACTCTTGAGGATCTGTCCTGGACCTCCTCAGATTATCTGCTACCAGACTGTGCTCTGATGGAATGTAAACAGCCTGAAGAGTCAAATGATGCCAAACATCAAATCGTAAACTAAAACAGCCAGCCTGCAAAGAAGATCAGACTTGTGCCCCCACTCTTGTTTATGTACCACATGACAGTGGTGTTGTCTGTAAAAATCCTGAGGGGACCTGGAACTCTGAGGGAATGCAAATCCTGTACAGCTAAAAGCAGAGCTCTCATTTCTTGATGCGAACATGGTCTTTGACTTGTTGGTGAGAACAGACTCTTTGGACCTTGACATTGTTTGAGGAAGCCCCTCAACCCATGTCTGAAGCATTTGTAAATGGCTCTTGGGTGGGGGAAGGAACCAGAGAAGAAAGACATGAATTCAGGGAAATCTGGTGAATCCACCACTGGAACTCCTGTCTGAGAAAAGGCAAGAGAGGGATGGGGAAGTCCAGAAGATGACAATTCTATAACCAAACTGTTTTGAGGTACCACTGAAAGTTCTGCAGGTGGAGCCTGGCCAAAGGAACCACTGGAATGATGGAGGCCATAAACCCCATGGTTCAAAAAAATTCCCTAGCAGAAATCTCCTGTAATGGAAAAGAGACTGGAAGAAGACAGTTAAAGAAAGGACCTTGGGATGAGGAAGAAAAACTATCAGTGAAAGGGTCTGAATTCTACATTCCAGAAAATGTGGTCCTGTGAAGCTGAAAGAATCCATTTTTGACACTGAGCATGAAACCCATACTGTGAAGAAGGGGAATTGTGAATGTGAGATCCTAAAGACAAAGCTGCTGAGAGGGGTCATGAACAAGCACATTGTTCAGAGATGGGAATATATGAACACTGTGGAGCCCGCAAAAGGTTATGAAACAGGTAATACACTTGCAGCAGAAACATCAAGAGACAAAGCAAAGAACTATTAATATGAGGAAGAAACAGACAAGCATAAACACTTAGTGAAGAGAGGGAATTTTCAGGAAGACATATTTCAGGTCCGGAGATACTAGAAAGGCCAGAAGTGAAAGAACAGTGAATGAAGAGTCTACGTTCTGAAAGAAAGGACTTTCAGAAATGTGCAGAGAAAGAAGAGAGCTAGAATGGGTCTCCAAGACCCCATCTTTTCTGGGGACCAAAAACATAGTAAAATCCTTTGCCTTTCAGAGTATGAACTGGCTGAACAGTCTTTTGAGACAAAAAGTCTTGAAGAAGAGGAGAAAAATGAGGGCGTTAGCAAAAGGAGAGGGATGCATCATTCCCGAAAAAGGAGGAAGGGATTTCAACATTAGAAAGTAACCATTTTCGATGACTGAAAGAACTCAAGAATCCGTGGTGATGTGTTGCCAAACTGGATAAGACTGAGTTAGAGCAGAGAAAGGTGAAAGTCAGACAAAAGCAGACTTGTTGGGAAAGGAAAGCTTCTGACCCTTAAAATCCTAAGTAGGCTTCTCAGGAAACACTCTCTTGGAGGGTCTTTTACCATTCAAGGATTGCAATGAGATGTCAATGCACCAAGGGACTCTTGGAAGGGTAGTTCCTTTGAAGCTTAGCAAAAGGGGGGAGAAAACAAATTTGTTTGAAGTCCTGCATAACCTTCCCTTTATCCATTTTTTTCTTAGGAGGAACCTCCACCCTAACAAGCCTACGAAGCTCTGTACCCTGCCTAACCACAATAATGGAATCAGGGACTTCTTCCCTTCACAGGAGTCTGAGGAATCCTCCTAACCCCTTCAGCTATAAGCTGCGGATCCCCTTCTTGTATGCAGCAGATGTAGGCTAAGCCGCAGAAAAAGTGCTGACAGCCACCCCTGTGTCTGTTTTCAGTGGGATTGCTACAGAGGGAACAGGTGTCAGAACTGGATGGTCCTTGGGTTCTACATCATACCCTACAGAGATATCCGGCAGAGGCTGGACAGCAGTCTCCAAGAGCAGCTTTTTGGATTTCTTCTTGGTATGTGGCTGGACATCCATGCAGTAGGAATCGAAAGCCATAGCTCTCAAGGCCAACAACTTCAGATGCTTGTTCTCTAATTATATGGAGAAAGAGGAGAAAGATGGCTGCATGGGGTCTTTGGTACAAAGGCCTGGCAAATATCGCACCAACTGTGATTGTGGTCTGCATTTAAACAGGAAATGCACTGTTCATGTCTGTCTTTATGGGACAGTCTGCCTCCCATACTCACATTTCTGGATGATATGTAAAACAAATAACCAAACAAAAGAAATAGAAGGAAGGGTCCCCAATGAAGCATTTACCTTTGGCACCATAGCTGAAAAAAATGTGTCAAATGACTCACAGACTGAATTCAAAAAACAGCATTCGGACTAGCAGCAAAGAAGTTCTGAGGATTTAGTGCTCGTATGTCACTTATGTACCTCACACCTTGGACGTAGGACATATGTTTGATGTATAGAGCCTGGAAGGGACTAAGGCTTTGGCATGTTGGCCGGATGTACAGCTATCTTCAGAAAGATATCCCTTTTGTAAGAAATAATGCAAGAGTGATAAGGAAAGAGACCTGGGTGCTTATGTGAGCATTTTTTTTTCATTAGATCACGTTTCCATCACAGTCAAGTAAGGTAACCATTTAAAGTGTCAAGATGCATAATGCTGAGTCTTGGAATGTGCAGAATGAATGACCAAAAATTCAGACTTGCATATACAAAGTCAGAGACTGCTGTTTCTTGGAATATTCCTTTTTCTCTGACCTATGTCAGTCTTGGAGTGGGTATATGTATTAAGTCTGGGGAGGGGGTATTAGGACTTGCCCACAACACCTGGCCTCCACCCTGGCAGCCATATGTCTACCTGAAACTCACCATCCACCAAGAGACTGTCCAACAGCATCTCTCTCCTACTAAGACTAGGGAAATCCACTCAGAAGTCCTGGTCAGTTTCCATTAGTCACCATAAACATGATTTTTGCAGTTCTTCCAGAAAGCAGGCAGAAAGGCCAATGGGATTAAAAACTAAAGAAGCACTTTTGTCTTTAGTTAAATTCATGCATGTAGTTGAATTAAGTTGCAATACACTGTGTTACAGAATGTGTCTGTATGCTACATCTGTAAGAAAGCCAACAGCTTAACCATCTGACACTGTCTCCTAAAAAAACTAAATGAGTACGACTGTATGCTTGCTCAATGGACACCGCGAGTTTTCTGAAAATTGACAAAGCTTACAAGAGTTTGTGAATAATGAAATGTGAAGACTAAAAAGACAAGACAGAACATAAAAATAAAAGTAGGACAGCAAACTCATATTTAACAAGAGTAGACAAAATAAGAATACTAACATAAGATCTCAAAGAGCATTATTTTAACACTTAACAAAACACACTGGCATGGGGATGTGGAAATAAGGCCATCTCTTTACTTGTACATGCTCAATCTAAATCAGAATTAAACAACTTAATATAAAAACACTCTTCTTTTAGAGAAAAAACTAATAGCACACAGGAGTTGCACAGATACCTCGCAACCTCTTAGAGCAAGAAATCTGGACAAAGGCCATAACTAAAAATGAGACAAAGGCCCAAAAACAGGGACAATTTTAAATATTGCTCTTACAAACTAAGAAAGTTAGAATTAATACATTTTGCATTTGCATGAATTTTCTGAAGGGTATGAAGTGAAAGTCAAATGTCTGTCATTACTTTCTAACTTCAATCTTTACTGATTTGACACTAATTTGCCAGAAAAACAATTTTATGAAAAATGGACCACAAATACAAGTTTAAAAACTGGATAGTTGAGCGGTATGGCTGCAGTTTCTATAATGGTAATTCAGTTTTACAATACGTGCTATAAACGAAAAAATACTTAAATACTGGAGTCACAGGAGAGTAGGATCAGCCTGTGCTGCTGCAAAGCAAACCTATGGCATGAAACTATGGTAAAAAGGCTTGCCTACATTCGCAAATGTAGGTGGCATAATTAAGCTGCAGCTTTTTGTGAAACCTGGTTATCTTGACTTTAAATGAATGATTGCTGCAGCTCCCAATCACTTACAAGATAGTTAAATAAAAATACTAAGAATATATTCCGCCCTTTTCAAACCTAGCAAGTGTACTGTTGTGTTCCCCTGTCGCTCGCTCGCTCCTGCCATAAGGAAGCCTCCCTCAACCAACCCACCGCGTGGCTCCTAGATTTAAGTGGTGACGCCGAAGAACCTAAATCACAGTGCGAAGGCACAGGCTGTTTGCCAGCTATCACCAAAAGCTTAATAATACTTCCCCAAGGATAATTTTGGGAAGCCTCCCTCAACCAACCCACCGCGTGGCTCCTAGATTTAAGTGGTGACGCCGAAGAACCTAAATCACAGTGCGAAGGCACAGGCTGTTTGCCAGCTATCACCAAAAGCTTAATAATACTTCCCCAAGGATAATTTTGGGAACCCTCCATCAACCAACCCACCGTGGCTCCTAGATTTAAGTGGTGGCGAAGAACCTAAATCACAGTGCGAAGGCACAGGCTGTTTGCCAGCTATCACCAAAAGCTTAATAATACTTCCCCAAGGATAATTTTGGGAAGCCTCCCTCAACCAACCCACCGCGTGGCTCCTAGATTTAAGTGGTGACGCCGAAGAACCTAAATCACAGTGCGAAGGCACAGGCTGTTTGCCAGCTATCACCAAAAGCTTAATAATACTTCCCCAAGGATAATTTTGGGTAAAATCTAAACCCTCAACATATTATTATTAAGGCCTGAAAGAGTCTTGCAGGCAGGAAACACAACAGTACCTAACATCTAACTTGGCAGCCTTCCCCCTAAACAGCTTCAAATCCCTATACTTTTCTTGGTTATCTATCTAGGGATTTATCAAAGAAGCTGGTCGTAAACTTAACCTGAAATTAGCTCATGTAACTGTGCTTAAGTACTAAGTAAAGTATACTACAACTGTAAGTAACTCAAATAGCAGCCCCGTTACTTACATGTAGCCGGCTTTAAGACCTTGCAAACTCCTGACTTGTGTATCCTCTGACGTCAGCGAGTTTTCATAAGTCCTAACACTTTTTCCGCCCTTTTCAAACCTAGCAAGTGTACTGTTGTGTTCCCCTGTCGCTCGCTCCTGCCATAAGGTATGGTCTAAATTGCATAAAAGTACATTTTTTACCTTCTGCTTTCGAAGTCTGCAACCTATATGTGTATAACCAGTTTATGGTGTAACTAAACCTGAGAAAGTGACAAGATAATGCTTTAAAACGACCTAGCGTCTGATTAATTACTGCACATGGTTTTGTTTTGGGAAACGCTCTGTCGCAGAACTATCTGTAGCTACTTAATGAATGCAACCTACTAGATATCAGTTGAATTATATACAGAAACTGAAGCAACTATTCATTTTTGTGATTTCATTCTTCATGTGCACTGACTTGTTTGGTCGGTAGATTGTATTAGTCTTGCATTATTAGCTGCTAACGTGGTTTAACATCTGGCGTTAAAGGAAGTGTAATTGCTACTGTTTTAATGCGCCGTAGTCGACGTGCATGGTTGGCGACATACTTTGATTGAATTGACATGTTTATTTCTTATTTGACTACAGTTACAGTGTTATATGGACATTAACATAGCCTATGTGAGCCTAAACACTCACCTACCCATCTAATAAACCTAGCGACTATAAGTTAACCTCTCTGTTTAGTCAAACAATAGCGTTTTAAGGTTTCTATCTGAGGTTAATATTACTACCATATCTAAACTCTATTTGTTCCTCTCCTTCAACATAGGAAGCCTCCCTCAACCAACCCACCGCGTGGCTCCTAGATTTAAGTGGTGACGCCGAAGAACCTAAATCACAGTGCGAAGGCACAGGCTGTTTGCCAGCTATCACCAAAAGCTTAATAATACTTCCCCAAGGATAATTTTGGGTAAAATCTAAACCCTCAACATATTATTATTAAGGCCTGAAAGAGTCTTGCAGGCAGGAAACACAACAGTACCTAGCATCTAACTTGACAGCCTTCCCCCTAAACAACTTCATATCCCTATACTTTTCTTGGTTATCTATCTAGGGATTTATCAAAGAAGCTGGTCGTAAACTTAACCTGAAATTAGCTCATGTAACTGTGCTTAAGTACTAAGTAAAGTATACTACAACTGTAAGTAACTCAAATAGCAGCCCCGTTACTTACATGTAGCCGGCTTTAAGACCTTGCAAACTTCTGACTTGTGTATCGCTCGGCTGGCCTCGCTTCGGGCTCGCTCCGCTCCCCACCCTGCCCCCATATCCCACCCGCCCCCACTATCTCTACATTTATGAGGTCAGTAAACCCAACCCACTAACTCTAAACCAATTACAGTCCCCTACCAATTGAATACCTCTCATCCCACAATCCCGCCCATCTACCAATACCTTAACAGGCATTTTCAAAAGCAACCTACGCTGACAGCCATTTGCTTATACATAATCATGTGCAAAGTAATAACCATTATTTCAATACTAGCGGTACTATTACTTATCCCTTACTTTGCAACCAGATATGAAAACTACACTCTATTTGGTATTCATTTCCCCAATGGACACACATGCAAATATACAAATCATCCCTCCTATCCTACTTCTACTATCATTTACCCCACTACACCATACTTCAAAACTGAATACTTAACTCAACGATACCCCAAAGTAACTACTACTAAACATAGTCTAAAGATACTTTTTAAACTACTAAGACTAATTGACCAACTGAAAAAATGTATAGCCAAAGATGGGGATATACACCCCAACCCAGGCCCAATTACCAATCTTGACTCCACTTCCTCAAATGTAGCCTCAAAATCTTCCAGCACTCTCCTTATGTTTCATCTCAATCTTAGAAGTATAAATAACAAGGTTCAGAATCTTCATGCATTATTAGCCATGCATCTCCCAGACATTATGTGCCTAACTGAAACCTGGCTTAAACCATCCACAAAGGATGAAGAGATACTTCCACCTGGGTTTAATATGTTGAGGGTTGATCGGATAAAAAAAAAGGGTGGTGGAATAGCGGTAATGTTTAGAAATACTCTGAATATCATATTGAACCCAATACAACCCCCTAAGGTCGCTAATATGGAGCTAATTGCCCTACAAATATGCCTAAATAAACATAAGACCATTAATCTCATTGTAGTTTACATTCCTCCAGGGAAAAACTTAGAAACCTTGGAAGTAACCCTAAATTGGTTAACCATAAACTACCCCCAAGAGACCATCATACTGGGAGACGTCAACATAGACTGGACACAATTCTCTGACCATATTAATCCCCCACCTATTAACCTATATGGCTTTTCCCAAAACATTACTTCCCCTACAAGAATTGGTAATACTAAGCAAAAAGAAAGCACCATCGACTGGATTCTTACCAATAAAGATACAAATAACTATACCACAGGTACCCTCCCCAATGATCTCAGCGACCACCTAGTCACATACATAAGGAAGGACAAAATGGCTATCACAAGACCTCCGATATATAGACTTATTAGAAATAAGAAAAAATTTCTTCCAGAACTTTTCCTAGAAGAACTTAAATCCTGTAACTGGTCAAGGCTAAAGTCACTTCCCCTAGATGAGAGTGTGGGTTATTTTAACGACACATTTCTAAAAATACTGGACTCCCATGCACCAAACCGCCTTATAAGATCAAAAATTCGCATAGCACCATGGCTAACTAAGGAAACAAAATCAAAAATTAAGCTTAGAGACCAAGCTTGGGAAAAGTGGCAATCCACGAAATTGCCCTTAGATCGTATTAAATTTCAGCAGCTAAGAAATTCTACAAAGTCACATATCACCCAAGATAAAAACTATTACTGCCACCTCCAGGACAAACATCAGAATAACCCAAAAAAGTTTTGGGCAGGTTTTAATAACCTTCTTCACTCTGGGAAACCCTCTACTCCTACCCCTACTAAACTTACTGGTAAAGACCCGGATGAAATAGCCAATACGTTTAACTCATGTTTTACTGAGACCATCCAGTCCCTAGCCGGCAAGTTACCTTCCTCCTCACCTTCCACAACTAATCCTACCCCCCTCACAACCAATACTGCTGGTAAATCTCCACTTGCCTTTAACCTTCATCCAATATCCACCTCCTATATTAGCTCCCTATTAAAGAAACTTAAACCATCCAGCTTATCGTCCGATCGACTCCCAGCTGAATACCTACAAATAGCATCAGATGTTATAGCCTATCCTATCTCCATTCTGATAAATAGAAGCATTACAGAGTCTAAAATCCCCACTATGTGGAAAATATCATATGTCATCCCACTTCACAAGGGCGCCTCCACAGAAATATCAAATTTTAGACCTATAGCAATAATGTCCCCAATAGCAAAAATTATGGAAAGATGTGTTCATAAGCAACTCCTCCACTATCTAACTCTAAATAATCTTTTGTCTAACACGCAACACGGCCCCCCATCACAGTACAACCACTGCCCTCCTCTCCTTTGTTGACTCAGTCAACTGCAACCGAAATAATAAACTAATTACCTCTGCTCTCTTTCTGGACTTGTCAAAAGCTTTTGACATGGTTAATCACCAAGCACTGCTCCACACCCTGAAAACTATTCACCTAGACTACTCAGCCCTAAGCTGGCTTGATGCCTACCTGTCAGGGAGACAACAAGCTGTCCAGTGGCAAAGCAAGCTATCTCAATTACTACCAAACACCATAGGAGTTCCCAAGGCTCTATACTGGTCCCTTCTCTTTTCTGTATTTATAAATTATCTCTATTCAGTAATCCCTAATGCAACCTGCATTCAATATGCAGATGACTCCACTCTGATCTGCTCCGGCCCTCCATAATCTCCAAGTAATTACCCAAAACTGCTTTGCTGCAGTTGAAACATGGTTCATTGAGAAGAAACTGATCTTGAATCCAACAAAAACCAAGCTACTACTAATTTTCCCCACCTCAGCCTCTTCCTTAGCACAACACCCTACACTTACTAATAATAGGACCTTCCATGTTCAGTCCACAAATGGTACCATCATAGAGCCTGGCACTAATGCCAAACTACTTGGAGTTACTATTGATCACAAGCTCAAATTTGATATGCACATCAGTCAAACTATAAAAACTGTAAACAAGAAACTAGGCTCTATGTATAGAATTAAAAACTTTCTAACCCCTACTACCAAACTAACCATTGCACGTACACATCTTCTCTCCACCCTACTGTACGCCTCCCCAGTATTCTCCTTCCTTAATAAAACTGAGCTCAACAAACTCTCTATGACTTATAATCATATTGCCAAATTCGTAACAGGCGAACACCATACTCATCACTGCCTAAACCTAAAAAACTAGCCTGGTTAGAACTCCCCAATCTTCTTAAACTTAATCAACTTACTGAAGCATTTAAAATAATCAAGGAACCACATAAAACCCCCTCAATAAACAAACTTTTCACCCCCTATTCTAATCTCAGCTGCCTTAGATCCTCCAATAGTGAACTAGTACAAACAATCAAAACTAATAACTTAGGTGGGGATGCTCTTTATGCTAATTCCATTGGAAAACTATGGAACTCCCTTCCTAGCGACCTAAGACTAACTACCTCCCTTAGCAAGTTCAAAAGTAACCTCAAATCTTTCCTAAAAGCGCATTGGCTATGTTCCTGTACCAAACCTGACTAGTCCTAAAAATCCCAATACTATCCATGCTATCTCCCGATGCCATTTTTCTCTCTCTTATTCTACTACTGCCCTACTAAACTATAGTACAGGATCTCTAGCTCACTGTAACACCCCCTATTTATGAATCCCTATGAGCATTATACTCGATATTTCTTTACCTATCTCTTGGAGCCTATAATATCATCTTTAATAGTGTCCAAAGATCCTATGTTTTCATTAATCCACTTATCATATGAATTACTTAAGTTATAGCTAATTTTTAACTTGATGTCTCTTCTTACTATGATATCCAAAAACTGTTACTATGTAATGCAAACCTAAACCTTGTCTCAATTATGAATATGTTTTTCTTTTTTTCCTTGAACTTTCTTGCAACTGTTATGTTTAAACTTTTTGATTACCTTACCATGTTATTTTGAAATTGTTGAAATGTAACTCAAAACCTTTTGTACTGTGGAGCTTTTCTCCCCGGGTCTCTGCTGAAAAGGGATATGTATCCAGTTGGACTAACCCGGTAAACAAATGTAAAATAAAAATAAAATAAATAAATAAAAATAAATTCAGCTGATCATAGTCAATGTCGGACTGCTCAAAGCTGTACTGAAAAACAATATGCAGGAACTGCTAAAATAACTTAGAAAGACACACAGACAAATACTACATAGCTAAATGAAGACAACATCTGCAGTAAGCTGAAAAAGTGGACTAAAACCAAAATCCAATGACCAAAAAACTGTACGGTCTGAAGTCCTGGATAAGTGCTTCAGTCAACACACCTAAATCTTACATGAACAGGACTACCTGTTCTCAGCTGAAAATGCTTTTGTAAATTATACCAAACTCTGATGCAAATTCTCCCACAAACTGTGCCAAACTAAGAACGTCTGCCGAAATAATTCCAAAATTATATCTGATTTCCTAAAACACAGTAGTGTAACTCTGAATGATTCAGTTGTCAAAGTCTTTAGATTCCTTTTTTTTAATTAAATAAAAAAGTTAAAATTCCAAACACTCACTGTTCCAGACTGCGGCATGGCAAATACATCAATCACTCTAACGGTGTAATCATCAACAAATTCACCAAGCATCAGACCCATTACTTCCATAGGTACACCAGCCCGGCCATGTTTCAGCATCTGCAAATGTACACAGAATGTTAGCAGTCTGTCTGAAGAACCAGTAAATTAGGACTGAATCAAAACAGCAGCAATGACTGTATTTATCTGTGACAGAATGCAAAACCAGAGCTGTCAATATTCAATGTGCAGTATGTACAGCATGTATTCAGTGCGTTCTGTGAGCTCTGTAACATTTCTGAAATATACTACTTTGCTTCAACTACTTCACTTGCAGGTACCCAAAGTTTCAAAACTTCAAAGCAACAATTAAGATAACGTGACACAATAAAATATAGAAATTGCTCCTCACACACACTGCTCTCCAATGTCGAGGAATTAAACGTCTGTCTGCTGTACAACCTATCAAACATCCATTTACAACACAGCAGAATTACTACTTGAAATCATCTGCTTCAGTTCAAACTTAAATTAGTCCCATGTTTCCCCAAAATATTCATATGCAATAAACATACCCAGGGAAACAAATATATCTGATATTAGCTATGTTTCACTCATCCCTCAATCTTGGGAAGCTTCTGTGCATGCACCATGTCTGGTTTAGTCTGTATTTTGTGTTTGTCAGTCTATGAATATGCAAAACACTAACATTATTCCATGTCTAATGACAACTGAAAAGTCTTACCTTTAGCAAAGCAAGAGATGATATATACACCTGTTCTGCTGTGTCCACTGCTGGGGCATCTGCTGGTGGACCCTGTGAAACATCAACACACCACAATTAGCTGACTATGGTTTCTGAACTCCTTGAGCATATCAAACTTGTATACTTCAGTAAAGTCAACAACTTTGCCAACAGTTGTATATCCTAGGTGCTAACACTTGTATCAAAAATATGCCTCAAATGACCAAAAAAAAAAATAGTTACAATGTTAAAGTCAAAAGCCCCAGATGTCTGTATAGCTGTTCAAAATAAACTTCAGTATCAAAACAGTACAACAGCGTTATAAAAAATGCAAATGCAGTGCCTTTTTATATTTACTTCTGCCAACTAAGGAAATAAGTCAGGCACAATAACTACTGATGGACAAATGGGCAAGCTTTCATTTTGCACACTCGCTGTCAAGTGTCAGCGATTATCTGTGCACTTCATCTAACAACAGTGTGACCATAAATAATGCTAGGATGACATGATTAGCTGCACCAAAAATCAAGCAGCTAATTTCTTCGGAGTTGTCAACTATGAGCTAAAGATAACTTGCAGATTAGGGCTGTGGGAGCACTTTGCAGGTATCTGCCAAGGGCACTGTAGGAGAGAAACACATCACAGCTCCCTAGGTACAAAAGCTGTGAACAAAATACACTGCTATTTGCCTTATGGGCTGTTTGAAAAATTAGCACAATTTATTTCCAAATCATCAATGCTCTGTCAACAGCAAGAAGCATACTAGTTGAGATGTAATATATCGGCCATTCATTTTACAACAGTTTTTATAATTTGAGATTTTTTTTTTCTTACGTCACACAGCCCCAAACAGCACACCAGCAACCAATGCAGTCACCATAAAAGATGCGGTGTATTTTAGATGTGATGGAACAAGCAAAGTAAGGCAATAAAGGATGAACTCCATTTCACTATGTGATCCCTGACTGCTCTTTTTCAAAGTAAATCATTTTTTTTTTAAATTAATTTATTTATTTTAAGTACCCAAATGTAACTTGCACTATTCTAGGTTCCACTAAAGCAAACTGTTTTTAGTAAAAACAACCTTTTCTAACCAGTCATGCTTACTCACCTTTTTGACTAAATTATCTCCCGACTTCTTTCTCAAACTTCCCCAGGTTGACTTGTTTGTTTTATTCTGCCGAGTGGATAGGTACACTAAACTTGTGTTTGTTCTACAGCTGAAGCTGATGAAGTTAAGAATCAAATAACTAGGTCTGAAGATTCTATTACTGATGCACACATCATGCCACTAAAAGACCTCCATTCCGCTTCTGTTGTCAAAAAAACTACAGAAACGCAAGTATGAAAATGAAATCAGGCGAGGCGGGCAGGCTCTGACAAAGTTGACTATTTCCTAAAATAATAATGCCAAGTTCTCTGCAATCTGAAAAGAAACAGCTTATAATGACTACAGCTGAAAAGTAAATGAACAAGGTCTGGAACCATACAAAAGAAAAGTCACCCCAGTCTAGAGACTAGTAACTTCCAATACAATGTTCACTCTCAGTAAAGTGTTTAACTAAAAGCGTTTTTTGTTGCTGTTTAAAAAAAAAAAAAAAAAAAAAACTTGCCTTGTGCCTGCTCTAAGCATTTTGATTGTCTCAGTTTCTGATGTTGCCATTTCTTAAGGAATACTATCCAACTGTCCAACACCTCTAAGGTTTAAATATGTCCCGCATCTCTTGACCTTCCCAGCAATTATCTTCAAAATGAGACCTCTTACATTCCCTATCACTCATTTTTTGAGAAAGAGTACCCCCATTTGGATTTTCAGGACTCCAAAGAGGTACTTAAAATGTTTCAAACATATCTCCAACCTATACATTTTCTCTTAGGGTATACAGCGTTGGCTCTAGTAATCTTACTAATACATGGATTTTGGAAAAGATTAACCAACATTTTGTTGCCCTCCTTTGTAACAACTCCATTCTGTCACTGTTTTGGCAAAATGAGTTCTCCACAACTGCACATAAAACTCCAGGTGTTTATATATATGTACAACAAATGAAAAGTTAATACATGTGTACAGCTGGGGTACATTTTAATCTACATGTAGGTCTGACCATCATGATTCTGGTAGCTTAGAAAGTACAGTTGTGTACCTACCATAAATGTAGATGTTCGAGTGTATTCACTGTTGCAGTCATTACTCTTGGGGTTATCCTGCTGACAAGCTACCCGCAGTCAGCCTGAATTCCAAAGTCTTGGTCCGGCGTCGGTTGCTGTCGCCTCTTCCTTGACATCAGAGCGCCAGGGGTATAAAAGATGCAGCCGACGCTATTTTCTTCAGTTTTTCTTGCCCCAGATGTCAGGTGCCCCCAAAAGGTTAGGCTAAAAAAATTATGCCAATAAACATGCATACACTAAAGTAAACATTTCCTTCATCTACAAGCAAATACACCACATAGGTTGTATAGAATAGAGATGTACAGATAAGACCCAGCAAAAGAAAGGGGGATGGTGGGAGGGTAACCTGGACTGCAACAGTGAATACACTCGAACATCTACATTTATGGTAGGTACACAACTGTACTATGTTCATCGTGTTTCACTGTTGCAGTCATTACTCTTGGGTTGAATCCCAAAGCTGAGGATGGGTGGCTGTGGCTAAATAGGATTAGGAAAAGCTATGAGGCCCTGCAGAACTGCAGTGGCAAAGCCTGCTCTGAATTTAGAGTAGAGAGGTAAGTGGTAGTGCTTTGTAAAAGTGTGCACTGAACTCCAAGTTGCAGCATCTAAGATGTCTTTAGTTGGTACTCCTCTGAGGAAGGCTGCTGCTCTGGTTGAACGTGGCCTAATGCCCTTAGGCACTGATTTGCCATGTTGTGAGTAGCAGAAATGAATGCAATGGCCTATCCATTCTGAAATAGTCTGTTTTGAGATAGCCTTTCCTTGTGATCCTGCAGCATATGCCACTAAAAGTTGCTCAGTCTTTCTGAAAGCTTTAGTTCTGTCCAAGTAGAAGCGTAGCTGTGTAAGTCCAAAGAATGCAGAAGTCTCTCACCCTTGTTCTGTGGGTTTGGATAAAAGGTAGGCAAGTGAATGGTTTGGGTAAGGGCCACACTGGACACCACACCTTAGGCATAAATGTCGGGTTTGTCCTCAGAGAAACCCTGTCTGGATAGAAAATGATAAAATGTTCCACACAGCCATGAGTGCCTGTAACTCTGAGACTCGTCTTGCAAAGGTTATTGCTAGGAGCAGAGCTGTTTTCCAGGATAAGAATTTTATATCAGCTGTTGATGCTGGCTCAAAAGGAGGCAGTGTGAGTTTTTCCAAAACATAATTGAGGTCCCATGCAGGTATTGGTGCTCTCCTTGGAGGTCTTATGTTTTTGGCCCCTCTGAGGTACTGCCTTATTAAAGGATGAGAAAAGATAGGTGGTTCCATATTGTAATGGGCTGAAATGGCAGACGCATGGATCTTAATTGATGAAAAGGATAGGCCTTTGTCCAGCATCTCAGTTAAGTATTGTAAAACCTGAGGAATATTTGGTACAGACGTGTCAATTCCTTGTGCCTGGTTCCAAGCACAGAATCTCTTCCATTTTTCTGCATAAGATTTTCTGGTACTGGGCCTCCTGGCCTCCAAAATAACATCCATCACAGCTTTGGAGAGAGGAGTGTTGTGAATGGCTACATTATCCGCCATGCTGCCAGATTTAAGGTCCTGAGTTGGCTGTGCAGGATCTGATTGTTTTGTTGGGTCAGTAAGTGAGAAATTTGAGGCAATGTCCAGGCTGGACCTAGAGACAAGTTCTTTAGGATTGCGTACCAGTACTGGCGTGGCCAGTCTGGGGCAATCAGTATTATATTTGGCTTCTCTTGTCTGACCTTTAGGAGTACCTTGGGGAGGAGAGGCAGTGGAGGAAAGGCATATACTGTTAGGTTTTTCCAGCTGAAGGATAAGGCATCCACTTTCCATGCTTGCTTGTGATAAGTCTTTGTGCAGAATCTCTGTAGTTGGCAGTTGTGAGGGGAGGCAAATAGATCTATGTCTGGGTATCCCCATTTCCTCGTTATCATGCTGAAGACTTGTGGATCCAGTTTCCACTCGTGGGGATCCATGAGGTTTCTGCTTAGTTCGTCTGCCAGAGTATTTATCTTTCCTGGCAGGAATTGTGCTTGCAGGTGAACTTGATAAGTCAATGCTGTGTCCCACAAAGTCGTGGCTTGTCTGCAGAGGGGGTAAGAATGTGTGCCTCCCTGCTTGTTTATGTACCACATGACTGCAGTATTGTCCGTCTTTATCAGTAGTTGTTCTGGATGAAGTAGATCCTTGAAAGCTGTCAGGGCATTCTGAACAGCTAGCATCTCTTTTTGATTGATATGAAGATGCATCTGGCTTGCGGGCCATGTGCCCTGAATACATTTTCCTGCCATGTGGGCCCCCAGGCACAATCTGATGCATTCGTTGTTAGTGTCTGCCTGGCTGTGGGTAAGGTGAATGGCTGTCCCTTGTTGAGGTGACAGGCCTGTTCCCACCATCGAAACTCCTGTTGCAGGCAGGGAATAAGGGTAATTAATGTTTCCAGGCTGTGGCAATGTTGAGTCCAAACACGTTTTAGATACCATTGTAATTTCCTCATATGCAGTCTGGCATATGGAATTAGCAGAATGCATGATGCCATGAAGCCCAAAGCCTGCAGAATTTTTTTTGCAGATAACTGGGTCTTTGTTGCCAACATTTTGAAGTAAGAAGTCAGTTGCCTTTGTTTGTCTGGCGTGAGATAAGCCATCTGGGCAGTAGTATTTAAGCTTGCACCCAGGAATATTATCTCTTGAGAGAGTACTAGTTTTGATTTCTTTTCGTTTACTGTGTACCCTACACAAATTAGTAATCTTTTTACAAATGCCAGATGCTTTAGTAGAATGTCCTTGTTCTCTGCTTGAATAAGGCAGTCGTCCAAGTAAGGATATATTTGAATTCCTCTTTGTCTGCAAAATGCAATTACTGGTGCCAGGCATTCTGTGAAGACCCTGGGCGCAGTAGATAAGCCAAAGGGTAGTGCAGAGAATTGGTAGTGCATTGATCCAGCTATGAAGCTGAGGTATCTTCTGCAAGATTGCCTTATTGGGACATGCAGGTATGCCTATTTTAGGTCCAAAGTTACAAGCCAAGCCTTCTTGCCCAGCATGGGCAGAAGCTGCTGCAGAGTCAACATTTTGAATTTTGGAACGTCCAGAAATGTGTTTAGAATAGACAGGTCCAGTATTGGTCTCCAGGCTTTGTCCTTTCTGGGTACCAAGAAAAGTCTCAAGTAAAAACCTTGTCCCTGCTCTTGCTGTGGTACTCGCTGAATGGCCCTCATGTCCATGAGGGATGAAACTTGTTTTTGTGCCTCTGCCCATTGATTGTGTGGCAGGTCTGGCATACCTCTTGCCCTTGGCAGGGTGTGAAAGTGGAACCTGTAGCCCTGAGACACTATGTTCAAGACCCATTTGTCCTGGGTGATCATGTGCCAATTTTGTGAAAAAAGTGCTAGTTTCCCCCCTAAGGGGGCTGCCAAAAGATAAGTGCTTGGTGCTGGCAGAGGAAAGTCATTGGGACTGTTTCCTGTATGGCTGTGATTTGTCTTCTCCGTTTTTGGACGTAGAAGCACCCCATTGTTTAGGCCTGTATGAGCCTTGGGGCTGGGATCTGCCTCTGGGGCATCTGTATCTGCCTCTTTGTGGCCTGTCTGACACTGGAAAGGACCAATTCTTTGTAGGCCAGTTCCTGCTAAATCTGGGTGGCTGCACCTGTAAGAAATCCTTAATGGTCTGCATAGATTTTGCTTTGTCCTCCATTTTCTTCAACACCTCTTCTGCTTTGACACCAAAGTATCATGCTGTAATGGAGCATCTAATAATTTTGCTTTAACATGATCAGGCAGATTCTGTTCGCTTAACCAAGCATGCCGCCTAATGACTGAACCCGTAACAGCGGCCCTGCAAGAGGCCTCCAGAGAATCAAAACCACATTGCAAAGTATGCTTTCCTATTTGTTCAGTTGCATGCAATAAATCCTGCATTTCCTTGTTTTCTGCACATTCAGAATTTGTTAACATTTTCTGTTTAAGCAGTGACATTAAGTATTGCTGATATTTAAGCATATGAAATTGACAATTTAAAGCCCTCACAGCCAAGGTAGCAGAAGTGTAAACCTTTTTCCCCCATCTGTCCAGTGCCCTTGAATCCTATCAGAGGGGATAGGGTTTTTTGCAGTGGAAGCCTTGACCCCTTTGGGACCCTAAGAAATAGTTTCTGGGTCAGCAGCAGGGTTTTTATAAGGAAATTTATGTGAATCTGGAACCCTGTAGTATCTGTTTGGCTTAACAGGTGCAGGGGGTAAAGATTCAGGAGACAGGCCGGACTCTGAAAATACATCATCTACAATGTCTAAAACAGGAGGGATAGCAAGAGGCCTGTGCTGAGGTAGTAAAAGAAAGTCTCTGAGCCTTTTCTTAGATTCTGAGTAGTCTTGGCTCTCCCAGTGGAAGTGCTCCCTAATGGTATGCAGGGTTTCCCCAAAAGAATAATCCTCAGGAGGGGAGGCTGAAGGGATAGATTCTTCAGCATCGGAATCCTCATAGGGAGGGAGAGAGTATTCCTGTTCAGAAGAGGAGTCACAGGAAATGGAAACCTGATCTGAAGATTCATATTCTGTCTCTTGCCTAGGCCCCTTATCAGGAGGGGGATGGGAACCCCTAATCAAAGTTATTAGGTCTTCGGACATTTTGAGCATCTGTTTTTTAGGCATGGAGGCCTGTCCATGGACTTGCTGCACTTGTTTATTTGTCTTTAGTGGTGCTTTAGTCTTTGCCTTTGAAGATATAGTCGGTTTTATATACAACTGTGTAGGCCTGAAAACACCCTCAGAAGCCGATGCCTACTCAGCGGCTCCGGACCCATCTGAGGGAATATTTTCCAAGTGTCCAATACCTTGAGTTTCCAGAGGCCTAGTCTGCTCCACGTGGGAGTCGGATGCAGCCTGCAGCTCTGAGGTAGTGGGCGTCAGGGGCTGCGAAAGTGCCTCACTGAGAACCGGCGAACCAGTGACTGGCTTAGAAGAAGCCTCTTCAGTTTTGGACCTCGGATGCCTGTCCTTTTCCTTGCGTTTCTTGTGAATTGCGGTAGTCGCATGACTATCCAACGACATTGTGTAATTAAATCTTTGGCCAAAGTAATGAAATGCAAAATCGTATCAACGCTTAATAGTGCGTTGGTTAAATCTAGCACAAAACCTGCAATTAGCAACGTCGTGATCAGGGCCTAGGCAAGGAATACAATAAGAATCTAAGTCCTTATGAGGTATTTGCTTCCCACAAGAAATGCAATTATTAACTTTTTCTGACATCGGTCTGGAGCAAGAAAAAAGTTTCCCCAACGGGGTACTTAGCTTTAAATGAAGACTTCGGATCTGAAATTCAAACACGAAAATCTCAGGAGTAGACCAACCGGCCACTTGCGAACTGCTTCTGCTTCAGGCACCGTGCGGCAAGAAAGACTGAAGAAAATGGCGTCGGCTGCATCTTTTATACCCCAGTCGCTCTGATGTCAGGGAAGAGGCGACAGCAACCGACGCCGGACCAAGACTTTGGAATTCAGGCTGACTGCAGGTAGCCTGCCAGCAGGATAATCCCAAGAGTAATGACTGCAACAGTGAAACACGAACATCACAACACTTTCCCAGATCCCCAAACTCTACCACTGTATAAAGAAAGTACAGTTGTGTACACTTGCCATAAATGTAGATGTTCAAGTATTCACGGTTGCAGTCATCACACTTCGGTTATCTGCCTGCAGGTAACCCTCAGTTGGCCTGAATACCAGAGTCTTGGGATTTCTGCGTCAGATGCTGTCGCTTCTTCCATGATGTCAGGTCGCCAGGGGGTATAAAACAGGCAGCTGACGCCATTACATCAGTTTTTCTTGCCGCAAATGTCAGGAGCCCACAAATAAGAAGCTAGTATATGGTGGGAACACCAAAAAGTAAATGCCACTGCCAGTAAAAATGGCCACAGAGTGGAGAAGTAGAAAGGATAGAGAAAACCAGGGGGCTGGAGGGAGGGAAGCCAGGACTGCAACAGCGAACACACTCGAACATCTGCATTTATGTTAAGTGTACACAGCTGTACTATATGCTCCGTGTTTCACTGTTGCAGTCATCACACTTGGGTTGATTCCCAAAGCTGAGGAAGGGTGGAGGCAGTCAAGAAGTGTTAGGGCTGGCTAGCAAGCCTTGTAAGACTGCTGTAGCAAATCTAGCTCTGGATTTAGAAAAAATCTTGGTGAAGGTGTGTACAGAACTCCAGGTTGCAGCTTCCAGAATGTCCCTGGTAGGGACTCCCCTGAGAAATGCTGTAGAGGTGGAAGTAGGCCTAGTGGAATGTGGTCTGATCCCCTGTGGGGTAGGTTTTCCATGGTGCTTGTGGCAGACATGGATGCGGTGTGCTATCCATTTAGAAATGGTTTGTTTTGAAATGGCCTTGTCCTCTGCCCCTGTAGCAAAGCTGACTAGCAACTGGTCAGATTTTTCTGAAAGGTTTAGTCTTGTCAAGGTAGAACCTGAGCTATCTGTGCACGTCCAAGGAGTGCAGGATCCTTTCCCCTTTATTCTAAAGATTAGGGAAGAAAGTTGGCAAATGGATGGATTGGTTTGGACTGGTTTAGAGCCACACTGGTCTCCACCTTAGGCATAAAGGACGTGTTAGTCCTGAGGAGAAACCCTGTCAGCATGGAAAATAATGAAGGGTTTCACAGCCATTAGCGCCTGTAACTCAGACACTCTTCTTGCTGAAGTTATGGCTAAAAGCAAGGCTGTTTTCCAAGAGAGGAATTTTAACTCTGCTGAAGCAGCAGGTTCAAAACAGGGAAGCATGAGCTTTTCCAGTACAAAGTTAAGGTCCCAAGCAGGGGTGGGTGCTCTCCTAGGGGGCCTTAAGTTGTTAGCCTCTCTCAGGAACTGTTTGATGAGAGGGTGAGAAAACAGAGGTGACTCAGTATTATAATGAGCTGAGATGGCAAAGGCATGAATCTTACTGGAGGAGAAGGATAGGCCTCTGTGGAGTAGCTCTGCTAGGTAATCCACGATTAGAGGTAAGGAGAGCACTGCTCTGTCCCTTCCTTGAGACTGATTCCAAGGACAATATCTTTTCCAATTTGCAGCATAGGATTTCCTAGTACTAAGCCTTCTGGCTTCAAGAATGATGTCCAGCACTTGTTTGCTGAGGGTTGCTAGTGGTGTATTCAGGGGATAAGCCAGGCTGCAAGCTTTAGGGTTTGCAACTGTGGATGCAAAATCTGTCCCTCCTGCTGAGACAGCAGGGTAGGAGTCTGGTGAAGGTGCCAGGGTGACACTGCTGTCAGACTGCGTAAGAGTGGGTACCAGTGCTGACATGGTCAGTCTGGAGCAATAAGAATGGACCTTGGCCCGTCCTGTTTGATCTTGAGTAGTACTTTTGAGAGGAGGGGCAGAGGGGGAAAGGCATACATTGAGAGGTTTTCCCATTGGAAAAACGAAAATTTCAGGTAACGGTCGACCGGCACTTGCAAACTGCTTCTGCTTCGGGCTCCTAGGCAAGAAAGACTGATGTAATGGTGTCTGCTGCCTGTTTTACACCCCTAACGACCTGACATCATGGAAGCAACAGCATCCGATGCAGAAATCCCAAGACCCTGGTATTCGGGCCGACTGAGGGCTACCTGCAGGCAGATCACCCAAGTGTGAGGACTGCAACAGTGAAACACGAAGAAAGTACAGATGTGTACACTTACCATAAATGTAGATGTTCGAGTGTATTCACTGTTGCAGTCATTACATTTGGGTAATCTGCTGGCAGGTTGCCCTCAGTCGGCCTGATTAACAAAATCTTGGGTCCTGCATCGGTTGCTGTCCCTTCTTCCATGACATCATGTAGTCAGGGGTATAAAACATGCAGCCGACGCCATTACATCAGTTTTTCTTGCCCCAGATGTCAGGTGCCCCCCAAATGGGGAGCAAAATATATATATAAATATATAATGAAAAACACAAAGATATACCTCCAAAGAAAAGCAAATACACCAAAAAGGCTTTTAAGCATAATAAAAGAAAAAAGAGGTATAGGAAAAGAAAAACAGGGGGCTGGTGGGAGGATAACCAGGACTGCAACAGTGAATACACTCGAACATCTATTTATGGTAAGTGTACACAACTGTACTATGTTCTTCGTGTTTCACTGTTGCAGTCATTACATTTGGGTAGATTCCCAAAGCTAAGGTTGGGAGGATGAATTTCTACAGGGTTAGGACCAGCTAAAAGGCACTGCAAAACAGCAGTGGCAAAGCCAGCTGTGGATTTAGAAAGAATTGGTAAGTGATAATGCTTGGTGAAGGTATGAACTGAACTCCAGGTAGCAGCTTCTAGAATATCCCTGGTAGGAACACCTCTGAGAAAGGCAAGTAGATACAGCCCTGGTGGAATGAGATCTGATCCCCTGGGGGATAAGTTTTCCATGGTGCTTATAACAGAAATGAATACAATGGCTTATCAATTTAGAAATGGTTTGCTTTGAAATAGCCTTCCCCTCTGCCCTTGCAGCAAATGCTACCAGCAGTTCAGATTTTCTTCGAGATTTAGTCCTGTACAAGTAGAATCTGAGTTGCCTGTGTACATCCAATGAATGCAGAATCCGCTCTCCCTTGTTCTGCGGATTGGGAAAGAAAGTTGGCAAATGATGGACCAGTTGAGAGGGTGGCCTAATAGTTAAGGTGTTTGCCTTACAAATACAAGGTGCAGGGTTTAAGTCTCACAAGGGATTATTAGCTAGGCTTAAAATGGCTCGCAAGGGCAGTTAGCCTACTACCAACCTACAAGACCTACAAGATTAAGAGCCACACTGGATACCACCTTGGGCATGAATGATGGATTGGTCCTGAGTGACACCCTGTCCGCATGAAAGATGATGAAAAGGCTCCACTGCCATAAGGGCCTGTAATTCAGAAATCCTTCTAGCTGAAGTGATTGCTAAAAGGAAGGCTGTTTTCCAGGAAAGAAATTTTAAGTCTGCAGTTGCAGCTGGCTCGAAAGGAGGTAGAGTGAGTTTCTCCAATACAAAGTTAAGGTCTCAGGCAGGGGGTTGGAGCTCTCCTGGGTGGTCTCAAGTTTTTGTCCCCTCTGAGATACTGCTTTAGAAGAGGATGAGAGAAGGGGGGGGGTCTGTGGTGTAATGAGCTGAAATGGCTGAGGCATGAATCTTTATGGAAGAAAAGACAAGCCCTTGTGAAGCATCTCAGTTAAGTATTGCAAAATCTGAGGTAAATTGGGCACTGCTGTGCTCATCCCTTGAGATTGATTCCAGGCACAGAATCTTTTCCATTTGTCAGCATAAGATTTTCTAGTACTAGGTCTTCTCGCCTCCAAAATGACATCCATCACAGGTTTGCTGAGGGATGCTAAGGGTGAATTTAAGTGATTAGCCAAGCTGCAAGATTCAATGTTTGGACCTGAGGATGCAGAAAATGGTTCTCCTGCTGAGACAGTAAGGAAGGTGTCTAAGGCAGGTGCCATGGAGAAATGTGTAACACACTGCGCAGGAGTGGGTACCAGTGTTGGCGAGGCCAGTGTGGAGCAATCAAAATCATTTTTGGTTTGTCCTGTTTGACTTTTAGTAGAACTTTGGAGAGCAAAGGCAGAGTGGAAAAGGCACAGACTGTTTTTTCCAGCTGAAGAAAAGAGCATTCACTTTCCAGGCTTTTTTGTGATGAGTTCTTGTGCAAAATTTGTCCAACTGGTAGTTTTGGGGTGAGACAAAAAGATCTATGTCTGAGCTCCCCCATTTGTATGTCAACATGTTGAAAATCTGTGGTTCCAGTTTCCATTCATGAGGGTCCATGAGATTTCTGCTTAGTTCGTCTGCCAGAACATTCTGCTTTCCTGGCAGGAATTGAGCTTGTAGTTGTACTTGGTAGCTCAAGGCCGTGTTCCACAATGCCATGGCTAGTCTGCAGAGGGGGTAGGAATGTGTACCCCCCTGCTTGTTTATGTACCACATAACCGTGGTGTTGTCCGTCTATCAGTAATTGTCCTGGATGAAGACAGTCCTTGAAGGCTGTCAGTGCATTCTGTACAGCTAGCATTTTTTTTTGATTGATATGAAGGTGCATTTGATTTGGGCTCCATTTGCCCAGAATGCACTTCCCGGCCAGATGAGCCCCCCATGCATAGTCTGATGCGTCTGTAGCTAGTGTTTGGGCGGCAGGGGGTGGTGTGAATGGCAGTCCCTTGTTTTGGTGGCAGGCCTCTGCCCACCATAGAAACTATAGGCGCAGGCAAGGTATGATAGGAATCATGGTTTCCAGGCTGTGACAATGTTGACTCCATAAACTTTTTAAGTACCACTGAAGTTTCCTTATATGCAGCCTTGCATATGGAATTATAAGAATGCATGAGGTCATGAACCCCAAGGTTTGCAGTATTTGCCTTGCAGACAGCAGGGTTTTTGTAGCCACCTGTTTGATGTAAGTCACCAAATGAATTTGCTTTTCTGGCGTAAGGAAAGCCATCTGGGCAACTGTATTCAAGCTTGCCCCCAGGAAAGTAATTTTTTGAAAGGGTACCAGTTGAGATTTCTTTTCGTTTATGGTGTACCCTAGACAGGTTAGAAGTCTTTGTACAAATGCCAGATGTTTAAGAACAATGGCCTGGTTTTCTGTCTGAATTAGACAATCGTCCAAGTATTGATATATATGAATATTTCTTTGCCTGCAAAATGCGATCACTGAAGCCAGGCACTTTGTGAATACCCTAGGTTCAGTAGACAAGCCAAAGGGCAGTGCAGATAACTGATAATGCATGCAGCCTGCTTTGAAGCGTAGGAATCTTCTGCAAGATTCCCTGATTGGGATATGCAGGTAAGCCTCTTTTAGGTAGAGAGTTGCCAACCAGGCATCCTTGCCAAGTATAGTAAGTAACTGGTGAAGAGTCAGCATCTTGAATTTTGGAATGTCCAGAAAGGTGTTTAGAGTAGGCAGGTCCAGAATTGGACGCCATGACTTGTCTTTTACTGGGTACCAGGAAAAGTTTGGAATAGAAACCTTGTCCCTTTTCCTCTTCTGGTACTTGCTGAATAGTCCCCATGTTTAGGAGGGAAAGTACTTGTTTCTGAGCCTCTGCCCACTGATTTGGGGGCAGGTCTGGCCATCCGTTTGGACTTGGCAGCATGTGGAAATGAAATCTGTATCCCTGGGACACTATATTTAAAACCCATTTGTCCTGGGTTATAAGTTGCCAGTTTCTTGAATGAAGAGTCAGTTTTTCCCCAAAGGGGTGGCTAAGAGGTAAGTGCTTGGTAATTTCAAAGGGAAGTCATTGAGACTGTTTACCATAGGGTGGTGCCTTGCTGTTTCCAGATTTGGAAGTGGAAGCACCCCATTGCTTAGATCAGAAAGTCCCTTGGGACTGAAACCTGGTGGTTTTTGTAATGTCTGGGTTTGGCTGTAGTGGCTCTGGAAGGAGCTGGAAAGGGAAAGTTCTTAGTAGGCCAATGCCTACTAAATCTAGGGGGTTGCACTTGTAAGAAATCTTTCACAGTTTGCATAGATTTAGCTTTATCTTCCATCTTTTTTAGAACTTCTTCAGCCTTATTGCTAAATAAGTGGTCCTGCTGTAAAGGAGCATCCAAATGTTTTGCTTTAACATGATCAGGCAAAGATTGCTCCTTAAGCCAAGCATACCTTCTAGGCACAGAGCCTGCAACAGCAGCCCTGCAAGAGGCCTCTTGTGTATTTTGGCTTATCCTGGTTAGGGGTTGCCACAGCGGAACTCCGGTCCACTAATGTTTGGTAGTGGATTTTTACGTGCCGAGTTACCAGCCCTGACGCACAACCTTCAACGCGACGCCATTCACGCATACCTCCACACAGAAGACGCTCTAGCTGAGAATCGAACGGGACAACGTCTTGCTGTGAGGCGACAATGCTACCGCAGCACCACTACCGCGGGTCCCCTGCAAGAGGCCTCTAAAGAATCAAAACCACATTGCAAAGTATGTTTGCCAACTTGTTCAGCTGAATGCAATAAATCCTGCAAATCTTTATCCTCCACACAGTCAGAAATCAACATCATTTTCTGTTTAAGCAGTCCCATGATATGCTGTTGATATTTTAGCATATGGAATTGACAGTTTAAAGCCCTGATTGCTAAGGTTGCAAAAGTATAAACCTTTTTACCCCATCTATCCAGCGCCCTGGAGTCTCTATCATAAGGGGTAGGATTTTTAGCAGTAGAAGCCTTAATGCCCTTGGGCCCCTGAGAAATGGTTTCAGGGTCCGCAACAGGGTTTTTGAAAAGGAATTTGTGGGACTCAGGAACCCTGTAGTATCTGTCTGGTTTGCTAGGGGCTGGAGGCAAGGAATCAGGGGCCATACCGGATTCCGAAAACACATCAACAATATGTGGTACAGGTGGTATATAGCCAAAGACCTATGCTGAGGAAGGAAATCCCTAAGCCTCTTTTTGGATTCGGAGAAATCCTGACTTTCCCAGTGGAAATGCTCCCTTAAGGTATGTAAAGTTTCCCCAAAAGAGAAATTCTCAGGCGGAGAAGCAGAGGGAATGGATTCCTCTGCATCAGAGTCCTCATAAGTAGGTATGGACAAATCCAGATCATTAAAAGAATCAGAAGAAACGGAGTCCTGTTCAGAAGATTCATAGTCAAATTCAGTCCTAGGCCTCTTGGGGGGGGGGGGGGGTTGACTACCCCTGATTAGAGTAATTAAATCTTCAGCCATTTTGATCATTTGTTTTTTAGGCATATGGGCCTGAACATGTGGCCTGGGCTTCATTTTTTTAGACATAGATCGAGATTTAGGCCTTAGCACTGAAGTTGGAGCCGGTGCAATATGCAAGTCTGTAGGCCTGAATACACCCTCAGAAGCCAGTGCCTGCTCAGCAGCTCCGGAGCCATCCAAGATAGAGACATCCACGGGTTCCAAATGTGAAGCATCTCGCGGCATACCGGACTCCGAATGGGTCTCAGTAGAGGCTTGCGAATCAGAAGTAGCAGGTATTAGGGGCTGCAAAATTGCCCCACTGAGTACCGGCGAACTGGCGACTGGCTTAGGAGAAGTGTTGTCGGCAGTTTTGGACCTCAATTGTCTTTTTCTTTGCGTTTTTCGGAATTCCGGTAGTCAAATGGCTGACCGACATCATTTCTGGATAATTAAACAGAGAACCGATATATTTTGATGCAAAAATGTACCGATGACGGATAGTGTGCTGATTAAATAAAGCACAAAACCGACAGCAAGGTACGTCGTGGTCAGGGCCTAGGCAAGGAATACAGTACAAATGAAAATCCTTATGAGGTATTTGCTTCCCACAAGTAATACAATTATTAACTTTTACTGTCATCGGTAAGGAGCAAGAAAAGGTTTCCCCAACGGGGTACTTAGCTTGAAGTTGAAGACTTCGGTTCTGAAACTCGAAAACGAAAATTTCAGGAGTCGGCCGACCGGCACTTGCGAACTGCTTCTGCTTCGGGCACCGCGCGGCAAGAAAGACTGATGTAATGGCGTCGGCTGCATGTTTTATACCCCTGACGACTTGACGTCATGGAAGAAGGGACAGCAACCGACGCAGGACCCAAGACTTTGTTAATCAGGCCGACTGAGGGCAACCTGCCAGCAGATTACCCAAATGTAATGACTGCAACAGTGAAACACAATGAACATCACCCCCTTCTCTAGATCCCAGTTAGCCCACATATGGTACAGCACAAAAGCTCAGAACACAACACTTTCCCAGATCCCCAGACTCAACCACTCAACCAATGTATAAAGAACCCCTCTCCAGATCCCAGTTAGCCCACATATGGTACACCACAAAGGAAGAGTGCACAGAAGTCACATCACAAAAATGTCATTACCTGAAGGGAAGGTGAAGGAGGCTGGGGTTACAGACAATAACCACAGAACTGCATACCTATCGTTATGGGAAATGCATAACTGTCCTGATAGGAACTGGTCCATATTCATCTACCTACAGAACAGAGTAACCTGTAAAAACACTATTGGGTGGTTGCCCAACTGGACTGCATGCAACCAAAAAGCAGCTCTTGCAAACAGGAGATCCAAACTATATCTCATAAGCAAGAAAAAAGAAAGGGCAGATCCAGCCACAGGCTCTGTCTCTACTCTACCTCTTACTAAAAAGTATGAAGTCAGCAAAGACAGAAAAGCTTCATACCACTAACAAACGCTAGGATTACCATTAAAGCAAAACTTTCAAAACATGCCAAAGGTAGAGAACTGTATCTACCAATAACCCACAAGTAAAAGAGAGACAATAATATGTGAACAAATGTGTGACAATAGAAATCTTGCCACCAAGATCCAGACTCCAATTGTAAGACAAATCCTAAGAATAAATTTGACTGAAAGGATCAACACTAGTGCACAAACAGAATAGTAGGAATTAAGTCATCCGACGGAAACTGACTAGGCAAACAATGATAGTGTTTGACCAAATGCTAGGGCAGCAAAGAGAAAAATCCCAATCCTGAATGGAAGTGAACTCTGCAGTTAACTTTACCAACACAAGTAGAGGGATTGAGTTGGTTATCTAATGACTTCCAATATAGAGGGTGCTGAAGAAACTAGCATCAGTCAAAGCCAGATAGCTGGGACCAAAACTTTACTAGATAGACTAAATAAACCAGAACTGCAAGAAAGGCAGAGTTAAAAAAATGTGACAAAGTTACTCTTCAAGAAGGCAAGATACGTCACCATTCCCCAAGGCATACAGGGATAAAGCCCTGACTGCACCCCAGATGAGAAGTGTTAGACCTGCAGACCAGGCTGGGGAGGATGCAAATAAGCATCTGATGTTGGCTCTTCTTTCCTGGGAAGGGGGTGTCACGTAGCTTGGTTCATTGCATTGGCTGACATCACAGCACAGAAGTTGTAGTGTGTCCTGTGCTGTAAGCGATGTACTACTTGGTCTGGAGATTGCACATTAGTACTTCCCAAGGCAGAACATTCAGTCTGCTGAGGGGTGAGGAAAGGACAGTCCAAGGGAACTCCACACTGGTCTGCTCTCCTACACCAAATTCTTGCCTCCACTAGGGAACAAATGGGCTCAAGCTAATTGGGGAACAAATGGGCTAATTAGATGCAGGAAGCTGAGCCACAGAGCTGATCCTGCAGACCACAAAAAAAGAAGATACCCGATTTCAGGATAGAAGCAGAGGCTATGGAAAAAGCTCATTGAGGAGAAACGGAAGTAGACTGTTTCCTAAGTAATACAGCCAAGTTCTCTGCGATCTGAAAGGAAACAGCCTATAAAGATAATGACTACAGCTGAAAAGTAAATCAACAAGGTCTGGAACCACAGAACACAAAAGTCACCCCAGTCTAGAGAGATGCATACCTTCAGACACAATCTTATCCAGGGAAATGATGGGACTGGAAAACTAACACAGCCACATTCCTCAGAAATAGGAAAGAGAGAGGCTAAAAGTTAATGTCAAAGACAGTGGCTTTGACTATTGCCAAGTCCATTGTTAAGGAAGGACTGTTATATGTCCCAGGAACTATGGGAAGTGGAACAAGAATCTGATGGAAAAGGCAGAAAGTAATCAGCTGGAGAACCTACCAGCATCCACATGATCTAAGATGCCAGATGTTAATCCTGCTCAAAAAAAGGACACTGTCACCCAAACAATTTATTTCATGTGCCAACAAGAGTGAGCACTTAGGCTGATATAGAGCTGCTAAGAGGCCTGCCAACTGCACAAAGGGTTACTATACGGAAGATGGAAATTAATCCGAGGGACCTCCAATCCTCTCAAGAGTTGGCACATGAAAGCCCAACTCTGAGGGCTACAAAAAAAGAGCCCAGTGGAAAAATCAATAAGAAACAGTGACAACAAAGGTGAGGGACATCAGCAGAAACAGAAACAATGTAAGCAGCCTAGCAAAGAAAAGCTTAGAAGGGCTGCATATTCCAAAACACACATCCATCCGTGTGTGTGTGTGTGTGTGTACGTGAGCACAGACAGTGGAATGCAGAAATTCAGGAAGTTATGAAAAAAAAGGAGGGGTACAGGAGAGATCTAAATGATAGGCAAAGAAGTAATATTGGTTGGGTAACAAAAAGGTTAACAGAGACATCGTAATAAATAATTAAATCAGAGACATTCTACCAACTTCAGGAAAGGAAAGTGACTCAGAAGAGAGAAGCTCTATCAGTATGCAAGGAAATGACATTAACAAAAAGACAGTCTATAGATGCCATTTATAAACAGCACCAGCAACAAGTTACTCACCAATGCAAAACACATCAATAGAAGATGAAAGAAATACTTCAAGAAGCTTCTTAATGAAGAAAAAAACGCACAGATGTTGCACTACCACATGCACAGTATATGATGAAAGAGGAAGTAGACCCCACCCTAGAAGGAGCATGAACTGCTCTAAGGAAAATGAAGTCAGGGAAATCAGCAGCCTCTAACAGTCACAGCAGACATGATTAAGATGTTAGGTGTCCTAGGGCAGAAATGCATCTTGACGACAATCATCACAGTATGGACAGAGGGGTCCCCTTCAAATGCTCCACTCTGCAGAAAGTCGAAATGAATATGGTCGAGGCCATATATTCGACTTTTCAGAAAGTGAAACCATTTGTATGGTGATTGCGGTACAATGAGCATTAAATTTACCCTTTTCCCCACTGTAGTGTGATCTCATAGTTAATTTGCAGAGGGTGTCAGAGGTGCAGCCCCAACATGAGGGATGGGGGTGCAGGGAGGCTTTCCTTCCCCCTGCAACAAATTTAGATTTTTCCAGTTTTGTTGTTGTTGACTTTACGGAAAGTCAAATATATGGTCCTGACCCTACATCTTCAATTTTCCATGGACTCACTATCATACTCAGACAGACACAGGTACATCTTGGATGACTGTAGAATATGCATTCTAATGTCCGGCTACAAAAGAAAGCACAGCCATGTGAGAACTTACAATAAGAATAAATGCCCAGCTGAACAGTGTTCCAGTATTACTAACAGATAAGATATCCAGGCAAGGACAGCCGTACATCCAGTCAGCACACCAAAGCTTAGGCCCTTTCCTCTTGCTACATATGTCCAACACAGAACCTCATCCCGAAGGAGGCCAAAGGTACATAAAGGTGTCCAGGTGTGAATTACCTCAGGAATACCTTTGTCCCAGACCGAAGAATGCAAGCAGAAGTAGAAGCAACTATACACATTTATACTCCTCTCCTATCCTTTTTGACTTGTACATAAGAATCCACCTCAGCCAAAAAAGAAGAAATGAAGAAGGCAGGATGGGATGTAATACTGTAACAATAATCAGGGAGACATTTATTGTTATGGTAAGTTCTTACGCAATCACGCTACGTCCTTCTTTGGATCACTGTTGCAATATTACTAAGAGATGCGAGATTCTCAAAGCTGTCTATGAAGAAAGGGTGGCGGAAGAATGAGCCGAGTTACATTCTATAAGACACTGAAGGACACACCCAGCAAGCCCTGCTCTAGTCACAGAGAATACTTCAACTGTAGAGTAATTAGTGAATGTGTGAACAGAAGACAACGTTGTTGCTTCAAGGATAGATCTAGAATCCATATCTTTGAAGAAAGCCCCAGAAGAAGCTGCAGCTCTATTGAAAAGTGTTTCAAATGCAACCTGGAGTGGTTTGCCATGGATAGAATAACAAAAGGAAACAAACTTTAGTAATCATGTTAGAACTAGTCTGGTTAAAAACAGGAGAAACCAAGCTCTTGTCATAGAATGATACAAAATGCGGTTCAAATACCAAACTTTGGTTTTAGCTAAATAAAATCTGAGCTGTATATATATATATATATATATATATATATATATATATATATATATATATATATATATATATACACACACACATAAACGCACACACACATATACACACACACACACACACACACATATATATATATATATATATATATATATATATAGGGTGGGAGGTTGGCTTAATGGTTAGGGTATTTACCTTACAAACACAAGGTGCAGGGTTTGATTCTCACATGGGGTAATCGGTTAGGTTGAAAATGGCCCACAAGGGCAGTTAGCCTAGTACTAATATAAGAATCTATATATATCTATATATCTATATATATATATATATATATGTATACACAAACACATACACATACATATATATATATATATATATATATATATATATATATATATATATACGAGGAAAAGCAAGATTTTTTCTCCTTTATTTTGAGGAGAAGGAAAACAGTTAAGCAAGTTGATGGTCTAATTCAAACAGAGAAAGGTTGGAAGGATCATCCATGTTTCACTTCTGTTAAAGGGGCAGCAAAGTTACCTAAAATAGTTTTCCAAGTACAGAATTTAAGCGATGAAAATGTTACAGGTTCATAAGGAGATTGGGTATGCTTTTCCATGTCATAATTCAGATCCCAAGCAGAGGGGAATGGTTCTTCTTCGTGGTTTGATGTATAGGACACCATTCAAAAACTGACCTCAAAACAAGAGATAGAAAAGAATGCCACTCCAGCTTTGACAAATTCACATAAGAAAGTAAGACTATTAGAAATACCACGTTGAAAAGGGTTGTGATTCTTTTTATGGCATCATAAGGAAAATATTTTCCATTCAGAAACAAGATATCCTTGTGGATGGTTTTCCAGCTTCCTCAAACCTTAAGCACATCCTTCAAAGTGCTGCCTAAAAGGAATTAAAAATGTATAGGTTCAGAAATAAGTTGCTAGGCTAGCTGCCCATTTTCCCTTTTGGTGCTTGAAAAACCCTGTCCCATTTGGTGTTAGCCTGACCTTACTCATCCCATGACACAGGATCATAGGTAAGTACTAGGTTATCACACACAGAATCAGACTGAAGTTCTGTAGGTTAGGATGAATTAGAGAGTCATTGTTTTGTGTCGGAAAGCCCATCTTGTGAGGTAAATTGTGATGGCTGCCCCTAGCCAAGTGAGGAGAAAGGGAAACATAGGCGGTCTCTGCCTAAAGGGAGTCACCAACATTTCTGGCCTGCCCTCCCTGATTTGAGAAGGACTTTTGGAATCAAAGGGAGAGTATACATACATGAACTTCCCCTTCAAAGAAAAATACATGGCTTCTGTTCTTCAAGCCTGAAGGCATGGCACTCTGCAGCAGAACAGCCTGAGCTGTCTGCTGTGTGAGGGGGTAAAAGGATCCACCCGGCGAGTACTCCACTAATAGAAAAATGCCAAGGACCTTTCTGTTCAGCATACACTCATGACAGTCTGCACTGGATCTGCCCCAAAACTCCACCAAATGTTCTTTTCAGATGAGAAATACAAAGCTTGAAGGAAAATGTGCTGAGCTGCTTTGTCCCAAGCAACCACGGCAAGTCTGCAGAGGCAGTACGACTTGGTGCCTTCCTATTTCATAGGTAGGTACTAGGCTATCGGCCCAAGGGCCTAAGTAAGCCTAGCCAACAAGGTTCCCTGGCTTACGCCACCCAAGAAAGTTATTTTCCTGTGATACTGTCGAGCAGAGCCACAGAAGTGATCCCCGGGGTGTATTTCCTATTCCCCATCCACTCATCAAGATTTTTCTTGAAGTGTGCTAATGAGGAACATTGCTTGACATAGATAGGTAGCTTCAGAGTATGGGAAGTCTCTGGGACAGGCGTCTATCCCTCCAGCATGTCCTGTTTATTGTGGTGACAAGGTTTAGGTCCCCAAAGCGTGTAGCTCAGAGGGATTGGGATTTCTTTAGGTGTAGCATATCCAAAAGCTCTGGATTTGACATAGCTTTATATGTTAGGCAGATATCACCTCGGAGTACGCGATGTGCTACGGAGTAAACCTGGTGTTTTTTGAGACGGTTAGTGTAGGGCATTTGTTTGAGGCCAGTAATCCTCTGTGAGGTACTTCTGTGGCCTTTCCAGCTGCTGCAGATGTCTTGTGAGGTACATTCCAAAAGGGGAGTTGTACTCTGTAATGGGTCTGAGTGTTGAGTAGAGGGGAACAATGACCTCTTTTTTCCTGGATGAGGACCCTTTTGTGATGAGGTGTGCCACGTAGAAGGACTGCCTGACTACTGTGGTGATGTGATTATCAAAGGAGAGACTACTGTCCACCTGAGTCCCAAGGTCTTTTTATCACACACTATGTGTTTAGTAGACTGCTGCCTATGTGGTAGCTCATGGGTACAGAGTTTTTACCAAAGGTGATCACAATGCACTTTTTGGCATTGAGCTTGAGGCCATGGATCTCACACCAGGCATCTGTCTCCGTGAGGCCCTTCTGTAGGATGTCCACATCATTTGGGGACTTGACTATGGCTCCTAGTTTGCAGTCATCTGCGAACTTCGTTAGGCAGAGGCATTCTGTGTTAGCCTGTGCTTCAGAGAAGTAGATACCAAACAGGAGAGGTCGCAGGACTGAACCCTGTGGTACTCCACTTGTCACTGGTTTGAAGTTAGATTTGGAGTCTGCAACTTTTACAGTGTGGGTTCTGTCAGTGAGCCAGTTGGCAACCTATCTTGTGACGTAGGGATTTACACCTAGTTTAGTGAGTTTAGCTATAAATCCAGAATGGGGGATGGTGTTGAAAGCCTTGGCGAGGTCAAGACAGGCTGTGTGAACCACCTTACCCTCATCTACGGCTTTGGTGACTGCCTCAAAGAAGTCGATCAGGTTCAGGAGTCTTGATCTGCCTTTCACAAACCGGAACTAGGTGGGGTCCAGAGTTTGGAGGTTACCAATGTCTTTGTTTATGAGTTCCATGACCTTACAGAACAGGCTAGTCAGGCTAATAGGGCGATAGTTTGCAGGATCAGTGGTGGTTCCCCATTTGTGGAGTGGGATAACTGTTGCTGTGTGCCATTCAGTGGGCACAAACCCTGATGTGAGGTTACGATTGAACATGGTGCTTAGGTGGGGAGCCAGTTCGTTCTGAAGTTCGAGTAAAACACAGCCTGGGATGTTGTCCGTTCCCATGGATGCTGTGTTTTGGGCTTTAGAGAGTGCAGCTTTGACCTGCGTAGTTGTGATTACAGGGACTCTGCATTCTTCCTATATAGATATGGTCCCTTTAGGGAGTGAGAGGGGGGTACAGTTAGCACTGAACCTATATGCCAGGATGTTGGCAATATCAGTTAGTTCTGTAATTTTTGTGCCGTTATGCTGTAACTCAGAGAAGATCTGGGTGTTGCCATTGAGATTCTTCACATAGCTATAGAATGCTTTGTGGTTGACCTTAGAATCAGTGGTGATTTTGTTTTCGTAGCTAGCTTTGGAGAATCTTATAAGGGATCTCAGCTTCTTACTGAGGCTGACCAGGGAGCTCCTCCACTCATGGGATTTTACTCTCTTTTTCAACAGTTTCTTCTTCTGTTGTACAGTTTGTTTATGGCAGGGGACCACCAGATTGGCTTCCTTTTTTGGTAGGATAGTATCTTGGTTCTGTTTGGGATAGCACGATCCATGCACTCGTATAAGTGCTTATAGAGTGCAGCTTGTGTAGGATTCAGCAGTCGTAACTGTATTGTCCATCTGCATGGGTGTCATGAAGTTCGCCACTTCTGTCTTAAGAAGCATGAACTTGGCTTTGCAGGAATTTTTTACCATGGTTTCCTTAGTGGGGGGTGTGGGCAGGATGTGGATATCTAGGGGAATTAGCTTATGGTCGGATCGGACCAACGAGGAGTTGACTTCAGGTGTGGAACACCAGTCACTCATAATGACTAAGGTCTAGGATATTGTTGCCCCTGGTGGGGGTGTGGATAACTTGATCCAGGGCATTGGAATGTATGCATTCCAGAAAGCAATGAGCAAAGAAGATGGTACATGAGCAGTTTTACCAGTTAATGGTGGAGTAGTTGAAATCGCCCATTATTAGGGTGTTTGGTTGAACCGTAATATTTTCCAGTATATCAAGAAAAGAGGAGTGGGAATTCTGGGGCATGGTGGGGGATCTGTAGCAAGCTAAAATTTGGATTTCAGTTTTGCCCAGAGTTAGTTGCACTTGGATAACCTCGGATGCATTATGCTGAGCAACTAGCCTGGAGGTGTGGATATCCTTAATGAATATGGACACACCTCCGGTGTTTGGTGTTCCAGTCCGGGTTACATGGCTGAAAAGTGTGGTATGAGTTATTGCCTGGTAGTGCAGGGGTGCTCTCTGGAGCCTTGAACCAGGTCTCAGTCACTGCACAGATATCGATGTTCTCCATCTTAAGGACTGCTTCGAGTGAGTGCATTTTGAGATTTAGACTTCTAGCACTGAGTAGCATTACCCTCAGTTTTATCTTACCTGTTCCTGTTATGGTGGCGAACTTGTCATTTGAACCTTGCCTAAAAAAACACTATAGGGGCGGCAAGAGCCTTAGCCAGTATCCGGAATCCCAGGGGCGACAGATGGAGACCATTTCTGGCAAAGCATCGTGGTCAGTCGACCATGTTGTCCCAGGCAGACAGATACTGGATCCCCTTAGAACGGACACGAGAAGCTTAGCCAATTGCTGAAGTCAATCATTTTGTCCTTGTACTGCGTTATCATTCTGGGCAATGGCAGAATGATACTCATACCTGCCTGGGCTAAAAAGATCAGAGAGCTCTTCCATGTCTCTTTTCATGGAGTCCAGGGAGGTACATCTCAGGTCGTTCACACCAACATGGATAATGACAGTCATATTTGTACTTGTTGTGGAGTGACCTGAGAGTGTGGGTTATGTGGCGGATCCTGGCACCTGACAGTAACCTTCTCCTTGTTTAGCCTGGTGAGTGGGACATCAGTGTGCCTGACTACAGTCACCTATGACTAGTGTGTTGGGTACGTTGTTTTGCCTTATGGGCTGTGGTTGAGTGGCACACTGAGTCTGTGGACTGTGTGTCATTTGGGTTGTGTTGGGGGGGGGGTAGAGGTTGCTTGCGTTTCTGCTTTGGAGGTGTCTGTTGCTTGAACAGATTATTACTGAGAGCCTCCGAAAATGTTTTTGTGTTTCTATGTGTGGATTTTTGTGGTGTAGATTTAGTGGGACTATGTGATGAGTGCGGTGTGGTGCAAGTGTTTACCTTCTCCTCTTGACTGTCAAGTTCAGTCTTGGTTGGAGAGAGATTTACCTCCACTTTGGCT
Source organism: Protopterus annectens (assembly GCF_019279795.1). NCBI lineage: Eukaryota > Metazoa > Chordata > Ceratodontiformes > Protopteridae > Protopterus > Protopterus annectens. The sequence goes on along the minus strand of NC_056737.1, from coordinate 1,164,781,664 downwards.
AGATAAATGCATCTCTCACAGGTTGTAGTGTTGGGTGGTAGGAGGAGAAGGTTGTCTGTGTACATCTGGCAATTGCTACATTGCCCCAAGATGCCCAGATTCATCAGATAGACAGGAGAGGACACTGTCAGCTGACCCTTGGACATGTCTGAATGAACTATTTTCCTCTAGATAAGTGAGGAAAGTGAGTATAAGAGCTGTTTTTCTCTAAGCAAGTGAGGAAGTAAGTACAAAAACTGTTTTTCTCTAGGTAATGAGAAAGGTTGAGGGCTGTAGTAATTTGTAGCCTATTTAGTGCTTACAAGTGCTGAGCACGAATAAGCAAATTCAAGTGATAAAACTAAGAATCTGTACCTGGACTAGACTAGTTACAGGAAAGAAAAAGTACAAATGTGGGCTTTTAAATCATAAAGTTGAGAGAGATGGAAAAATTGCCCAAACGGCCAGAAACCACTCCTTATGTGGTAGATAGATTACCTATTGCTTACCACTCCCACTGATAAGCTAGCAGGCTTCCCTCCAACACAGAAAGGCTTGGGGGCTCAGAAGCTTACAAACAGTCCTGGAGGCAGCAAATCTGTATCTGGACTAGACTAGTTACAGGAAAGGTGAGAAACAAGTGCAAATACGGGCTTTTAAACCATAAGTTGAAAGAGATGGAAAAACAGCCAATAAACTACAATTTTTGGGCCAGAAACCACTCCTCTTGAGGTAGATAAGCTACCTAGTGCTTACCACTCCCACTGATAAGCTAGAAGGCTTCTCTCCAACACAGAAAGGCTTGGGGGGCTCAGAAGCTTACATACAGTCCTGGATACAGCAAATCTGTATCTAGACTACACTAGTTACAGGAAACGTAGGAAACATGCTTAAGAGTTTTTTTTTTTTTTTTTTATTTACAGAAAAGCAGCCAAAACTGCACTAAAAACATGTCAAGTGCAGTGCAAGCTAGCACACATCAGTGTGTAGCAGTTGTTGTTGTATCTTTCGGCTTTTCTCGTTTAGGGGTCGCCACAGAGGAACTCCGGTCCGCTAATGATTGGCAGTAGATTTTTACGTACAGACTTGCCAGGCCTGATGCACAACCTTCAACGATGGTACGCCCATTCACGCATGTCTCCACACAGAAGACGCTTTTGCTGAGAATCGAACAGGACAACGTCTTACTGTGAGGCGACAATGCTACTGCAGCACCACCACCGCAGCAAATACAGTTTACATAAATGCAATTTATTCAAAATGTATTCTGAACTGAATTCAATTATTGTTTTATTCAACGTGCCAAAAATATACTTATCAGCTGAGAAGCACACTCACAGAACACAGGGAGATTCTAGCAAAAATGTTTTTTTTTTTTTTTTTTTTAGTAAAGTGGAAAGGGAGAAAGGAGGAGCAGAAGATAATTCAAGCTTAACAAACTTAGTGGGTTGGCCCTCTCAAATGTTCACTCTGTGATAGATAAAATGAGCTAATGACACTAGACTGGGGGGAGTGTTCCACACAAAGTTTACAACAGGGGTGGGCAACTGCAAAGTCACCAAGTATAAGAACAGGATACCAACAGGTAGGGTGGGTGGGAATACAGCACCAATATAAATAGTAAGCAAATGTATAAATACAGCACACTGCAAATTAAGTTGCAAAAAGTGTACTTAGTTTGGAATAGATTCCACCTCTGCTCACAGACAGATCATCTATCAGCTTTGCACCAGTTTACAGAAATGCAGTCTGCACTATTTGTTTATGGACCACAATAATGTAGTGCTGCCTATGTAAAGTCGAACAGTTCCTGCAGTCCATAGATAATGAAGCAATTGAAGAGCTCGATAAGAGCCTTCATTCCCTTTATGTTTATGTGGTCCTTCCTCTCTTTGGGTGACCAAATCCCCTGGACCATGATAGTGTTGGAGCAAGCTGTCCACATCAGATCTAAAGCATCTATGAATAGTTCTGGCAAGGGGAGAAAACTAGAAAAGGCAGGAATATCCAGTTGATGAGAAACATGATTCTTTGTAGAGCACCATAACAAAAACTGTTTCCATTTAGAAAGAACACTTTCTTGCAGATGGTTTTCCAGCTTCATGTAGAACCTTAAACACATCCTCAGTAAAGTGTTGTCTAAAAGGAATTAAAATTCTGTAGGATCACAAGCAAATACTAGGCTAGCTGTCCTTGAAACCATTTTAAGTGTAGATAATTTCCCTTTTGGTGGTTAAAATAAGCTATTCTGTGTTAAATGAAACCTAGTTGACCCAGCAAAGAAATTCCTTCTTGATGAAGGGTAAGAAAGGAACTGGGAAGGTTAAAAGATGGCAGTGCTCAGTCCAAACTGACTTGAGATAACAATGCATCTTCCTCATGTGGAATCTGGCATAAGGTACTATGGGAATTGTTGATGCCATGTACTGCAGGGCTCTCATTTCTCTTGCTGAGGTATGAGTCAATGGAAGAAGGTTTTGAAAGTAATATGAGAGGAAGAGAACTTTGTCTGCAGTAAGGAAAAAAAAGTTATGTACTCACCATAACATTCCATCTGACCTGTTGCTTTTCATTTGTCCTCAACCTGTGGGTCTACGGATCCAGTACAGATGCAACACAGCCGCATTTTCCAGCATCAGATCAGAGCTCCAGGATCCTCCACTACACATAATGCCCCTGTCTCCTTCCTCCCCTCAGATAGAGTTTGCTGCCGACAGTAGCACCCTGCCCTTATCAAGAACCTAACTCCTTGGTATTAGTACCTTGAAAGCTCTATAGGAAAGACAAAGGCTAGCCAAAATAAGGGCTATGTCTCTTCCATCTGGAGAAGCACACAGGCCGCAAAAGGCAGGGGGGAAGGAAAGAGGAATGGTTGAAAAAGTACAGTTTTGTACCTACCATAAATGTAGATGTTCGAAGATCCACATTGCTGCAGTCCTTACATATGGGTAGTCCGCTGTCCTCGGTCGGCCCGAATACCAAAGTATAAGGCTGACGTCGGTCAAGGCGCTTAAAACTGACATCAGGACGTCAGGGTACAAAAGCGCATGACCGACGTCATATCCTCAGTCTTTTCTTGCCCCAGATGTCAGAAGGCCCTAAAAAGAAAGGCCAAAACCAAAAGACAGCAAAAAACCAACCACCCCTGCACTAATCCTATTTACAATATTTACAATATTCACAACCCAAACCACACAACCACCTCTAACTACAGAGGGGAAGGAGGGAGTAAATTGGACTGCAGCAATGTGGATCTTGAACATCTACATTTATGGTAGGTACAAAACTGTACTATGTTCTTCATCTCACATTGCTGCAGTCCTTACATATGGGTAGAATCCCAAAGCAGAGGTAAGGGAGGATGGCAAAACTATAAAGCATTAGGAGCTGCCAAAATGCCCTGTAAAATTGCAGTGGCAAAACCAGCCCTAGATTTAGAGTAAAGTGGAAGGTGGTAATGCTTACAGAAAGTATGCACTGAACTCCAAGTAGCTGCCTCCAAAATATCTTTAGTTGCCACCCCTTAAAAAGCTGTAGAAGTGGCAGTAGCCCTAGTGGAATGAGGCCTAATCCCAGCTGGAATCTCCTTACCATGATGGGAATAACAGAAAGCAATACAAAACCCAATCCACTTAGAAATAGTTTGTTTTGAAACAGGCTTGCCCTGAGAACCCAAAGCAAATGAAACAAATAACTGCTGAGACTGCCTGAACCCTTTAGTTCTGCTCAAATAATATCGCAACTGCCTGTGTATATCCAAAGTGTGCAAAATCTTTTCCCCTTTATTTTGGGGGTTTGCATAAAAAGTAGGCAAATGAATAGTTTGGTTTAAAGCCACACTAGAAACCACTTTAGGCATAAAGGAAGGATTAGTACATAAAGATACCCTATCCTTATGGAAAATTAAGAAAGGCTCAACCGCCATAAGGGCCTGTAATTCAGAAACCCTTCTTGCAGAGGTAATGGCCAACACAAAAGCAGTCTTCCATGATAAATATTTCAACTCGGCAGTAGCTGCAGGCTCAAAAGGTTGTAGAGTGAGTTTCTCCAACACAAAATTGAGATCCCAAGCAGGAGTAGGAGCTCTACGTGGGGGTCTTATATTCTTTGCCCCTCTAAGGAATTGCTTAAACAAAGGATGAGAAAACAATGGTGGGTCACAGTCATAGTGAGCAGAAATTGCTGCAGCATGAACCTTAATAGAGGAGAAGGACAAACCTTTGTCCAGTAACTCAGTAAGATATTGAAGAGCCACACTTAAATTAGGCTTAGAAACATCAAATTCCTTTGCTGTACTCCAAAATAAAATCTCCTCCATTTATCTGCGTACACTTTCCTTGTACTAGGCCTCCTGGCCTCCAAAATAACATTCAAAACTTGCTGTGGAAGCTGAGACCCTCCAGGGTTTAAAACAGAATATGCCAGGCTGTTAGATGTAGAGAGTGAAGTTTGACATTGAGTAAATGACTGTTCTCCTGAGACAGCAGGTGTGGAATCGAAGGCAAAGGCCATGGAGGCTCCCGCACCAGACTTCTCAGTAATGGGTACCAGTGCTGTCGAGGCCAATCCGGAGCTATTAAAATCATCTTTGGCTTGTCCTGTCTGACCTTCAGGAGTACCTTTGGGAGGAGAGGCAGAGGTGGAAAGGCATACACATGAAGATTGCTCCAATTGAATGAGAGAGCATCCACTTTCCAAGCTGTGGGATGAAACCTTTTGTGCAAAACTTTGGCAGCTGGTAGTTTAGTGGAGAAGCGAACAGATCTATGTCTGGAGTTCCCCATAACACTGTCAATTTCTGAAATACATGAGGATCCAATTTCCACTGTGGGGATCCATAATTTGTCTGCTCAACACATCTGCTAAGGAGTTCTGTGCTCGGCAGAAACCTTGCCTGAAGATTTAGCTGTAAACTGAGAGCAGTCTCCCACAAAATCATTGCTTGTCTGCATAGAGGATAAGAATGCGTTCCCCCTTGCTTGTTGATGTACCACATGACAGTTGTGTTGTCTGTTAGAACCAACACCTGCCCTGGAAGAAGTAAATCCTTGAAAGCTATTAATGCAAATTGGACTGCTAACATCTCCTTCAAGTTGATATGCAGATGTTGAAGTCTGGCAGGCCACGTGTCTTGTACCCACTTTCCATTTAGATGAGCTCCCCAAGCTTTGTCTGAGGCATCTGTCGTTAGAATCTGACTCGCCTCTGGCCGGGTCACAGAGAGTCCCTTGTTTAGGTGAAATTCCTGAGCCCACCACAAAAATTCCTTTTGAATGCAAGGTATTATCTGAATGACAGTGTCCATATCTTGGCAGTGCTGTGTCCATACATTTTGAGATACCATTGTAGCTTCCTCATATGCAGTTTGGCATTGGGAAGCACCAGAATACAAGATGCCATGAACCCCAAGGCTTGAAGGACTGTCCTTGCAGTCAGCCTGGACTGATGAGACAATTGATGGAAGTAAAGAGAAAGATTCTTTTGTTTGTCCGAGGTCAAAAAGGCCATCTGGGATGCTGTATTCAGTCTCACACCCAGAAAGCACATGTCCTGAGAGGGTACTAGACTGGACTTTATTTCGTTCACAGAATACCCCAGGCATCTTAGCACTGCTATCACATACTGTAAATGAAGAAGAAGTTCGTCCTTCCCTTGGGCCAGAATCAGGCAATCGTCCAAATAAGGATAGATCTGTATTCCTCTTAGCCTGAAGAAAGCTATCACTGGAGCCAGAACCTTCGTGAACACTCTGGGCACAGTAGATAAGCCAAAGGGCAATGCAGAGAACTGATAATGAGAAGTCCCAGCCCGAAAACGCAGATACTTTCTGCAACTGAGCCTGATAGGAACATGAAGGTAAGCCTCCTTGAGATCCAGAGTCACCATCCAGTGATCTTTGCCCAGCAGAGGTAAAAGCTGTTGTAACGTCAACATTTTGAACTTGGGAATGTCCAGAAAAGTGTTGAGGATAGATAAATCCAAGACTGGTCTCCACGTGCTCCCTTTCTTTGGTACTAGGAACAGGCGAGAATAAAATCCTAGGCCCACTTCTGGCAGAGGGACCGGTTGTATGGCCCTTATTTGAAGTAGCAGAGAAATTTGTTTGTGAGCCTCTAGTCTTTGCTGAGGAGGAACGTCCGGCATGCCTTTGAAAGGAGGCAAGGTATGGAAATAAAACTTGTAACCTCGGTGTATGATATCCAATACCCATTTGTCTTGGGTAATCAAATTCCAATTTTCCTTGAAGAGTGCCAACCTTCCTCCCAAAGGAGCTGCCAGGCAAGAAGGATCTGGCAGCTGAAAAGGTAGGTCATTGGGCCTGTTTACGAAAGGACTGGCCCCTGCCCACACCGAAGATTGTGCAGGTCAACTCCCTGTTCTAGGTCTGAAAGAACTCTGAGCTCTGCCCCTACCACGCCTAGATCTACCCCTAGACTGAGAATCATAAGAAGGATCGTCCACCCCTTAGCAGGCCAATTCCTACTAAACTTTGGAGGCTGTACTTGCAAAAATCTTTAACAGCCTGCATGGACTTAGCCTTGTCTTCCATTTTCTTCAAGACTGACTCCACAGGTGAACCAAACAACACATCAGACTGTAAAGGAGCATCCAAAATCCTTGTCTTAACATGGTCAGATAAATTCTGATCCCTCAGCCATGCGTGCCTGCGAAGAACTGAACCAGTGGCAGCCACCCTAGACGAGGCCTGTACAGCATCAAAACCACATTGTAAAGAATGCTTACCCACCTGCTCTGAAACATGCACCAAATCTTGTAATTCTTTACACTCAATGCCTTCCGCCAGAGCATCCACCTTAGACTTCAATTGAGAAAGAAGATAGTTTTGATATTTCAACATATGAAACTGGCAATTCAAAGCCCTCATAGCTAGGGTAGAAGAAGTATAGACTTTCTTTCCCCATCTATCCAAAGCTCTGGCCTCTTTATCTGGAGGAACCGGATTTTTTACAACAGAGGCCTTGACACCCTTAGGTCCCTGACTAACAGTTTCTGGGTCTGCCCTAGGACTCTTATAAAGATATTTATGAGCTTCAGGCACCCTGAAATACCTATCCGGTTTAACAGGAGCAGGAGGCAGAGAATCAGGATTAAGTGAAGCCTCTGCAAACACATCTTCCACAACATCCAGAACAGGAGGTATAGCCAAGGGCCTATGCTGGGGTAAAAGCAAAAATTCCCTAAGCCTTTTCCTGGAATCAGAGAAGTCCTGACCTTCCCACTTAAAATGTTCCCTCATGGAATGAAGAGTCTCTGAAAAAGAAAAATCCTCTGGCGGAGAAGCAGAAGGAGTCGAATCATCTGCATCAGAATCAGAATAAGGAGAGTACTCCTGCAAGTCTTCAGCCGAAGACTCAGAAACATCCGAAGCCTGCTCAAAACTCCCCAACTCTGGCTCCAACCTAGGCCTCTTATCGGGAGGGGGCAAAGAACCTCTAATCAGAGTAATCAAATCTTCTGCCATTTTAAGCATTTGCTTCTAGGGCACAGACCCTGCTGCACTAGGAGTGACACCAACAGAAGCTAAACCTGGCCTGCCTCTGGGAGAAGCCTTGGAAACAGAAGGAGAGGGCCTAACCACCCTAGGAAGGGAGGGGAGTACAGTAACTTGGGAAGCCCCTTCAGCCTGACCTGCCTCCTGAGAGGCCACATCCTGCAATATCAAAGTCTCCCCCTGGGACTCCAGAGAAGCCTCCGTCGGAACCACCGGTTCCACTGACGCTCTAAAGAACAGGCGTCCGAACGGACGACTCTTCTGCCTGGGTTTAACTGCTTTGTCTTTGCGCTTCTTGAAGAAGCGGCGCGGAGAATCCGGCGGCATATTATAATTGCACCGCTTCGAAGACCAGCCTAGCACAATCTAACCTTCGCTTAATAGTGCGCTTATTGAACCTAGCACAAAAGCGACACCCAACAACGTCGTGCTCAGGCCCCAAACAAGGAATACACAAAGAATGATAATCCCTATGCGGTATCTGTTTCCCACAAGAAATACAGTTATTCACTTTTTCTGACATCCGGTAAAACACTGAGGCAAGAAAAACAAAATATTCCCAACGGGTACTTAGCCAACTTTGATTCGGTCTGAAACTCCGAACTCGAAAAATTTCAGAACGCCGAACGGCACTTGCAACGCTGCTTCTGCATCGGACCATGCGGCAAAAAAGACTAAGGATATGACATCAGTCATGCGCTTTTGTACCCTGACGTCCTGATGTCAGTTTTAAGCGCCTTGACCGACGTCAGCCTTATACTTTGGTATTCGGGCCGACCGAGGACAGCGGACTACCCATATGTAAGGACTGCAGCAATGTGAGATGAAGAACATCAGATGAAAAGCAACAACTCAGATGGAATGTTATGGTGAGTACGTAACTTCTTTATCTGAAGTTGTTGTTTTCATTTGATCTTCAAACTGTGTGCCAGAGTCCCCAGCTACCAAAAAAAACCTTGGGAGGTCCTCATGGAAAGATATTCTGGAGCATGGTGGAGCCAAATGATGACCTGCCTCTGGACAGGAGATCCAAGTCATAGTGTGAAATAAATGTGTGCGAAGATGCCCAAGTAGCTACAGAGCAAATGTCATCCAAGGAGACCCTAGACCAAAAGGCCGCAGAAGTAGCCATAGACTTAGTAGAATGTGCCTTAACCTGACCTGGTGGAGACAAACCTTCGGCTGTATATGCCTGAACTATGCACTGAGAGATCCAACAAGCAATAGTCACCTTGGACACAGGTTTCCCTAAGAAAGGCTTAGCAAAGGAAGATCACACTTGCAAAAGGGCTTTGTTCTATGCAAATAAAAATGCAATTACCTATGAACGTCAGGCAAGACTTTACTGAGGACACCTCCGAGATCATCCATGTGCAACTAACATCAGGCAAATCTGCAATGCAAATTGTGGCCTGCTACAGATCACCCTCCATGACCCAGGACCACCACTCTGCCTTTCTGGAGACACTGGAAAACATGAAGGTCCTACCGAATACCCTGATATTTGGTGATTTCAATTACCCTACTGTTAACTGGGAAAACTACTCAAGTACAAACTCCCAGGTCCAGCGCTTCCTGGAATTTATCAACTCAAATGCCCTGGATCAGCTGGTAAACTCCCCTACCAGAGGTGAAAACATATTGGACCTGGTCATCACAAACATGGGCAACAGGTGTTCCACACCGGAGGTCAACCCGTCATTGGTTAGATCAGACCATACACTAATCACTCTGGATGTCCACACCACACCACCACCACCTCCACCCAAAAAAAAAACACAGTGAAAAACTTTTCTATAGCAAACTTCACCTTACATAAGACAAAGGTAGTAAGTTTCACAGCCCCCACGCTAAAGGACAACAGTGTCCAAGATGCAGGCACCTTTACAAATGCACTCTATGAGCACCTACAAGGATGCATGGATCATGCCATCCCTAGCAAAACCAACATTCACTCCCCTAAGAGAAGGAAACCAGTCTGGTGGACCCCTGCCATAATAAACAGGCTCTACAATAGGAGGAGGAAAATAGTTCAGAAAAAAAGCAAATCCCAAGAAGGAAAGACATCCCTGATCATTATCAGTAAGAAACTAAGGTCCCTCATAAAATCCTCCAAGGCTAACTTTGAAAGAAAAATAGCCAAGGATTCGAAAGATAACCACAAAGCCTTCTTTAGCTTTGTCAAGAATCTAAGTGGCAACTCGCAGATATGTTCTGAGCTAGTGCAAAACAGCACAAAATATACTGAATCCACTGATACTGCCAACATCATGGCAGATAGATTCAGTGCAAACTTCACCCCCCCTCTCACCCCCAAAAGGGCCCACAACAATAGCTGAAAAGTGTAGTGTCCCGGAAATCACAGACGCACAGGTGAAAACAGCCTTTTCAAAAGCCAAAAGCACAGTGCCAATGGGGCCAGATGGTGTCCCAGGCTGCGTCTTGCACGAACTACAGAACGAACTAACCCCCCACCTAAACACACTGTTCAACCTCAGCCTCTCCACAGGCTACATGCCAATAGAATGGCGCACAGCAACGGTTATTCCGCTCCACAAAGGAGGGGCCACAACGGACTCTGGCGACTATTGCCCCATAAGCCTGACTAGCCTGGTCTGCAAGGCTATGGAGCACATCATCATGGAACTCATTAACAAGAACATTGGGAGCCTCCAAACACTTGACCCGACCCAGTTCGGCTTTGTTAAGGGCAGATCATGCCTACTAAACCGGGTTGACTTCTTTGAGACAGTCATCACGGCGATAGATGAGGGGAAGGTAGTTCACACAAGATAACTTGACCTCGCCAAGGTTTTTGACACCATTCCTCACTCGGGAATTATAGAAAAACTCACCAGCCTGAACATAAACCCCTACATCATGAGATGGGGTTGCCAACAGGCTTACAGACAGAACTCACACGGTAAGAATAGCGAGCTCCAGGTCCGACTGTAAACCAGTCACAAGTGGTGTCCCACAAGGCTCGGTCCTGGGACCCCTAGTTCGGCATATACTTCTCAGAAGGACAGGCAAACACAGATGGACTATGGCTAAACAAGTCCGCCGATGACTGCAAACTGGGAGCCATAAGTGACTCGCCGGCTGACACGGATATTCTCCAAAAGGGCCTTACTGAGACAGACACCTGGTGTCAAAGTCATGGTCTCAAGCTAAATGCCAAAAAATGCATAGTCATCCCATTTGGGGAAAAACAAAGCTGTGAAGGAAAGGTTAGTTTGCTTTTATTTTTTGTATTACTGTATTGCCTTTCTATATTTTGAATACTGTAGTTTGTTTTCTTTACCTTGTGTTTTGCTTGCATTCTGTTTTAACAGCATATTAAAACTTCAAAAGAGACCACAGCTCTCTCTGTTCTGAGTCAGGCAGAATTTTTTAGCGCCCTCCCACCCATTTAAGTTGTCTTGTTAAATACCACTGTCTTTCTAGTTGCCCGCCTCTTATGTTAATTTGACCATATATCTCATTTCTCTCTACTTTCACTGGCTTATGTGAGTAATCACAAAATCATCATTTTTGAAATCCCACCCCTTCAATTATTTAAATTTATTGGCCATCCTACAGTATTTCATAGTACCAAAATACAAAAGTGACCACCCCTTTCAATCCATCTTGCTGTTTTAAAAATAGTAACTCTCCACTAAACCTTAACTTTTTAAACAGGTAAAACTCAAGTTACCTACTTTCACATCTAACTTCTCTAGTGCACACTGCAGTGTGCATTCTTTTCAATCTTACCTTTAAGCATCCCTGTGACTAGCACTTTCTCTAATACCTGCTGGAAAGCACTAGGAAGCCTTAAACTCATACAAACACTGAACTCTCCTTGTTAACAAGGAGAAATTAATAGTAGGCACTAAACAGCCAATAACTGCAAAGTACCTTGCTAAGGAAACAGCTCCTATACTTTACAAAGAAAAAAAAAAAGCCCCAAACCAGGCATGTCCAAGGGTCAGCTTCCGGTGATTTCTCCTGTCCACCTGGTGAATCTGGGCATACTGGGGCAATGCAGCAATTGCCTCATGTACACAGACAACCCTCTCCTCCTACCACCCAACACTACAACCTATGAGAGATGCACTTACATAGCCAAAATAGAAGCAAAGCTCTCTCCACCCAAGATTGTGCTAAACAGACAAGAGGAGAAGGTTAACACCCACACTACACCTCACGCAACACATAGCCCTTCTAAACCCGCACCACCAACACCCACATATAGCAACACTAAATCTACATATGCAGAGGCCCTTAACTGTAACCTGCCCAAGCAACAAAGACCTCTGAAGCTGAAACGCAAACAAACACCAATCACAACCAATGTGTCACATAGTTCACAACACCAGTGTGCCACCCAGCAACAGCCCCTAAGGCAAGACAATGTACCTAACACTTTAGTCATAGGTGACTCTATAGTCCGGCACACTGATGTCCCTCTCACCAGGTTGAATAAGGAGAAAATTACAGTCAGCTGCCTGTCGGGTGCCAGGATCCGCCACATAACGCATGCACTCAAGTCACTCCACAACAAGTACAAATATGACTCTGTCATTGTCCATGTTGGAGTGAATGACTTGAGACGTACCTCCCTGGACTACATGAAAGAGACATGGAAGAGCTCTCGGATCATGTGGCCCAGGCAGGTATGACCCTAGCCCTGAGTAGCATCCTGCCTTCGCCCAGAATGATACCACAATATAAGGATAAAATGATTGACTTCAACAATTGGCTAAGCTTATGGTGTCATTCAAAGGGGATCCAGTATCTGTCTGCCTGGGATGACATGATTGACAGACTACGATGCTTTGCCAGAGATGGTCTGCACCTGTCGCCCCTGGGATTCAGGTTACTAGCTAAGGCTCTTGCCACCCCTATAGTGCCTTTTTAAGGCAAACTTCAAAGGACAAAACCACCACCGTAACAGGTACAAGCATGCAAAATCTGAAGGTAATGCTACTCAATGCTAGAAGTCTAAACCACAAAATGCACTCTCTCGAGGCACTCCTAAAAAGGGAGAACATCGATATCTGTGCAGTAACTGAGACCTGGTTCAAGGCTCCAGAGAGCACCCCTGCAATACCAGGCTACAACTCTTACCACACTTTTCGGCCACCAAACCAGGACCGAAACACTAAAGGTGGAGGAGTGCCAATATTCACCAAGGATATTCACACCACCAGGCTAGTTGGCCAACACAATGTGTCTGAAATTCTCCAAGTGCAACTAACACTAGGTAAGACTGCAATCCAAATTGTAGCTTGCTACAGATCCCCCACCATACCCCAAGATTCTCACTACACCTTTCTAAACATACTGGAAAGTATTAAGATAAAACCAAACACCCTAATACTGGGTGATTTTAACTACCCTGCCATTAACTGGGAAAACTACTCATGTCCCAACACCTTTGCACAACGGTTCTTGGAATTCATAAATTCCAACGCCCTGGATCAACTAATCCATAGTCCCACCAGGGACTCCAATATCCTAGACCTGGTCATTACCAACATGGGAAATCAATGCTCCATACCTATGGTCACCCCCTCGTTAGTCAGGTCTGACCATAAGCTAATCACCCTTAACATCCACATCCCACCCCCCCCCAGTAAAGAAACCACCATAAAAAAAATTCTCCAAAGCCAACTTCAGGCTACTCAAGTCAGAAGTGACAAACTTCATGACACCCATGCAGACCGAACTGAAAGTTCAACTGCTGAATCCTACACTAAGGCACTGTACGAGCACATCCACTCATGCATGAATCGTGCCATCCCAAATAGAACCAAAATGCTCTCATCCAAAAAAAGGAAGCCAATCTGGTGGTCCCCTGCCATAAACAAACTTTACAACAAAAGGAAGAAACTTTTGCAGAAAAGAGGAAAATCCCAGGATGCAAAAAACTCCCTTACTAGCCTCAGTAAGAAACGGAGATGCCTCAAAATCCTCCAAAGCTAGTTACGAAAATAAAATTGCCAAAGATTCCAAAGACAACCACAAAGCATTCTATAACTATGTCAAGAATCTAAATGGCAATGCTCAGATCTGCTCTGAGCTAAAACAGAATGGCATTAAATATACTGATCCGAAGGATATTGCCAATATACTGGCAGATCGATTCAGTGCCAACTTCACCCCCCTCTCACCCCCTAAATGGCCCATCTCAATACCGGAAGATTGCCAAATTCCAGTAATAACGGCCACACAGGTACAAAACGCACTCTTTAAAGCCAAGAATACAACATCCATGGGACCAGATGACATCCTGGGCTGTGTACTACATGAACTACAATATGAACTGGCACCTCACCTAAGTGTCATGTTTAATCATAGCCTCACCTCAGGTTTCATGCCCACTGAGTGGCACAGAGCTACAGTTATCCCAATCCACAAGGGGGATCCACCTTGGATCCCAGAAACTACCGTCCCATCAGTCTGACAAGCCTTATCTGCAAGGCCATGGAGCGTATTATCATGGAACTTATAAACAAAGACATTGGCAACCTTCAAACACTGGACCCCACCCAGTTTGGGTTTGTGAAGGGCCGATCTTGTCTCCTGAACCTGATTGACTTCTTTGAATCAGTCTCCAGGGCCATGGACAAGGGTAAGGTGGTCCACACAGCCTATCTAGACCTTGCCAAGGCCTTTGACACCATCCCCCACTCTGGAATCATAGATAAACTTACTAAGTTGGGCATTAATCCCTATGTCACCCAATGGGTTGCTAAATGGCTTACTGATAGAACCCACACTGTAAAAGTAGCCGACTCCAAATCCAGCTCCAGACAAGTGGAGTACCTCAGGGTTCAGTCCTGGGGCCGCTCTTGTTTGGCATCTACTTCTCTGAAGTACAGGTCAACACTAAGGGGCTCAAGTTTGCAGATGACTGCAAACTGGGAGCCATTATTGAATCACCAAATGATGTGGATACTCTACAAAAGGGCCTTACAGAAACAGATGCTTGGTGCCAGAGCCATGGGCTCAAGCTCAATGCCAAGAAATGTATTGTTATCCCCTTTGGGAAAAAACATGTACCCATGAATTACCATATAGGTGGCAGTACACTAAACACAGAAAGTGTGATAAGAGACTTAGGGACACAGGTGGGCAGTGGTCTCACCTTCGATAACCACATCGCCACAACAGTCAGGAAATCCTTCTATGTGGCACACCTCATCACGAAGGGCTTTTCATCCAGAAAGGAGGTCATTGTCCCACTGTACTCATCCCTCATTAGACCCATTATAGAATACAACGCCCCATTTGATATGTACCTCTCAAGACATCTGCAACAACTGGAAAGGCCTCAGAAATACCTCACTAAAAGAATCACAGGCCTAAAGCAGATGCCCTACGCTGACCGCCTTAAAAAACTCCAGCTATACTCTGTCGCATATCGCCTACTCAGAGGCGATCTCTGCTTAACATACAAGGCCATGTCAAACCCAGAGCTGTTGGACATGCTACACTTAAAGAAATTCCAATCCCTCAGAGCTACACACTCCAGGGATCTAAACCTTGTCATCACAATAAACAAAACATGCTGGAGGGATAGGTTCCTGACCCAGAGACTCCCCAGACTCTGGAATAGATTGCCCATACATGTCAAGCAGAGTGCCTCTTTGGACCTCTTCAAGAGGAACCTTGACGACTGGATGGGAGAAAGGAAATTCACCCCAGGAATCATGTCAGTCGCCCTGCTAGACAGGGGTCCAGGAAAGTAAATAATGTGGGAAGAAATAGCCAGGGAATTGTTATGGCTAGGCTTGTATAGGCCCTAGGGCTGATAGCCTAGTACCAACCTATGAACCCATGAATTACCACATAGGTGGCAGCCCCCTTAATACAGAAGAGGTAATAAGAGATCTGGGGACCCAGGTAGATAGTAATCTCTCCTTTGACAATCATATTGCCAAAGTAGTTAGGAAATCCTTCTATGTAGCCCATCTAATTACTAAAGGGTTCGCATCTAGAAATAAAGAGGTTATAGTGCCCCTCTACTCATCACTCATCAGACCCATCATAGAGTACAATGCCCCGTTTGGGATGTACCTCACAAGACACTTCCAACAGCTGGAAAGACCACAAAAGTACCTCACCAAGAGGATTACTGGCATCAAACATATGTCCTATGCAGCCCGACTGGAAAAACTCCAGCTGTACTCAGTGGCATATCGCTTACTCAAAGGTGATCTCTGCCTGACTTACAAAGCCATGTCCAACTCAGAATTGATGGACATGCTCCACCTAAAGAAATCCAAGTCACTGCGAGCCACTTGCTCTAGTGAGCTAAACTTCACCACAACAATAAATAGAACATGCTGGAGGGATAGATTCCTTTCACAGAGACTCCCTATGCTTTGTAACAAAATTCCTAACTACATTAGGCAGAGCCCCTCACTAACACTCTTCAAGAGAAACCTTGACGAGTGGATGGGTAACAGAAAATACATCCCTGGGATCACTTCATTGGCTCTTCTTGACAGAGGCTCAGTTAATTAATCAATGGGGCAGCAAAGGCTGACACACACTGGCTAGGCTTATAAATGCCCTCGGGCAGATAGCCTAGTACCTACCTATGAACCTAAGTGCAATTTATACTTTTCCTTATTCTGGAAGTTGGTGAAGAAAACAGGGAGATTAATGACCTGCTTAATCTTAGATTCCAAAGTCACTTTCGGAAGAAAGGAAGGGTTCATGCGTAAGGGCACCCTATCTTTATGGAACACCATATAAGGAGGCTGAAGAGATAGGGTCTGAATCTCTGATACTCTTTTAGCCAAGGTAATAGCAACCAGAAAAGCTGTCTTCCAAGACAGAAATTGCAAATCCACTGTAGCTGCCAGTTCAAAGGGGAAAGAAACCAAGACTTGTAAAACTAGAGTAAGACCCCAAGCTGGCAAAGGGTCCTTGACTGGGGGCCAAAGTAGAAAGGTACCTTTCAAAAT
Organism: Protopterus annectens; assembly: GCF_019279795.1. Classification (NCBI taxonomy): domain Eukaryota; kingdom Metazoa; phylum Chordata; order Ceratodontiformes; family Protopteridae; genus Protopterus; species Protopterus annectens. The sequence continues at coordinate 1,164,765,209 of NC_056737.1, read as the reverse complement.
GGCTATACAAAGCTGGAAAGAAGATAGGGAAGCCGAATTGTCTCCTATATGAAAATTGGAGATAGCTGCCAGCTGAACCTTAACCGCAGAAAAGCTGACACCCTGTTGAAAAATATTTCGCAAAAACTCTAGGAGAGCCGGAACTGGAGCAGTGAAAGGCTCCAAACCATGTTGAGATTCCCATATCAAAACATGTTTCCACTTGCTGCAGAAAAGTTTTCAAGTGGACGATTTGTGGGCTGCTACCAAAATCTTTTTAACTGGAGAAAACAGCCCAGGAGTCCTAGTTATCACTGGAACTGGAGCAGCCAAGCTGTAAGCTTCAGACGGACTAAATTCTTGCATACACTGTTGGAAACTCCTGGTGTTCTGGCTGGTGTGATTCTCAAACAATCTGGAAATATATCGCTGATAAGTATATTTCTTCGTATTTTAACCTTTCAGAGTTCTGCACTGTCTTATTTATGCCAGACTTGAATTATTTTATATATTTTCTGGCAATATTTTATGTTTCTCATCTGTCCTGAAATTGTTTTCCCCCTACTTCTGTGGTGGAGTTTATAAAAATGGTCTAACAGCTGTTGTACTATCTGACTGCTTCAAAGCTTGCCAATTTAAAAATAGTTTGTTTGTAAATTCTTACATACACTGTTATACACTCCTGGTGTTCCGGCTTGTGCGATTCTCAAACAATCTGGAACTATATCGCTGATTGATGAGTATATTTCTTGGCATTTTAACCTTTCAGAGTTCTGCATTCTCTTAATTTTGCCTGACTGAATCATTTTATATATTTTCTGGCATTGTTTCTCATCTGTCCTGAAACTGTTCCCCCACCCTATTCTTGTGGTGGTGTTATAGTTAAAGGTGTTGCAGTTGCCCGCCCCTACTGTAAACTTGATCTGGGACAACCCTCCCAGTCTGCTGTTCAGGCTACTTAATACCGAGAGAACAAAAGACAAGGCCAACCCCCTTGAAGTTTTCTTCTGCCCCTCCTTCCTCTCTCCTTGCACTTTACTTTACAAAAATTCACTTTATTTTGCTTTTACCTCTTCTTAAAAGTACTCAATTGTATTTATTCTGCTGCATTTATTACTGCTTGGTAGTAGCTTGATTAAATTGTAACTGTTATTCTAAGCCTTTTGGTTTAAGCACTTGGGCTCAGACCAGTTGTTTTACATTGAGGTTGGTGGTCTGCACTGTTGTGGCAGGACAGGTAGCTTACATCCTTCTAAATTGGGAACTGCTGATTGAAGGCTCAGTGTCTCTTATTCTAAAAGTGTATTAGCTCTGGTTTAAGCACTTGGGCTTCAGGCCAGTTATTTTACATTAAGAAGGTTTGTGGTCTCCACTCTTGTGGGAGGACAGGTTAGATTCTGCCCTTCTGAGCTGGGAATTTCTGGTTAAAGGATTATTGTGCCGGCGTATTTGACCTGTTTCTTTCGGAAATTGGTGCGCCTTGTTTGCTGTAGCATAGACTAGAGTCAGGCATGCTGAATCTAGCTTTGTTTGTATAACTTGGGCACTAATCCAGGCCATCTTTTTTTTGGAGAAGGTTTCCCCAGCACCCCAGTGGCAGAAGTATGCAGTTAGAACTTGTCTGATCGAAGACTGCTGGAACGGGGCTCAGTTTTTAGCTTTTTACTGGTTAATTTGTTTAAATCAGTTTGCTCATCTGCTACAGCTATATAAGAAAAATACACTTTATGCATTGCCGCTTAGCTAGGGTTAAACTATTCCCAGCGGCATAAAGTCTGCTCTTCAAAATTTCCCATAGAACTAGCCATTTTTTTTGTTTTATCACTCATATCTGTTTCTTTGAGCTCAGCACTTGTTCAGAACTTGTTGTAAGCACTAAATAAGCTACAAGTTACTACAGCACTCATCTTTCCTCACTTGTCTAGAGGAAAACAGTTTTTAGTACTTAATAAATAAGCACCTATCCAGGCATGTCTTAAGGGTCAACTCCCGGTGTTTTCTCCTGTCTACCTGATGAATCTCAGCATCTTGGGGCAATGCAGCAATTGCCTCATGTACACAGTCCTCTCCTCCTACCACCCAACACTACAACCTGTGAGAGATGCACTTATATAGCCAAACTGGAAGCAAAGCTCTCTTCACCCAAGACTGGACTAGACAGTCAAGAGGAGAAGGCAAACACTTGCACCATACCACACTCATCACATAGTCCCTCAAAACCTACACCACCAACACACACACAGCAACACAAAACACACACCTACATTTGCAGAGGCTCTCAATAAAAATCTACTCAAGCAACAGAGACCTCCAAAGCAGAAATGCATGCAACCTCCACCCCCCCCCAACACAACCCAAATGACACACAGCCCACAAATTCAGTGGGTCACTCAACCACAGCCCATAAGGCATAACAATGTACCCAACACTCTAGTCATAGGTGACTCTATAGTCAGGCACACTGATGTTCCACTCACCAAGCTAAACAAGGAGAAAGTTAGGGTAGGGAGGGTGGCCTAATGGTTAAGGTGTTTGCCTTACAAACACAAGGTGCAGGGTCTGAGTCTCACAAGGGATGACTGGCTAGGCTTAAAATGGCTCGCAAGGGCAGTTAGCTTAGTACTAATCTATGAACCTATGAAAGTTACTGTCAGCTGCCTATCTGGTGCCAGGATGCGCCACATAATGCACGCACTCAGGTCACTCCACAACAAGTACAAATATGACTCTGTCATTGTCCATGTTGATGTGAATGACTTGAGATGTACCTCCCTGGACTACATGAAGAGACATGGATCAGCTCTCCGATCTTGTAGCCCAGACAGGTATGACCCTAGCCATGAGCAGCATCCTGCCATCACCCAGAATGATACCACAGTACAAGGACAAAATGATTGACTTCAACAATTGGCTAAGCTTCTGGTGTCATTCTAAGGGGATCCAGTTTCTGTCTGCCTGGGATGACATGATCAACAGACCATGATGCTTTGCCAGAGATGGCCTGCACCTGTCGCCCTTGGGATTCCGGATACTGGCTAAGGCTCTTGCCACCCCTATAGTGCCTTTTTTAGGCAAGGTTCAAATGACAAATTCACCACTGTAACAGATACAAGCAAGCAAAATCTGAGGGTAATGGTACTCAATGCTAGAAGTCTAAACCTCAAAATGCATTCACTCGAGGCACTCCTTAAAATGGAGAATATTGAAATCTGTGTGGTGACAGAGACCTGGTTCAAGGCTCCAGAGAGCATCCCTGCATTGACAGGCTATAATTCATACCACACCTTTCAGCCACCTAATCTGGACCGAAACACTAAAGGTGGAGGCGTGTCCATATTCGTTAATGATATCCACACTTCCAGGCTAGTTGCTCAACATAATGCATCCAAGATTCTCCAAGTGCAACTAACTTTGGGCAAGAACGCAATCCAAATTTTAACTTGCAACAGATCCCCCACCATGCCCCAGGATTCACACTCCTCATTTCTTGCTACATTGGAAAATATTAGGGTACAACCTAACACCCTAATAATGGGCAATTTCAACTACCCCACCATTAACTGGGAAAACTATTCATGTACCAACTCTTTTGCTCAATGTTTTCTGGAATTCATAAATTCCAATGTCTTGGATCAACTTATTCAAACCCCCAACAGGGGCAGATATATCCTAGACCTGGTCATTACCAACATGTGTGACCGGTGTTCAACACCAGAGGTCAATTCCTCATTGGTCAGATCTGACCACAAACTAATCAGCCTAGACATCCACATCCCATCCCCACCCCCCCATTAGGGAAACCACCATAAAAAATTTCTCCAAAGCCAACTTCACACTTCTTAAGCCAGAAGTGGCAAACTTCACGACATCCATGCAGACGGACAATACAGGTACAACTGCTGAATCCTACACAAATGCACTTTATAAGCACTTACACGAGTGCATGGATCGTGCTATCCCTAAGTAATCAAGATGCTATCCTCCAAAAAAAAGGAAGCCAATCTGGTGGTCCCCTGCCATAAACAAACTCTACAACAGAAGACAGAAACTGTTGCAAAAGAGTAAAATCCCATGACTGGAAGAACTCCCTGGTCAACCTCAGTAAGAAGCTGAGATCCCTCAAAATCCTCCAAAGCTAGTTATGAAAACAAAATCGCCACTGATTCTAAAGACAACCACAAAGCATTCTATAGCTATGTCAAGAATCTCGATGGCAACACTCAGATCTGCTCTGAGTTGCAGCACAATGGCACTAAATATACAGAACCAACTGATATTGCCAACATCCTGGCAGATAGCTTCAGTGCTAACTTTACCCCTCCCCCCACCCCCTAAAGGGCCCATCTCTACATCAAAAGAATGCAAAGTTCCTGTAATCAAGGCTGCACAGGTAAAAAAAAACTCTCCAAAGCCAGGAACACAGCATCCATGAGACCTGACAACATCCCAGGCTGCGTTCTACATGAACTACAGAATGAAATGGCACCCCACCTAAGCACCATGTTCAATCATTGCCTCAACTCAGGCTTTGTGCCCACTGAATGGCACACAGCGTTGGTTATCCTGCTCCCAAAGGGGGGGCCACCATGGACCCCGGGAACTACCACCCCATTAGCCTAAAGAGCCTGGTCTGCAAAGCCATGGAACTTATAAACAAAGACACTGGTAATCTCCAAACTCTGGACCCCACCCAGTTCGGGTTTGTAAAAGGCAGATCATGTCTCCTGAACAGGATTGGCTTCTTTGAAGCAGCCACCAAAGCCGTAGATGACGGTAAGGTGGTTCACACAGCCTAACTAGATCTCGCCAAGGCTTTTGTCATCATCCCCCCCACTCTGGAATTATAGAAAAACTCACTAAACTAGGCATAAATCCCTATGTCACAAGATTGGTTGCCAACTGGCAGACTGAGAGAACCCACATTGTGAAAGTAGCAGATTCCAAATTCGACTTCAGACCAGTGACAAGTGGAGTACCACAGGGTTCAGTCCTGGGTCCTCTCCTGTTTGTTATCTACTTTTCTGGAGTACAGGCTAACACAGAAGGTCTTTGGCTAATGAAGTTTGCAGATGACTGCAAACTAAGAGCCATAACTGAAACTCCTAACGATGTGGACATTCTACAAAAGGGCCTCACTGAGACAGATGCCTGGTGTCAAAGCCATGGCTTCAAGCTCAATGCTAAAAAGTGCATTGTCATCCCCTTTGGTAAAAACTCTGTACCCATGAGCTACCACATAGGTGGTAGTCTACTTAATACCGAAAGTGTGATGAGACCTTCGGACACAGGTGGACAGCAGTCTCTCCTTTGATAATCACATGGCCACAGCAGTCAGGAAATCCTTCTACATGACACACCTCATCACAAAAGGTTTCTCATCCAGGAAAAAAGAGGTCATTCTTCCCCTCTACTTGTCACTCATTAGACCCATTATAGAGTACAATGCCCTTTTTGGTATGTATCTCACAAGACATCTACAACAACTGGAAAGGCCGCAGAAATATCTCACAAAGAGGATTACAGGCCTTAAACAGATGCCCTATGTAGACCATCTCAAAAAACTCCAGCTTTACTCCGTTGCATATCGCCTACTCAGAGGCAATCTCTGCCTAACATACAAAGCTATGTCAAACCGAGACCCACTTAAAGAAATCCCAATCTCTCCGGGCTACACGCTCTAGGAACCTAAACCTTGTCACCACAATAAACAGAATACGCTGGAGGGATAGATTCCTGTCCCAGAGACTTACCCTACTCTGGAACAAACTACCTATCTATATCAAACACAGCTCCTCATTAGCACTCAAATAAAATCTTGATGATTGGATGGGAAATAGGAAATTCACCCCGGGGATCACCTCTGTGGCTCTGCTCGACAGGGGCACAGGAAAATAATTTTTTTATGTGGAGAAAGCCAGGGTACCTTTTTGGCTAGGCTTGTACAGGGCCTAGGGCCTATAGCCTTGTACCTACCTATGAACCACATCTGGGTGTGGAATCCCTGAGGAATGCAAGATCAGATCCGGAACCGGATCTAATGTCCAAGGAGGACACACTACATGAGACCACAGAGAGTGGAACCAAACTTGGCACAGCCAGAAGGACACAATGAGGATCAATAAGCTCCACAGCCAACAAGCTGTCTGAAAGTATTTTGGGATCAGGGGAAGTGGAGGATAAGCAGACAGAAAACCGGAGGGCCAAGCATAAACCACAGTGTCTCTGGGAGATTCCCCTGGAGGGGGGTTCAGAGTGAAATACTTGCGTTGGAAGGAGAGGCAAAGAGATCACAGCAAGGCCGACTCCACTTTAGGAAGATCTGGTTCCACTACTGAAGGATTCATAGACATCAGAATAGATTTGCTGAGCCTGTCTGCCAGAATTTTGTACCTCCTCAGAATGTGCACTGCCACCAGAAAACAGCCAGTGGAGATCGCCCACTCCCACAATCTCATGGCATTGCAACAAAGGGGGTAAGACTTGGCTCCCCCCCGTTTGTTGATGTACCAGACTACAGAGAAGTCTGTCTGGACAGCAATCGTCCTTACGGGAAGATGGGCGAGCTTGCAACGCCTGCAGCACCGCCCTCATCTCCCGGATGTTGATATGCAGTTTGGTCTCCAGGGAAGACCACGTACCTTGGACTGTCCTTCCCATGCAATGCTCCCCCCACCTAAGTAGGGAGTCATCCATGGTCACCAGGGCTGGAAATTTAAAAGGATGACCCAGAAGATGATTCAGGATTGAAGCCACCAGATAAGCGAATCCCGGTAGGCTCTAAACAAATAAACTGGATGGGATAACTGTAGACCTAGTAAGGACCACTGGAGTGCTGGAGTAAATTGGAGAACCCTCATATGCAGACAAACTGTGGGAATGAGGGTGTTCCTGGCTGCTATGGACCCCAATGCCCGAAGAACTGATTCCGCAGGGGGATTTTGGGTGTGAACAATGTACAACACATGTCTGCCCGGAGTCAGAAAAGCCTCGCTTTAAATGGTGTCTAACCGGGTTCCAATAACGTCTAGAATTTGACCTGGATGCAACAAGGGCTTGTTGAGATTTATGGCCAACTGATGGACTGCTTGGAGAATGGAATCCCTGGCTTGGTAGAGGCGATGCCTGTAGGGGGCAGAGAGGAGCCAATTGTCCAGGTAGGGGAAGACCTGGAACCCCTGCAGCTGCAGGTGAGCTGCCACCACTGCCATCACTTTGGTGAACACACTGGGAGCGGTGGGTGAGAAAAAAGGGTAGCGCTCTGAATTAGTAATGACTGACCTCAGCCGGAAGCAGAGGAACCTCCAAGAGCTCCTGTCCATTTTGATGTGAGGGTACACATCCCGGAGGTCGACTAAGCACATTCAGTTGTTTCTTTGTAGAAAGGGCAGAATAAATTGGAGAATGACTATCCGGAATTTTGTCTTGGCAACTGACAGGTTTAGAGTTGAAAGATCCAGGATGGGTCTCAAGTCCCCCGTCTTCTTTGACACTAAAAAGAACCTAGAATAGATGCCTGAACCAGACTGGTCTGGGGGATGGGCTGGATGACTTGTTTTTGAGCAGCATGGAAATTCCAGTGCTGCTTCCTCACTTTCTGTGGGCGTAAAGCCCGGGAGGTGTTGGGGAATGACTGGCATCTGAATGAAGGGGATCGAGTATTTTCTGGATATTTTTTGCAACACCCAACAATCATCTGTAATTGATTCCCAGGCTGTTGGGTGTAGGGACAGACATCCCTCGACTGCCTCCAGAGACGAGCAGTCAGGCAACCCTTCAGGGCTGCTACGCTGGTCTGTCTGGGAAAGAATCCAGAGACCCCTGGTTCCTTGGACTCCCTCTTCTGTAAGGGTGGCATCTGTCATACCCCCCTTTACTTTTAGGGGAGGGCGAGTCCTGAGCATCTTGGGAATAGCCCTGAAACTTCCAGAACTGCATCTTCTTCTCCCCCCGCTGATTCCAGGAAAAGGATCACTGAGGGGTTGAGAAGCAGATCCTGATGGCAGACAAGGTCTTCCCGTCTTTCTCGCTCTGGCCAATGTGTCTCGTACAGAACCATCATATGGGGGATTTGTAAAAGACATCTTGAAGGGCTCAGAGAATGCACAAAGCCGGAGCTAGGTGTGACATCTGATGGCAACGCCTGTACCAGTCGCTCTAGTGGCACCCTCAGTAGCATGGGACAGGAGCACATAGAGATGTTAGAAATGGAAGTGAGGGTGGCCATACAGGAGAACACTTTCTTCTCCTCTGCCAGCATGGACCCTGGGGCAGACTCCATGACCTCCTTGACCAGATCTCGCTGAAGTCTGATTACATGTGCCATGTAGTTCAGCACATGTACTGTGAACGTGGCTGAAGCGTAAACCAGCTTCCCAAAACGGTCCATGGCTCAGGACTCACGGTCCTGTGGATGGACTGTGAAACTCTCCTGAGCAAGCTCTTTCTTGGAGGCCACCGCCACCACCATGCCATCAACCGGGAACCCATTAGACCAATGTTGCTTATCTGACGGTGCACTTAGAAATGGGCTCCACTGTGTCGGGCTCCTTCCATGCCCAAGATGTAACCAAATCCACAAGTGGATCCGCAGGAGGAGACACCCAGGAGGTAGAGGGTCCTGTGCCAAATGTCTCCAGAAACACTGACTCATCAAATTTGGGTTTTTGGACAGACCACCCTCCACACTGGCGAAGGATTTCAATGATGTCTCCAAATGAGACTTCTGGGGGTGACCAAGTCAGCTTCCTCTGTGAGGGACCGTGGCAAGGAGTCCATGTACCACCTTTTACATGCATGTTTCCGAGGAAGCTCCTTGGGGGGGGGGGGGTCACTGGGGAGGACTTGGAAACTTCTGGCTATTCCTATGGGGGAATTCTCTGGGGCAGAGAGGCAACACGCTGTCTCTGAGGGGGCAAGATGGCGGACTCCGGACCAGAACGAGAGGAAGCCAGGAAGGACTCAAGAGGACGATAGCGTCAAGGGTCTCGCCGGGACTGAGAGAACCCTCTCCACCATGTAAAAAGCAGAAGGAGAACGAATCCCAGAAGCTGGGACCAAGTTCAGGTACGTAACTCTCTGCATCGACAGGGGAGTTGGACCCGAGCCTCCAGGCACAGAGACCCCAAGTGGAAGGGTCAACTCCAAAAGCCCCAAAGCCTACACCACCCCCTCAGAACCGGCACAGAAGCTACAGCTCCAAGAACCAGATGGCTCCGAGCCAGTTGGAGCCACACCACTTGCAATGGTCGAGGTACTAAGTACCACTGGCACTGACTCCTTGACTGAGAGACCGTGGAACGGATCGGAGAAGGAGAAATCGGCATAAAGGCGGACTGCATGCCCCAGGCCGGGGGGGGGGGGCAGGCAACACTCCCATCTGGATCTGGGCCTGGATGAATTTCTACATCATCCTGTCCACCTCGGCTTTGGAGAGGCTGTGGGTGGACCGGGAGGAGGAAGCCATGGAAACTGGTCTGGAGGGGTGCCGGGGAGAGGCCGATAAAAGGGATCGGCCCCAAGAAACCTCCGGCTCTGGGGAAAAACAGGGGGAATGGAGCAGATGTGAGCCCGGGCTGGCAGCCGGGCGAGATTTAGCCAGAGGCTCAGCCGAGGAAGCACGGTCAGAGGACCACTTCCTGGGCCTATCCCGGTCTTTGTGTTTGTGCTTTTCCCCATCCCTCTTAGTGGAAGGTTGAGTCCCAGAGGCCGGGGCAGAGGAAGCAGCAGCAGAAGTGGAAAATGAAGCAGGAGCCGCCAAGGAAGGTGGAGGAAGGAGGCCTCTGAGGATCAACTTGTTCCGCCTGTCGACCAATGCTTGGGGATTGAATTCCGTGCAGATCGAAAAGGAGGTGTCCAGGTGGGGTACCCCTAGACAAACCATGCACAGAGTGTGGCCATCAAAAGGAGGGAGCTTCTGGCCACACCCTATGCATTTCCAAAACCTGGGCTTGGGGGTCTCAGCCACGGTGTCGGAAAACCCACACACACACACCACTAAGTTAGCGAGGGAAATGGAAAGGGGCCTTTTTTTTTAAGGGTTTAGAAGACCAACGCCTGACTGCAAGGGTAGTGATAAATTTAGAGAGAACAAAAACCTAAAAGAAAAGCCATGATGCTAGCTAGATGCGCAGCAAATGATATCTGAGGGGGGGGGGAGACAGGGGCGTTATGGGTAGGGGAGGAGCCGCCTGAAGCTTGGCTCTGATGTTAGAAAATGCGGCCATGCCAGATCTGTACTGGATCTGTAGACCCACAGGTTGCAGATCAAATGATAACTTTAGATCTATCATTTTCAGAGTATTGAGTCTGCATCCTAGGAAAATCAGATCCTGTGATGGACTTCAGCAAGACTTTGAGGCTCAGGATAAGCCACAGATTGCTAAAATGAGTCATAACAAAATCCAAGTTTCACTGTAGAATCTCTTGAGAAGGAGAATGAATCGGGTGACTGTTGTGATAAAGGAAATTTCAATTTCTAGATGTCTGTAAACAGCAATAATAGATTCTACACACTTTGGGAATACCATTGGCTCAGCAGAAATACCAAAGGGTAAAACAGAATACTGAAAGTGATATGAAAAAGCACAGAACCTTAAGTATTTCTTCCATGCCAGATAAATAGGAATGTAAAGGTAAGTATCCTTTAAATCCAATGCCATCAAAAAGACTTGTAGATGGATCACTGGAAGTAAGAATTGCAGAGTCAACATCTCAAAACCTGGAATATTGAGAAAGATGTTGAGAAAAGAATGATCTAAATTAAGTCTCCAATTGTTCTTTTTTCGCACTAGAAAGGTTCTTGAATAAAAACCACTTTGGAGTACACATTCTATTATCCCCTGAGTAAAGAGATCTCAAGAGGAAGATTAAAGAAAATCTGGCTTAAATGAGGCTAGGTAAAACCTGTGAGATTACGAGAAACAACCAGAGACATTCTGTAACCATTTTGTATGATGGACAGAACCAATTTCTCTGATTTTATGTATTGCTAGTTGGGAAGGATAGACAGGTTTTGAAGCAGAGGAATCTGGGAATAGCAGAAATGAAAAGGGAGAGGCAAAGATTAATGGTCATAAGGAGGCTGGTTTGTTAGGAAAGGAAGGTTCAGAACCCTTAGAATGCTGCTGAGACGTCTCCTGAAATCTTTTTTACTAGGTCATTTTACCCTTCTGAGATGTTTTTGTTCTTAGCAAACAAAAGGGACCAGCCTTGGTAAGTTAGTTTCTCTGGAACTTAAGAACAGGAGAAAGGAAAACTTGCTGAAAACCTTGCATAACCTCACCTTTCTCCTGTACAGTCCTGAAAGGTTCTACAGCAGCAGAGACAAAAAGATGTTGCTTATCCAGAGGGGGGGGGGGGGTCCACATGCTTAGCTCTGACATCCAGGTTAAGGCTGAAGTTTAAGCCATGAGAATATATGAAGACAGATGCAGCAGCAGTAGCAGCTGCTCTGGAAGAGGCAGCAGCATCAAATCTGCACTTAAAATGCCTAGCAACTTGAGAAGCAGACTTAAGAGAAACAATGCAGAAGATTTAGTATCAAAGTCCTCTACAACTGAGAGGATATTTCCAAATTACTCAGAATAGATAAAATATATCTGATCATATGGATTTGATAACAGACAGCCCAAAGAGACAGCGTGGTATACATCCTTTTTGCCATATGTATCAATAGCTTTGCTACCATCACCTGTGGGCAAATCATTACAGGAAGTAAGGAGTTTTGTAGGCTTTTCAATGAGAAGGGAATAACGGCTGGATCTAAGGTAGGATTCTTATACAAGAACGTCTCAGTGTCTGGAACCTTCTAAAATCTACCAGACTCCTGCAGTGAGGGGTGGCTGAGACTAAAGATTAAGAGAGGCAGTGGAAAAAGTAACCAATAAAGCCTCCAAAACAGGAGAAATGGCACTGGGTTTAGGCAACCCCACTTCCAAAACAGCAAAGCATATTTTCTGGACATCAGATAATATGGATCCTTCCCACTGAAAATACTGCATCGTTTAATGATAGTGTCTCCAAAGGACAGAGCAGCAGCGAAAAAAATGAAGAAGGCTTCAGGGACATAATGTCTTTGAAATGCCCCTGTGAAAAAAACACCATTCCTTCTGAGGATATCAGACATCTGAATTGAAACAGTATATTTAGACTTATGTTCCATAAGCGGGATGTCTGCCTGCACAAAATGATGTTACTCTCAGCCCTGAGGTACCTTGATCCATGAATTTGGAACATCTTTCCTAATTAAGATCTGAGGTATGTCTAAGTAACAGTGAATAATAAATAGAGGTTCTCCCTTCTTGTGAGAAGCAGATGAATGGTTAAATGTGGCAGCTATGCAGGATGGTTGCACCATATCTGCCTCTGATGGGGTCCAAATAGATGGAGAAGTTGCAAGTAATGGATGGTCTGAGGCCTCATCAAGAGACACAATGGAGATGTTAGCTTATGACTGGACAGCTGGAGAACAAAAGTCTTGAACTTTGGTTTCTTAGACTTCTTTTTTGGCATGGGGAAACACAGTTAGATGAAGACTTGGACCTGGAGGCTCTTTAATTTTGTGCGAAGTTCTGAAGGCTTTGATTCTCAAGGTAACTTTTCAAAGAAGGCAGATGGCTATGTAGGGTCTATAGGACTGACGGATATAAAGTACAGTTACTCAAGTAAACTTACCATAGCAGTAAATGTTCATTGCTGCAGTAGCCTTAGCTGTATGGGTTATATCCAGCATAGAAAAGAACAGCCAGCCATCGTCAAAGCCTCAAGGAGACCTTCTATGTGCCTGTACCTTTAGTTACCTTGAGACAGGCTGAAGAAGAGTGAGTTGAGCACCAAGCCCTTCAGAGCTTTTATGCCGAATGAGAGAGCAAGAGAACAGCCTTGAAAAGGATAATATTAGGAAACAAAATTTAGCGGTCCTCACCCTGGCAACAAAAATATACAAAAATAAGGGGAATGGTGGGGGACTTCAGGAATTGAGCTGCTTCTCACCCTTTAGCTCAGTTAAAGTAAACTGATCAACTGATTTTGACAGACGATGCAAATTTCTTAAACGACAAAGCAAAAGCATGTAATAAGAGACAGATAACAAAAGGAAAGAAGCGAATAATTGCAAACACCAAACAACTGCTAGGGGCTTTGACATGCAGAGTGAACAAATGGGTGTGGGATATTCAAGCATAAATAGTGACAAGGCACTGGAAGACTAACAAAAAATGGATAAAATATACCAGGAGGTATAGCAAACTAAACCATACAAAATTATATCTAACAGATGGATCAAAGGCTGGATGGAATGGAGATATTCCTGTCCTCACATGCTGATAAGATTGACAGCCTAAGAAAGATGGACAGTGATCAAACTATTAGACCCGCGGAGACAGAAGCTGCACAAGAGAAAATGCGAGAGAAACGGATAGATATAGAAGACTGGAAACCAAGAGAAAATCTGTGCTGTAATAATACCCTGAAAAAAATGAGGAAAAGTACAGCAAAAAATGTATATAGGAGCTTCTGAGCGCATGGACTGGCCTCTCGGTTAAGAATATACAGCCTGACAGAGCTCACATGCTTGCAGCGGTAGCTTTGTCACCTCAAAGCAAGAGGTTCTCCAGTTCAATTCTCAGCTGGAGCGCCTTCTGTGTGGAGTCTGCATGTCCTCCCCGCAGTCGAGTGGTGCTCGAAAGACATGCATGAAATAGGCATGCGTTCGTTGAAGGTTGGGCGTCGAGCTGGCACCTCGGCACCATAAAAATCTACTGCCAATCATTAGCAGACCAGAGTTCCGCTGTGGCGACCCCTAACCGGGAAAAGCTGAAAGAAGAAGAACAACAGAGCTCACATGATTTACCATGCAAATAACTCTTCAAAGCTCTTTCCAAGACCAATAGTCATAAAGTTTCAAACATACCAAATGAAAGAATTGCTCCTGAGTAAGCATTGGAAAAAGGGTAAAGTTTTGAAAATAAGTGATGGGATGATCTTTGCAGATCAGGACAACTCTCTGAATGCCAGAAGAGGAGAAATAGGCCTGTTCCATGCCTGGGACAGAGATTTACATTCAAACTACTACACCATGCAGTCTGACAGCATAGAGGATTAAGAAAATGTTAATGAGCTGCCTTTTATCCAAGACTTGGAGAAGTGGGAACTGTGAATAACTAGCTTTGCAAATTACATTTTTTAATTATTTCAATTTTGATTAACTATTTAAAGTTGCACTTAGTGACCTGTGTGGTAATGCTGCTATGCACTTTTCTGTTCAGTTCCATCTGTTTGCATTTTTCAGTTTATTCTGGGACCATAATCTTGTATTTTAATTAACAGTTGTGGAAAGATTGTGTTTCTGCATTATTCAGCACTTCTATTCCACTCATAGAATTACTTGTAAAAGCTATCCGTTTGTATTTTAAACCCCACTGGCCAGTAGTTTAAATTCACAGTTGTGGTAAAACTGTGCACTACTGCCAGATTTTGGGCCCAAGTCATTTATTATTGCATTTTTCCATAAACAGTGTTACTGGTGAATGTCTGCATAGTCTGGTGCCTTAAACTGTAATAGAAGGTCAATAGTAAGAGGATTGTCTCTGCGCTAGTTTGTGCTTCAGGGCTTTTATATTCTACTCATCATTCACCTGCTTAAAGTTACACTTCGTGTCTGCCCCATCCCCCACTAACACATTAAGCTAAAGTTTCTGAAAGAGCTCCAATATTGCCTTTAATTGGATGCCTCTCTAGCTAACCTGCTTTTTGCCCAACCCTTCACTATTTTGCTGCTGTTCTCACAACTTTTTGCTGTTGTTTTATAAAGCTCTGTCTCTGGCCTCTACCACTTATGATGATTTGATTTCCAAAGTCCCTTCCATCTCTTATTGTCATTAACCGCTGTATAAGCTATGCAGTCTTCTCACCCATTGTTCCATTGTTTTCCATTGGTCCATGACATTAAGTGCCCACACCCAGCAGACTTCCTTTACTACATATTGTCTCCTACTGACTTTCCAGCAAAGCCTCGAGTACTAGCCTGCATTTCAGAAGTGTTTTACTTGCACACCTTTGACTGCTAAATCACACAAGTTATTCTGAGTGCTCACTACTGTTTCCTGCTTTTGTGTGTGCATTTCACTATTTTTTTTTTTTTTGTAAAAAATACCCTTCCCCTCTCTGTCATTGCTGTAAGACTGCCTTAAAATTGCCATCAGCAAGGGATTTCTGGCTAGTTGTTTAAGTGGTTTGTGGTAGTACAGTACTTGTGGGTCTCTGATACTGTGTTTTTACATTAGGTAGACTGGGTTTATTCATCTTAAGGCAGAAAAAGTGTTTACCTAGTCTATCTGAGTTGGGAAATAAACAAAAGGACTCGTAGTGTAATCATTTTATTGGCCAGAGGGCTCATGTGCTACTATAAATTTTGCATGTTTGTGTGGGTAACAGTGCCCTGTACAGTAGCAAACATCTAGAAAACAATTTTCCCCCTTTAGACCGGTCCATAAAATTGTACCCTGTAAAGCAGCAATATAGTGCATATGTCTTGTGTACCTACAAGCTTCGAGAAGACTAGTTGGGAGTCAAAAATACCTACAGATTTAGTAGAATTCAGTATTGTATAAACATTAAAATTAGTATAATTTAGTACTGCTTAGCACATTCTGCTCCAATAAAGTACCCTTACAAGTCTGTGCCAACAAAGCAATCTTAATAGCCTTCAAACCCCAATACACCACCCCCCTTGTAGCTCACAAATCATGGGACTGGCAATTTCCTAACTATATAGCCAGTTTGATGCAGTATAATGCTGCACTACCCCCCCCCCCCCAATGTCTCATACTCCCTGTTAAGGTCCAACCATAATGCTCTCGTAATCAAAATAAACTCCATAATCCCATTAAAACCAACAAGTTAGGAACTATTCCAAAGCAAATGACCTTTTATTGTGATGGTTTCTCAAAATTTGATGCCACGCCACACCAAACCCAGAGAACATACCATTCCTATAAAGATAGAAATTCTCTCATAGGTTCATAGGTGTGTTCTAAGTAAATTACCCTGGGGCCTTTACAAGGCTAGTCATAAGGATTACACTGCCATAGTGCCACCAGACCTTAGTTCCCAGTGCCTCTATCGAGTAGAGCCACTGGAGTTATCCCCAGGGTGAATTTTCTGTTTCCCATCCACTCATCAAGATTTCTCTTGAAAAGGGTCAGCAAAGTGCTCTGCTTGACATGTATGGGAAAGTCTGTTCCATAGCATGGACAGTCTCTGGGTTATGAACCTGTCCCTCCAGCATGTTCTGTTAATTGTGGTAATGAGGCTGAGATCTCTGGAGCGTGTGGTGCGGAGGGATTGGGATTTCTTTAGATGTAGCATTTCTAACAGAGCTGGGTCAGACGTGGCTTTGTAAGTCAAGCAGAGATCGCCTCTAAGTAGGCGATATGAAACAGAATAGTTAGGAGATTTTTTTTAGTCTGTCCATATAGGACAAATGTTTAAGGTCTAGGATCCTCTTAGTGAGGTACTTTTGCAGCCTCTCCATTTGTTGCAGGTATTTAGTGAGGTACATACCAAATGGGGAATTGTACTCGATAATTGGCCTAATGAGGGAAGAGTAGAGGGAGACAATGACCTCTTTCTTCCTGGATGCAAAACCCTTAGTAATGAGATGTGCTACATAGAAGGACTTTCTAGCCACAGTGGCAATGCGGTGATCAAAAGAGAGGTTGCTGTCAACCTGTGTTCCCAGATCTCTTATAACACCTTCTGTGCTCAGTGGGCTACCATCAATGTGGTAATTCATGGGAACTGGGTTTTTCCCAAAGGGGATGACGACATTTTTTGGCACTGAGCTTAAGGCCATGGTTCTGACACCAGTTGTTGGTCTCAGTGAGGCCATTCTGTAGGATGTCAACATCACTTTGCTCTCAACTTGCAATTGTCTGCGAACTTTGTCAGCCAGAGTCCCTTCGTGTTGGCCTGGACTTCAGAGAAGTAGGTACCAAACAGGATAGGACCCAGGACCGAACCCTGTGGGACTCCACTTGTGACTAGTTGGCAGTCTGACTTGGAGTCAGTTACTTTCACACTGTGGGTTCTATCTGTGAGCCAGTTTGCAACCCACCTAGTAATATAGGGGTTGATACCAAGCTTAGTGAGTTTTTCTGATTCCCAAGTGGGGAATGGTATCAAAAGCCATGGCCAGATCAAGACAGGCTGTATGAACCACCTTGCCTTCATCCACAGCTCTGGTGACTGACTCAAAGAAGTCAACCAAGTTGAGCAAGTATGATCTACCCTTCACAAAACCAAACTATGTGGGATCCGGAGTTTGGAGATTCCCTATATCCTTGTTTATTAGGTCCATGATGATGCATTCCATAGCTTTGCATATCAGGCTCATCAGGCTAATGGGGCAATAGTTCCCAGGGTCTGTAGTCGCTCCTCCTTTGTGGAGAGGGATGACTGTAGCAGTGTGCCATTCGGTAGGGACAAAGCCTGGGCTGAGGCTGTGATAGAATAGGGTACACAGGTGAGGTGCCAGTTCACTCTGTAGTTCATGTAGAACACAACCAGGGATATTGTCAGGTCTCATAGAAGCTGTATTCTTGGTCTTGGACAGTGCTGTTTTAACCTGTGCAACAGAAATACTGGCTGTCTGGCAATCTACTGGTATTGTGATTGGTTCTTTGGGGGAGGGCGGTAAAGTTGGCACTGAATCTATCGGCTGGTATATTAGCAATATCTGTTGGCTCGGTATAGGAGGTACCATTATGCAGTAGCTCAGAGAAAATCTGGGTATTGCCATGGAGAGTCTTTACATAACTATAGAATGCCTTGTGGTAGAGTTCACTATTGGCCTGCAGTTCTGTTGTCATAGCTAGCTTTAGAGGATTTGATGAGAGATCTTAACTTTTTGTTGAGGCTGATAAGGGAGTTTTTCCAGTCTTGGGACTTCACCTTATTTCGCATCAGTTTCCTCCTCTGGTTGTAGAGTTTGTTTATGGCAGGGGACCACCAGAATGGCTTCCTTTTTTTGGAGGAGAGCGTCTTGGATCTATTGGGTATGGCGAAATCCATGCATTTGTGTACGTGTTCGTACAGTGCACTGGTGTATGATTCGGTGATCACACAACTATTCTCCGTTTGCATGGGTGCCGTGAAGTTAGCCACCTCTGTTTTTAGGAGTCCAAAGTTAGCTTTGGAGACGTTTTTCATGGTGGTTATCTTTGCGGGGGGGGGGGGGGGGTGGATTTCCAAGGTGATCAGTTTGTGGTCGGATCTAAACAGGGAGGAGCTGACTATTGGTGTAGAGCAACGGTCACCCATGTTAGTAATGACCAGGTCAAGGATGTGAGCTGGTCCCGGACACTGGAATTAATGAACTCCAGGAAAAGTTGGGCAAGTGTATCGGTACATGCGTAGTTTACCCTGCTAATGGAGGGGTAGTTGAAGCCACCTAGTAAGAGTGTTAGGTTGGACAAATTCTCCAGGGTGCTTAGGAATGCAAAGTTGAGTCGTGGGACATGGCTGGGGACCTATAGCAGGCTATGACCTGAATCGCTGTCTTACCCAATGTTAGCTGCACCTGACATATCTCTGATGAGTTATGTTGGGCTACCAGTCTGGAGGTGTGGGCATCCTTTATGAATATGGAAACTTCACTGCTTTTGGAGCTTTGGTCCAAGTTCTGCGGCCAAAAGGTGTGGAATGAGTTATAGCCTGGTAGTGCAGGGGTGCTTTCTGCTGCCTTGAACTAGGTCTCTGTTACAGTACAAATGTCAATGTTCTCCATTTTAAGGAGTGCTTCGAGCGAGTGCCTTTTGAGATTTAGACTTCTAGCATTGAGCAACATGACCCTCAGACTGCATTTGTTTGTAGCTGTTACGGTGGTAATTTGGTCTTTGGAACTGCCTAAAAAAGGCACTATAGGGGGTGGCAAGAGCCTTGGCCAGTATCTGGAAGCCCAGGGGTGACAGATGCAGGCAATCTTTGGCAAAGCATCGAGTTCTGTCAATCATGTCATCCCAGGCAGACAGATACTGGATCCCCTTAGAATGACACCAGAAACTTAGCCAATTGCTTGAAATCAATCATTTTCTGCTTGTACTGTGGTATCATTCTGGGTGATGGTAGGATGCTGCCCAGGGCTAGGGTCATACCCGCCTGGGGTACATAATCTGAGAGCTCCTCCATGTCTCTTTTCATGTAGTCCAGGAAGATGCATCTCAGGTCATTCACACCAACATGTACAATGACAGACTCATATCTGTACCTGTTGTTGAGGGACCTGAGTGCGTGCATTATGTGGCGGATCCTGGCACCTGACAGGCAGCTGAGTGTTGCTTTCTCCTTATTCAACCTAGTTAAGTGGGACATCAGTGTGCCTTACTATAGAGTCACCTATGACTAGTGTGTTGGGCATGCTGTTTTTCTTTAGGGGCTTTGGCTGAGTGGCACACTGTTTAGGAGAGTTATGTGTCTAGTCATTAGTGTTGTGTTGCGTTGGTCGAGTGCGTTCCTGCCTTGGAGGTCTCTGCTGCTTGTGCAGATTTTTACTGAGAGCTTCCGCAATGGTGCGTGTGTGGTTTGTGTTTTTATGTGAAAGCAGTGCTGGTGTGTGTTCTGGAGGGCTATGTGTTCCATGTGGTGTGGTGCAAGTGTTGACCTCCTCTGACCAGCTATTCCGGTCTTGGCTGCAGAGTGCATGGCTTTCAATTTGGATACATAAGTGCATCTCTCGCAAGTCTGGGTGTTGGAAGGTAAGAAGACAGGGCTGTCGGTGTACTTGAGGCAGTTGCTACATTGCCTCAGGATGCCCAAGTTTATTTATTTTATTTTATTTTACATTTTATTTTACATTTGTTGACTGGGCTAGTCTAACTGGATACATGTCCATTTTCAGTAGAGGCTCGGGGAGAAAAGCTCCGAGCAGCAACAATGACAAAGAAATACAATAAAGTATAATTAAAATAAAATAAAATTTGTTACAATATTAACATTAAAAGGTAGAGTTATACAGAGTTATTTAGCAAATTTAGGCTAGAATCAAATACTATGAGTAAAAACAAAAATTAAAACAGAAGAGATAAAGTAAAGAATTTTTTTTTTTTTTTTTTTTGAGAAAGAGCAGGAGGGGGCAAGAGATATCAGTCAGGGTTGGAGCAGGGACAAAGCCAGTGGGATTTAAGATATTCTTTAAGATTCTTCTTAAAAAGTAGAGTAGAAGTAAGGCTGGAAAGTTCAGAAGGAAGATGATTCCAGCTCTTTCCTATGGTGTTTGAGAAGAGCGAGTCCCCAGCTTTGTTGTTGGATTTAATGGAAAAGATTTGAAGTTTATTTGCTGAGCTTAGAGTTGCAAGATTTTTGTAAGGGGAGATGAGATTAGTGAGGATTGGGGTATTTTTAGGGTAGTAGAGGATCTTTTGGGTGATAAGTTGTTGAAAAAGTAAGTCCACCAGGTTAATAGGAGAAAGCACAGGGAACTGATCTTTAGACATGACTGGAGTGACTGGAGGGGTGGGCATTGATAATAAGTACTGGATCTGTTTCCTTGTAGGACGTTTAGTGCTGGTATCACTTTTGTGTGCTACAATAATTGCTACAAGAAGTCTGGTAAAGTGCTAGACTAATAAGCGAGTACAAGTGCAGCAGAGGACAGAACTAGTAGATCTAAAGGAAAACTTGAAGAACAGACTTTGGTACCACTCAGCAGCTTACAAACAGTCCTGGATACAGCAAGTCTGTATCTGGACTAGACTAGTTACAGGAAAGGCAGGAAACAAGTGCAAACGCGGGGTTTTAAACCAGAAAGTTGAGAGAGATGGAAAAACTGTCCAACTGCCAATAAACTACAATTTCTGGGCCAGAAACCACTCCTCTTGTGGTAGATAGGCTACCTAGTGCTTACTACTCCCACTGATAAGCTAGAAGGCTACCCTCCAACACAGAAAGGCTTGGGGGGCTCAGAAGCTTACAAACAGTCCTGTATACAGCAAATCTGTATCTGGACTAGACTAGTTACAAGAAAGGGGAGAAACAAGTGGAAATGCGGGCTTTTAAATCAGAACGTTGAGAGAGATGGAAAAACTGCCCAAACGGCCAATAAAGACAATTACTGGGCCAGAAAAGTACAGTTGTGTACACTTACCACAAATGTAGATGTTCGAGTGTATTCACTGTTGCAGTCATTACACTTGGGTTATCTGCCTACAGGTAGCCCTCAGTCGGCCCGAATACCAGAGACTTAGTATTTCTGTATCAGTTGCTCTCGCTCCAGGACTGACGTCAGGTTGTCAGGGGTATAAAAATAGGCAGCCGATGCCATTACATCAGTTTTTCTTGCCCCAAATGTCCCAACAGGGAGCTAAGTTATGGTGGAAAACAAAACACCAGCACCTAGTAAAAAGTAAACACCAATAACCCTGTAAAGGGTGAGTAAAAGAGATAGAGAAGGAGAGAGAGAGAGAGAGAGAGAGAGGGAGACAAGGAGGCTGCAGGGTGGGAAACCAGGACTGCAACAGTGAATACACTCAAAACATCTACATTTATGGTAAGTGTACACAAGTGTACTATGTTCTTCATGTTTCACTGTTGCAGTCATCACACTTGGGTTGATTCCCAAAGCTGAAGAATGGGAGGAGGCAGTCAAGAAGAGTTGGGGCTGGCTAGTATGTCCTGCAGGACTGCAGTTGCAAAGCCCGCCCTGGATTTGGAAATGATAGGCAGGTGGTAATGCTTGGTGAAGGTATGAACAGAACTCCAGGTAGCAGCTTCCAGAATGCCCCTGGTAGGTACTCCCCTGAGGAATGCTCTGGAATACGTTCTGACCCTCTGAGGGATTGGTTTCCCATGGTGTTTGTAACAGAAATGGATCCAGTGTGCTATCTATTTGGAAATAGTTTGTTTAGATATGGCCTTGCCCTCTGCCCCTGGTGCAAAGCTGACTAGTAACTGGTGAGATTTCCTGAAGGGCTTAGTCCTGTCAAGGTAGAATCTGAGCTGTCTGTGCATGTCTAAAGAGTGCACAATCCTTTCTCCTTTATTTTGAGGATTAGGAAAGAAGGTTGGCAAATGACTAGATTGGCTGAGAGCTACACTGGACACCACTTTAGGCATAAAAGTAGGGTTTGTTCGGAGGGAGACCCTGTCTGCATGAAAAATAATGAAGGGTTCCACAGCTATAAGTGCTTTTAGCTCAGACACTCTTCTAGCTGAAGTGCTGGCCAGACGCAAGGCTGTTTTCCAAGACAGGAATTTTAACTCTGCTGATGCTGCAGGCTCAAAAGGGGGGGGGGGTGCATGTGCTTTTTCCAGTACAAAGTTAAAGTCCCAAGCAGGGGTGGGTGCTCTCCTTGGTGACCTTAAGTTGTTGGCCCCTCTCAAAAACTGTTTGATGCAAGGGTGAGAGAAGAGAGGTGGCTCAGTGTTGTAATGAGCAGAGATGGCAGAGGCAGGGATCTTAATGGAAGAGAAGGAGAGGGCTCTGTGGAGTAGATCTGCTAGGTAATCCAGGATTAGAGATAAGGAGGGCAGTGCTGTGTCTGCTCCTTTAAAGTGAATTCAGGAACAATACCTTTTCCACTTAGCATAGGATTTCCTTGTACTGGGTCTTCTGGCTTCAGGAATGATGTCCAGTACCTGCTTGCTTAGGCTTGTTACTGAGGGAGAATTCAAGGAATAAGCCAGGCTGCAAGGTTCAGGATTTGCAGTTGCGGATGCAAGATCTGTCTCTCCTGCTGAGTGAGGAAGGTTGGGATCTGAGGTAGGTGCCATGGTGGCACCGGTGGTGACAGGCTGCGCAGTAGTGGGTACCAGTGCTGGCATGGCCAGTCTGGGGCAATCATGATTGCCCTTGGTCTGTCCTGTCTTATCTTGAGTAATACTCTTGTAAGAAGAGGCAGAGGGGAGAAAAGCATAGATTGAGAGGTTTACCCACTGGAAGGACAGGGCATCCATTTTCCAGGCCCTGCTGTGAGGTGTCCTGGCGCAGAATTTGCTGATCTGGTGATTGTAGGGGGACCTCCGGGATCCCCCATTTCTGGGTTAGCGGGCTGAAAGTCCTGGGGTCTAATTGCCACTCGTGTGAGCCTAGGAGATTTCTGCTCAAGTGTTCTGCCACAGAGTTTTGTTTGTCTGGCAGGAATTGAGCTTGCAGAAGAATATGCATGTCCAAGGCCGTGTTCCACAGTGTCATGGCTAGCCTGCAGAGTGGGTACCCCCTACTTGTTGATGTACCACATAATTGTGGTGTTGTCTGTTTTTATTAGCAGGGGTCCTGGTGAGAGTAAGGATCTGAAAGCTGTCAGAGCGTGCTGAACAGCTAGCATCTCTTTTTGGTTGATGTGCAGACGAATTTGACTTGGGCTCCAGTGATCTTGAATGCACTTGTTGCCCAAATGTGCCCCCCAGGCATAGTCTGATGCGTCTGTGGTTAGGGTCTGGGTGGCGTGGGGTTGTGTAAAGGGAAGCCCCTTATTGTAGTTGCATGCTGCTGCCCACCAAAGAAACTCTGTCCTCAGACAAGGTATGATGGTTTCCAGGTCCTGAGAATGTTGGCACCAAAGACTTTTTAAGTACCATTGAAGTTTCTTCATATGCAGTCTGGCATATGGAATTAGTAGAATGCAAGAGGCCATGAACCCTGGAGCCTGCAGGATTTTCCTTGCAGATAGCTGGGTTCTGGCGGCCATTTGAGTGAAGTAACCTGTTAGATAGGCTTGTTTTTCTGGAGTAAGGAATGCCATCTGGGATGCTGTGTCCAAGCTTGCTCCCAGGAATACAATCTTTTGACTGGAGACTAGATTTGATTTTGTTTCGTTGATATGGTACCCAGGGAGGTTAGAAGGTTCTTTACAAATGTCAGGTGGTGCAACAGCTTTTCTTGACTGTCTGCCTGAATCAGGCAATCGTCCAAGTAAGGGTATATTTGAATCTTTCTCTGTCTGTAATAGGCAATGGCTGGATCCAGGCATTTTGTGAAGACTTTGGGAGCAGTGGATAAGCCAAAGGGAAGTGCAGAGAATTAGAAGTTATGTACTCACCATAACGTTCCATCTGAGTAGGTGTATTCATTTGTCTGCAACCTGTGGGTTATGGATCCGATATCGGATCCGAACCGGCATGGTTTTCCAGCTATGGATCCAAGCTCTCAGCTCCTCCCCTCACCCATAATGCCCTGCTCTACCCTCATGACCTCAGATCGAGTTTGCCAAAGCAACAACACCCTGAAAAGGGTAACATAGAATATGCAGGAAACTGAAAGGCCAGGGGGATAGGAGGGCGGGATGGTTGCAGACAAATGAATACACCTACTCAGCTGGAACGTTATGGTGAGTACATAACTTCTAAATCTGAAGTAGGATATTCATTTGTCTGCAACCTGTGGGACAGAGTCCCCAGCTACCTGAATCTTGGGCGCCATCATGGAAGGATATTCCGGAGCAGCGCGGAGCCAAAGGATGGTGTACTCCTAGATGCAAGATCCAACTTATAGTGGGAAATAAAAGTATGAGATGAAGCCCACGTGGCTGCTGCACAAATATCATCTAGAGGAATCCTAGCCTTGAAGGCTGCCGAGGTAGATACTGACCGGGTTGAATGGGCATGAACACCCTCCGGTGCGGGCCTTCCTGAAGCTTGATAAGCCAATAAGATGCACTGTGAAATCCAGCGGGACAGAGAAACTTTAGAAATTGGCTTGCCCAAATTAAATTTTGCAAAGGAAATAAACAACTGGTCGGATTGCCTATGACCAGCCGTCCTGTTTAGATAAAATCTAAGTTGCCTGTGAACATCTAATGAGTGGAGCTTATATTCACCTTTGTTTTCATATTTAGGGAAGAAAACAGGGAGGTTAATGGATTGATTAATGTTTGCTTCAGAAGCGACTTTAGGAAGAAAGGACGGGTTGGTCCTGAGGTAGACACGGTCCGGATGAAATACCAAGTAAGGAGGGTTTAGCTGATAATGCTTGAAGCTCAGAAACTCTCTTGGCCGATGTAATGGCTACCAAAAAGGCTGTCTTGTAGGACAAGAATTTGAGATCCACCGTAGCCGCTGGCTCGAAAGGGGGGGCGGTCAAGGCCTGTAGAACCAGAGAGAGGTCCCAAGGAGGAACCGCTTGTTTTACAGGGGGCCTGAGAAGAAAAGTACCTTTAAGAAAAATTTTACACAATTTGGCTGACATAAGAGGATTAGAGTCATGGCCAACGTGATAATGAGAAATTGCCGCCAGTTGTACTTTGACTGTGGAACTGCTGGCACCATCGTTAAAAAGAGTGGTTAGAAAGTCAAGCACTAATGGAAGAGGAACCGTGAAGGGATTCAGGCCTTGCCGCTCCGCCCACAAAGAAAACCGTTTCCACTTGCTGCGGTAGACCTTTCTAGTGGATGGTTTATGAGCTGCCACCAGAATTGCCTTAACAGGTGACGAAATACCGAGTCCTGATCAAGAGTGGAACTGGAGCAGCCAAGCGGTCAGCTTCAGGTTGTCCAGATTCGGAGGAGGTATGCAGGATGGATGGGATATCAGATCCGAATGGGATCTAGAATCCAAGGAGGATTCACCGAGTGAGACCTTAGGAAGGGGAACCAGATCTGTCGAGGCCAAAACGGAGCAATGAGAATCATTCTGCAACCCACCCGAGAGGCTTTCTGAAGAACTTGGAGCATCAGAGGCAAGGGTGGATAAGCATACAGAAGACCGGGTGGCCAAGCATGCACCAGAGCGTCTCTTGGGAACCTCCGGAGGAGGTATCAGAGCGAAAAAACTGTCGCACTTGGTGTTTGAGGGAGAGGCAAAAGATCGCATGAAGGAGTTCCCCACCGCGAATATGCGTTCCGCTACTCGACAATTGAGAGACCACTCGTAAGGGGTCAGAATGGTGCGACTGAGCTTGTCCGCTAGGATGTTGGACCGACCGGAATGTGCGTTGCTATTAGAAAGCGGTTGGTGGAGATTGCCCATTCCCAAACTCTCATGGCTTCTCGACAAAGAGGGTAAGACCTTGTTCCCCTTGCTTGTTGATGTACCAGACCACAGACATGTTGTCCGATTGAATCGCAATTGTTCCCAAGGGAAGAAAGTCCTGAAGTGCTAGCAACGCTAAGAGCACTGCTCTCATCTCTAGAACATTGATATGCAGTAAGGTCTCTGAATCGTCCCACGTGCCTTGGACGGTCCGGCCCACAAAGTGCCCCCCCCACCCGAGGCGGGAGGCGTCCGTGGTCACCGTGGCGAGAGGGGGAGAAGCACAAAATGGGCGGCCCCTGTGGAGATCCGGGGAGTGAAGCCACCACAAGAGGGACCGCTTGCAAGCCTTGCTGATCGCAATGGGATGATGCATGGGGAGAGCAAGGTATGACCACTGTACTAAGAGCGTCCACTGTAGAATGCGCATATTGAGCCTGGCAAGAGGAAGATGTGCTATAGCAGATGCCATGGACCCTAGAGCCCTCAGGACCAACTCCGCCGGAACAGAACTTGAGTGGAGAATGGCCTGCACCTGGAGCTGCAGATTTTGAACTCTGTCCGCAGTGAGGAAGGCTCGTAAACTCCTTGTGTCTAGCCTGGCCCCTATAAAATCTAAGAGCTGTGTGGGCGCCAGGTTCGATTTCTTTGTATTTATTGTAATGCCCAGAAAAGGAGCAAGATGGAGAAAGGAGTCTAATAAAAGTAGATGCCTTGTTGGGTCCAGGTAGGAAACACCTGCACCCCTGAAGCCTCAGGTGGGCCGCTACCACTGCTAATACTTTGGTGAACACCCTGGGGCTGTGGTGAGACCAAAGGGAAGGACCCGAACTGGTAGTGACTGGCTCCCAGCCGAAGCGGAGGAACCTCCTGAGCGCCTGTCCATCAGGATGTGATAGTACGCGCGCCCTGAGGTCTATCGAGCACATCCAGTGATTTTCTCCCAGAAGGGGAGAATAGACTGCAGAGTGACCATTCGAATTTTTCTTTGGGACTGCCAGATTCAAGAGAGAGAGGTCCAGGATTGGTCTTAGTTCCCCGTCTTTTGGCACTAAAAGAACCTGGAGTAGAACCCTGATCCGATCTGGTCTGGGGACGGGCTGGATGGCTCTTTTCTTTAGCAGATGGCCAATTTCTGCCAAAGCGCCTCCCTGACCGGGTGGGCGCCTGGGAGGGACTTCAACTTTGGAAGGTGAAGGAAAGGGATGCGATATCCTCTGGATATGATTTGGAGAACCCAGCGGTCTGATGTTATGGACTCCCATGCCGCTAGGTGCCCAAAACGCCCCCGACTGCCTCCAGAGTGGAGCAGTTGGGCAACCCTCAGGGTTGCTGCGCGGCCGTTCAGAGAAAGGTTCCCTGGACCCGAAGTTTCTGGGAGCCCCTCTGCCTCTAGGGCGCGTCCTCCCTGTCCTCCTCTGCCACGGAAGGACTGGTTGTCCGAGCAGGCTGGGACTGCTGCGACTTCGAACCACATCTTCTTCTGACCCTTTTGGTTCCTAGAGTAGGGCCTCTGGGGTGCAGAGAAGCGGATTCCGACGGCAGACAGCGTCTTCCGTCCTTCTCGCTCTGGGTCAACGTTCGAACGGTTTTGCCAAAGAGAGCAGAACCATCAAAGGGCGTCAAATGACGCTTTGAAGGGCTCAGAAAATCGCAGTGACGAGCCAGGCCTGACGCCCAGTGACAAGGCCTGCCCCGCAGCTCTAGCGGCCTTCCGTAGCATGGGAGAGTAGCCGCAGAAGTATTAGTAACTGACCTAAGAGTGGCCATACGGGTGGAGTGCAGAACCCTGTCCTCCTCCGAAATGGACTCTGGGGGAGATGCAGCATACTCTTTAATGGGATCTCGCTGCATCCTAATGACATGTGCCAAGTAGTTCAGCCCTTACCGAGAAGGTCGCTGAACTAAACATCCGCTTCCCCAAGCGGTCCATCATCCGAGACTCCTTGCTCGGGATGGACTGAGGACTCTCCTGAGCCAGTTCCCTCTTGGTGGCCGCCGTCAACATGGCATCTACCGGAGGCCCCTTACTCCAATGGGCATGGTCGGACGGTGGGCTAAGGATCCTATCGGGCCTCTTAGGAATTGGCTCCACGGTGTCCGGTTCCTTCCACGCCCTGGTGGTAATGAGGTCCACCAGGGGGTCGGCAGGAGGGGACACCCAAGAGGTAGACGGGCCCGCTTCAAATGCCTCCAAGAACACGGACTCGTCCGAGGAAGACTTGGGGCAGACCACCCCCCCCTTATACGGAGCATTTCCATGATGTCTCCAAATGAGACATCCTCGGGGGGTGACCGTGGGGAGCCTTCCCCTTCCTCCAAGTCCGTGTCTTCTGTGAGAGACTCGGGGGAGTCAATGTGCCTCCTTTTGCACGTATGCTTGCGAGGGACATCCTCTGGGGGGCTGTCAGAGGACTCCTCGCAAGCAGCAACTTGTTCCATTGGAGCAACTTGGGGCACAGAAGCGGGCTGTCCCAGGGGCCGGATGGTGGAAGCCTGGCCCAGTGCAGAGGGAGCGCGTACGGAGCCGGAACAAGTGCCGGGGGTCCGGAGACCTCAACAGGGCCCTCTCCACTACATCAAACGCTGAAGGGAGCCGACCTCGACCAAAGGATCCGACAATTGGCTCCCCTCGGATCCGAAGAGTGGATCGAGCCGGCGCCGGCGCCGGATCCGAAGGACAGTGCGCTCCGACACAGACGGGCGCCGGCGAGCACTGATCCCCGGATCCGAGGCTCGGATCCAGGCTCCGAGGTCGGATCCGATGCACTCGAGGGCAGGGTCGGATCCGGTACCAGTACTATCGGCGCCGACCCACCCCGCCCGGCTGCTCGGCTCCAGCTGCTCGAACCCGGATAGCGGGTCGGAGAAGGAGCAATAGGTTTGAAAAAGGGTGTTGAGCTCCCCCCCAGAGGGGGGGGAGGCAAGAGCACTCCCATCTGCATCTGGGCCTGGATGAATCTTCTCATCATCCGGTCCAGATCAGCATCCGAAAGGCTATATGTAGATCTCGACGAGGCTACCGAGGTAGGCCTGGAGTGCCTCCTCGATAGCCTCGACGGAGATCGGGTCTCCTCCTCCTCAGGACCCGGTGAAAAGCACACTGGGGACCGGAGCCGAGAAGGAGGAGACCGAGACGACAACGGAGCCGGGGGAGAAGCCCGCGTGGCTGGCGGGGCCCAAACAGACGTCCCGGCCCGCTTGTGGTGCTTCTCCTCCAGTCCTTTTTCCTAGCATCCCTCTCCTCCGAACCAGAAACGGGAGGTTGAGTCCCAGGAGGAGGAGGGGGTGCCACGGAGGGAAGAACCGAAACCACGGTTACTCCCGAAGGAGCGGAGGTCGGAGCAGAGTCCGGCGGTAAAAGGCCCGCCAAGACAAGCTTGGACCTCCGCTCCTTCAGTGCCCTGGGGTTGAACCCTGCACAAATGGAGCATCCAGATGTGAGGTGTTCAACCCCCAGGCATCTAACACACCGAGTGTGGCCATCAGCTGGGGAAAGCTTATGGCCACACTCGGAGCATTTAGAAAATATAGATTTGGGCTGATCAGCCATCCCAATCTATAAACAAGCTACTAAACTAAAGTAACTAAACAATATACTCACACAGGCCCAACACACACACACTACGCCAACAGCGAGGGGAGGGAAAAAATTCTTAGATTAACTCTAAATTAAAATATCAAAGAGGGAAACCTAAACTTTCACACAAAAAATGAATAAAAAACTTCAAAATTCTATTTTAACAGTTAGTAAAACTAGCACTTAGCTGAGAGCTATAGAAACCAATCCAGTCACCATGCGCGGCAAACGAGATCTGAGGTCATGAGGGTAGAGCAGGGCATTATGGGTGAGGGGAGGAGCTGAGAGCTTGGATCCATAGCTGGAAAACCATGCCGGTTCGGATCCGATATCGGATCCATAACCCACAGGTTGCAGACAAATGAATATCCTACTTCAGATCTGATAATGCATAGATCCTGCCCTGAAACGTAGAGATTTCCTGCATGATTCCTAATAGGGATGTGCAGATAGGCTTCTTTTAGGTCTAGGGTGGCTAACCAGGCCTCTTTGGACAGCATTGGAAGAAGTTGCTGAAGGGTGAGCATTTTGAATTTTGGTACCACCAGGAAGGTGTTTAGAATTAAAAGATCTAGGATTGGGCAGAAAGTGCCCCCTTTTCTGGGTACCAGGAAAAGTCTGGAATAAAACTCCTGACCCATTTGTTCTGCAGGAACAGGGTGAATTGCCCTTATGGAGAGCAGGGACTGAACTTGGTTTTGTGCCTCTGCTCGCTGGTTTGGAGGAAGGTCTGGCAATCCTTTCAAGGTTAGCAGTGTGTGGACGTAAAATTTGTACCCCTGAGATACAATATTGAGGACCCATCGGTCTTTGGTGATGTAGGTCCAGTTATTTGCATGGCGGGCAAGTTTTCCTCCTAGGGGCACGAGCAATTGAGCAGAGGTGTGGAGTTGAGAAGTCATTGTGAATTCTTTCCATAAGGGGGTGGCTTAGCACTCCCCGTTTTAAAAGTGGAGGTACTCCATTGCTCAGATCTCTGCATACCCTGAGACTGTAATCTGGGGGGGGGGTCTGTTTCCCCTGGGTCTAGTCTGAGATGGCCTTGAGAGGGCTGGAAAGGACCAATGTTTCTTGGGGCAATGCTTACTGAATCTTGGAGGCTGCACCTGCAAAAATTCTTTGACTGTCTACATAGACTTAGCTTTTTCTTCCATATTTTTTAGAACCTCTTCTGCTTTGGCGCCAAACAGATTGTCCTTATTCAAACGAGAGTCTAGTAATTCTGATTTGACGTGGTCTGGCAAGGTATGTTCCTTAAGCCAACCATGCCTTCTCAGTACAGAACCAGTGACTGCCGCCCTGCAAGATGCTTCTAGGGCATCAAACCCACAATGCAAGGTACGCTTGCTGACTTGGCTTGCAGAATGCATAAGCTCTTGTAAGTCTTTACTTTCTGCACAGTCAGTAAAGGTAGATCATTTTTGCTCAAGTTCCATAATATGTTGCTGGTATTTCAGCATGTGAAACTGGCAATTCAATGCCCTAATAGCTAGAGTTGCAGAGGTGTATACTTTTTTACCCAATCTGTCTAAAGCTTGGCTATCCCTGTCCGAAGGGTTGGGATTCTTAGCTGTAGTTGCTTTTATACCTTTACGCCCTTGGGAAATGACCTCTGGGTCAGCAGTAGGCTTTTAGAAAAGAAATTTGTGAGAGTCAGGGACTCTGTAGTACCTGTCTGGTTTCCTTGGAGCAGGGGGTAAAGTATCAGGAGTCAGACTGGATTCCATAAAGATATCATCCACAACATCCAGAACAGGAGGGATAGCTAAAGTTCTATGTTGTGGCAAAATTTAAAAATTCTCGGAGTCTCTTTTTGGACTGAGGATAATCCTGGCATTCCCAGTGGAAATGCCCTCAAAGTATGAAGGGTTTCACCAAAAGGAAAATCCTCTGGAGGGGAAGCAGAGAGAATGGATTCCTCTGCATTTGAATCCTCATAAGCAGATAAAGGTATGTCTTCATATTCAGAAATGTCAGAGTTGTCAGACTCTTGGTCAGTTACAGCTGCTGGGGACAGGTCTCTTTTTCTCTTAGCAGGGGAAGGCTGGCTTCCCCTAATCAGCATGATCAGGTCTTCTGCCATTTTAAGCATTTGAGATTGTGGCAAGAAAGCAGGTGCTTAAGACTGGGTAGGTTTTTTAGGTGTAGCTCGTACTCTTGGCCTTAGAAACTCGGTTGTTATAGACAAAACTGAAAACGTGAAAGAAGTCGTCGGTTTGTGTCGAGTATCGGTAATGCGAGGAACTCAGAAGCCAGTGCCTCAACAGCGGCTCCGGACCCATCCAAGGTAAAGACATCCACAGGTTCCGTAGTCAAAGAAGAGTATTGCGACATACCAGACTCTGAATGGGTCTCAGTAGTGGCCAGCGAATCCATCGGAGCAGGCATCAGGGGCTGTGAAAGTGCCTCATCGAGTACTGGCGAACTGGCGATTAGCTTAACGGAAGAGTCATTGGCAGTTTTGGACCTGTGCGGTCTGTCTTTATCCTTACGTTTTTTTGGGAGATCGGTAGTCAGATGGCTTACCGAAGCCATTTCGGAATAGGGAGATCGAGAGCGAAAGTATTTAGCAACAATAAGGGCCTGACGACTAATAGTTCGGGCGTTGAACAAAGCACAAAACTAACAGTGAGGAACGTTGTAGTCTGGGCCTAAACAGGTGACACAGTAAGAATAGAAATCTCAGTGTGGTATTTGCTTTCTACAGGCGAGACAACTGTTAACTTTTTCTGACATCGGTTAGAGCAAAAAAAAAGGATCCCCAACGGGGTACTTAGCTTTAGAAGACTTCAGGATGATTCAATTCAGAAATGAAAACTCAGGTAGCAGCCGACCGGCACTCGTTAGAACTGCTTCTGCTTCGGGCTCCTCGGCAAGAAAGATTGATGTAATGGCGCTGGCTGCCTGTTTTTATACCCCTGACGACCTGACATCAGTCCAGGAGCGACAGCAACTGACGCAGAAATACTAAGTCTCTGGTATTCGGGCCAACTGAGGGCAACCTGCAGGCAGATAACACAAGTGTGATGACTGCAACAGTGTAACATGAAGAACATCCACTCCTTATGTGATAAATAGGCTACCTAGTGCTTACCACTTCCACTGATAAGCTAGAAGGCTTCCCTCCAACATGGAAAGACTTGGTGGGGGGGGGGCTCAGGAGCTTACAAACAGTCCTGGATACAGCAAATCTGCACCTGGACTAGACTAGTTACAGGAAGGGCAGGAAACAAGCTGAGAATTTTTTTTCTCTTTTTTTTAGTAACGTGGAAAAGGAGAAAGCTGGAACATCAGATAATTTAAGGTTAAGAATCTAAGTGGGTTGGCCTTCTCAAATGTTCTCTCTGTATTAGGTAGAATGAACTAACACTAGACTGGGAGGAGTGTCCCAGATCAAATTTACAGTATGGTTGGGCAACTGCAAAGCCACCAAGTATAAGAACAAGACACCAATAGGGAGGGTGGGTTGAAAACTATTACAGCTAATAGATTTAGCCACTAAATGAAAGTTTTAAACAGATAAAGAAGCAAGGAGACTCTAGAGAATGCTTTTAACTGCAAACAAATCAGTTATACAATACCTGACTAGATCACAGAAACCTTAAGAAAATGCACAGAAAAGCACAGTTAGAGTACTCACAAACAAAAATACAACTCTCAGTATGGAAAAGCAGTTTACAGTTAAGTAATTCAGTAAACATGCAATTAGAGTAATGAAACAGTATCTAGCAATTAAAAATACAGTTAAAACAGTACATAAATGCAGTGAAACAGTAAAAAAGCTTTATAACAGTGCAAAATGTAGTAGATTAACTGGGTCTATATTAAATCAGAGAACGCTTAAAAAAACAAATGCTGATTTATCGACACCATGTAAGCGAAAGCTTACAATCCCGAACAGTTAGAACAGCCCCCCACACCCCTACTTAAATATACCAACTCCGAGATCGCACTACAGTCACAAAAAAAGAAGTTATGTACTCACCATCACGTTCCATTTGAATAGTTATACTTCATTTTTCTGCAACCTGTGGGTATTCGGATCCAAGCTGGCAAATTATTTTCTAGCATTTGCTCCAAGCTCCTCCCCCTACCCATAATGCACCACCATCTCCTGCCTTCCCTCAGGTCGAGTTTGCTGCAACTATACACATTAGTAACTCAGCCCAAAGAACCCAACATACTTATGGACATGATAAGGTCAGGGGGACGGTGGGAGGGAAGGTTGCAGAAAAATGAAGTATAACTACTCAGATGGAACATTATGGTGAGTACATAACTTCTTTATCTGAAGTAGTTAACTTCATTTTATCTGCAACCTGTGAGACAGAGTCCCCAGCTACTTAAATCCTGGGAGACCCTCATGGAAGGATATTCCTAAGCACCGCAGAGCCAAAGGATGCTCTTCCTCTGGAAATCAGATCTAATTTATAATGAGAAATGAAGGTATGTGAATTTACCCAAGTTGCTGCTGCTCAAATGTCATCCAAAGAAACCTTAGACCAAAAGGCAGCAGAAGTCGCCATGGACCTGGTACAGTGAGCTTTAATTATAACAGGAGGAGATAAACCTTTTGCTTTGTAAACATATGAAATGCAAAGAGTGATCCATCTAGCTAAGGAAACCTTGAAATGGCCTTTCCCAAAAGAGGTTTGGAAAAGGAAACGAATAATTGGTTGGACTTGCGGAATGACTTTGTTCTATGAAGATAGAAACTAAGTTGTCTATGAACATCTAACAAGTGAAGTTTATATTCACCCTTGTTTTGGAAATTGGGAAAGAAAACGGGTAGATTAATAGACTGGTTTATGTTTGATTCAGATGCCACTTTGGGTAAGAATGAAGGATTTGTATGGAGAGATACCCTAATCCTTATGGAAGACCAAATAAGGAGGCATGGCAGACAAAGCCTGAAGCTCAGAAACCCTTCTAACTGCTGTAATGGCCACTAGAAAGGCCGTCTTCCAAGACAAAAATTTTAGCTCCACTGAAGCTGCAGGTTCAAAGGGGGGAGTCACCAATGCCTGGAGGATGAAGGTAAGGTCCCAAGGAGGCACCGAATCTTTGACAGGAGGATGCAAACGAAAAGTGCCTTTGAAAAAAGCCTTACACAGCCTACAAGAAGCTAAGACGATGTTATCTCCCCCAACATGAAAATTAGATATGGCTGCCAACTGTACTTTCACCATGGAGAAGCTAGCTCCTTGCTGAAAGATACTAGTCAAAAAATCTAACTCCACTGGAACAGGGGCTGTAAAAGGATCCAGATTCCTGTGAGAGGCCCAAATGGAAAAACGCTTCCATTTACTGCAATAAACTTTCCTAGTGGAAGCTTTAAGAGAGGCCACTAGTATAGATTTTACAGGGGACGAAAGACCGGGAGTGCTTGCAATCAATGGAACTGGAGCAGCCAAGCTGTCAGCTTGAGGCTGTCCAGGTTGGGCGGGCAGGCACCCGAATGATGAGAGATTCAATCCGGGCAGGGATCCAGAATCCACAGAGGAGCTAGAAGATGAGGCCAAATGAAGGGAAACCAAACTTGGCGAGGCCAGAATGGGGCAATGAGGATCACTTTGCACTCCAGTCAGCAAGCTTTCTGAAGAAACTTCGGAATGAGTGGTAACAGATGGTAAGCATACAGAAGCCCGGGGGGGCAAACATGGACTAGAGCATCTCTGGAGGCATCCCCTGAGGAGGGAATCAGAGCGAAGAACTCGCTGCACTTCGCATTGGAAGGAGATGCGAAGAGATCGCAGCAAGGCTGTCCCCATGCAAGGAATATCTCCACCGCTACTGACTGTTTCATAGACCACTTGTACAGCATCAGAATAGCCCGACTCAATCTGTCCGCTAAAATGTTGGAGTATCCTGGGATGTGCGTTGCAATCAGAAACAGACCGGTGGAACTCGCCCACTCCCACACTCTCACGACACAGGGGTTAGGATCTGGTTCCCCCTTGTTTGTTGACATACCAAACAACCGACATGTTGTCTGACTGAATTGCAATCATTCCGAGAGGGAGGATAGTGTGAAAGGCTTTCAACGCTAAAAGCACTGCCCTCATCTCTAGAACATTTATGTGCAATTTGGTCTCTGTCTGGGACCACATGCCTTGGACTGTCCTTCCCAATGTCCACCCCACCCCAGTTGGGAGGTGTCCGTGGTCACTGTGACTTGGACTGAGGATGACATGAAGGGGCGTCCCACTGCAACATCCAGTGAACTTAGCCACCAAAGGAGGGACGTCCTGCAGGTGTGACTGATACTGATCGGAAAATCCATGGGCAGGTCTAGCCACAACCACTGGACCGCCAGAGTCCATTGAAGAACCCGCATATGAAGGCGTGCACAAGGAAGAACAGATATAGAGGCAGCCATGGAGCCCGGAGAACATCGCTCGCCTTTGGAAATTTGAGGTTCACAATTTGAGCTATGTGACACCTGAGATGTAAGATCCTTTCTGGTGTTAAGAAAACTTTTAGCTGTAAAGTGTCTAGCTGTGCCCCGATGAAGTCTAGAACTTGTACTGGTTGCAATTGGGATTTGTGAACATTGACTGTAATCCCCAATTGATCTGCCAAGAGTAGAAAGTAGTCTCGGGCCAGACACAGAAGATGCTTGGTGGACACCGCGAATAGCCAGTCGTCCAGGTACGGAAAGACCTGAATTCCCTGAAGCCTCAGGTGAGCTGCTACGACTGCCACTACTTTGGTGAACACCATGGGGGCTGTGGTGAGACCGAAGGGTAGAGCTCTGACCTGGAAGTGACTGGCTCCCAGCCGGAAGCGAAGAAAAGTACAGTTTTGTACCTACCATAAATGTAGATGTTCGAGGATTCCCTTGCTGCAGTCCTGACTATTGGGGTATAGTCCGCGTCCCAGTCGGCCCGAATACCAGAGTATAAGGCTGACGTCGGTCATGGCGCCTTAGACTGACGTCAGTACGTCAGGGTACTAATGCGCATGACCGACGTCATTTCCTCAGTCTTTTCTTGCCCCAGATGTCAGAAGACCCAAAAAGACAAGTCCCAAAAACAACCTGCACCAAAAAAATGTACAATATATACAACAATATATACAAAAAATATAAGCATGTAAACTCACCTACACAACCACCGAAACACAGAGGGGAAGGAGGGTAATTGGACTGCAGCAAGGGAATCCTCGAACATCTACATTTATGGTAGGTACAAAACTGTACTATGTTCTTCGTCTTCCCTTGCTGCAGTCCTGACTATTGGGTAGAATCCCAAAGCAGAGGTAAGGGAGGCTGGCAAATTATAAGGTAGCAGGAGCTGACAACATGCCTTGTAAAACAGCTGTGGCAAAACCAGCCCTAGTCTTAGAGTATATAGGCAGGTGATAATGCCTAGAGAAAGTATGCACTGAACTCCAAGTAGCTGCTTCCAGAATATCCTTAGTTGCCACCTTAGAAATGCTGTTGAAGTGGCAGTAGCCCTAGTGGAATGAGGCCTAATCCCAGCTGGAACCTCTTTGCCATGATGGGAATAACAAAATGCAATGCAAAAGCCAATCCACCTAGAAATAGTTTGTTTCGACACAGGCTTGCCCTGTGAACTCAAAGCAAAAGAAACAAGTAACTGCTGAGACTGCCTAAAATTCTTAGTCCTGCTCAAATAATAACGCAATTGCCTGTGTACATCTAAAGTGTGCAAAATCTTTTCCCCTTTATTTTGAGGATCAGCAAAAAGTAGGCAAATGAATAGTTTGGTTTAAAGCCACACTAGAAACCACCTTAGGCATAAAGGAAGGATTAGTACGTAATGAAACCCTGTCCTTATGGAAAATCAAAAGGGCTCTACTGCCATAAGGGCCTGCAACTCAGACACCCTTCTTGCAGAAGTAATAGCCAACAGAAAAGCAGTCTTCCATGACAAATATTTCAATTCAGCAGTAGCTGCCTCAAAAGGTTGTAGAGTAAGTTTTTCCAACACAAAATTGAGATCCCAAGCAGGAGTAGGAGCTCTCGTGGGGGTCTTATATTCTTTGCCCTCTAAGAAATTGCTTGAACAAAGGATGCGAAAACAAAGGTGGGTCACAATCATAGTGAGCTGAAATTGCTGCAGCATGAATCTTTATGGAAGAGAAGGACAAACCTTTGTCCAATAATTCAGTAAGATATTGAAGAGCCACACTCAAATTAGGCTCTGAAATCTCCAAATTCTTCGCTGTACTCCAAAATAAAAATCTCTTCCATTTTACACTCTCCTAGTACTAGGCCTTCTAGCTTCCATAATCACATTTAAAACTTGTTGAGGAAGCTGAGACCTGCTGTGCTTCAACACAGAATATGC
This sequence comes from Protopterus annectens, assembly GCF_019279795.1. NCBI lineage: Eukaryota > Metazoa > Chordata > Ceratodontiformes > Protopteridae > Protopterus > Protopterus annectens. Next base: position 1,164,727,375 of record NC_056737.1, on the reverse strand, counting down.
CAAGCTGTGAGATGAAGAGATTGAAGCTTGACATGGAGCAGATGACCGTCCTTCTGAGATAACAGATGAGGAATCAGAGGTAAAGGCCATGGAGGCTTCTTTACAAGACTCCTTAGAAGTGGGTACCAGTGTTGCGAGGCCAATCTGGAGCTATCAAAATCATCCTTGGCCTGTCTTGTCTGACCTTTAATAATACCTTTGGAAGAAGAGGCAGAGGTGGAAAGGCATAGACATGAAGGTTTTTCCAACTGAAAGACAGAGCATCCACTTTCCAAGCTGTGTGATGAAACCCCTTGTGCAATACTTTGGCAGCTGGTGGTTTAGTGGAGAAGCGAACAGATCTATGTCTGGAGTTCCCCATGACACTGTCAATTTCTGAAATACATGAAGATCCAGTTTCCACTCGTGGGGATCCATGATTTGTCTGCTTAATACATCTGCTAGGGAGTTCTGTGCTCCTGGCAGAAACCTTGCCTGAAGAGTTAGTTGCAGGCTTAACGCAGTCTCCCATAAAATCATTGCTTGCCTGCATAGAGGATAAGAATGTGTTCCCTGCTTGTTGATGTACCACATGACAGTTGTGTTGTCTGTTAGAATCAACACCTGCCCTGGAAGAAGTAACTCCTTGAAAGCCATCAATGCAAACTGGACTGCTAACATCTCCTTCATGTTGATATGTAGATGCTGTAGTCTGGCAGGCCACTTGTCTTGTATCCACTTTCCATTTAGATGAGCTCCCAAGCAGTGTCCGAGGCATCTGTCGTTAAAATCTGACTCGCCTCTGGCGGGTCACAGAGAGTCCCTTGTTTAGGTGACATTCCTGAGCCCACCACAAGAATTCCTTTTGAAGGCAAGGTATTATGTGAATGACAGTGTCGAAATCTTGGCAGTGCTGTGTCCATACATTTTGAGATACCATTGCAGCTTCCTCATATGCAGTTTGGCATTGGGAAGCACCAGAATACAAGATGCCATGAACCCTAATGCTTGAAGGACTGTCCTTGCAGTCAGCACGGACTGATGAGATAGTTGATGGAAGTAAAGTGACAGACTCTTTTGTTTGTCCGGGGTTAAAAAGGCCATCTGGGCTGCTGTATTCAGTCTCACACCCAGAAAGCACATGTCTTGAGAGGGTACTAGACTGGACTTTATTTCGCTCACAGAATACCCTAGGCATCTTAGCACTGCTATGACATATTCCAGATGCTGTAGAAGGTCTTCCTTTTCTTGAGCCAGAATCAGGCAGTCGTCCAAGTAAGGATAGATTTGAATGCCTTGAAGCCTGAAGTAAGCTATCACTGGAGCCAGAACCTTTGTGAATACTCTGGGCAGTAGATAAGCCAAAGGGCAATGCAGAGAACTGATAATGAAAATCTCCAGTTCAACCGCAGATACTTTCTGCAACTTAGCCTTATAGGCACATGAAGGTAAGCTTCCTTGAGATCCAAAGTTACCATCCAGTGATCCTTGCCCAGCAGAGGTAACAGTTGCTGTAACGTCAACATCTTGAACTTGGGAATGTCCAGATAAGTGTTGAGGATAGATAAATCCAAAATTGGTCTCCACGTGTTCCCCTTCTTTGGTACTAGGAACAGGCGAGAATAAAATCAAGCCCCTTTCTGATACAGGGACTGGCTGAATGGCCCCTATCTGGAGTAACTGAGAAACTTGCTTGTGAGCCTCTTTTCTTTGTGGAGGAGGAACATCTGGCATGCCTTTGAAAGGGGCATTGTGTGGAAATAAAATCTGTAACCGTGATGAATGATATCCAGCACCCATCTGTCTTGAGTGATTAAATCCCAATTTTCTTTGAAAAGAGACAATCTTCCTCCCAAAGGAGCTGCCAGACGAGAATCCACTGGCAGCTGAAAAGGCAGGTCATTGGTTCTGCTTACGAAAGGACTGACCCCTGCCCTCACCAGAAGTCTGAGCAGGTGAACTGTCTGATCTAGGCCTAAACGAACCTTGAGCCCTGCCCCTACCACGCCTAGACCTACCCCTAGACTGGGAACCATAAGCAGGATATGTCCACCCCTTAGCAGGCCAATTTCTACTAAACTCGGAGGCTGCACCTGCAAAAATCTTTAACAGTCTGCATAGACTTAGCTTTGTCCTCCATTTTCTTTAAAACTGCTTCCACAGGCGGTCCAAACAACACATCAGACTGTAAAGGAGCATCCAAAATCCTGGTCTTAACATGCTCAGCTAAATTCTGATCCTTCAACCAGGCATGTCTGCGAAGAACAGAACTAGTAGCAGCCACCCTCGAGGAGGCCTGAACAGCATCAAAACCACACTGCAAAGAATGCTTACCCACTTGTTCAGACACATGAACCAAATCCAGCAATTCTTTACACTCAATACCTTCCGCCAAAGCATCCACCTTAGATTTCAATTGTGAAAGGAGATAATTCTGATATTTCAGCATATGAAACTGACAATTCAACGCCTCATGGCTAGAGTGGAAGAAGTATACTTTCTTACCCCACCTATCCAAAGCCCTTGCCTCTTTATCAGAGGGTACAGGATTTTTAACCACAGAAGCTTTAACACCTTTAGGCCCCTGAGAAACAGTTTCTGGGTCCGCCCTAGGACTCTTAAACAAATACTTATGAGCTTGGCACCCTATAATACCTATCAGGCTTAACAGGAGCAGGAGGCAAGGAGTCAGGGTTCAGGAAGCCTCTGTAAAAACATCCTCCACCACATTCAACACAGGCGGGATAGCTAAGACCCTATGCTGGGGTAAAAGCAAGAATTCCCTAAGCCTCTTCCTGAATCAGAGTAATCCTGGCCTTCCCATTTAAAGTGCTCCCTCATGGAGTGAAGAGTCTCTGAAAATGAAAAATCCTCAGGAGGAGAAGCTGTAGGAGTGGAATCATCCACATCAGAATCAGAATAAGTAGGAAACTCTTGCAAGTCTTCCACAGAAGACTCTGAAGCCTGTGAACACTGTTCAAAACTATCAAACTCCTGTTCCACCCTAGGCCTCTTATCAGGCGGGGCCATAGAACCTCTAATCAGAGTAATCAAATCTTCTGCCATTTTAAGCATATCTTTCTTAGGCACAGAGCCCGAAATGCTAGGAGAAGCCCCACAGAAGCTGAACTTGGCCTACCTCTAAAAGAAGCTTTGGCAACAGATGGAGAGGCCCTAACTACCTTGGGAAGAGAGGGAAGAACAGTTACCTGAGAAGCCCCTCAGCCTGGCCTACCTCCTGAGAGGCACATCCTGTAACAGTAAAGTATCTGCCTGAGACTCCATAGAGACTCCTGGCAAAACCTCTGGCTCCCTGAGCCTTCTAAAGAACCGGCGTCCGGGACTGCGGTTCCTCACCCCTAGGCTTCACTGTTTTGTCCTTGCGCTTCTTGGATGAAGCGGGCCGGAGCATCCGGCGGCATATTATAATTGCAACGCTTCCCAAACACTAACCTAGCACAATCAAGCCTCCTCTTAATAGTGCGCTTGTTAAATCTAGCACAAGAGCGGCAACCAACAACGTCGTGCTCAGGCCCTAAACAAGGTATACACAATGTATGATAATCCCTATGCGGTATCTGCTTCCCACAAGAAATACAGTTATTCACTTTTTCTGACATCCGGTTAAATACTGAGGCAAGAAAAACCAAAATGTTCTAACGGGTTACTTAGCCAACTCTGTTTCGGTCTGAAACTCCGGTAAAATCTCAGAACGCCAACCTGCACTCGCAAAATTGCTTCTGCATCGGACCATGCGGCAAAAGACTGAGGAAATGGCGTCGGTCATGCGCGTCAGTCTAAGGCGCCATGACCGACGTCAGCCTTATACTCTGGTATTCGGGCCGACTGGGACGCGGACTATACCCCAATAGTCAGGACTGCAGCAAGGGAAGACGAAGAACATCCTCCTGGAGCTTCTGTGAACTTTGATATGGTAGTAGGCATCCTGGAGGTCTAACGAGCACATCCAGTCGCACTCTCGGCGATAAGGTAGATAAGGTAGAATGGACTGTAAGGTGACCATCTGGAACTTTTGTTTGGCGACAGACAGGTTCAAGGTTGACAGGTCCAAGATGGGCCTGAGGTCTCCCGTCTTTTTTGGCACTAAAAAGAACCTGGAGTAAATGCCTAATCCGGACTGGCCGAAGGGGACCGGTTTGATGGCTCGTTTTTGAAGTAGCTTTAAAAGACAAGACAAAAAACTTTTTTTTTTGAACCGACGAACAAAGTGCTATACTAATGGGGGAGGTAGGATACACTAACAATCACAGACACACTAAACAGGAAGAACAATGCCAACTTACTTATCCCTGAGCTCAGAGCAGAGAGACCAAGATACTCACTGTGGTGCGGCAAATGAGATCTGGGGGAAGGCAGGAGATGGTGGTGCATTATGGGTAGGGGGAGGAGCTCGGAGCTTGGAGCAGATGCTAGAAAATAATTTGCCGGTTCGGATCCGAATACCCACAGGTTGCAGATAAAATGAAGTTAACTACTTCAGATCGGCAAAATAACGAAGGCGGCCAAGCGATTTCTTTCCTAGGGAAAGAATTTGCTTATATGCCATTTCAGTATTTTGCCGTTTCATGCTTTCAAGTTCGATCAAGATGCATTCGAAAGAATGCGTCTTCGGTCATATAATAGGGACCCAATTAACTGTATAGCACAATTATAAGCGTTACAGAAGTGCAATTCAATGAAATAAGTGTAAGAAATAACTTATTCTGCTCTTGGAATCTTAAGGAATTTCTGCTTAGTCCCAGTGATGAATCACCATCCACAGCCTGGTAGATACAAGCACAGCACAGCCATTTACAGACACAATGTTTATATACCAGAAAGGAAACAAGAATCTAGAGGCTCAAATTACTACTCAGTCCTACTAGCCCCTGCTGTTACACCAATCACTTGTGCTAGACAAGGTCAGGAAATCCTGTTACTCTCAATAATAATGAAGACAACACGCCATCAGCATAAGATGGCTGCCAGAAACACAGGAAACTCAAACAAAACTACACGGCCTGTACAACAGCAGGCCTCTATCAAGATTATGCTACCTGAGCAGAACACAGAAACCTCACAATAAATGCACCGAAAAGCACATAAAGAGCACTTACAAACAGAAAATACAAGTCTCAGTATGAAAAAGCAGTTTACAGTTTAGTAATTCAATAAAAATGCAATTTCAATAATGCACATAAAAGTATATAGGTAACTAAGAGGGCTAAACAGGTTAAGCATAGCCAACAGTGAGGTTAAGATAGCCTTCCAGCTGAAAGATGACCATAAAGCCTTCTACAGCTATGTCAGAAACCTCAAGGGCAGCACACAGCAATATGCTGAACTGGCGATTCATGGTGCCACATTCACTAATTCTGGTGATATAGCAGACACGTTAACGGACAAATTCAGTTCCAACTTAACTCTTCTCAAAAATACCCTCAAAAATAACCACTGCAACTACAACTAGGGAGCATGTACTCGCTGCACTCACTAGAGTCAAGAACATGGCCTCAGTGGACCTCAATCCCAGGATGCCCTCTGAATCCAGCTATTAGGAGTCCTTCCTGGAGTTTCATTTTTTTTAATTATTGTCTTAAAACAGGCTTTGCGCCAGGTGAATGGAGGACTGCAACTGTCATCCCCTTTCACAAGGGAAAACCATCAACAGATTCTGGAAACTACAGACTCATTAGTCTGACTAGTGTTATTTGCAAAGCCATGGAAAGAATGATCATGGAAAACAAGGACAAAGGAGACCTCTAGACACTGGATCCATCCTAGTTTGGCTTTGTCAAACGAAGATTATGCTTACTGACTGTGGTGGACTTCTTTGAAAAGGTCACCAAGTCAGTGGGTGGGAAAAAGGTGCATACGGCCTACCTAGATCTGTGGGCATTGTCAGCAAACTTACAGAACTAGGTATAAACCACTTTACAAACACATTGGATAGCTAGCTGGCTCACTGATAGGACCCACGAGATTAGAATCAGAGAGGCCACCTCCACAAAGAGGGTGGTCACCAGTAGAGTTCGCCAGGGCTCTATGATGGGCCCACTCCTCTTTGGCATCTACTTCTTGGATGTCAAAGCGAATGTCAAAGGCATCTGACCAACCAAGTTCACAGAAGATTGCATACTGGGAGCAGTCACTGGACCCCCCCCCCCACCCCCAAAGATAACACATTTCAAGAAGGTCTAATACAGCCAAATGATTGGTGCCAAACTCATGACTTAAAACTCAATACCAAGAAATGCATTATAGTATCGTCTGGAAAGTCTCCCACCCTGGGAAACTACTTCATCAACAAAATACCCTTAAAAGCTTATTCTCAAGTCAGGGAACTGGGAATTCATGTAGATAGTAACAACCTTCAACCGAAATGTGTCCAAGGTAGTAATTCTTCTATATTGCTCAATTTATAAGCAAGGGCATGGCATCTAGGTCCAAAGAGGTCATCATATCACTTACTCGGTCCTTATCAGACCCATCAGAGAGTATAATACCCCCTTCGGTATGGACCTGACCAGACACATGCAGCAATTAGAACAGCCACAAAGGTTCCTTACAAAATGAATACAGGGAGTAATTACATTATCTTACACTGATCGACTTCAAGTCTTGTCTCTTTACTCGGTATCATACAGACAAGTGATCTTTACCTGGCATCCCTGGACCCTGTTTGATAAACCTTTTGCACATCCACAAAACCAACAGTATCAGAACTACTAGATTAAAATATGTAAATGTTGCTTGTGACATAAATATGACTTGTTGGAGAGACAGACATGTTTCTGAAAGAATACCCATTCTTTGGTACAGGCTCCTCATCCATGTGAAGCAGAGTTTCTATCTCTATTTAAGTTCATAGGTTCATAGGTTCATAGGTTCATACTAGGCTATCTGCCCGAGGGCATTTATAAGCCTAGCCCATTGTTTTGTGGCTTACGCCACCCCTTTAGTATGGGGAACTATACCCATTATTTTGCTGTGCCTCTGTCGAGCAGTGACACTGAGGTAATTCCTGGGGTATATCTGCGATCTCCCATCCATTGGTCAAGATTTCTCTTGAACAAGGCCAGCGAGGTGCTCTGCCTCACATGTACCGGGATTTTGTTCCACAGCATAGGGAGTCTTTGGGTGATGAATCTATCTCTCCAGCACGTCCTATTAATAGCCGTGTCGAGGTTTAAGTCTCCGCCTTGTGGCTCTGATGGATCTAGATTTTTGAGGTGAAGCATATTCATCAAATCTGGGTTTGACATGGCCTTGTATGTTAGGCAAAGGTCACCTCTGAGCAAGCGGTAGCGACTGAATAGAGCTGGAGTTCTTTCAGTCGGGCAGCATAGGACAGATTTTTGAGACCCTTTATCCTTTTGGTGAGGAACTTTGTGGCCTCTCCAGCTGCTGCAAGTGTCGGGTCAGATACATTCGAATGGGGCATTGTACTCAATCATTGGTCTGATGAGTGATGAGTAAAGGGAGACTATGACCTCCCTTGATCTAGATGAGAATCCCTTCATGATAAGGTGGGCAATGTAGAAGGTCTTCCTAACTACTTTAGCTACATGGGTGTCGAATGACAGACTACTATCAACCTGGGTCCCCAGGTCCCTGATAACTTCTTCTGTGCTCAGTGGATTGCCACCTATTTGGTAGCTAGGGGTAACCTTGTTTTTCCGAAGGGTATGACTATGCATTTTTGGCATTTAACTTTAGGCCGTGGCTCTGGCACCAGTTATCCGTTCTGTGAGACCCTTCTGAAGGATATCTGTGTCAGATGTGTTTTCTACTATGGCGCCAGTTTGCAGTCATCTGCAAACTTTGTCAGCCATAACCCTCCTGTGTTTGCTTGTACTTGGAAAAGTAGATGCCAAACAAGAGTGGGCCCAGGACTGAGCCCTGTGGGACACCACTTGTGACAGGCTTTGAGTCTGACATGGCGCCAGCAACTCTGACCCTGTGGGTTCTGTCACTCAGCCAGTTTGCAACCCATCTTGTGATGTATGGGTTAACATTTAAGCTGATGAGTTTTTCAATGATACCCGAGTGGGGAATTGTATCAAGGCCTTAGCCAGATCGAGGTAGGCTGTATGGACTGCCTTTCCTCATCAATGGCTTTGGTGACTGTTTTGAAAAAGTCAACCAAGTTTAAAAGGCATGATCTGCCTTTGACAAAGCCAAACTGGGTTGGATCCAAAGTCTGCAAATTCCCTATGTCTTTATTTATGAGGTCCATTATGATCCTCTCCATGGCTTTGCAGATAAGGCTTGTCAAGCTAATGGGCGGTAATTTCCAGGGTCTGTGGAGGCACCGCCTTTGTGAAGTGGGACCACAGTTGCAGTGCGCCACCCCTGGACGTATCCAGAGGTAAGACTTTGATTAAACAGCTGTCCTAGCTGTGGGTTTAATTCCTCATTGAGTTCGTGGAGCACACAGCCGGGGACACCATCGGGTCCCATGGATGCTGTGTTTTTGCTTTGGAGAGAGCAGTTCTCACTTGGGCTGGAGATGTTTGGGGGCTGCACTCATTTGGTATAGATATCTCTCCTTTGGGGAGGGGAGAAGTTTGCACTGAACCTGTCAGCCAGTATGTTGGCAATGTCTGTAGGATCAGTAATCTTCACATCATTTTGAACTAGTTCTGAGCATATCTGGGAGTTTCCTCCTAGGTTTCTAACATAGCTAAAGAAGGCCTTATGATTGTCTTTTGAGTCTTTAGCTATTTTTCTCTCGAAATTTGCTTTGGATGATTTTATGAGAGCTCTTAGTTTTTACTTATAGTGATCAAGGGTGTCTTACCTTTTAAGGATTTTGCTCTATCTTGTAGTAGCTTCCTCCTTTTGTTGTAGAGTTTGTTTATGGCTGGGGTCCACCAGACTGGATGCTTGCCTTTGGTACAAAGAGTCTTTGTTTTGCTTGGGATTGCCTTATCCATGCAGTCCTGCAGGTGCTGGTAGAAGGCGTTTGTAAGTGATTCAGCGGCTTAAGTATTGTTTTCCACTGCCTGGGGCCGGAAAGGAGACCACACTGGTTTTAAGAAGTGTGAAGTCGGCTTTTGAGAATTTTTTTACTTTGGTTTTTTTTATTCCAGGTGGGGGTGGGATGAGGACCTCCAGCGAGATTAGTTTGTGATCTGATCTCACCAGTGAGGGGTATACTTCGGTGTTGAACATTGTGCTCCCATGTTCGTGATGATGAGATCAAGTATGTTATCTCCTCTTGTGGGGATGGTGACTAGTTGTTCCATGGCATTTGAGTTTATGAATTCCAGGAACTTTTGGGCTAGGGTGTTTGGGCTTGAGTAGTGTTCCCAGTCTATATTAGGGTAATTGAAGTCACCTAGTATGATGGTGTTTGGTGATACATTTATCCCTCTAGTGTTTTCAGGAAGGCCATGTGAGTTTCCTGAGTTTGTGAGGGTGGCCTGTAACATGCTACAATTTGCAGAGCAGTCTTGCCTATGGTTAATTGCACCTGGATGGTCTCCGATGCATCGTGCGTTGCCACCAGTCTTGAGGTGTGGGTGTCCTTGATGAATATGGATACCCCTCCTTTCTTGGTATTGTCCGGATTTTGGGGCGAACGCATGATATGAGGTAAAACCTGATAGCGCTGGGGTGCTCTCAGGAGCCTTGAACCAGGTTTCTGTCACAGCACAGACATCGATGTTCTCCATACTGAGAAGGGCCTCGAGCGTGCATTTTGAGATTTAGACTTCTGGCATTGAGCAGCATTACCCTTAGTTTTTTCCTTTTTGTGTTCTAGGGTGGTAGGTTTAGAATTTGAGCCTTGCCTAAAAAGGCACTATGGGGGTGGCAAGAGCCTTTGCCAATATCCGGAATCCCAGGGTGACAGGTGCAAGCCGTCCTTGCTGAAGCAGCGTGGCTTGTCCAGCATGTCATCCCAGGCAGACAGATACTGGATCCCCTTTGAATGACACCAGTGTTTAAGCCAATTGTTAAAGCTGATCATCTTATCTCTGTATTGTGGCATCATTCTTGGTGAAGGTAGGATACTGCTCAAGGTCAGGGTCATACCTGCCTGGGCTACATAATCAGAGAGCTCCTCAATGTCTCTTTTCATGTAGTCCAAGGAGGCGTCTCAGGTCGTTTACACCAGCGTGGACAATGACTGAGTCATATTTGTACCTGCTGTTGAGAGACCTGAGTGCTTGCGTTATGTGGCAGATTCTAGCGCCCGACAGGCAGCTTACTGTGACCTTCTCCTTACTCAGTCTGGTGAGCGGGACATCAGTGTGTCTGACTATGGAGTCACCAATGACTAGTGTGTCTGGCATTGTGTTTGGCCTTAAGGGCTGTGACTGTTTGACACTCTGACTGTGAGGTCTATGTGTTGCGGTATTGTGTTCTGAGGTGGTGGTTGTTTGGGTGTCTGCTTTGGTGGCCTCTGCTGTTTTGGTGGATTTTTGATCAGAGCCTCCGAGTATGTCTTTGTGTGTTTATGTGTTTGATTTGAGGTTGTAATGGTACTATGTGAGACTGGGTCTATAGTGTGTGTGGTAACCTTCTCCTCCTGACTGGTCTTGCCAGTCCTATGTTGAGAGAGCTCAGCCTCCAGTTTGGCCGTATAGTTGCATCTCTCGCATGTATTTGTGTTTTGTGGGAGGAGGAAAGGGTTGTCTGTGTACATGAGGCAATTGAAAGTGCAACATGGACCTATGTATGGGTAATTGGAAATTCACCCCTGGTCTGGCTCCTATGTAACTGATGGACAAAGGCAGTCAGTAAACCACCACCTCTATCAAATTTGTAGTTTCATTGGAATTACATAGCTAGACTTATAGCTGTTGTTAAGCCTAGGATACACCTATGAACCCAAGTTTCTGTGGTCCAGGGTTTGACTTCCCTCAAACTTCTTTTTCCAACCTGTGTGAATCTGAGCAAGTCACTTAACCAGACACAGCTCCCAAGCTGAGTCTGGAGAAGGTCCATGGAGAGTGCTCTACCCTTGTAAACAAATACAAACAAAAAAAATAAATAAAATAAAAAACTTTTTTCCAATAAGTTTGAAAACTTTTACGAAAGCTGAAACAGTGTTGGCTGAATTAAAGAAACTTCAGCATTTTAAAGAATACATTACCCAGATGGATGATTCAGAGGGTGCATGGAATGATGTGGAAAGGAAGAAAAAAAAACAAAGAAACATGGCCAGTAAAACAGTTTCCTCTCTTCATAAGTAGATGCAAGAAAATAAAGAAATGGCCAGACATACATGTAAGTGAAGAAACAGCAGGGCAGCCTTAGAGGACGAGAAGGAAATCCAACTACTGGATGACAGCAATACCCATGAGAAGATGTAAATCTGCAAAAAAAAAAAAAAAAAAAAAAAAGAAGAAGGAAGTTATGTACTCACCATAACATTCCATCTGAGTAGTTGGACTTCATTTGTCTTCAACCGTAACCCGAAGGTCGGTTCGGAGAAGGAGAAATAGGTTGATAGAATGGAAACAAGCTCCCCCCCCCCTCCCAAGGGAGGGAGGGCTTGCAAGACCCCCATCTGGATCTGTGTACGGATAAAGCACCTCATCATCTTATCCAGATCCATATCGGACAAGGAGCGGGTGGACCATGATGAGGCCACCGACTCCACCTGGCGGGTCGGGGCACCGAGGCCTGAGAGGCTGGACGTGTCTCCTCCGGCTCCGACGAGAGCCTCGGAGACCAGAGCCAAGGGGAGTCATGGATCTGTGCTGTCTTGCTAGGAGAAGCGAGGTCCGGGGAACTCTTCCTCTTTTCCCTCGTCTTCGACTCTCTCTCCCTTTCTCTACCTCTCTTCTGCTCCACTACCATAAGCTTTGCTGGAGGTTGAGTCCCAGCATGGGAGGGAGGGAGAAGCCAGAGGATGAGAGGAGGGAGAGGCGGCCATAGCAGCCACTGTGACTGAAGCCGAAGATGAAGAAAGACAGTCGGGGAAGGAGGAAGAAGACCTTTGAGGGCCAACTTGGCCTTCCTATCCTTTAGGGCGTGGGGGTTGAAGCCTGCACAAATATTACAATCCACACTCAGGTGGGCCACACCCAAGCACAAAACACACAGAGTGTGGCCATCCAATGGGGATAACTTATGGCCACACTCTGTGCAGTGCTTGAAAACAAGCTTTTCAGCCATTCTAAATAACAGAAAGATAGTCTTAGAAAAAAAAAAAAGGACAGGCAAGATCTTTCCAAGTAACAAACACAGACACACCCACTCACCACACTCGTCTACAGAAAACACTGGGGGGGGGAGCTGCTACCTACACCACAGAACAAACTACTCCAACTACCTAAAAACCACTAACACTCGACGCACCAAGTGAGGGGAGAAGAAAGGGGACCTATACTAACACTAACTGAGAAATTTAGAAAAATTTAACTAATCACAAAAAGTTTTAAACCCACTGCTAGTTGGAGCTCAGAAGACACGATGCTGAAGCAAATCGCGGCAAATGAGATCTGGGGATGGTAAGCAGTGGAGGTTTATTATGGGTAAGGGGAGGAGTTTGGAGCTCAGAGCTCATGCTAGCAAAGTTGCCAGCTCGGCTCGGATCCGATACGGATCCGTATTCCTACAGGCTGAAGATCAAATTAAGTAAACTACTTCAGATCAAACTTAAAATTATTAAAGCTGATTAATTACTGCCTGGGAATTAGTATCTGTTAAGCTTCAGATTTTATATGTGAACATTTTCTTTTTCCCTTCTGCCTGTTACACACGTGGTCATTCTGCAATAAGCGATTTGTGGCAATCTCAACAGTATGGACATGTGTATACCTCTGACCGGGGTGTATTAGAGGATTACTAAGCATACTGTCATGTGTTTTTTCTGCTGTTAGTTGTTCTCTTTTTACAACTGAACATACATATAAGTAAGACATTAATATTTCTTCCAGCAAGATTTCTGGTAACAAATCTACAATTTTATTAATCTCCAGTGCTAACACAGTTTACAATAAATTTGTTAAGGAGGGCTGGGTAAAACCAATAATTTTTAAAGTAAGCATAAAGGGGGGAAGTAAGTTGCTAGAAGCACAGTTTTGAGGGTTTTGCAGTAAAGAAAAGATGTTTCAAGAGTGGAAAATGAAGAAACTATAAACAGTTTTAACTCAGTATGGCATATACAGTAGATCTTCAAAGAAGATAGACATATACTCAATTAAATTAACTCCATGTGAGCATAAACATCAGTGTGGCTGAAATAACCAAGAGTCCCTAAAGGGGAACAAAAAAGGGATATAAAAATAATTAAAGTGTCCAAGCAAGAGAAATCACATGAAGGTGCACCGGTTATGGAGAGTGCACCCCTTGATTAGAAGAGCTTAAATAACTAACCACTACCTATGCGAGTGGAATTCAAGGAATAAATACATAAACTAGCTAAACAATAGCACAATTACTTAAGAAATATGGGATGATAATGCAATGTGAAAATAAAAGCAAAAAAATATATATATATATATCATCAGGAATGAGGGCTGGCTGATGTATCTAAAGTAGGATACTTCATATTAGAACAATCCAAGATGAGAAGATGCTTAGTGGGTGCTGGGGTGGGGATGTGAAATGGGTACAACAGTAATGCAACGACTGTGCCAATACATAGCAATGTTATGTTTTTTATATGGAAGATACAAAACAACAGCAGGGATCATTTTATGCATTCTTTATGGGGTATAAAAATAATTGCCCAAGCACTTCCAAGCAAAATTTCAAAATTTCCTAGATCTTGTGGCCTCTTAAGGAATTTTACATGTTGCTACCCAGTTTTTTCTCTTTAATATGAATTCCTAAGTAATTCTGCTAGATAATTATTGTTCATCTGTTTTTATCAGACCTCTGTATATTCTCCCTACTAATCCAGTTTTGCTCTTCTCTCCCAATGCAGCAGATGCATGGCAGTAATAGTTGAAGAATGGAATCATATCTTCAGGGAATGTCTGAAGCTAAATAAATATAAAATGGATCTAGGAAATTTGGTTTCAAAGAAAGCTGGGAAGGAATGTACTCTAGGACAAGAAAACTTCCTATTGAGTTGGATGGGGAATGAGGAACAGCAAAGGCATGTCCATTCACAAAGGTCAAGTATTAAGAATTAATAATAGTAAAGAAGGGAAGCACAAGAAAATGGAAAATTAATCAAGAACCTGGACCGAAAGAGGCGGAACCTCAAGTTGAGGACCTCAAGGGAACAGAACAGGGAATAGAAAAATGGACCACAACTGGTTTTCATAAAATAAAATACGACTGCTGGGAGGAGGTGATGGGATGAGAGTAGAAGCCTGAGAAATGAAGGGTGCTGAGATTGTGGCTAGCAGTAGGATGTAAAAGTGAATGACTATTCATGAGGAATTGCAGCAATCATCCTCAGCCAAGTAATGGAATGAAATCAACTTGGTATACAAATGTAACACCTACTGCTAGGTTGTGCCAAATGCACAAAGAATGCAGAAAGTACAGTTTTGTACCTACCATAAATGTAGATGTTCGAGTGTAAACACTGCTGCAGTCATTACACTTGGGTTATCCTGCCGTCAGGCGGTTCCCCAGTCGGCCTGAGTTCCACAGTCTTGGTCCGGCGTCGGTTGCTGTTGCCTCCTCCCTGACGTCAGTGCAACAGGGGTATATACAGTATGTATAAAGGGGTATATACAGAACAGTGAAATATAAATTCTTATTTAATAAATGACGGGCACCAGGTGAATACACGCGCAATATTGAAACAACTGATTCATTCTGGATATGGCTTCAGAAAAAGAAAATCCTTCTAAGAGACTATCAGATGAGATACTCTCCTCAGAATCAGAATCCTAGTACAGAAAAGAGAAATTTGTCCACTTACAATCAATACTCACACAGTGAAGAATTCCTTTTATTTTTGTCAGTAACACCAGAACTGGAGGGGTCAAGAACCTGAACTAAACCCAGTAAATCCCACCTGAAATTCAAAATAAGCACACCTACTTCCCTACGGACTGGTATTTCAGTCTGACTAGGCAGAGAGTTATTCCCTGCTCTTTCTTCCATGACGGACAAAAGTGGTTCATTTCTTTTTACTTATGAGGAAAAAAGTTGTTTAAGTGTCTAAGTTTGCTTGGATTTTTTTTTCTTTTTGTATTTGGAAAAAGGATGTACTGAGGAGCTGGTAGGCTGTTTCACAGTGCAGCGGAAAAAGATGTCTGAATCCTGACGGTATCAAGCAGTAGTAGTCAAGTGAAACAGGTAAATATTAAAAGTTATGTTTACTACCAAACATACAGAGAAAAGCACTTTAAACTCGTACTTCAACCCGCAAAAGTAATTTAACACAACTTTTAGACACGAAAAACTTAAACAACTTTTTTCCTCATAAGTAAAAAGAAATGCTCCTAGTGAAAAGTGACTAAACCTCACTTGACAGTCTATAGGAACAGGTTTTCCTAGTATAAAAGTAATACTTTTATAGAATAAGTTAATTTTCTTTATGAAAATAAGATGTGCAAGTTTTTTCCCAATAGAGAACTTATCTGCTCAGGAATGGAAAAGTATTAGTCAACCACTGATCCTCAAAAGCCCACAAGAGAAACACTCTTCAGTGGCAGGAAATCGCTGAAGAGCTAGACCACTCTTTCTTCAGCTCTGCTTGAACTACTTAGCAGTTTGGGTGTGTGGAAGGTGCCCTTAAGCTTTGGAAGCTGGCCAGCTGTTATATCGTTATCAGAATGTAACCCATACAGCCAAAGCCACTGTAGTAGCAATCAAAAATGACAGACATCAAAAGCAGATGAAATGGCTAAGATATCAAGTCTAACCATGACCTTTGAAAGGTAGTTCAGGAGATGCCCTCTAACAAAAATCAAAAGACATGAATATTTACCAGATTCATCACATATGTTCTAACATATGCAAGAGATAACTTCTTAGGTGATGAGTGCCAAAGCCAATTCCTGGGAAGGTCTAGGTCCCTGAGGAAGTTAAATATAAAAGTTCTACAATCCTGAGGTCACCATTACTTAAATTCCATCTTTACCTAGAATTGAAAGTATCCATTATCAAACTTTTATAGAGGAAGTCACCTAAGGTCTTTTCCGTAAGTGAAACTCGTTGGGGTCTACACAGTAACTGAGGATAATGACAGGATTGTTGTCCAGTTGTTGGCATAGTTTGTATTTATTACCATAAGCAGTCTCACTCATCAGATTACTAGCATCTACACTGTGCTTCCTTACAGAGTAGGCAATCTGTGCATTTAGCTAATTTTGTGTCTAGCAACAGGATTGTGTTAATATACGGACTTGAAGGTTACTTGTTTTTATTAATACTGTGTGTGAAATGCAGCTCACTGCTTTTATCTGTTTAGTTAGCCTGACTTTGTAGTATGCTTAATGCTTGGGTGTTTTTTTACTACTGTTTCTAACAAGCCTTTTTAGATTGCAACTAGAAAAAAAAATTTTCAGATAAGATCCAGTTTTATCTGGTTGAACTTGATATTATTTTGGAATTGCAATAAATGTGCTTGTAATTACAAATAATAAGCAGAGGAAATGTCCATTATGACTACTGCAACCCAAAGGTTAAGGTACATCTCCCCATCATGCTAAATCATTCTTGACTTGCTCAACAGTTTCTGATCTGTTTACTCTAAAATGAGCCTTTTGAATACAAGTACATGTTAATCCTGGATATTTTAGTTGTTCCAAACAGACGTTTGACTCTTAGGACAAAATCAAAATCGCTTGGAAAATGTGTGTTTCCTGGGAGGGTGGGCTTAGGGCAGTTCTGCTAGAGTTAATGAGCAACTCTGGTGTAGCCTTAATGAAATTTAGTAATGGTGGGATTAACAAGTATGGAGTTTTGAAAATATTATCCACAAATGCTTCCATCCGAGGTTCAACATCCCCAGATTTTATCCTTTTTATGGCAGAGTAATGCTAAAGATAAACAAACAGTACTAACTCCAGTGAAATGTTAAAGAGATGAGAGGAAAATGATAACTCTGTCTTGTACACGGTAAGAGTTTGGATATACAAGCATATTAATCTCTCAACTTTTAGTACGGTTGAGGCTAAGCTGTATACACTTCTGACTTCCTGAATGAAGAAGTCTAGCATCATAAATACAACGTGCACGCTGCCCGATGGTCTCAATGCACCTGCCACCAGCACTGCCCGTTTATAATTAACAGCACACAGTAGTAAATGTAATAATGTCAAGTTACTGCTTTGTGGTAGATGGACTGTCAGACATCCTGATTGTAATTTAAACAAAAGTTTCTGGTACACAGATTGCAGTCTTCAGGTTTATTACTGAAATTAGTCTGCAATTTCTAATTTTCATAGGATCAATTCCACATTTTGGAATAAAGATTGCTATGGACTGGTTTAAATAAGGGTCAAGAATGTCATGGTTAAAAAACACCATGTTCATGAATGCAGCCGAAAACTTTGCAAAGAGTGGGTCCCATTTCAATGTTTTATTTACATACTTATTTATTTAGTTTGTTTCTTTTAGAAGTTGATGGGTACACCCATGAGGACTTGGTGATTTGCCTAGCTTTAAATGGTATACAGCCTCTGCTATTTCCTGTACTCAGAAGTTTTGTTCTTAAAATCTTGCAAGGTTCTTCCTTCACTTTTACATTTAAAGTCTTTCTGTCAAATATCCAGAACAAGTCCAAATTAATATGGAAAAACAAGCAAAGAGAAAGAAAAAAAGGTAGTTCTGATCGTATTCATTCAATTCAAATCTGTTCACTAAATTAATTGCAATATATGATAATCTGTACTATACAACAGATAAACTAGCATCATTTGAAAGAGCTGCCAACCCACTCAGACATATCTGCTCCTATGTAACAGTGAATGCTTTCTATGGGACCGCATTAAATTTAAAATATTAATGACCAGTACTACCAACATGAGAAGCTCCATTCTTAACATGAAACCCACAGGTACGAGGAACCCAACATTTATGCTGCTAGTGCCCTTATCACTAATAAACCACTACATTATAAACAAAGACATTTACAAAGAACAGGAAGCAGCTTAATGTCAATTACTATGGGGCTTCAGTTTTTACAAAAATGTAGGGAAACACTCAAGAAAGAAATCCATGGTTTGGGAGAAATGCATGAATAT
This sequence comes from Protopterus annectens, assembly GCF_019279795.1. NCBI lineage: Eukaryota > Metazoa > Chordata > Ceratodontiformes > Protopteridae > Protopterus > Protopterus annectens. The sequence continues at coordinate 1,164,709,280 of NC_056737.1, read as the reverse complement.
TACTGCCAAACTGTAAATAAGAGGTTTACAATGTACCGTTCAAAGGTAAAATGTTTAGTCTTACTTCAAACAATGCAATGTGTACAGTGGAGACAAAGTGATCATACCTATTATGTTTATTCAGTTGATGTGATGCAATGTCTCCTTATGGTTTACAGTTTGTAATTTAAGTAATTAATAAAAGGTTATTTAAAACATAAAAGAAATGTATTGGAAAAGACAAAAAATGAATACTATTAATGGTAAAAAAAATGGAAAGTGTTGACATGATACCTTTTACTGGGCCATCATAGGTGTTACATTTACTTGGGTATTCATACTAAAAGAAACCCTTTGTCAGAAATTAAGTTAAGGGTATTACCCATATTGGTTAAAAGAAATACAAAAAATACCAGGATGTAAAAAAAATAAATAAAGGTTCAGTCTGCAGCTCAGAAGCTGATACCTGTTAACACATACCACAGTGACAGGTGCAGTATGTGCATGTTCAAATCTTGATGGGGACATTCAAAGAAGGCAGTAAATCACAATGCTGTAAACTAAGTGAATGAAAAGACAGGGTCACACAAAATGTGGTACACTCTTGCTGTAATACTACAGACACACATGCATCCCCCCCCAAAGAACAAGCCTTGAGCATAAATTATATTGTACCAGCATGGCTACCTAAAGCAGGCTGCTCTGTGGTACAACAAATCTGAAAAATAATATCAACCACTTAATGGCAAATCGGAAAAATAATATGTTCTAATTCCTTTCAGATGAGATGTAATGTTACGTCTACACAACACATTATATGAAGCATCACTAAAACAAGTACTAAATCGCTAACAAAAATGTCAAAGAAAAATAACGTGCACACAAAAAAATGAAAGAATAATAACTTATTAGAATGTTTTTACTGCTTAAATACTCAAGCTATACTAAGACAGATGCAGTTGCAATAAACCTCTAAAGAAAGCTATTGGCTGTGATCAAATTCAAGACTCCACATTTCAGGAATACAAAAATACTAAAAAGAAAGCAGGGAATGGAGTTTAACACATTTCATTTCCTTCCTGCTCCAGCTTGACAAAGGGTTTGTAGTTCAGAGACTGTGTATGAATTAATTTGTTTATTCTGCTTAACAATACAGTTTGCTTTCAATTTTATTTTAAACTACACCAGGAAATATTGCTATACAGTGTATTATGTTGCATATAACTAGGGTTGCCACCTTTTCAAATGGCCAAAGTGGGACATTTTTGGTACAAACATCAGATTTTACAAGCCGACACATACCCACGGTCAGTACAAAGGTTAGAACTTAACTTTTTTGCCTAAATAAAAGCTTATTCTTGTAGCATTTTAGTTGCTTATTCTGTTTCTTATAACATTCAGGTATTTTAGATATAGAATAACTGTTTTATGCAACTATTACATAAAATATAGGAAATAATGTTGTCCTAAAATCTCAGGACATTTGCCATTTTTACAATTTTTTGTCAGGACACAACTGCCCAAAGAGGGACTGTCCCTCGCAAAGTGGGACAGGTGGTAACCCTACATATAACAGGTAATATGCATTGAAGTAAATTAAATGGATAAGTTAATGCTGTAGAGGAAAAACCTTCTTTTAAAATTATACACTGCTGTATTTGGATAAAATGAAAAAGTAGCATTAAAAAAGATAAACTGAGTAAGCTCCACATAAACGAACATTTTACTTAAGCTAAAACAAGTGCATTTATATAATGAAGGTGTTAACATGATAATGAGCCTTGCATTTACTGTTAGACATTAAGATTTATTTGGCCAGAACAACAAAAATACATATATATATATATATATACACACACACACATATATATATATATATATATATATATATATATATATATATATATATAGATAGATAGATACACACACACACACACATACTGATTTGGGTCTACTTCAAAGGACAGAAATTTCAGAACATCAACCCTCTGTTCACTGAACACCAGAGGATCAAAATTTTGAAATATCAAACCTACTAAGAAAAAAATCTAAAACATGAAAACTTACTTCACATTTTAGCAGGGGGCAAGCCCTCCTGCACCCCCACATACCCTGCTACTTAAATATACCACCTCCCAGATGGCACTACACTGAAAAGAATGGTAAAGTTGCCATTCCACACTGTACATCTATCTCCATTCACAAAGTTCAATATTTCAAAACTTCAATCATCCACTCTTCACAGATTAGTCATTTGATGTTCTGAAATTTTGATCCTTTGAAGGGAACCCACTAATTATATGCATAGATATTTATACACACATATATACATTATTTTTTTAATAAAAAGAACACACTTTATCTAAGACGGAGACTTGCATACTACAAATACATTTATAAAATTAATAAATTTGAATTCACTTAGTCAACTATCTCATATTAAGTACTATATCAAAAAACAATGAACACAGGTGCGAAGAAAGTCTATAATTCAAACAAATGTTAAAATAGCACACTAAAAGTGACAGATTTAATATCAGGAAAAAAGGTTCAAGGAATAGTTTAAAAAATATGCAGGAATAAATTTTATGCTGAATATCCCAGCAACCATACAACTTACAGACTAAGAAATCACGACTGGTTAACCAATGTAAACATGCAAGCAACAAGGGCAATTAACTCTTGCCCTGTCAAAAATAAAACTGCAAAAGGACAGATATACAAACAGATAAAGCAGACTTCTATAAATACGTACAATACATAATAATCACAATTGCATACTATGCAAACACAAGTTTTTATTTCGATTCCATACGGTAATAGATTTAATTTTATGAAACAATATATTTTAAACTCCACTAAGAAAACTTTCTGACTGTCAAACATATCCAAGTACTAAAAGCAATATGCATACAATAATGACAGCAGATGTGGGCTTCATGGCCCACAGACACTGTGTATATTCCAAAGTGCTGGATTTAACCAGCAGTCTGTTTTTCAACAGTAAAATGTGGACAATGGAAATGAAATCAAGGTCAGTTTTTGGGAAACATTTTATAAGACATGTAAAATGTACAGACAGGCAGTGGTACATGTACAATGAGATGTATTAAAGCAGTAAAATAACTGAAAAAAAAGACAATACCGAAGACAGGGAAAATGAGTGCATATGAATAGTCTCTGAAAAATCAAACATTACTGACAGCACTAATAAAATGGTGACAATCTCAACATAAGAGAACTGGTAAGAAAGTCACAATCCACAAAACAATGCATAAATAAATACAATCAGCTTAAAACTACTGCTGCACACGCTTATTTGTAATACAGTCACATACTGGGTTCTTCTGATAGACCACTTCCACTTACTGCTGCTATGAACACCAGATGAAAAACAACTATAAATTAAACTTAATAACCAACGAATATACATATTAAAACTCCAATATAAGGGAAAGACATAAAAAGCATGGAACATAAGGTACACTAAGTAAATCTCTGCGAAGAGGAGGAAGGCGACATATAGAAACAGAACTACAAGTGAGATATACACAATGCAAGTAATATGGTGGTAAACAAAACGTAAGTAAGCAGACAATTTTTTTTGCTTGTTTACCACAGCTATAATTTATATTTGTGCTGAATGACTCTGAAAAAATTCAAAGAATAACATATACCGATCAAAAAATAAAACACAAAGCAAAGGAGTGCTAAATCACTACCAAAAACGTCAAAGAAAAATAACGTGCACACAAAAAATTAAAGAAAACGTACCAAGGGCAAGCAATATAATATTATTGGAACTAGTTTTAAATAATATCAACCGCCTTTTAAGAACAGTCGACAAGTGGCAATTCATCTGTTCTTTATTTCATTCAGTCTAATTTAACTTCTTCCCAAACACTGAAAAAAAATGTATATTACAATCAGAACGTTTAGCAATTAAACTAGAAGCCACATTTCTCAACACAGAAGCAGATACAATTCAAAAGATTTATGATGACACCTGATCAGAAACTGACCTAGAAATACTGCTATATCTGCTTTTAAACTAATTTGTCCTGTGTTTTACAAACCCTAACAATGTAACTGCTTGCTAGGTTGTGTGAGTACCACCCACACAAGAGATCCTACAGTGGGGAGCGAGAGAGAAAAGAAACAAGAGTGTCACAGCAGTAGTCAGTCATAATCAAACAGCAGTGCTACTAGGAAACTAATTGAGAGTCCTAACCAGGCTGGACACGTGCACTATGGGGCTGCCGATTACTATGCAATGTACATCTTGAAGCGGAAATTTTACAGAACAAATGAATTAGGACTGCATAAAAAAGTAATGCAGAGAGAATAGCACAGACTTCAAAAGTTACTGAAATCAGGAAATATAATAGTTGCAAACTAAAAAAATGAAAAGAAAAAAATCAGAACGAGTGGAGTGGGTTTGTAAGGCCCAAGAAAAACAGTGGTCCTTTACCCACTAGGGCAAAAAAATCTAGCAGTAACTTTTTGGATAAAAAAAATATATCTTTAGTAACATATATATTTAAAACTATAAAGGTGACATCTTAATTTATTTCAACTATCATGTAATCTATATAATGACAATCTGGCATAAAGAAAAAAAAACAAAAAAAAAAAATACAGCTGTGACTCAAAAGTTATTTCATACACAAAATAATCATTCTTTTAGGGTCACAAATATACTTCAATGAGAAATGTACTGTATTCATTACAGTTTTCCCCAGAACTTCAGCTCATGTACAAGATGGAGAACCTGCAGTACTATCCAAATGAGGTTGTGTGTAGCATAAGTGAAATTACCCCTTTGTAATGCAGGAAAAACACAAGAAGGGAAAAAAATTCTCAAATTAAATCAGTATCAGAATCACATTTTATTGGCCAAGTATGCACACATACAAGGAATTTGACTCCAGTTTCAATGACTCTCCAACTAAGACATACATGCAACTATTAAGAACAAGACAAAAAATGTAAATATACATATAAATATACATACAAGGTGAAGTGCAACTCAGTGCAAGAAATCCTGAAAACCCACAGAAACAAGTATTAACAATATGTAAACAATACAGCAAAATATGTGAAGTACTGCAAATAAATGGTTGGAAAAGATGAGTATTTCGATGACAGGTGAGGGTGAAGAAGAACCACAGTCAAATTTCCATTTCTAACATTTAATGCAAGCAGAGAGTTTTGTAGTTTGAATATACTGCATTGCAAGTGTAAACAACTTGAGATACCAACTAAAGGTCAGTGAAACCTTTCTTCTCCCTGAAAGCTAAATTTATAGTGCAATTGCAACAACTTCTTTTAGAAACAGTTACACAGAGTGCTTACTTGAGATGCTCAGACTCCTGCAGCTGTTTCTATACTTCTGAGCTCAGTGTGTCCCGTTAAAGTTCTGTAGCAGATGACACATTTGAAGAGGACAGCTGCACAACCAGGTGCTCTACTGTACTGAGCTGACATAAGCTATACTTTAAGTACAAGTGCTTGTTCCACCTGGGTAAGAACATGGTATCATTGCACCTGTACAATACCTGGTAAACACCTTCTACAGTCAAATTCATCCCTTCTGTCACAAATAGACTAAAAGGACCTGACAAGGAAGTCAACTAGAAAACGAGCCACCTGCATTACCCACATCAACCAGTGCATTCGGCTGTGCTAGCTACACAACTCCCATCAAACTCTCGCAGGTAAACTTACCCACAATTATCCATCTGAACAAAGGTAAACACACTGTTTTCACTGACCTTAACTACAGGATATACTTGCAGAGCCAGTGCTAGCATTTTGGGGCCCCCAACAAATGTCAAGTTTGGGGCCCCCCTAGGCACTTCCGTCAAAGTATTACCCAGTAACTGCCACCCCTATGAAGCAGCCTTTTAGTTCATGCTGCAAACTTTTAGGTGTAGTGTGTACAGAATGACCTGTAGCTACAATGCTCTTACAGTATAACAGGCCTATGCACCACACTATATTCGCCCAGTAGGTGAAATGCTGTCTATATGCTCTACAGTACATTTTATTTATTTATTTATTTATTTATGCATAACCATTTCATCCAGTGATGACGTGTACAGAAATTATGATTAAGGAAAGAAATTCAGTGTTTCTGTTCAGCTTAAGTGTTCCTAGCATCCTTTCAACTCATCTTTCCTGACCAAGACAGCACAATAATAGCCATTTAAAAAATAACTCAAATAAGCCAGGGGCCCAAGAAGCCATATGTTTACAGATGGTCTGGGATCAATTTTAGAGCATTTTCCTAATGGTGTCTTAAACAAAAACCAAGAGTAAAAAAAGAATTTCAGTCTTATTTTTTTCTTTCCAGGAAGACATAAGTTGTGCTCAAAGCTTAATATTCAAAGAAGACAAAATAGTAGCTCACAACAAACTAACAAGCCATTTGTTGTCTGGATGCAGAGGTCCAACCTGGGAATATGGCCTGCCTCACTAACCCCCCCCCCCAAAAAGACAAGTCATTGCCTATGCATCCCTTTGGTGTTAGACTGGGATGAAAGCAGAGGTTCAAACTGCCGTAGTCATGTATTTCAAGTGAGTGCTGACATACATATACATAGCATGCCTCCTCACTCATCAACTCTAACCACCAAAGGCAGCTACCCGTATACGTACTTGATGTGAAATTGACAAAATGACTACAGTAATGTATTCTACTTTGCTGTTCCTAGACAGCACACTGCCCCTACACAAGCTATAGTAACCTTCTTTGTACACCTCTGAGGTCTGTGAGAAAAGAAACAATGATCACACTGACCTCAGCCCAAACAAAAGATGTAATGACCTCATCTGCACACCTCTATGGTTTGACTGTAATGAAAATTAAAGTAGTAACCACAACCCCCCCCCCCATAACCTACATCAGCTTTCTGTACATACACATCTGATCAGGGCTGATTTTAGAATGGGTGCAGTTGAGAGCAGATGGCATTATCAGCTTTATATTAACAAGGTCAGCCCTGTCCAGGTTAAAGAGCGTAATCAGAAAATTAATACATTTTTTTCTCATTTTCGCTAATCAGCAACAGCTTATGTGGGGCCCTCACAGTCAAGTATGATTAAGAGAACCCCCTGTATCAATTTATACAGTCTGGGGAGTGGAGACCACCAGACTCCTTGAAGACTGAAGTGTCTAAATGTTCTGTGATATATCTTATGCATTACTTTTGAAATATAATTACTTGTTAGCTACATTTTTCACTGATACCCAGAAGAATAATGCATGTGTCCTGGCATTAATTAGATGTATGCAGAGATAAAAAAAACAGTAATATTTTTTACAAACGCACACAAAATCCATAGCAATAACAGTTTTGTACTTATTTCAGCAAATAGCAAGATATTGCGCAGCACTAGTATGCCACACCAGATCAGTGAGTGCAGTTTAGCAGTCGTCAAACAGCAGCAGGGGTAAGTTACTTTTATTTACCTCAGTGAGGAGTAATGCAAAACTGTAAGGTGTCCCTGATTTCATAGACCTTCCCTGATTTTGCTCATAATTTTGCTCCGTCATTCGTAAAAGGTTTGATTTGCTAATAAATCATTCAGGAATACAGACAGTCAATAATTCCAGGCATCAAAGGTTTATGCCTCTTATTGCCCAAAACAATGCATGTTGATGCAAAGAGTGTTATTTTATTAACTTTTTTAAGTGACTTGGGGTAATATTTAAAATGCTTTCCTGCTTTTGAACCTTTATTCTGCTATTAGTTTTGGTATTGTGCTGAATTCTTCTGCAAAGTGGCAATGCGATCTAAACAAGCTAGACACCTGCTACAACAAAATTGCCAAATTCGCCACAGGGGCATCCTACCGTAGTCACCACTGTCTCTCACTTGCTGAACTGGGCTGGCTTGAACTCCCTCACCTCCTTCAATGGCATCAACTCTCACTCGCCCACATACTAGTAAACCATCCACTAGATGTCCCATCCCTCCAGAATCTACTCCAACCCTATCGCACCACCAGATCACTAAGATCCATCAACAAAAATCACTTGCAGATCACTAAAGCCAATAACTCTGCTGGTGAAGCACTATTCTCTTGCACCATAGCCAAATTATGGAACTCCCTTCCACCCACAATTACCTCCGTACCATCATGCACCCACTTCAAAACTTTACTAAAAGCGCACCTAAAAACATGCTGGCTATGCCCTTGCAACTCCCACTCTAATATCACCCACCCCATCCAACCACTACCTTTCTTTCCACTCCACTAACTACCTTGATTATAGCAAGCTCAGATGCTCATAAGCCTAGTACTTATAAAGCAGAAACTTCTTATTTTAACATTTGTTAATAAGAAGTTATGTACCTACCATAACGTTCCATGTTAGTTGTCTTCTCTTGCCTTCTTTCTTGCTTGATGGGTTCGGAGCCGATCCCTCGGCTCCGACTCGGCACTTGCTAAAGCTCGAGAGTCACTTTTACCAGCTCGAGGCAGCCCCATATCCCATGATGCAAGGCGGTAAGTACCCAGATCTCGTTTGTTAATAAAGGGCAATAGCACCAAGCATAAAATACTTCCCAAAGGAAGAAGAAACTTACAGATGGAAAAAGGACCAGGTCTGAATGGTCTTTAGCATAATAGTTTCTTATACAAGGTCTGTCCAGGCCAGGGGAAGGAGGGAGGGTCGAAGAAAGAAGGCGAGAGAAGACAACTAACATGGAACGTTATGGTAGGTACATAACTTCTTAATGTTAAGTTGTCAATCTCGCCTTCATTCTTGCTTGATGGGACCGGCCCCTAGCACCTCTATCCTGGGTGGCTCAATGGAACAAACTCTTGAGGACTGTAGAGCCAAAACTGGCTCTGTCCCTGGAGGCCAAGTCCAATTTGTAATGGGAAACAAAAGTGTGAGGAGTAGCCCAAGTGGCCGCTGCACAAATAGTGTCCAAAGGAAGTCTAGCTTGAAAAGCTGTAGAAGTAGCTAAACTCCTAGTTGAATGTGCTTTAGGTTTTGAGCACAGCTGTTTTCCCCTGAGCGTATAAATTTCAGTGATGACCAAGAAAGCCATCTGGACAAAGTTACTTTAGAAACAGGAAGGCCTTTTTATTATCCGCATAGGAAACAAAAAGTTGATCAGATTTTCTAAATTTTTTTGTTCTGTCCAAATAATATCTAAGTTGACGATGGACATCAAGATAATGTAGCTTTTGTTCAGCTCTGTCTGAATAGTTAGGAAAAAATACCGGGAGATCAATGGATTGATTCAAATTGTTCTTTGAAGCGACCTTAGGTAAAAAGGTTGGGTTAGTTCTCAAAGATACTCTGTCTTTGTGAAAAACCAAATAGGGGGGTCGAACCGAAAGAGCATGAAGTTCAGACACCCTCCTGGCAGATGTAATAGCCACTAGAAATAACATTTTCCAAGAAAGATATTTCAGGGAACAAGAAACAGCTGGCTCAAAGGGGGGAAGAATCAAGGATGTCAGCACTAAATTTAGATCCCACTGAGGAGGAGGATTCCTGATTGGAGGTTTTAGTAGGAAAATTCCTTTCAAGAAGGCCCTGCAGAGCCTATGGGACATAATATTATGATCTGCTATCCCGACATGAAAGTTGGAAATAGCAGCCAATTGAACTCTGACTGTGGAAGAAGAGGAGCCTGCATGAAAAATCTCTGCTAAGAAGTCCAGAACTGCTTGAACAGGGGCAGTAAAAGGATCAATATTTTGGGCCTTAGCCCAATAAGAGAAATGTTTCCATTTGCTTGTGTAAATCCTCCTGGTAGAGGATTTTAGTGAAGCTACTATGATGTCTCTAACTGGGTTAGAGATCAAAGGAAGCCTGGCTAAGGAAGGAAGTGGAGCAACCATGCCGTGAGGTTGAGAGAAGGGATTGACCGGTGCAGCTGACCGGATTGGTGAATCAGAAGATCTGGCACTGGGTCCAGATGCCACGGCTGCACCAAAAGGTGACGATGGAGGAACGGGAACCAAACTTGTCGAGGCCAGTAAGGGGCAATGAGAATCAATTTGGCTCTCAAAACGGTAGCTTTCTGGATCACCTGAGGGATCAGAGGAAATGGAGGGAAGGCATAAAGAAGTCCCTGGGGCCAATCCTGGGTCAGAGCGCCTCTGGGGGGATGGCCTGATAGAGGGAAGAGGCTGAAGAAGTCTGGACATTTGCTGTTTTGGGGAGTAGCAAAGAGATCGCAACGTGGACGCACCCCATTCCAGAAAAATCTCTTCCGCTATAGATTGCTTGAGAGACCACTCGTGAGGCATGAGGATAGCTCTGCTCAATCTGTCCGCTATAATGTTGGTTTTCCCAGGGATATGCGTTGCTACCAGAAACCGATGAGAGGAGATCGCCCATTGCCAAAGTCTGAGCGCTTCTCGACACAAGGGGTAGGACTTGGTTCCGCCCTGTTTGTTGATATACCAAACTACAGACATGTTGTCTGTGTGGACTGCAATTGTCCCTACGGGAAGAAAGTCGTTGAGGGCTTGCAACGTTAAAAGCACTGCTCTCATCTCCAGGACATTTATGTGCAGATGGTACTCGAACGGTTGCCACGTCCCATGAACCATCCTGCCCTGATAATGACCCCCCCACCCGATCAGGGAGGCATCCGTGGTGACAGTGGCTATCGGGGACGGAGGCACAAAGAACCTGCCTTGGTGAACCTGAGACGATGTGATCCACCAAGCCAGATGCTCTTTGCATGTCTGTGTCACCAGAATCTGGTGACACATTGGAAGTTGCTGGTATGACCACTGAGTGAACAGCATCCACTGAAGAAGGCGCATGTAGAATCGAGCCAGGGGAAGAAGAGTAATGGCCGCAGCCATGAGACCTAATACCTTTAGAACCATTCTGGCCTGTATTTTCTTGCTGGCCAGAATGATCCTGACATGAGTCTGAATGTCTGAAACTCTTTGTTCTGTAAGGGTAGCTGACATCCGAACAGTGTTTAAGTTTGCGCCTATGAAGGTAATAGACTGGCAGGGCGATAAGGATGACTTTTCAAGTTGATTGAGATGCCCAAATGAGAACAAAGGTCTATTGTGTAATCCCTGGCTTGTATAAGCTGATGCCTGGTGGTGGCTGACAGGAGCCAGTCGTCGAGATACGGAAACACCTGGAATCCTTGACGCCTCAGGTGAGCCGTGACCACTGCCATGCATTTGGTGAACACTCTGGGGCTGTAGTGAGACCAAAGGGCAGGGCTCTGAACTGGAAATGACTGGACCCCAGCCGAAAGCGGAGAAATCTCCTGGAGCGTCTGTGAATTTTGATGTGATAGTACGCATCCTGAAGATCTATTGAGCACATCCAGTTGTCCTTCTGTAAGAAGGGCAGAATTGACTGAAGAGTGACCATTCGAATCTTGTCTTCCTGACAGACTTGTTGAGTCTGCTGAGATCCAATATTGGTCTCCAGTCTCCCGTCTTTTGGGGACCAAAAGAACCTTGAGTAGATTCCGGCTCTGAATGGTCTATTGTAACTGGCTGAATGGCTCTTTTTTGCAGTAGTTTTGCGATTTCTAACTCTGCAATGTCCCTTAGACCGGGTGGTACATCTGGAAGGGAATTCGAGGGGAAAGGACTTTCCTCGAAAGGAATTATGTAACCCTTGGATATGATTGACTGTACCCATCTGTCTTGAGTGAGGGAATGCCAGGCTTCTGGGTACAGTGATAATCTTCCCCCGACTGCCTCCAAGGAGGGACAGCCGGGCAACACCTCAGGGATGTTGAAAGGGCTTGTCAGAGAGAGGCTCCCTGTTTCCCTGGTTCTTCGGACCCCCTCTGCCTTTAGTGCGGCGTCTGTTATTGTTACCCCCTCTGCCTCTAGGGGTAAACTGACCACGTGAATCCGGCGTGACTCCTTGGGATTTACGGAACCACATCTTCCCACCCTTCTGTCCTTTGGGATAAGGCCTAGAAGGGGTGGAAAAACGGACTCCAACAGCAGAAAGAGTCTTGCCATCCTGCTCGCACCTGGTCAAGGTTTCCTTCACCTGAGGGCCAAACAAAGCTGACCCATCAAAGGGAGAATTTGTGAAGGATGCCTTAAAGGGATCCGCAAAATCACATAGCCGCATCCAGGCTTGGCGTCTAAGAGCCACACCTGTGCCTGCGGCTCTACTCGCTCCATCCGCAGCATAAGATATTAGCCGCATGGAGGAGTTTGCAATGGAATTGAGGGTTCCTAGCTGCGAAGCAATTTTTCTTGAGCCCCTGCAGCTGTAGGATCCTGAACTACTTCTCCCAGCTCCTTCAGGATATCTCTCTGGAGTCTGGTGAAGTGACATAGGTAATTCAGCGAACGCATAGCAAAGGTCGCTGAGGAAAACATCCGCCACTGCACCTATCCATGGTCCTAGAGTCCTTATTAGGAGGATGGATGGGCACGGAAGGATCTGCAAGTTCCTTTTGGTGGCCGCAGCCACCACCATGGCATCAGCGGGACACCCTTAGTAAGGAATTGTTTGTCACTGGAGCAGTGATAAATTTTGAAGGCCTCCTAGGGACTGGCTCTACAGTCAGGAGCTGCCCACGCCTTCGTGCAATAACCTGCATAAGGGGTCGAAGGCGGAGACACCCAGGAGGTGGAGGGCCGAGATCCAAACGCCTCTAGGTATACTGACTCATCCTCAGAGGGATTGTTGGTGGGCCAGTTTCCCTCTGTTTCAGAAGTTCTAGGATGTCTGAGAAGGAGACATCCTCAGAGGGGATCTAGGGATCCCTCTGACTCATCAAAGTCAGTATCTGAAGTGACAGACTCGGGGAGTCTACATGCTTCCTCTTACAAGTCCTCTTCCTAGGAGGATCTCCCGAAACATCAGGAGAATCCTCGGAAGAGGGGAAATTCCCAATGGGGAAACCTGAGGCGGAGGATCTCTGGGTCCTGTAGCAAGAGAAGTGGCAGAGATGTCAACAGGTACTATAGAGGGAGGAGCTACGGGAACAGACTGCTGACTGATACCAGTGGCCAGTACACTCTTCATCACCTCGAATGCTCCCTCCCAGGCAGGTCCGAGAGAACCCGCTCAAGAGCTAGGAACCCAGGGACCACCGAAGGGAAGTCTCCGAGGCAGATGTCGGAGCCGAGCTCACCAAGGCCGAGGCTCCAAGGGGAAGAGCGGGTTCGGACAAGGGTCCGATGCCACTCACCCCTCGGAGGAGACCATGGAAGCCCGACCACGAATCCCTCTAAGGAAGGTCTCAAGAGGAGATAAGAGTAGAGGCTGAAGGAACAGAAGGGGTATCCGTCCTCCAGCCGTAGCAGTAACCATTCCCGAAGACTCCAACTCCAAGCTCTGGGGTAGAGTTGAAGGTGGAACTGTAACGGGGTGTGGACCAACAGTCGTCTGTTGAGACGGACTGTGTAACATTTGGGCCAGTACCTGTAACTTGAGTAATCTACTGACCACTCTCTCTAGGTCATGATCTGACAACCTGGATGACCTTGAAGATCGGCTCCGATGGCTCCGTTCCGATAGAAGAGGTGAAGCCGGAGCCGAACGTATCGGCTCCAAGGAAGGAGACCTCGACCTCTTCCTGGAATGAGCCATCGGAGCCGATACAATAGATCCTGTCGGAGCCGACCTCTCGGAGCCGACAGGAAGTCTCGATGTATCGGCTCCAGCCGGAGCCGATACAGCCACCAAAGTAACGGTGTCGGAGCCGATCGGAGCCGACACCGATGCCTGTGCCACATGGGTGTCGGAGCCGATCGGAGCCGACATCGAAGTGGTCAATACAGATTCGGCACCGATAGCCATCGGTGCCGAAGGCTTTGTCAAGCTAGAATCGGCCCCAGCCGGAGCCGATCTCGACTCAGTACGAGTCGGAGCCAAGGCCGCAGGCTTAGATACAGAAGCCTGGGCCTTGGAAGATTTTACTGATTTTGGTGGAGCCGACTTAGCCGGAGAGCCCTCCGGCTTAAGAAGGCCCCTAAGAATCAGTTTGTTCCGTCTCTCCTGCAGGACTCTCTGGCTGAAGGAGTGACAAATAGCACAGGAGTCCTGCAGGTGAAGAGGGCCCAGACAATACAGGCAAGAAGTGTGACCGTCTGTCAGAGACATCTTCTGACAGCACGAGTCACACTTCTTAAAACCTGAGACCCTCTCCTTTGACATGGTGCCGAAAAAACACACACACACACACACCAGTCAAAATTAAGTTAAATAAAATACCAAAGGGTATTCTATAAACCAACACACACACCCTAACAGGGGGGGGATGGGATAGGGAAAAAATTGACTAACAAAAAATTAAGGAGACAGGGAATTTCTGTCAGAAAGTGTATAAATTAAACTTAACAACTATCAATAAAAGGTTTTTGACTAAAAGGGGCTTAAATATCACAAAAGTGAACAACTTACCAGGAGCTGGTAAAAAGAAGACCTCCTAAGCGAAGCGGCAAACGAGATCTGGGTACTTACCGCCTTGCATCATGGGATATGGGGCTGCCTCGAGCCGGTAAAAGTGACTCTCGAGCTTTAGCAAGTGCCGAGTCGGAGCCGAGGGATCGGCTCCGAACCCATCAAGCAAGAATGAAGGCGAGATTGACAACTTAACATTGTCTGTTATGTACTTCACAGATAACGATTCTAGTTGTCTACTGATGTACTATGTTCTTCATCTGTAAATATGTTGTAAGTAATTGCTATGTAAATTGTTAATCGCTATGTAATCCAATATAACTACTGTCTGTTTATTTTAACTGTGGAGCTTTTCTCCCCGGGCCTCTGCTGAAAATGGACCTACGTCCAGTCGGACACTCCCGGTCAACAAATATAAATAAATAAAGTTGTCAGTTGTAGTATCTGGCGTTCCACCAGTCTTTAATAAAACTCAGTGAAAGAAAAAAAAACATCCCTGAAGATTGGAACCATCAGCTGTCCTTAAAATACAAGGTTTGCACTCAGTTCAGTCACTACAGCCTGTTGATCTTTCTACTGCTTACCTTGCTTATGCTCATTATCAGCTTTATCCTAACAGGGTCATACCACAGCTGTGTTCAGGTTAAAGAGCGAAATCAGGAAATTAATACTTTTTCCCTAACCACCAGCTGCTTTTGTTGTGTCCCACACAGTCAAGGACGACTAAGGGGCTCCCTTGCAGCCACAGGTATTGTGGGTACCTAAAGCTGGCTACGTTGCTGATTTTAGTGGAGAGAATGTCCACCAAACACAGTTTAACTAAGCCAGGGGCACTATGTCAGTGGTAAAATATTTAATGGAATTGTGAACTTTGTTACTATAACCAGAGTTATCTTTGAATTTTAAAGGAGATATAAATAAGAGTTATTATCCACCTGGTTTATAAAGTGCTCAAGATTCATGCACTAGATTTTGTTAATTTGATAGACATGCTGCAAAATATCAAGATAAGATAACTTGCTGTGTTGCCCCCCCGCCCCCCCCAGCGACCACAGGGTTCGCTGGTGCCTAAAGCCGGCTATGTATACTTGATCCAACAAAACAGAAGCACTCTACTTGATAAATTAACCCCAGATTACGCTCTGACTTCTCCACTAAAAGCAAGCACTCTGCTACGTCTGCCCTTAATGATGCCGTACTGCCTGACGTCTGCTGCTGCACAACTTTGGCTGTTCAGTTGTCGCAGTTACAGAAGTTTTTTATTTATTTATTTATTTGACTAATTCAAATGCAGCTATTTGATTCCTGCTTTTTTAACCTTTAACTCTGTTATATTGCTGCACTGCAGCTGCTGTTAGTTCAACACTAATGCTCTCCCATAGTGACTGACACCATTAGTTACACTGTACTAATTTTTTACTGTTAAATCATTTTCAACTTAAGAGTCATCGCAAGAAAATGGCAGATGTGGTTGTCTGTTGACATTTTAATAACAGCTTTCTGTCAAATGTTAAGCCTAACTGCTTCAGATAAGCAGCAGTAAGAAAGCGAACACGCATAGTACAGGTAGGGCAGAAGCGGGGACTTAGCACGAACAGTTTCCGTCCTGCTCCGTGGAAACGAGATGGACTATGTGAGACTTATTGGCTGTCGCCATGGGGAACTATGCCTGCGGTTTGGGCAGTCTGGTGGATCACCATTTATTCTTGACATTGAAAACGGAGATGCAGTCTGAAAAAAGTTCTATGTTGTCCACAGTTCCTTTATGTTTGGACAAATGTGACCTATATATATCTCTATATGGGATGTTTGACATTCTTTGTTTTTTCAACTGTTCGTACTTTGTGAGATCAACGGACATTGTATTTTTCCAGTGGGTGTTTGATTTGGATTAGATGGCGAGGGATGGTGTATGCTTTTATGTAACTTGCTTGCCTCAATAATTACTGAATAGCTGACTGTACCTTATCCCTACTAGGTGGTTAGTGCATGCACCCCATCAGGATAGCCATTAGCCAAACCCTCCAAATATTGTCCCCCACTTACTCCTTATCTACTCACTACTACAACTGCCTTTTCCCCCCTCCACTCCACCCTTCTATATCCCTGTGAATACACCCTCACACATTTCATTCTAATCCTCTCCTCTCAAACTTAACCATCTCTCTTCCTGCACATCCTTCTCACTCAACTCATACTCTGTCTCCCACCATGCAAACAAAATCTGCCTATGCTCTAATACCTTTATTTCTAAGCCTAATCCTATTCTGCCTACTCTACCTTACTAGTCTCCCACAGTTTCAGCACTCCCCTCCCTTTCATACAACTGTGATTTACATTAAAAAAGACTTTCCCTTTACAACCCAAGACTCCCCCCACCTCTACAAACATAATGAATCTTTTCTATTTCTAAGGAAGCTCTTCCTTACCCCTAAGTAAACCACTTCCCATACCCATCAAACTCACCTCATTAGGTTCCAATATCTACACCTATGACCAATTAGAAAATAGATACCTATCCCTACTCTGCTCAAAATTTATCACCCTTCTCCTCTGTTCTGGAGACATACACCCTAACCCAGGGCCCTCATACAACTCCACCTCTAAACCACATTCACATAGCTCTCCCCTGCACCACAAATCTCTTCTCCTTACCACACTTAATGCCAGGAGCCTTTGTAATAAAATACCTTCCTTTCACGCCTGGATCTCACATAACAAACCTGATATTGTCTCTATCACAGAAACCCGGCTAAAACCACACAAGATACCAAAATTATGCCCCCTAACTATAAACTTATAAGACGTGACAGACCTCAAAAGAAAGGTGGAGGAGTAGCCTTACTCTTCTCCTCCTCCTCCTTAACAGTAACACCCTATACTAA
Source organism: Protopterus annectens (assembly GCF_019279795.1). Lineage (NCBI taxonomy): Eukaryota > Metazoa > Chordata > Ceratodontiformes > Protopteridae > Protopterus > Protopterus annectens. Next base: position 1,164,692,030 of record NC_056737.1, on the reverse strand, counting down.
GCCCATACCCTCATTTGACACCGCCGAGCTAACCCTCGCTCTTCCCAAAGTAAATAACAATAATACTTTATGCATTGCCTCCCTGTACATTCCTCCTGGTAACAATATCCCTATACTGGAAGATATTCTTGCCTGGTTCACTTCCAACATAAATAGTGAGACTATAATCCTAGGCGATGTCAACAAACTGGTCTTCCATTGACTCATCTACCCCTTCTCAAAGCATCAACCTATATCAATTCACACAGCTAATCAATACCCCTACTAGATCAAATAAAGATTACACCACAGGTAGAATCCTTGATTGGATACTAGTCTCCCACCCAAACAGAGTTTCTGATAGTGGTACTCTCGCAGACTCCCTTAGTAACCATCTCCCTGCCTACATATGCCATTCCTCCTCCACCATCCTCTTTCACCACAGACACATTACCACCCACAACATGCAAAACTTCAACCCCCTAATTTTCTCTAATACCTTAAAACAGACAGACTGGAACCCTCTAAAGTACCTCTCTTTAGATGCCGCAGTCTCACATTTCAATAGAATTTTCACTGATATACTTAACCACTTCGCCCCCAGTAGAACCAAAAGACTCAGATCCAAAACAGCCCCTGGCTAACTAAAGACACAAAACTACTTATGCATCACCTAGATAAAATCTGGAAATACTACCAAAAATGCAAAATTCCCAAATCTCTACCCAAATACAAGCAACTGCAAAATCAAGTAAAAAAACAAATAGCCACTGACCGCAAATCCTACCTTAAACTTCAAAATAATCATAAAACCAACCCCAGAAAATTTTGGAATAGTATTTCATCAATATTATCCCCAGGCAAAAAAGAGAACCCTTGCCCTGACCCAGACACACCAGACCTCCACCTAGCTACCCAATTTAACTCCTTTTTCATGGACTCCATAGGCAAACTCACCTCTTTTTTTCCCTAACAACACCCCCTCCCAACTTAACCAATAACAAAAACTTAACATCCATGAACCCTAAGTCCTCCCCTGTTACTCTCAAATCCATTCCTACCCACACTATAAAAAAGCTCCTACAAAAGTTAAAACCTTGCTTTAATGCCCCAGATGACATTCCATCCAACTAGCTGCTGATGGCACAGCCCTTCCAATCAGCATCCTAATCAATCGCTCCATTCAGGAGTCCTATGAACCATACCTCTGGAAAAAAAGCCTTCATCATCCCCCTCCATAAAGGAGGTACAAACTGTTCAATCTCCAACTTTCGCCCTATTGCAATCCTATCCCCCATCTCTAAGATACTCGAAAAATGTATTCACCTCCAACTATTACCCCACCTATTGGACAACCAACTCCTAACTCCAACCCAACACGGGTTTATACCAGGACATAGCACCACCACTGCCCTTCTTTCCTTCCTCAAAATCATTAACTCTGCTCGTGACTCTGGGAACATAGTTTCTACGCTCCTCCTCGACTTATCTAAAGCTTTCGACACTGTCTCTCGTGTACTTCTACTTTCTAAACTCTCCCATCTTAATCTCTCCTCTTCATCTATAAAATTGTTCTCCAGCTATCTCGCAACCAGGGAACAAGCTGTAAAATGGAACTACTGCACTTCCTCTTTCCTTCACACCTCAACAGGTGTACCCCAAGGCTCTATTCTGGGTCCTTTACTATTTAATATTTTCATCAATGATTTCCACCAAAAGATCCCCAATGCTAAACTGGTGCAATACGCAGACGACTCCACTATCATCTGCTCAGCCAAAACTCTTCCTTTACTAATAAACCTTATGCAAGAAGCCTTCTCCTCCACTGAGTCCTGGATGCTTGACAGTCACCTAGCCCTAAATGCCTCCAAATCTAAAATAATGATCTTTACCCCTTCTAGACATACTGCTGCTGACAAAGCATCCTTCTCTATACTTAGCCTATACAAAACAACTAGTGAAATAGTTCCCCATACAAAACTTCTGGGTGTTCTTATTGATAACCAGCTAAAATTTGATATCCACCTACAAACTGATATTAAAAAGACTCATCAAAAACTTGGCATGCTTTATCGATACAGACACTACCTTTCTCTGTCTTCTAGACAACTGCTATCTACCACCTACCTCCGACCCTCCCTTTTGTATGGAGCTCAACTACTCTCTAACCTCCAATCATCCCTAAAATCTAAACTTTCCTCATGTTATAACAAAATTTCAAAGTTTGCCACAGGATCCAAATCCTCTACTCACCATTGCAACTCCCTACATGCTCTAAATTGGTTGGTACTCCCAAAGTTACCTAAATTTCATTCAACTAACTACAGCACACAAGCTCATTTTCAAACCTTCTAACTGTCCATCACTCTCCTCTTCCCTAAAACTTCACCAGTCACATAGAACACTTAGATCCACAAATCAGAACCTCTTAGAACTTTACAAGCCTTTAAACGCACCAGGGCAACTTCTACTATCATTCTCCCTTGCCAGATTATGGAACTCTCTTCCCCCTTACATTAGAACTACCCCTAATCTACCATCCTTTAAAACCCTACTCCACTCTCACCTCTACTCCCTCTGGGAGTGCTCCTGTACCCATCCTACCTAATTCCTGATACCTATCCCTATTCTATTCAACTCTAATCTCTGCCACTGCTTCATTTCATCTCTCTAAAATTCCTTTGCCTAAATACATGTAGTTTATTAAATGAACATAAATTTATTGTTTTTGCTAAAATCTTATAAGTGATCGACTCCGCTCATATATTTCAAGATATGTAAAATCTTGCCTTGCTGTATATTGAATGTTAAACTGTTGTTCTCATATGCTGTACTAATACATTGTCTCTGTCTGGAGCTTTTCTCCTCGGGCCTCCATTGAAAACGGGCTATCTTGGCCCAGTGGACTTTCCCGGTTAAGAAACTAAAATAAATAAATAAATAAAATCAGCTATTACAAGAACATGGAGCTTCAACTTACTGCACTAGTTACCATTCCCAATGCATAAAGGTTAACTCCACACTATACCAAGCCAAAACTTAGTATTCCAATTAATTCAACTTAAAACTTGCAGCTACAGACATAAAAGTAGCATCTCCTTTAATTAAGGGGTTTAACACTTAAAGGAAGGGCTAGGCTTTTACATGTAAGTTTTAACCACGTGTCTGTTATCAACTAAAAGTAGTTCTTCCTGGCTGCACAACCTAGAGAAACTACAAGGTATGTACTCACCCTTAACATTTGATGTATGTGGTCCATCTCGCCTCACATTCTTACTCACGGGTTCGGAGCCGAACATCGGCTCCGACTCGGCCAACTTATATTTTTCTAGCATGAAGTCTCTAATTGGCTGGGCTAACCTGGTATCCCACGTTGCACCGCTCCATAACCCCAGATCTAGTTTGCAGCAGCTCATAGTCACACCTCATGCACAACCACAGTTCAGAAGAGTAGAACACTAACCAGGGCAGCAAAGAAAAAAATAACCGGTACTGAAAACAAATGTCGCCTCCAAATCCTCCAGGAGGGGGGAAGGTGGAAGGGAACGTAAGAATGTGAGGCAAGATGGACCACATACATCAAACGTTATGGTGAGTACATAACTTGTAGATGTTATGTGGTCCAATCGCGCCTACATTCTTGCTCACGGGACAGCGTCCCCAGCACCTCTATCCTGGGAGGCTCAATGGAAGATGCTCCTGAGAACAGTGGAACCAAAGGAAGCCCGGCCCCTAGAAGCCACGTCTAATTTGTAATGAGTAATGAAGGTGTGGGGAGAAGCCCATGTGGCCGCAGCACAAATTTCATCCAAGGATAGTCTGGAATGATAAGTTACTGAAGCGGAAACTGCCCTGGTGGAGTGAGCCTTGACTGGGAACGATAACTCTCTGCCTGCTGACGAGTAAACGTAGGAGATGCAGTCAGAAATCCATCTGGAAATTGTAATCTTAGAAACAGGGGAACCTGTTCTATTTTCTGAGAAGGACACAAAGAGTTGGTCAGACTTACGAAGTTGTTTTGTCCTGTGTAAGTAAAAACGAAGCTGCCTGTGTACGTCCAACTGATGAAACTTAAACTCCGCCTTTTTGGAAAATTGAGGAAAGAAAACTGGCAGCTCAATGGACTGATTGAGTTTAACGGCAGAGGTTACCTTCGGAAGGAAAGACGGATTAGGTCTCAAGGAAACCCTGTCCTTATGAAATATTAAATACGGGGATTTGATGGACAACGCTTGAATCTCCAACACCCGTCTGGCTGATGTGATAGCTATTAAGAATGCAGTCTTCCAAGACAGAAATTTTAATTCACAGGTGGCAGCTGGTTCGAAAGGTGATGATGAAGTCCGGGCCTGCAAAACAAAATTTAAATCCCATGGCATGATGGGTTCTGACACAGGAGGCCGAAGCAACAAGGTGCCCCTCAAAAAGGCCTTACATAGCTTATGAGCCATAAGAGAAGGTTCGTAAGAGGTATGAAAATTAGAAATAGAGGCCAGCTGAACCTTAATGGTAGCAGGAGCAGAACCCTGCTGAAAAAGTGTGGATAAAAAATCTAAGACAGCAGGGATGGGGGCTGTGAAAGGATCCAGTCCCTTGGCCTGAGCCCAAATCGAGAATCTCTTCCACTTGCTGGAGTAAATCTTCCTGGTAGAAGATTTATGAGAAGACGATAAAATGTGTACTACCTCAGGTGAAAAACGATGAAGTCTGACTAAAGATGGAAGTGGAGTAGCCAGGCTGTCATCCTGAGGGTCCACAGGGAGGGATGGGACTGTCCCAACATGTGTGTCAGTAGGTCTGGTGCTGGGTCCAGAGTCCAAGGACTGTCCACTGCATACTGATGAAAAAAGGAGAACCAGACTTAGCGAGGCCAGTGTGGGGCAATTAGAATCATCTTGCTTCCCAAGGAAATGGCTTTCTGGATCACTCTTGGTAGCAGAGGAAATGGAGGGAAAGCATAGAGCAGACCGGGAGACCAATCGTGGACTAGAGCGTCCCTGGGTGACTCTCCCTGTGGGGCGATCAGAGTGAAGTAGTTGCTGCACTTGGTATTGTGGGGATTGGCAAAAAGGTCGCAGCAAGGCTGACCCCACCTGTTGAAAATCTGTTCTGCAACTCGGCGGTTCAGGGACCACTCGTAAGGCATCAGAATAGATCTGCTTAGCCTGTCTGCTATCACATTGGCCTTCCCCGGAATGTGCGCTGCCACTAGGAACCGTCAGGAAGACACTGCCCACTGCCACACTCGCATGGCCTCTCTGCATAGGGGGTAAGACCTGGTTCCCCCTTGCTTGTTCAGGTACCACACCACAGACATGTTGTCCGAGTGAATCGCAACCATTCCTAGGGGAAGAGAGCTCTGCAGTGCTTGCAACGCCAGTAAAGTACAGTTTTGTACCTACCATAAATGTAGATGTTCGAGTGCTAATACAGCTGCAGTAATCACAGATGAGTTCTCTGCCGTCAGGCGGTCCCTCGGTCGGCCGAATTCCAAAGTCTTGGTCCGGCGTCGGTTGTTGTCGCTTTCTCTTCTGACGTCAGTGAGGCCAGAGTATATAAGACACAGCCGATGCCATGTTCTTCAGTCTTTCTTGCCCCAGATGTCAGGTGCCCCCAGAAGGAAGGCAATACCTAAATAGTGCTTATATACATATACAAGCAATGCAATATAATCCAAAATCAGTGGTAGCAAGCAAATAAAACATAGCCGGATAACCCAGTCAGGTAGTATGAAGAGGTTGCTAGGCCTCATGCCTTTACCAAGTGGGGAAGGAGGGAGGGAAAGCTGTATTAGCACTCGAACATCTACATTTATGGTAGGTACAAAACTGTACTATGTTCATCGTGCATACAGCTGCAGTAATCACAGATGGGTAGAATCCCAAAGCTATGCACTGGGTGGTAGGTACTAAGAGGAACTGGGTTGAGCCAGAATGCCCTGCAAAACAGCAGTGGCAAAGCCTGCTCTTGTTCTGGAATATAAAGGCAGATGGTAGTGTTTTGTGAAGGTATGTACAGAACTCCAAGTGGCTGCCTCCAAAATATCTTTGGTAGGGACTTCTCTGAGGAAGGCTGTAGAGGTAGCTGTGGCCCTGGTGGAGTGTGATCTGATACCTGCAGGAACAGATTTCCCATGATAGGAGTAACAAAATCGTATGCAGTGGCCTATCCACTTTGAAATAGTCTGTTTTGTAACTGGCTTCCCTTGAGCCTCTACAGCATAGGACACAAAGAGTTGTTCTGATTTACTGAAGGGCTTTGTTCTGTCCAAATAATAACGAAGCTGCCTATGGATGTCTAAGGAGTGTAGCAGCCTTTCCCCTTTGTTTTGAGGATTGGGGTAAAAGGTGGGTAGGTGTATGGCTTGATTTAAAGCTACCCTGGATACCACTTTAGGCATAAATGATGGGTTGGTACGAAGGGAAACCCTGTCCTGATGGAAAATGAGAAAGGGCTGCACCGCCATGAGGGCCTGAAGTTCAGAAAAGTACAGTTTTGTACCTACCATAAATGTAGATGTTCGAAGATCCACATTGCTGCAGTCCTTACACTTGGGTAGTCCGCTGTCCTCGGTCGGCCCGAATATCAAAGTATAAGGCTGACGTCGGTCAAGGCGCATTAGACTGACATCAGGACGTCCGGGTACAAATGCGCATGACCGACGTCATATCCTCAGTCTTTTCTTGCCCCAGATGTCAGAAGACCCTAACAAGAAAGGTCAAAACCCAAAGACAACAAAACCAACAACCAACCACCCTAGCACTAATAATATGTACAATATATACAATATACACAATATTTACAATCCAACCCACACCACCGCCTCTAACTACAGAGGGGAAGGAGGGAGGATTGACTGCAGCAATGTGGATCTTCGAACATCTACATTTATGGTAGGTACAAAACTGTACTATGTTCTTCATCTCACATTGCTGCAGTCCTTACACTTGGGTAGAATCCCAAAGCAGAGGTAAGGGAGGCTGGCACAACTATAGAGAAGCAGGAGCTGCCAAAATGCCCTGTAAAATAGCAGTGGCAAAACCAGCCCTAGATTTAGAGTAAAGTGGAAGGTGATAATGCTTAGAGAAAGTGTGCACAGAACTCCAAGTAGCTGCCTCCAAGATATCTTTAGTTGCCACCCCCCTTAAAAAGCTGTTGAAGTGGCAGTAGCCCTAGTGGAATGAGGCCTAATCCCAGCTGGAACCTCCTTGCCATGATGGGAATAACAGAAAGCAATGCAAAACCCAATCCACTTAGAAATAGTTTGTTTTGACACAGGCTTGCCCTGAGAACTCAAAGCAAAAGAAACAAATAACTGCTGAGACTGCCTGAACCCTTTAGTTCTGCTCAAATAATATCGCAACTGCCTGTGTATATCCAAAGTGTGCAAAATCTTTTCCCCTTTATTTTGGGGGTTTGCATAAAAGGCAGGCAAATTAATAGTTTGGTTTAAAGACACACTAGAAACCACTTTAGGCATAAAGGAAGGATTAGTACGTAAAGATACCCTATCCTTATGGAAAATTAAGAAAGGCTCAACTGCCATAAGGGCCTGTAATTCAGAAACCCTTCTCGCAGAGGTAATGGCTAACAAAAAAGCAGTCTTCCATGATAAAAATTTCAACTCAGCAGTAGCTGCAGGCTCAAAAGGTTGTAGAGTGAGTTTCTCCAACACAAAATTGAGATCCCAAGCAGGAGTAGGAGCTCTCCGTGGGGGTCTTATATTCTTTGCCCTCTAAGGAATTGCTTAAACAAAGGATGAGAAAACAATGGTGGGTCACAATCATAGTGAGCAGAAATTGCTGCAGCATGAATCTTAATAGAAGAGAAGGACAAACCTTTGTCCAGTAACTCAGTTAGATATTGAAGAGCCACACTTAAATTAGGCTTAGAAACATCAAATGCTTTTGCTGCACTCCAAAATAAAAATCTCTTCCATTTATCTGCACACTTTCCTTGTACTAGGCCTTCTGGCTTCCAAAATAACATTCAAAACTTGCTGTGGAAGCTGAAACCCTCCAGGGTTTAAAACAGAATATGCCAGGCTGTCAGGTGAAGAGAGTGAAGTTTGACATTGAGTAAATGACTGTTCTCCTGAGTCAGCAGGTGTGGAATCAAGGTAAAGGCCATGGAGGCCCTGCATCAGACTTCTCAGTAGTGGGTACCAATGCTGTCGAGGCCAATCTGGAGCTATTAAAATCATCCTTGGCTTGTCCTGTCTGACCTTCAGAAGTACCTTTGGGAGGAGAGGCAGAGGTGGAAAGGCGTACACATGAAGATTGCTCCAATTGAATGAAAGAGCATCCACCTTCCAAGCTGTGGGATGAAAACTTTTGTGCAAAACTTTGGCAGCTGGTAGTTTAGTGGAGAAGTGAACAGATCTATGTCTGGAGTTCCCCATGACACTGTCAATTTCTGAAATACATGAGGATCCAATTTCCACTCGTGGGGATCCATAATTTGTCTGCTCAACACATCTGCTAAGGAGTTCTGTGCTCCGGCAGAAACCTTGCCTGAAGATTTAGCTGTAAACTGAGAGCAGTCTCCCACAAAATCATTGCTTGTCTGCACAGAGGATAAGAATGTGTTCCCCCTTGCTTGTTGATGTACCACATGACAGTTGTGTTGTCTGTTAGAATCAACACCTGCCCTGGAAGAAGTAAATCCTTGAAAGCTATTAATGCAAATTGGACTGCTAACATCTCCTTCAGGTTGATATGTAGATGTAGAAGTCTGGCAGGCCACGTGTCTTGTATCCACTTTCCATTTAGATGAGCTCCCCAAGCTTTGTCTGAGGCATCTGTCGTTAGAATCTGACTCGCCTCTGGCCGGGTCACAGAGAGTCCCTTGTTTAGGTGACATTCCTGAGCCCACCACAAAAATTCCTTTTGAATGCAAGGTATTATCTGAATGACAGTGTCCAAATCTTGGCAGTGCTGTGTCCATACATTTTTGAGATACCATTGTAACTTCCTCATATGCAGTTTGGCATTGGTAAGCACCAGAATACAAGATGCCATGAACCCCAAGGCTTGAAGGACTGTCCTTGCAGTCAGCCTGGACTGATGAGACAATTGATGGAAGTAAAGAGAAAGATTCTTTTGTTTGTCCGGGGTCAAAAAGGCCATCTGGGATGCTGTATTCAGTCTCACACCCAGAAAGCACATGTCCTGAGAGGGTACTAGACTGGACTTTATTTCGTTCACAGAATACCCTAGGCATCTTAGCACTGCTATCACATAGTGAAGATGATGAAGAAGCTCTTCTTTTCCTTGAGCCAGAATCAGACAATCGTCCAAACAAGGATAGATCTGTATCCCTCTTAGTCTGAAGAAAGCTATTACTGGAGCCAGAACCTTTGTGAATACTCTGGGCAGTAGATAAGCCAAAGGGCAATGCAGAGAACTGATAATGAGAAGTCCCAGCCCGAAACGTAGATACTTCCTGCAACTTAGCCTGATAGGAACATGAAGGTAAGCCTCCTTGAGATCCAGAGTCACCATCCAATGATCTTTGCCCAGCAGAGGTAAAAGCTGTTGTAACGTCAACATTTTGAACTTGGGAATGTCCAGATAAGTGTTGAGGATAGATAAATCCAAAATTGGTCTCCACGTGTTCCCCTTCTTTGGTACTAGGAACAGGCGAGAATAAAATCCTAGGCCCACTTCTGACAGAGGGACCGGCTGAATGGCTCCTATTTGGAGTAGCAGAGAAATCTGTTTGTGAGCCTCTATTCTTTGCTGAGGAGGAACGTCTGGCATGCCTTTGAAAGGAGGCAAGGTATGGAAATAAAACCTGTAACCTTGGTGTATGATATCCAATACCCATCTGTCTTGGGTAATTAAACTCCAATTTTCTTTGAAAATTGCCAACCTTCCTCCCAAAGGTGCTGCTAGTCGAGAAGGCTCTGGCAGCTGAAAAGGTAGGTCATTGGGTCTGTTTACGAAAGGACTGACCCCTGCCCTCACCAAGACTGTGCAGGTGAACTCCTGTTCTAGGCCTGAAAGAGCCCTGAGCTCTGCCCCTACCCCGTCTAGACCTGCCCCTAGACTGGGAATCATAAGAAGGATACGTCCACCCCTTAGTAGGCCAATTTCTGCTAAACTTCGGAGGCTGAACCTGCAAAAAATCTTTAACAGTCCGCACAGACTTAGCCTTGTCTTCCATTTTCTTTAAGACTGCCTCAACAGGTGAACCAAATAACACATCAGATTGTAAAGGAGCATCCAAAATCCTTGTCTTAACATGGTCAGATAAATTCTGATCCCTCAGCCAGGCGTGCTCGAAGAACTGACCCTGTGGCAGCCACCCTAGACGAGGCCTGTACAGCATCAAAACCACATTGCAAAGAATGCTTACCCACTTGTTCAGAGACATGTACCAAATCCTGTAACTCTTTACAGTCAATACCTTCCGCCAGAGCATCTACCTTAGACTTTAATTGAGACAGTAGATAGTTTTGGTATTTCAACATGTGAAACTGGCAATTTAGAGCCCTCATGGCTAGGGTGGAAGACGTATAAACTTTCTTTCCCCATCTATCCAAAGCCCTAGCCTCTTTATCTGGAGGAACCGGATTTTTAACAACAGAAGCCTTAACACCCTTAGGCCCCTGACTAACAGTTTCTGGGTCCGCCCTAGGACTCTTAAAAAGAAACTTATGAGCTTCAGGCACCCTATAATACATATCCGGCTTAACAGGAGCAGGAGGCAGGGAATCAGGATTAAGAGAACCTCTGCAAACACATCCTCCATAACATCCAAAACAGGAGGTATAGCCAAAGGCCTATGCTGGGGTAAAAAAAGAAATTCCCTAAGCCTTTTCCTGGAATCTGAGAAATCCTGACCTTCCCACTTAAAATGCTCCCTCATGGAATGGAGGGTCTCTGAAAAAGAAAAATCCTCAGGAGGAGAAGCAGAAGGAGTAGAATCATCCACATCAGAATCAGAATAAGGAGAATACTCCTGCAAGTCTTCAGCCGAAGACTCTGAAACATCTGAAGCCTGCTCAACACTCCCTAACTCAGGTTCCACCCTAGGCCTCTTATCAGGAGGGGGCAAAGAACCTCTAATTAAGGTAATCAAATCTTCTGCCATTTTAAGCATATGCTTCTTGGGCACAGATCCTGAAGAACTAGGAGTGACACCAACTGAAGCTAAACCTGGCCTGCCTCTGGGAGAAGCCTTGGAAACAGAAGGCCTAACCACCCTAGGAAGGGAGGGGAGTACAGTAACCTGAGAAGCCCCTTCAGCCTGACTTGCCTCCTGAGAGGCCACATCCTGCAATAACAAGGTCTCCCCCTGGGCCTCCAGAGAAACCTCGGTGGAACCACCGCTCCACCGATACCTCTAAAGAACCGGCGTCTGCACGGACGACTCGCCTACCCTGGGCTTAGCTGCTTTATCCTTGCGCTTCTTTGAAGAAGCGGACGCCGGAGCATCCGACGGCATAGTGTAATTGCACCGCTTCCCAAAGACTAACCTGGCACAATCTAACCGTCTCTTAATAGTGCGCTTATTGAACCTAGCACAAAAGCGACACCCAACAACGTCGTGCTCAGGCCCTAAACAAGGAATACACAAGGTATGATAATCTCTATGCGGTATCTGTTTCCCACAAGAAATACAGTTATTCACTTTTTCTGACATCCGGTAAACCACTGAGGCAAGAAAAAAGTAAAATATTCCCCAACGGGGTACTTAGCCAACTTTGACTCGGTCTGAAACTCCGAACTCGAAAAATTTAAGAACGCCGAACGGCACTTGCAACGCTGCTTCTGCATCGGACCATGCGGCAAAAAAGACTGAGGATATGACGTCGGTCATGCGCATTTGTACCCGGACGTCCTGATGTTAGTCTAATGCGCCTTGACCGACGTCAGCCTTATACTTTGATATTTGGGCTGACCGAGGACAGCGGACTACCCAAGTGTAAGGACTGCAGCAATGTGAGATGAAGAACATCCCTACGAGCTGAAGTGATGGCCAGGAGGAAGGCTGTCTTCCAGGACAAATATTGCAAATCTGTTGAGGCAGCTGGTTCAAAAGGAGGCAATGTTAATTTTTCTAGTATGTAATTAAGATCCCAGGCTGGTATTGGTTGTTTCCTTGGTGGTCTTATATTCTTAGCCCCTCTGAGGAACTGTCGTAAGAGTGGGTGAGAAAATAAAGGAGGATCCGTGTTGAATTCTGCAGAGATGGCTGAGGCATGGATTTTTATGGAAGAAAAAGAAAGTCCACTGTCCAATAGTTCCGCTAGGTACTGTAATACCAGAGGCAAGTTCAGTTTTCTATGGTCCTGGCCTTTTTTCTCATTCCAAGAGCAAAACCGCTTCCATTTTGCAGAGTAAGCTTTTCTAGTAGCTGGCCTTCTGGCCTCCAAAATGACATCCTGTACCTCCTTGGAGAGTAGGTTCTGTTGTGGTGTTAAGGAATTTTCCATGCAGCAAGATTGAGTGTTTTCAGCTGACTGTGAAGAGTTTTGTAGCTGTGCTGAGTCAGCAGAAGAGGCATTAGAGGCAGGGACCAGGGAGGAGTATGTGTTAGGCTCCTCAGGAGTGGGTACCAGTGTTGCCTTGGCCAATCTGGAGCAATCAGTATCATCTTCGGTTTGTCTGTTCTTGCTTTCAAAAGCACCTTAGGCAGAAGAGGCAGAGGTGGGAATGCGTAAACTGTCCATGCTGTCCAACTGAATGAAAGGGCGTCCACTCTCCAGGCCTTTGGGTGAAAGGTCTTTGAACAAAACTTTTCCAATTGACGATTCCTGTGGGAGGCAAAAAGATCTATGTCTGGCCTCCCCCATGCTTGGATTATTTCTGCAAACACCTGAGGATGTAACTTCCATTCGTGTGGATCTGTCATTTTTCTGCTTAGATTGTCTGCCAGTGTGTTTTCCAATCCTGGCAAGTACTGTGCTTGAAGTTCGATTTGTCTTTCCAGAGCCAAGTTCCAAAGAGTCATGGCTAGTCTGCACAAGGGGTATGAATGTGTTCCTCCTTGTTTGTTTATGTACCACATTACCGTGGTGTTGTCTGTTCTCATCAGTAATTGTCCTGGATGCAGGAAGTCCTTGAAAGCTGTAATTGCATTTATTACTGCGAGCATTTCTTTTTGATTGATGTGAAGGTGCTTTTCTTTTTGGGACCATTTGCCCTGAATGCACCTGTTCGTCATGTGCGCCCCCCAGGCGTAGTCTGAGGCGTCTGTGGTTATGACTTGTTTTTCTTGAGGCTTGCAGAATGGGAGGCCTTTGTTTGCTTGACATGCTTGGGCCAACCATAGAAATTCCTTTTGCAAACATGGAATTATTGGTATTATTGTTTCCAAACTGTGACTGTGTTGAGACCAAAGTTTTTTTAGGTACCATTGAAGTTTCCTCATATGCAGCTTTGCAAATGGGGTTAATAGAATGCAAGATGCCATGAATCCCAGAGCCTGCAGGATTTTCCTTGCAGTAAGCCTGGTACTTTTTGCTAGTATTTTGAAGTACTGAGATAGTTGCCCTTGTTTTTCTGGTGTAAGGTAGGCCATCTGGGTGTTTATGTCCAAGTTGGCACCCAGGAAAGTTATTTTCTGGGATGGTGTTAGCCTTGATTTCTCTTTGTTGATTGTATATCCCAGAGAAAGCAGTAATCGTGTCACATATGCCAGATGTTCCAGAAGTATGTTCTTGCTGTCGGCTTGGATCAGGCAGTCGTCCAGATAAGGGTAAATTTGTATCCCTTGAAGTCTGCAGTAGGCAATCACTGATGCCAGGCACTTTGTGAATACTCTGGGCACAGTAGATAAGCCAAAGGGCAATGCAGAGAATTGATAGTGGATTGAACCTGCAAGAAATCTGAGGTATCTTCTGCAGCTTTGTCTGATTGGGACATGCAGGTATGCCTCCTTGAGGTCCAATGTTACCAGCCAGAACTCCTTGCCCAGCATGGGAAGAAGCTGCTGTAATGTGAGCATCTTGAATTTTGCACGATTAGAAATGTGTTTAGGGTGGATAAGTCCAAAATGGGTCTCCAGTCGGTTCCTTTCCTTGGTACCAGGAAAAGTCTTGAATAAAAACCTTGACCTTGTTGGTGAGTAGGTACCTCTTGAATAGTTTGCATGCTTATGAGCTTTGAAATTTGCAGTTGTGCCTCTGCCCTTTGATTTTGTGGCAGGTTTGGCATGCCTCTCATTTTTGGAAGTGTGTGAAATTGAAATTTGTAGCCTCTGTTTATAATGTCCAGGATCCATTTGTCTGTTGTGACAATATGCCAATTGCTTGCAAATAGTACTAGTTTTCCTCCCAAAGGTGCTGCCAGCTGAGACATGCTTGGCATAGAAATGAGGGAGTCATTGGGTTTGCTTCCTGTAGTGTTGTGCACTGTCTTTGCCACCTCTTGGTGCTGGTGTTTGCCATTGTCGGCCTCTATATGATCCTTGTGATTGCCCTCTGCCCCTTGTGCGTCTGTATCTACCTCTTTGGGGCTTGTCAGTGGCTAAAAAGGACCAGTTTTTTGAAGGCCAATTTCTGCTAAAACGTGGTGGTTGGACCTGTAAGAAAGCTTTGACAGTTTGCATAGATTTGGCTTTTTCTTCCATTTTCCGTAGTATCTCCTCAGCATTAGTACCAAACAGCACATCCTTTTGTAAAGGAGCATCTAGAAGTTTAGCTTTCACATGATCAGGTAAATTTTGTTCCCTAAGCCAGGCATGTCTGCGAATGACTGATCCTGTAGCTGCCGCTCTACTTGAGGCCACTAGGGCATCATAACCACATTGTAAGGTGTGTTTACCCACTTGTTCTGCACTATGCATCATATCCTGTAACTCCTTTAAATCTTGTTGTTCAGGCCGAGACATTTTGTTCCTTAATTGTGATAACAGGAACTGTTGATATTTAAGCATATGAAACTGACAATTTAAAGCCCTCATGGCTAGGGTGGCCGAGGTATAAACCTTTTTCCCCCACCTTTCCAAAGATCTTGATTCCCTTTCTGCAGGAAGTGGATTTTTGGCAGTGGAGGCCTTCAATCCCTTGGGGCCTTGTGAAATGGTTTCAGGGTCAGCATTATGGCTTTTGAAGAGAAATTGGTGAGAGCTGGGTACTCTGTAATACCTATCAGGTTTGACTGGTGCAGGAGGCAGAGAATCCGGGTTAAGACAAGCCTCCGAATAGACATCATCCAGTATGTCCAAAACAGGGGGTATAGCCAGAGGTCTGTGTTGAGGTAACAAAAGAAATTCCCAAAGTCTTTTCTTGGAATCTGAAAAGTCTTGGCCTTCCCAATGGAAGTGTTCCCTCAAGGTGTGTAAGGTTTCCCCAAAGGAAAAATCCTCAGGAGGGGATACAGAGGGAATGAACTGTTCTGCATCCGAATCCTCAAAAGGAGAGTAAGAGTGTTCCTCTGCATCAGAATGTTCTGATAAAATGGATCCCTGATCAGAAGAGGGAGAATCTTCCTCCACTCTGGGTCTCTTGTCTGGAGGGGCTTGAGAACCTCTGATAAGAGTAATTAAATCCTCAGCCATTCTAAGCATCTGTTTTTTAGGCATGGGACCTGGAGATGGGCCCTGTACAACAGGCCTCATGGGCTGCCTGGCTGCTTTGGATTTAGTAAAGGCCTTAATTGAAAAGGAAGATGAGGGCCTAAATACACCATGGGTGGAGGTGGACCTGTCCACATCAGTAGGCTCAACATTAGCCGAGGCTTCGGTTGTAGTCTGGGAAAGGGCCGAGGACCCAGCGGTCTCGGGTACAGAGGACACCGCCAAAGAAGTGTCGTCGGTAGTTAGGGACTGCAAAGGCGTCTCGCTGAGAACCGGACCACGTGTAGCCTGTTTTGGCGTGGTGTCGGTGGGGACCGCGGGCCTCGCGTGTCGGTCCTTTTCCTTGCGTTTTTTTTTTTTTTGTCAAAACGGTAGTCGGAGTGTCCCTCGACATTTTATAATCAAAAGCTTTACCAAAGTAGTGCTGGGCGAACTCCGCCCGACGCTTAATAGTGCGTTTATTGAAGGTAGCGCAAAAGCGACAGCCCGAGACGTCGTGGTCTGGGCCCAAACAAGGTATGCAGCGGGAATGGAAATCCTTATGCGGTATTTGCTTCCCACAAGAAATACAATTATTAACTTTTTCTGACATCGGTCTGAGGCAAGAAAAGTTTCCCCAACGGGGTACTTAGCTTTAATGAAGACTTCGGATTCCAAAATATTCGTAATTCAGGAGCTGGCCGACCGGCACTTGCGAACTGCTTCTGCTTCGGGCACCGCGCGGCAAAAAAGACTGGAGAACATGGCGTCGGCTGTGTCTTGTATACTCTGGCCTCACTGACGTCAGAAGAGAAAGCGACAACAACTGATGCCGGACCAAGACTTTGGAATTCGGCCAACCGTGGGACCGCCTGATGGCAGAGAACCCATCTGTGATTACTGCAGCTGTATGCACGATGAACATCACCGCTCTCATCTCTAGAACATTGATGTGCAGATGTACCTCGTGATCCTGCCAGGTGCCTTGGACCGTCCTGCCAAGACAATGCCCCCCCACCCTATCTAGGAGACGTCCGTGGTCACAGTGGCAACCGGAATCATAAGAATAAAGGGATTCCCTTTGTTCAAGTTGGTGGAACGCAGCCACCAACAGAGGTCCTGTTTGCACTGATCGGTGAGTAGGATCAAATGGGACAGGGGAAGTTTCTGAAAGGACCATTGGGCAGGGAGGAGCCACTGCAGAAGTCTCATGTGTAATCTGGCTGGGGGCACTAACATAATGGTGGCTGCCATGGATCCCAGTAGCTGTAGGACCCATCTGGCCTAAACCTTCTTGAGGGGTAGTAACGTGCGAACCTGACCCTGCAACACCTCTATCCTTTCTTGAGGCAGAAACACCCGCATATGAACAGTGTCTAGCTCTGCGCCTATAGATGTGACATGCTGCGAGGGCAGCAAGGCAGACTTTTCCCAGTTCAAGGTAATTCCTAGTTGATGACAAAGGGCAATGGTCTTTTCCCTGGCCTGAATGAGAAGATGCCTGGTGGGGGCGGTGAGGAGCCAGTCGTCCAGATATGGAAACACTTGGAATCCTTGACGTCTCAGGTGAGCTGTCATCACTGCCAAACACTTGGTGAACACCGTGGGGGCTGTGGTGAGGCCAAAGGGCAGGGCACGAAACTGGAAATGACTGGCTCCCAGCCGGAAGCGCAAGTGACTCCTGGATGCCCTGTCCATTTTGATATGGTAGTAAGCATCCTTGAGATCAATGGAGCACATCCATACTTCTTTTCCCAGTAACGGAAAAATAGACTGAAGGGTGACCATTCGGAACTTGGACTTTAGAACGTAGCAATTCAGTCGGCTGAGATCCAAGATGGGTCTCAGGTCCCCTGTTTTTTTCGGCACCAAAAAGAGTCTTGAGTAAGTCTCTAATCCGATCTGGTCTGAGGGGACAGGTTGGATGACTCCTTTTTCCAGCAACTTTGAAATTTCTAGTGTTGCATGATCCCTTTGACTGGGTGGAACATCTGGGATTCTCTTGGGTGGAGGAGGGTCTGACAATAAGGGGAAGGAATAACCTCTGGTAACTATACAAAGCACCCATCAATCCTGAGTGATACTTGCCCAGGCTTCCGGGTACAATGAAATGCGGCCCCCGACTGGCTCCGGAACAGCACAGTCAGGCAATACATCACGGACAATGATAGGAAGGTCTGCAAAAGGAATCACGGTCTCCCGAATTGCGAGGGCCTCCTCTGCACCTAGGGTGGCGTCTCCCAGAATAGCCACCCCCTCCTCTGCCTCTGGAGGGGGACTCACCTTGACCGTTAGGGAAAGACTTCTGTGACTTTTTGAACCACATCTTTCCTCCCCTCTGAGCCTTGGGGTAAGGCCTAGATGGGAGGGAAAAATGGAACCCTACGGCAGACAGGGTCTTTCCTTCTTGCTCGCATCTGGTGAGGGTGTCTTTCACTTTGGTCCCAAAGAGTGAGGACCCATCAAAGGGGGCGTCAGTGAAGGAAGACTTGAAGGCCTCCGCGAAATGACACAGGCGCATCCAGGCTTGCCTCCTAAAGGCTACACCTGAGCTAGCTGCCCTGCTCATCCCCTCGGCTGCATAAGATATGAGCCTCATGGACGAGTTGACAATCAAGCCAAGAGTAGACAACTGGGCGTTAACCGTCTGTGTTAACGCCTCAGGTACATTACCCGTTAGAGTATCTCCTAACTCTTTAAGGAGATCTCTCTGGAGCTGAGTAAAATGACAAAGATAGTTCAGAGACCGAAGTGTGAAGGTCGCTGAAGAGAGGGTACGCTTCCCGTACCGATCCATACTCCTAGACTCCTTGTTAGGAGGATGGACTGAGGAAGAAGACTCTGCTACTTCCTGCTGAGTGGCCGCTGCCACCACCATGGCATCCACAGAAACCTCTTTGGACAGGAACTCTTTCCCAGGGGGAGCTGAGAGAAATTTATTAGGGCGTCTTGGTACAGGTTCCACTGAGTCAGGAGTCTCCCACGCCCTTCGACAGATCAAATCTAGGAGCTCATCGAAGGGTGGAGACACCCAGGAGGCGGAGAGCTGAGCCCCAAAGGCCTTGAGGAATACAGACTCCTCCTCAGAGGTGGTTTTGGACGACCAGCCACCTCTCTGCCTCAAAATCTCCAAGATGTCGGAGAAAGAGACATCATTGGAGGACGACTTGGGGGACCCCTCTGACTCCTCGAGGTCGGTATCAGAGGTGAGGGACTCATCCTGGGAGTCTACGTGCTTCCTCTTGCACAACTTCTTTCTTGGGGGCTCCTCAGGCACAGACTCTGAGGGGCCCTCAGAAAGTTGGGGACTGCTCATGGGGGTATCCCCAGACCTTGGGGCTCTGCCGTCAACCGATAGGGGGACATCAAAGGCTCTCTCCAGAGTGAAAGGGGATGGAATGACCGATCCGGGTGATGTCACTGAGGATCTGGCCAGTGCGCTCCTCATGGCCTCGAAGGCTGGTCTCCCCAAATCCAAGGATCGACCAACCTCAGAACCAAAGTTCCCCGAGCCGAAGCACCGAGAGGGAGGCTCGGAACCGACAAAAGTCCCAAAGTATCCCCCTCGGGCCCGACAGAGGAAACCCGGGTTCCGAAACCGGAGGACGGAGCCGACGTCGGTACCGATAAAGCCTTAAGAGGTATCGGAGCTGGCAGAACGTCACCCGGAGCAGAACACTCTGGCTCCGAAGACAAGGAGGTGCTTGGAGGAGGAAACATGGGTGCACTCATCGGGACTGGCTCCAGAGCCGAAAATAATTTTGCCAAAACCAGCGACTGTAGGAGCCTCTGGGCCACCCTATCCACATCCAAATCAGAGAGTCTGGAGGATTTGGAGGAGAGAGAAGGTGACTGTGATCTCCTATCTAGAGATCCTTGTCTGACACTAGGAGACCAGCTCCGAATGGGCTCTAACAGGATAGGAGCCGAGGCTGATTCAAGAATCACAGCTACCTCCTGTGGCCCCGAGGACAAGGGAGCTGAGGAGGTAGAATCCAATTTGGTAGTCTTCGCCGGTGGCACTGATGAAACAGATGGAGCCAGAGATCTTTTCTTAGCCTTAGAAGTCTTGGCTTTAGTCTGTGAACCAAAGGAAGAGTCCAAGGACTCCTCAAAGGAAGGCTTAAGAAGACCCTTCAGTATACGTTTATTTTTTTCTTTCCTGTATCACCCTAGGGCTGAAAGCGTGACAAAAGCTACGGGACTCTTGTAAATGTATAGCCCCCAGGCAGTATACACAAACGGCATGTCCATCTGTTATGGACATCTTGTAGCTGCATTTAGAACACTTCTTAAACCTGGAGAGTTTGTATTCTTTTTGATCCTTAGACATAACAAAAAAACCACAGTACACAACACCACAGAATCAGGACTTTAGGCCACAACGGTTAAGGCCGGAAAAGTACAGTTTTGTACCTACCATAAATGTAGATGTTAGAGTGTTCACCCTGCTGCAGTCATCACACTTGGGTTATCCTGCTGTCAGGCGGTCTCGCAGTTGGCCCGAATTCCAAAGTCTTGGTCTGGCGTAGGTTGCTGTCGCTTCTTCCCTGACGTCAGTGCGTCAGGGGTATATAAGAGGCATCCAACGTCATTTTCTTCAGTTTTTCTTGCCCCAGATATCAGGTGCCCCCAAAAGGTAGGCAAAATATATATCTATCTATATATATGTATATATATATATATATATATATATATATATATATATATATATGTATACATATATGTATATATATATATATATATATATATATATATATATATATATATATATATATATATACATATGGCTATATAAAAATAAAACAAAACCCTTAGGTACAAGCAAATACACCACAGAGGTAGTATAGGATAAAGTGGTAGAGATAAGTTCAGCTAGTTCAGAGGGGATGGAGGGAGGGTAACCTGGACTGCAGCAGGGTGAACACTCGAACATCTACATTTATGGTAGGTACAAAACTGTACTATGTTCGTGTTACCCTGCTGCAGTCATCACACTTGGGTTGAATCCCAAAGCTAAGGAGGGGAGTTGGAGTCAAACAGGGTTAGAAGAAGCTAGTAGGCCCTGCAAAACTGCAGTGGCAAAACCAGCTCTAGTCTTAGAGTAAAGAAGTAAGTGATCGCGTTTGGTGAAGGTGTGCACTGAACTCCAAGTAGCAGCTTCCAGAATATCCTTGGTTGGCACTCCCCTGAGAAAGGCTGCTGATGTAGCTGTAGCCCTGGTGGAGTGGGACCTAATGTTAGCAGGTACTGGTTTCCCATGATGTGTGTAGCAGAAATGTATGCATTGTCCTATCCATTTAGAAATGGTCTGTTTTGAGATAGATTTTCCTTGTGATCCTGTAGCATAGGCTACAAAGAGCTGGTCAGTTTCTCTGAAAGCCTTAGTTTTATCCAAGTAGTAACGTAATTGCCTGTGAATGTCCAAAGAGTGCAGGAGTCTTTCTCCTTTGTTCTGGGGATTTGGGAAGAAGGTGGGCAAGTGAATGGTTTGGTTTAGTGCCACACTGGATACCACCTTTGGCATAAAGGAAGGATTAGTTCATAGAGAAACTCTGTCTAGATGAAAAATGAGGAAAGGTTCCACTGCCATTAGTGCCTGTAGCTCTGAGACTCTTCTAGCTGAGGTTATTGCTAGTAGTAGGGCAGTTTTCCATGAAAGAAATTTTAAATCAGTTGAAAAGCTGGTTCAAAGGGCAGTGTAAGCTTTTCCAGGACAAAGTTGAGATCCCAAGTAGGTGTTGGAGCTCTCCTTGGTGGTCTTAAGTTCTTAGCCCCTCTGAGGTACTGTCTTAGGAGTGGATGTGAAAATAAAGGAGGATCCGTGCTGTAATGAGCTGAAATTGCTGAGGCGTGGATCTTAACAGATGAAAAGGAAAGTCCTTTGTGTAACATCTCAGTTAAATATTGTAGAATCTGAGGAATGTTTGGCTCCAGGGGATTTAGGCATTTAGCCTGGTTCCAGGAGCAAAATCTTTTCCATTTGTCTGAATAGGTTTTCCTGGTGCTGGGCCTCCTGGCCTCCAGAATGACATCCATAACAGCTTTGGATAAAGCTGGTTGTTGGCTGGTTGTTTAGGTAATTTGCCATGCAGCCAGGTTTAAAGTCTTGAGCTGGCTGTGTAGAATCAGATTGTCTCGCTGGGTGAGCAGGTGAGGAATTTGTGGCAAAATCCATGGTGGGCCCTGGGCCATGTTCCTTAAAATTGGGTACCAATGTTGGCGTGGCCAGTCTGGTGCAACAAGAATCATTTGTGGCCTCTCTAATCTGACTTTCAGCAGTACCTTTGCTAGAAGAGGCAGTGGAGGGAAGGCATACACTGTTAATGTTTTCCAACTGAATGATAGAGCGTCCACTTTCCAAGCTAGTGGATGGAAGGTCCTTGTACAAAATTTTTGAAGTTGGTGGTTGTGGGGGCTTGCAAACAGATCTATGTCTGGGCGTCCCCATTTTTGAGCTATCACTGCAAATACTTGTGGATCTAGTTTCCATTCATGTGGATCCATGATGTTTCTGCTTAGGTCGTCTGCCAATGTGTTTTTCTTTCCTGGCAGGAATTGTGCTTGTAATTGAACCTGGTAAGACAGTGCAGTGATCCACAAGGTCACTGCTTGCCTGCATAGAGGGTAGGAATGTGTGCCCCCTTGCTTGTTTATGTACCACATAACTGTGGTGTTGTCTGTCCTTATTAGTAGTTGTCCTGGGTGTAGAAGGTCCTTGAAAGCTGTTAGGGCATTCTGCACTGCTAGCATTTCTTTTTGATTGATATGCAGGTGTCTCTGATCTGTAGTCCATTTGCCCTGAATGCACTGTCCTGCCATGTGTGCTTCCCAGGCATAGTCCGATGCATCTGCTGTCATAGTTTGCCTGGCTGTGGGTAAGGTGAAAGGCTGACCCTTGTTGAGGTGACATGCCTGTGCCCACCATAGAAACTCCTGTTGAAGGCAGGGAATGAGTGGAATCATTGTTTCCAAGCTGTGGCTGTGCTGAGTCCATACACTTTTCAGGTACCATTGTAATTTCCTCATATGCAGTTTTGCAAATGGTAACAGTAGTATGCAAGATGCCATGAATCCCAAGGCCTGCAGAATTTTTTTTGCAGGGAGTTGGGTCTTTGTTGCCATTATTTTGAAATATTGAAACAGCTGTCGTTGTTTGTCTGGCATGAGATAAGCCATCTGGGCCGTTGTATTCAAGCTGGCACCCAGGAATGTTATGTTTTGTGAGGGCACTAGTTTTGATTTCTTTTCGTTTACTGTGTACCCTAGGCAACTTAGAAGGTGTTTGACAAATACCAGATGCTGTAAAAGAATGTCCTTGCGTTCTGCTTGAATAAGACAGTCGTCCAGGTATGGGTATATTTGAATTCCTCTTTGTCTGCAGTATGCAATTACTGGTGCCAGGCATTTTGTGAAGACCCTGGGTGCAGTAGATAAGCCAAAGGGCAGTGCAGAGAATTGATAATGCGTTGAACCTGCAATGAAGCGGAGGTATCTTCTGCAATTTTGTCTGATTGGACCTCAAGGAGGCATACCTGCATGTCCCTAAGTGACTAGCCAGGCATTCTTGCCCAGCATGGGAAGAAGCTGCTGTAGTGTTAGCATCTTGAATTTTGGTACTTGCAGATAGGTGTTCAGAATTGAAAGATCCAGAATGGGTCTCAATGCTTTGTCCTTTCTTAGAACTAGGAAGAGTCTAGAGTAAAATCCTTGTCCCTGCTCCTGTGTAGGTACCTGCTGAATGGCTCTCATGTTCATAAGAGCTGTAATTTGTTTCTGTGCCTCTGCCCATTGATTTGGTGGCAGGTATGGCATTCCTTTGATCCTCGATAAGGTACAAAAGTGGAATCTGTATCCTTGAGAGACTGTTTAGAACCCATTTGTCTTTTGTGATGATGTGCCAGTTGTCTGCAAAAAATGCTAGTTTTCCTCCCAAGGGTGTTGCCAGGAGAGATTTGCTTGGTAGTTTGAGGATAGAGTCATTGTGTCTGCATTCTGCTAGCTTAGGGCCTGTCTTCTCCTTTCTGGGTAGCAGAACCCCATTGGCGAAGTTTGTAAGGACCCTGTGACTGACCTCTGCCCCTTGGGCGTCTGTATTTGCCCCTCTGTGATCTGTCTGAAGCTGGAAAGGACCAATTTTTTGTTGGCCAATTTCTGCTGAAGCGAGGGGGTTGTACCTGCAAGAAATCCTTGACCGTTTGCATAGATTTAACCTTATCCTCCATTTTCTTTAAAACCTCTTCTGCTTTGACACCAAATAATACATCCTGGTGTAAAGGTGCATCTAATAATTTTGCTTTAACATGGTCAGGGAGGGTTTGCTCTTTTAACCAAGCATGTCTACGAATGACTGAGCCAGTAACAGCTGCTCTACAGGAAGCTTCCAGTGAATCAAATCCGCATTGTAAAGTATGCTTGCCCACCTGTTCAGCTGCATGCAACAGATCCTGCATTTCCTTGAATTCAGGCTGTCCTGAGTGTGTGCTCATTTTTTATTTTAACTGAGACATCAGGAATTGTTGATATTTCAACATGTGAAAATAGAAGTTATGTTCTTACCATAACGTTCCATGTTAGTTGTCTTCTTCTCGCCTTCTTTCTTGCTGGATGGGTTCGGAGCCGACCTGCCCGACTCGGCCACTCTAAAAGCTCGAGAGTTGGTTCCACCGGCTCGAGGCTGCCCCTATATCCCACAATGCTAGGCGTGAATTACCTCAGATCTCATTTGTGAGCTAGGCCCAGCTAAAAATACAACCAGGAAAACTGGAAAAATTCCACCTCTATAAACAAGGGGAAGAGAAAGGGTGACCTAAGCCTGATCTAGGAAATATGCACAGCAGAGCATATACCTATCGCAAAGAGGTGGTAGAAAGAGAGGTCACAATCAAACTCCTCTAGGTCTGTCCAGGCCAGGGGGGAGGAGGGTGGGGCGAAGAAAGAAGGCGAAGAAGACAACTAACATGGAACGTTATGGTAAGAACATAACTTCTATATGTTAAGTTGTCTATCTCGCCTTCATTCTTGCTGGATGGGACCGCGTCCCTAGCACCTTGTCCCTTGGTGGCCTAACGGAACAGACTCTTGAGAACAGTGGAACCAAAGTTAGCTCTATGTCTAGAAGCTAAATCCAACTTATAATGAGAAATGAATGTGTGAGGAGTAGCCCAAGTAGCCGCTGCACAAATGGTGTCAATAGGCAGTCTGTCTTGGAAGGCTATAGAAGTAGCCAAAGCTCTGGTGGAATGGGCTTTAGGTTTGCTAGGCAGCTTTTGGTGTCTAATTTCATAAACAAGGGAAATCAGAGATGTTAGCCATCTAGATAATGATACCTTTGAAACTGAAAGTCCCTTTCTGCCTTCTGCATAAGAGACAAAAAGCTGGTCAGATTTTCTGAATTGTTTGGTTCTATCCAAATAGTACCTCAACTGACGGTGAACATCTAGCCAATGCAATTTTTGTTCAGACCTATTAGAATATTCTGGAAAAAACACAGGGAGGTCAATGCTTTAATTTAGGTTAGACGCCAAGGCTATCTTAGGTAAAAAGGATGGATTCGTTCGTAAAGATACCCTGTCCTTATGGAACAACAGATAAGGAGGTCGACAGCTGAGTGCATGAAGTTCTGAAACTCTTCTGGCTGAAGTAATAGCTACCAGAAAGAGAGTCTTCCATGATAGCAATTTTAAAGAACAGGAAGCTGCAGGTTCGAAAGTGGGGAGAATCAAAGAACTGAGAACGAAATTAAGGTCCCAAGGAGGAGGAGGATTTCTTATAGGAGGTCTGAGTAGAAAAACTCCTTTCAAAAAGGCTTTGCAAAGCTTGTGGGACATTATGGAAGATTCTGAAATGCCCACATGAAAGTTAGATATAGCTGCCAATTGAACTTTGAGAGTAGAAGGAGAAGAACCTGCATGAAAGAGTTCAGCTAGAAAATCAAGAACCATATGGATGGGAGCAGTGAAAGGATCTAAGTCCCTTCCTTGAGCCCAATACGCAAAACGTTTCCATTTACTCAGATAAATTTTCCGAGTGGAAGATTTGTGGGAAGCTATCAAAATATCTCGAACAGAGTGAGATATTTGAGGAAGCCTGGCTAAGGTTGGAACTGGAGGAACCAAGCAGTGAGGTTCAGAGAGGGAGGGAGCGATGTAACTGACCCGACTGATGGATCAAAAGCTCTGGCTCCAGTTCCAGATGCCAAGGTTGCTCCAATAGAAATTGATGTAGAAAGGGGAACCAAACCTGCCGAGGCCAGTAAGGAGCAATGAGGATCAATAAGGCCTTCTGAGCGATAGCTCTCTGTATCACTTGAGAGATTAGTGGGAAGGGAGGAAATGCATACAGAAGTCCCGGGCCAAACTTGGACTAGAGCGTCTCTGCTGGGCTGGTCTGGTAACGGGAATAGTGTGAAATAATCTCTGCACTTGCTGTTTTGGGGAGTAGCAAAAAGGTCGCAGCAAGGCTGACCCCACTTGAGAAAAATTTCTCTCACAACAGAGTCTTTCAGAGACCACTCGTGAGGCATGAGGATAGCTCTGCTCAACTTGTCCGCGATTTGATTGGACTTCCCAGGGATGTGCGTTGCTATCAGAAACCGCTGAGAAGAAATCGCCCATTGCCACAGTCTGAGTGCTTCTCGACATAGGGGATAGGAACTGGTTCCGCCTTGTTTGTTGATATACCACACTACAGACATATTGTCCGTCTGGATTGCTATCGTTCCCAAGGGAAGAGAGTCTTGAAGGGCTTGCAACGCTAAAAGCACTGCTCTCATCTCTAGAACATTTATGTGCAAGTGGCATTCGTCTGGTTGCCATGTGCCCTGGACAGTCCTGCCCTGATAATGCCCCCCCCACCCGATCAGGGAGGCGTCCGTTGTCAGAGTAGCAACCGGAGGGGAAGGAACAAAGGGTCTTCCCAAGAAGAGCTGAGGGGAAGACATCCACCACAGAAGATGATTTCTGCATGTTTTCATAATCATAATGGTGTGGGACATCGGAAGTTGCTGGTATGACCATTGCGTGAAGAGCATCCATTGAAGGATTCTCATGTGGAATCTGGCTAATGGAAGCAGAGGTATGGCAGCCACCATAATCCCCAATACTTTCAGAACTAACCTGGCTTTGATTCTGTTGCTGCTGAAGAGGAGCGAGACCAGTTTGTGTATGTCTGTTATTCTTTGATCTGTTAGTCTCGCAGACATGTTGACTGTGTCTAGATTTGCGCCTATGAAGGTAATAGTACGACAAGGCGACAAAACAGACTTTTCGCAATTTATTGAAATGCCTAAATTTTGACAAATGCGAAAGGTGTAGTCCCTGGCCATTAGAAGAAGATGCTTGGTGGGAGCTGTGAGGAGCCAGTCGTCCAAATATGGAAACACCTTGAATCCTTGACGTCTCAGGTGAGAAGCTACCACTGCCATGCATTTGGTAAACACCAGGGGGGCAGTGGTGAGACCAAAGGGCAGGGCCCTGAATTGAAAATGACTGGTTCCCAGCCTGAAGCGGAGGAATCTTCTGGAGCGTCTGTTCATTTTTATGTGATAGTACGCATCCTGAAGGTCTATAGAGCACATCCAGTTTCTCTTTCCCAATAGGGGGAGGATGGATTGCAGCGTGACCATCCGAAATCTTGTTTTCTTGACTGACTTATTCAAGATACTGAGATCCAAAATTGGTCTCCAGTCCCCTGTTTTCTTTGGAACTAAAAAGAACCTGGAGTAGATTCCGGATCCTAGTTGGTCTGCTGGAACTGGCTGAATTGCTCTTTTTGCAAGCAGCTTTGAAATTTCCAAAGCTGCAAGATCCCTTTGAGCGGGTGGAACATCTGGAAGGGATTTTTGATTGGTTTGGGATGCGAAGGGAATGGAATAGCCTTCGAAATGATGAACTGTACCCACTTGTCTTGAGTCAGGGATAGCCAGGCTTCTGGGTACAGTGACAATCTTCCCCCGACTGCCTCCGAAGGTGGACAGTCGGGCAACACCTCAGGGATGCTGAAAGGGCTTATCGGAAAAGGTTTCTCGATTGCCCTGGTTCTGCGGACCCCCGCTGCCTCTAGGGCGGCGTCTACCATTATTGTTCCCTCCTCTGCCTCTGGAGGGGAACCGACTCTGTCGTCAGGCAAATTCCCTTGAGATTGTTTGGAACCACATTTTCCCACTTTTCTGGCCTTTGGGGTAAGGTCTAGAAGGAGTAGAAAACGGACTCCGACGGCAGATAGAGTTTTGCCATCCGTCTCGCACCTAGTCAAGGTTTCTTTCACTTGAGGACCAAAGAGAGATGATCCATCAAACGGGAGTTAGTGAAAGACGCTTTAAAGGGGTCCGCAAAATTGCATAGTCGCATCCAGGCATGCCGTAAAGCAACACCTGTCCCTGCGGCTCTACTCGCTCCATCAGCCGCATATGAAAGGAGGCATGGAGGAGTTAGCTATCGAATTAAGGGTAGTCAGCTGGGTGTTCATTTTGTCCTGAAAATCTGCAGCTGTAGTATCCTTCAACATCTCACTCGCTTGCTTGATCAAGTCTCTTTGAGACGGGTGAAATGGCATAGGTAGTTCAGCGACGCATTGCAAAGGTCGCTGACGAAACATCCGCTTCCCATACCTGTCCATAGACCTAGATTCTTTGTTAGGGGATGAACAGGCACTGAAGGATCAGCTAGTTCCTTCTTGGTGGCAGCAGCTACCACCATAGCATCCACAGAAACACCTTTTGTTAGAAATTGTTTGTCAGTTGGTGCTGTTATAAATTTTGAAGGTCTCCTGGGGGTGGGGTCCACTGAATCAGGAGCCGTCCAGGCCTTCTTTGCCACCACCTGCATGAGGGGATCAAAGGGGGGGGACACCCAGGAGGTGGAAGGGCGAGCCAAACGCCTCAAGATACACAGATTCATCCTCCGAAGGGTTAAGGGCTGGCCAATTTCCCCTCTGTTTCAGGATCTCTAGAATGTCTGCGAAGGAGACATCTTCAGAAGGGGAACGTGGGGAACCCTCAGAATCCTCTAAATCTGTGTCAGAGGCGACAGACTCAGGTGAGTCTATGTGCTTCCTCTTACACTTTCTCTTCCTAGGGGGCTCCCCTGCCAATTCAGGGGAGGCCTCGGAAGAGGATGAGATCCCCACAGGGGATTCTTGAGGAGCTGGCTCTCTGCGGTCTGGGATGAGGGAGTGAGTCGACATAACCAAAGGCACCGAAGAGGGAGGGGCGGACGGAGCCGACTGTGGAGTCGAACAAGGTTCCAACACACTCCGCATGACCTCGAACACACCCCTGTCTGGCAGAGCCAGAGGTCCCCGCTCCGAGAAGCTGAGAACCTCCCTCGGCACCGACAGAGATGGCTCCGAGGCCGATGTCGGAGCCGAACTCACCAGCGCCGAAGCACCGAGAGGGAGAGGGGGGTCGGACAAGGGTCCGATGCCACTCACCCCCTCGGAGCCGACGAGGGAAGCTCGGCGCCGAGATTCTTCAAAGGAAGAAATCGGACGACGGAGCGAAGACAATTGTATCGGCTCGACGCTACCACAGTCTCGGTCCCGAGCGCCCGGCTCGAACTCAAAGGAGTCGGAGGAGGAATATTTATAGGAATAAGTTGAGGCATCGACTGATGAGTCGGGCTCTGGAGCATTTGGGCCAGTGCCTCGGACTTTAAAAGTCGACTCACTACCCTCTGGAGGTCATGATCTGAGAGCCTCGATGACCTGGAGGAGTGAGATCTGTGGCTCCGTTCAGACAGCAAGGGAGACGCTGGAGCCGAATGAACGGAGCCAAGGGATGGTGACCTCGACCTCTTTCTAGATGTCGGCTCCGATGGTCTGATCGGAGCCGACCCAGGAATCTCTAATGCCTCGGCTCCGGCCGGAGCCGAGGGAACCACAGATACTGTAGTCAAAGACTCACCGGCTTCAGCCGAGCCGATGAAGCAGCAGGCTTCGAAGCCTTAGGCCTCGACTCTGAAGCTGGAGCCGAGGTCTTGGAAGCCTTAGAAGGTTTTCCCGATGTAACAGAAAGGGAACCTTCAGGCTTAAGCAAACCCCTTAATATGAGTTTGTTTCTTCTTTCCTGCAGGACTCTAGGGCTGAAGCAATGGCATACAGCACAAGAGTCCTGCAGGTGTAAAGGTCCCAGGCAGTACACACAAGAAGTGTGACCGTCTGTCAGAGACATTTTCTGACAGCACGAGTCACACTTCTTGAAGCCTGAGACCTTTGAATCCTTGGACATTTTCAAGGAACCGAAGTGTAACCACACACAGTAACACACACACACACAGATTACACTGTTAGAAATCTAAATAGAATTATTTAAAACAAAACTTCTGAAAGGTAAGTTAAGTTAAAAATTCCTAACCAAAACACATACACACCCTAAGGGAAGGAAGGAAGGGCCCGAAGGCCTAAGGAAAGAACTTATTAGTTCTTGAGAAAAAGGGGCTGGATAAAAAGGTAGAAGGGATAATATCCACTACACTAAGGGTAACAAAGGGGATAAACTAAGCTAGCGTAAGTTTAAAAGTTATTAAACTAATCTAATTTAAACTAAACTGGAGCCGGTAGAAAAACACCTCGATCGCTGTAGCGGCAAACGAGATCTGGGGTAATTCACGCCTAGCATTGTGGGATATAGGGGCAGCCTCGAGCCGGTGGAACCAACTCTCGAGCTTTTAGAGTGGCCGAGTCGGAGCCGAGGTCGGCTCCGAACCCATCCAGCAAGAATGAAGGCGAGATAGACAACTTAACATCTGGCAATTTAATGCTCTCATAGCCAGAGTTGCAGAGGTGTATATTTTCTTTCCCAATCTATCTAGGGCTCTGGAATCTCTTTCAGAGGGCACAGGATTTTTAGCCATAGAAGCCTTTGCTCCCTTAGGACCCTGGGATATGGTTTCTGGGTCAGCTACAGGGCTTTTATAAAGGAATTTGTGTGAGTCAGGTACTCTGTAGTATCTGTCTGGTTTGACTGGAGCAGGAGGTAGAGAGTTTGGATTTAAACTAGACTCCAAGTACACATCATCCACAATATCTAAAACAGGAGGGATAGCAAGAGGTCTGTACTGGGGTAATAAAAGGAACTCTCGGAGCCTTTTCTTAGAATCTGAGTAATCCTGGCCTTCCCAGTAGAAATGTTCCCTCATGGTATGTAATGTTTCCCCAAAGGAGTAGTCTTCAGGGGGAGATGCTGAGGGAATAGAGTCTTCAGCATCAGAATCCTCATAAGGTGGAAAAGTGTAATCATGTTCCTCAGAAGAATCTGGGGAGAGAGAAACCTGGTCAGAGGATGCATAATCCTCCTCTTGTCTTGGTCTTTTATCAGGAGGGGGATGGGAACCCGATAAGGGTAATTAGATCTTCAGCCATCTTAAGCATCTGTTTCTTAGGCACGGGGCCTTGACCTGTAGACTGATGAACAGTTTTCTTAGGTTTGAAAGGAGTTTTAAGCTTAGCATAAGATTTAATGGTGAGTGTAGTCGGTCTGAAGGCACCTTCTGCAACCGAAGGTGTTTCCTCTGCACTGGTGTCTAAATCTGCTCCGGTGTCGGTAGATGGCTGCATCGGTCTAGTAGACTCTGCTTGGGAGTCAGCAGCTGTCTGGGGTTCCAGCTCTGCAGTCATCAGGGGCTGCGTAGGCGCCTCAGTGAAAACCGGAGAACTGGCGACAGGCCCAGCTGAGGCCTCAGGGTCTGGCTTATTCCTAGGCTGCCTGTCCTTATCCTTGCATTTTTTATGAATTGCGGTCGTCGGCTGCTCCGATGGCATGATATAATTGAATTTCCTACCAAAGTAATGCCATGCGAAGTCAAAACTTTGATAGTGCGTTTATTAAACCTAGCGCAAAACCGACAACCTGTGATGTCGTGGTCTGGGCCTAGGCAAGGAATACAATAGGAATGGAAGTCCTTATGAGGTATTTGCTTCCCACAAGAAATGCAATTGTTAACTTTTTCTGACATCGGACTGAGGCAAGAAAATGTTCCCCAACGCGGTACTTAGCTTTATTGAAGACTTCGGACTGAAATTCAAATCGAAAATCTCAGGTGTCGGCCGACCGGCACTTGCGAACTGCTTCTGCTTCGGGCACCACGCGGAAAGAAAGACTGAAGAAAATGGCGTTGGATGCCTCTTATATACCCCATGACGCACTGACGTCAGGGAACAAGCGACAGCAACCGATGCCGGACCAAGACTTTGGAATTCGGGCCGACTGCGGGACTGCCTGACGGCAGGATAACCCAAGTGTGATGACTGCAGCAGGGTAACACGATGAACATCTACCGCTAACAACAGCTGACAAGAATCTCTAAGTTAAACAATTCTGACACAACTAACGAGACACACACAGAAGCAAGGGACAAATGCTTTCCTCAGACAAACTACACAATGGAGGGAGGACTAGGTCCTCTAACTTAAATGGGCCTAGCCCGTAGGAACAGAGGGATACCACAAACAATACACTCACACCACAAAAAAACGTTAATAACAAGAGCAATCAGCTATTAAAATAGCTTTTGTGAAGAAAAAATACAATTTTCAGTGAGAAAAAAGAAGTTTTAAAGCTACTTAGCCACAGCCAAGCAAGACCACGTCCTAGCTACACGAGTGGCAAATGAGATCTGGGGTTATGGAGTGGTGCAACATGGTATACCAGGTTAGTCCAGCCAATTAGAGACTTCATGCTGGAAAAATATAAGTTGGCCGAGTCGGAGACGATGTTCGGCTCCGAACCCGTGAGTAAGAATGTAGGCGAGATTGGACCACATAACATCCCAACATTTCCTTTAGATAAAATCTTTAGCCGTGTGCTTGTTACTAACGAAAAGTGCTCATGAATTTCTATCTGCGACAACTCGTAACAAGCCATTATACAACTTTGTCTGTACCTAACTAGATCCGCTACCCATATCTTTTATTTATATATTTATCCTTTGTTGACTGGGTTAGTCCCACTAGGCTAGTAGCCTCTTTTCAGGGAAGAACCAAGGTGGTATTTATACTACTACTGCAAAAGGGAACATATGACCCCTACTCTTTATGATAGGTGTCAAGGGATATTTTACATCCACCTGAGCAACCACCAACTCATGCAGAAGGGGTATCAGTTTTTATGTCTCATCTGAAGGATGGCACACCCAACAGCACAGCATCCCCCTTATGCTGCACTGTAGTTCAACAATCAATCTACCTGGTGTGGGAATAGAACCCGCAGCTTTCTGCACCAAAGGCGAGTGTGCTACCTGTTGTGCCACTGCAACTCAGTGAACTCATCTTACTTTGTCTATCACCTTTCTCTGGAAACATGGGAATGCAGTCCGACCTAGCTACGTCTGTGACTAGCCTACTGCAGCAACTACCTCATCTGTATCAACACCCCACTGCTGCTACCCAACACTTACATAATATGTGAAATATTTAAGCATTTACTCAGGGTGGAGGCTAATCTCACACATAAAACTGCACTCAGTAAGCCCCAAACACATATTGCGCAGCAAACCACCATTACCCTATCCTATGATGAGGCATTTAAGAAAACACTACCTAAGCTGATTAGTCATGTTACCAAGAGACTTCTGCCACCTTGCTGTACTACCACCAGCCACTCACCCACACTTCCATCACTTACCACAGACTGCCTCCAGGAGTTACCAGGGCTGTGAACTTTTAAGGGTTTAACATCACACTTAGGTACATTGTTTCCACCCAAGCTGAGTAAGAACAGGGTGACAGTAAGAAATCTCTCTGGTGCCAATACTCACAATGTGAAGAGGGCCTTTAGGTCCATCCATCCATTCCAAAGCATAACTCTACATTTTGGTGGCTGCTAATGTTGGGGGTTGAATGACCTTAGGTGCTTCACCAAGAGGGAGACATAAAAGATCTGATGAAGGCTTGCTTTTCATCTGTCCAAGACAGAGAAGACACTACTCTTGAAAGGCATTCTGCCATCTCCAAGAATGACACTTCAATTTAAAAACAAAAATAACTGGCTTCAGCATTTGGCTAGATGGCAGTTATTCTAAGGGGATCCATTCTGTTTAAACATACAAAATGAAAGCGTCCAAAGGAAAAAAATCCACTCAGCAGTTGAAAAAATATTTAAGCACTTTTCATTCTGTTCAGTGCTGAGTGGATTTATTTACCCTTTGGCTGCTTTCATTTTGTACGTTTAAATAGTTAGTCTTCTTGCTTTCTCTGGATCCATGCTGTGTCAGCATGGAAGGTAACAGTTGGCCAGACCTTCCTGTTTTGCCAGGGATGGCATGCCCCTCTCTCATCAAAGCTTTTGGTAACTGATTAAAACTTCTGCTACCACCATAGTGATTTGTTTCCGGGCACAGTCCATATCTTGGGCACTCCACCACAGCAAAGTTATTTATTGACCATTACTTGATACCACTCAACTCCTTTCGCTGACATTATAAATAAGCTAATACAACGAAACAACTCCTTGGTAGTTCGCTGAAGGATACCTGGTACCATCACCAAAAAGCAAAATATAACTAGCGGTACTCACGGGTCTGTTCTATGCTCTCTCTTCTTAGCTAACAAAATTCTCCTACGACTCCATGGTTAGGACCATCCTAAGTTTGTCTTAAAGTTCACTAACGTGCCAACAAGGCCTTAATAACTGCTTCTCTATCCACAGTCTTACCCTAAATGCAAATAAATGAAGTACAGTCACCTTTAGTAAAACTAGTGCTCCTGTAGAGGGCACAAAAGGGGAACTCACCTCGAAATGGAGACTATGATCAGGGATTTAGAAACCTGCATGGACAATGAGAAATCCTTAAACAGTACATCTCTAATACTGTCAGAAAGCCGTTCTGAAGCAGACATCTCATCAGGTTCTCGTCCAGTTTCCAGTCCATAATAATTATCCTTTACTTTGCCTTTATTCACTCAGTGCTTCACTTGACATGTATAGCTCCAAAAAAATCTCTTCCAACTAGAAAGCTCTCAGTGTTTTATAACCAAAAGAATCCAAGGTTTAAAGAACCATTTCTGTCAAAAGACCTAGCTTTACACCAAAGTATCAACAAGTCTAGATTATGGGATAAATTCATCACCTAGTACCTCCCCGCCTATAAAATAAGCTTCACCTTCATATCTGACAAGTTAAAACCTTAGAAATATGGAAACTTACATTAGATGAATACACAGACTCATGGAAATTCGCTGCAAGAGTCAGTGGCTGTAAACTATTACACCAAAGTATAATGTCAAACGTCACTACTCCCATCCCGCTTCTCTTTTCTTACCTATTCTCCAGATTCTTCCTATTGCCCTTCCTTCTAACCTAATCCAAGCTAACATTCTAACTATTCCTCCCAAATTAGCTCTGCTTCATACAAGCATCTTCATTACTATTAGCTCACCTTCAAGAGTTCTTTTACAGCATTAGATAAGCCTATTATGGCTGACATAATGCCTGCTTAGTGTGAACCTATGAACCTACATTTTATATGAAATCTAACACAGTTCTACCACCTTCAATTACCACATTTTTTTTAGTAATAAGTATCTGCTTCTTTCATTAAAATAATTTCTACCCCTGAGCATCTGTCCTTTCCAAATGACCAACAACTCTCCCTCCCCAAATATTCAAACTGTTCTCTGCTTGTTCTTTAAAGAAATCAAAAAGACACAAATATCTTGTTTTAATGTTTTACCACAGTAAAACTGATTGTCTTCTTGTTTCAGTTTATTGCTTCTGTCATTAACACTTAATACAAAAAATACAGCTTTACTTACATTTCCTGCTGCGTTTTCATCTCCTTTCTTTTAATTCCCTATTACATCTTTATACTCCCCTGTAATCACTTCATATCTTACCTCTCTCTCTTGCTGAGATCCAAACACCATATCTATCTTCCAAATTTATGTTTGCTTCCTGTCTCCATTCTCCACTAAGCACCCATTTTTAAACCCTAATTCAGTGTGCATTACATTCTTTTCTTGTACAATGCCCACTAGAAGTACACAGCCTACAAAAATAGTTTGCAATCACAGCTGTAGTAGCCTTTATCTCCACACAGGCTACATCATCTCCTGCTACCAACAAAACTGTTATCTTCCCAAAAATAACTATTAATAGGCCAACATAATGTGACATTCCTTCAAAGGGAGAGGGGGCATGAAGTGGTAAGCATCAGTCCCACCCTAAGCAATAAAGCCACTTCAGAGCAGAACCCTCTCAAATGTGAGCATCTTATTATGACTCGTCCTGCCAAAAACAAGTGAGCAGGTACAGTCTTTTTATTTTTTCCTCTCCCAGCCTGTATATCACACCAGCAGCATTAATCAAATCCGGATCACCTTGGCATACTCAGGGCTGACACACTCTCAACTAAACAGAGATACACGGAGCAGAGCACCTATTTAGTATCTTACCAGGAACATGTAACATATGCAAAACAGGGCCAAGAGTATGTGCTATAGGTTAAGCAGGGCATGGACAACATCCAACTGCTGGCCATCTACAGTGAGTGTGTGTGTGTAAGAGAGAGAGAGAGAGTGTGTGTGTGTGTGTGTGTGTGTGTGTGTGTGTGTGTGTGTGTGTGCACGTGCCCATGTGAGACAGCGAGAGATAGAGAATGAGACTGTGTGAGAGAGAGAGAGAGAGAGAGAAAGAGAGAGACTGTGCAAGAGACAGACAGTGTGTATGCATGCGTGTGAGAGAGAGGGAGAGAATTTGTACAAGCGAGCAAGACAGATGGACTGCGTGCGAGTGTGAGAGGGAGACAAGTCTGCGTGCGAGTGTGAGAGGGAGACAAGTCTTCGTGCGAGTGTGAGAGGGAGAGAGAATGTGTGGACAGCAGAACTCACAAAACTGAAACAGTCTTGATAAAGGTAGAACTACAGAGCAATTATAGGCTGCACAAGAAGTGCTTAACACAAAATTCCTATGAGCAATACAATGGAGCAAGGAAAACTAATTACCACAAGCACTATAAAGGAACTTCCTAACAGCAATGCAGGCAAAGTATTACCACAGGCACTACAAAGGAATTTCCTAACAGCAATGCAGGCAAAGTGATATGGGGATCCCATTAGGTAACACTGTAAACACAATTCTGTCAGCACTTTGGAAGCTGGAGATGTGTGTGTGTGTGTGTGTGTGTGTGTGTGTGTGTGTGTGTATATATATATATATATATGTTATGTATTTCTTGCACCATCTGCACGTAACTTCTGCAGATTTGCATCTGTTACTCTACTAGAGTAATACAGGGGCACAGAAAACATTTATACCATGACAGCTGGCAAACAGAATTAAGGCTATCAGCAGTTAATAAGCTTCCTCTTGTGGTACAGAGTTTGATTCCCTCCGCCTTCGATTGCTTACTGTATTACCCTGAGCAAGTCATTTTACCCAGGCAGTGCTTTGGGCAACTGAGAATTTGGTCTAGGCTCATTAATGGTTTCCTGTACTGCATGCCTAGCAACTACCTTTAAACCCATCAACCATGAACTGCGGTACCCTCTAAAACACTTGCATGGACAACTTGAGGAATAATAACAATGGCCTTTGTGCTGTGTGTTACTGCATTTCTGGGTCCAACCTCAGGTAAAATACACAGTGATCCAGGGGACCAATCCGTAAATATTGGACAGTGATGAACTTGTTACACTTCCACAATGGATGGGACAAGACTGAAGAGTACAAATACAAAATAAGCTCAGAAACTCCATTTATGATCAACTGCCTGCCCTCTCTCTGTTCCAGTGCTGAAGCCCTACTGTATCTGTATCACTTTAACACAGTTTTGGGTGAGAAAGGTTCTCTTAATTCAGCATTCACAGCTTGGAACTTGACAGCCTACAACCAAATATAAACTGCTCCTAATCCAAATGCAAACTTAAAAGAGAGAGCTACAGGCCTTTTAAAGTTAGCGTTTTAAATGTTGTTGTGGCAAAAATGTTTATTTAACATTTCTTTACTGGGAAAGTCAGACTGCGGCAGAGCCCATTTTCAGCAGAGGCCTAAGGAGAAATGCTCCAGACGCATGACTTTAGAATGTAGGAGGAAACCGGAGCACCAGGAGGAAACCCACACGAACACAGGGAGGACATGCAGACTCCACACAAAAGGAACTCCAGCAGAGAATCGAACCAGAGAACCTCTTGCAGTACGGCAACAATGATAACCGCTGCACCACTGCATAGCCAATAAATAAAATGCAGTGTTTTAAATGTTGTTGTAACAAAAATGTTGGTTACTGTACTAAAACCAAAAAATTGCATCAGCAAAGAAAACTTGCTTCAGCAAGTGTATGCTTCTGCTTATTACCAAATTTGAGAATGGTGCAAGAAACATTTCATAAACTAAAACTAAACACCTTCACTTCAGCATTTCTGCCAGTGTATTAATACAAAACTACTTTCCTGTAAAACTAATAAGCAAATACAGATTAAAAAATAATCTGCCTGTATCAAGATACACTTGAAAGCACATCAAAAAATACTGCCTATGACCACAAAAAGGAGGAGGAGGATATTAGAAAATGAACAAATAAATGAATGGAACAATTCAATAAAACATGGACTTAAAAGTGAACAACAATCCAGAGCACCCAAGGGAAAACATCTCATTTAAGATACCTGTTCATGACAGTCTTGTAACCATCCAGAATGGTTATCACCATCACACACAATGCAGTGACTTCCTGATTTGCACTGCAACATACTTTCTAGTGTAACCACGGCATTATTAAGCATTCCAAACATTTTACTGTTATACAAATATGCTACATTAGTAATTATTGTTATTGACTCAGTCTAGGATGTGTAAACAAAGAAAAATCACAAGGCAGTAAAATGACCATACAGAGCAAAAAGGGAAAAAAAAGTGAATGAAATGAAATTTTACTATGTTATAAAAAAGAGACTGACTAGCAGCATTGCTGTACATAAAAAATCTGGACAGTGCACATCATTAATTGGAAGATTTTTTTATAGAGCAGTCTTAACGCCAAATAAAATAGCCTAGTTAAAAAAAAAAAAAAAAATTGTTGGAGATGTAACAAACATTGGATACACATTTTATGACTGCCCTATGATACAAACATACTTGAAGAACATTAACATTCTGAAAGCCATATGGTCTGAATCTTTCCCTATTACCAAAACATTCATTTTATTAAATGTAATAGATAATTACAATATGAACAATTTTGGTCATTGCACAAAAAGTAACAAGAAAAAAGAAAACGCCCGTTTCCTCAGTTTGAAGAATTCTTAACTTCTCTATAAGAAATAACTATCATAGAAATGAAGATAAAGGAAGACAGAATATTTCCTAAAGCCTTTTCCAAAAATCCATGAAAAAAGTTTCATCTTTAATTGAACTTCAAGATAACTGCACCTCGTGACGAGAGCATAAAGCTACTTAAGATTTCTTTAATCATCAGAGTGAACTGGCACCTCACCTGTGTGCCCTGTTCAATCACAGCCTCACATCAGGCTTTGTCACTACCGAATGGCGCACTGCTACAATCATCCCTCTCCACAAAGGAGGAGCGACTACAGACCCTGGGAACTATCACCCCATTAGCCTGATGAGTCTAATATGCAAAGCTATGGAACGCATCATCATAGACCTAATAAACAAGGATATAGGGAATCTACACACTCTGGATCCCACACAGTTTGGTTTTGTGAAGGGGAGATCATGCCTGCTCAACCTGGTCTTGAGTCAGTCACCAGACCTGTGGATGAAGGCAAGGTGGTTCATACAGCCTACCTTGATCTGGCCAAGGCCTTTGATACCATTCCCCATTCAGGAATCAGAAAAACTCACTAAGCTTGGTATCAACCCCTATATTACTAGGTGGGTTGCAAATTGGCTCACAGACAGAACCCACAGTGTGAAAGTAACTGACTCCAAGTCAGACTGCCGACCAGTCATGAGTGGAGTCCCACAGGGTTCGGTCCTGGGTCCTCTCCTGGTTGGTATCTACTTCTCTTCTCTGAAGTCCAGGCCAACATGAAGGGACTCTGGCTGACAAAGTTTGCAGACGATTGCAAGCTGGGAGCTATTAACTCCCCCAGTGATGTTGACATCCTACAGAAAGGCCTCACTGAGACCAATGACTGGTGTCAGAACCATGGTCTTAAGCTCAATGCCAAAAAATGTGTCATCACCTTTGGGAAAAACCTGGTTCCCATGAATTAGCACATCGATATTAGTCCACTGAACACAGATGGTGTTATAAGAGATCTGGGAACACAGGTTGACAGCAACCTCTCTTTTGACCACCACATTGCCACTGTGGTCAGAAAGTCTTTCTATGCGGTACATTTCATTACTAAGGGTTTTTCATTCAGGAAGAAAGGTCAATGTCTCCTCTCTACTCTTTCCTCATTAGGCCAGTCATCGAGTACAATGCCCCATTTGGCATATACCTCACTAGACACCTCCAACAACTGAAGAGGCCACAAAAGTACCTCACAAAGAGGATCCTAGGCCTTAAACACTTGTCCTATATGGACAGACTCAAAAAACTCCACCTATTCTCTGTCTCATATCGTCTACTTAGAGGCAATCTCTGCTTGACTTACAAAGCCATGTCTGACCCAGCTCTGTTAGAAATGCTACATCTAAAGAAATCCCAATCCCTATTCACCACACGCTCCAGAGACCTCAGCCTCATTACCACAATTAACAGAATATGTTGGACGGACAGGTTCATGACCCAGAGATTCCCCATGATATAGAATAGACTTCCTATACATGTCAAACAGAACACCTCACCGGACCTCTTCAAGAGAAATCTTGACGAGTGGATGGAAAATAGAAAATTCACCCCGGGGATCACTCCAGTGTCTCTACTCGACAGAGGTACTGGGAACTAAGGTCAGGTGGCACGATGCCAGGGCACTTCTATGGGTTAGGCTTGTAAAGGCTCCAGGGCCATTAGCCTAGTACACCAAATGAACCTATTAATTCTCATTTAGTTTTCTTTCTGTATTTGTATCATATTAATAATATTCTCACATTTTACTTCTGGCAAATGTATGTACTGCAAATAGCTAGATGTTATTAGATCATTTGTCAGAAAAAAAAACTGTTTATATTTACTAACACGTTTAATTTTAAAAGTTTTAACAATACAAATTTCTTTGAGAAAAAAAAAAAAGAATAAACTAAGTGATAAATATCAACATTCCAACCAACTAGGAGATGATGCTTTCTTTTATTTTCAGTGAATGTTAGCAGATAGCTGATGCATGTTAACACACTTTTTGGAGAATAAAAATCTGGACAGCTATACTGCACAGATCATACAAGTTATGCAACAGAAAAAGTTCACAGTCACCTTATGGACTACTAGGTGCATTTGGTAAAACAGCAAAAATAACAAGTATCTCAGAAAATGGGCAACTCTAACGTAGGATGAGAAGTTGATGTGTGATGCAACTCTCTCTTAATAGGTTTAACCACCATGTTTTTCTTATGAAAAGAAACTCTACAACGACCTACGTTAGGAAATCAAGATGTTGAAAACCAACTTCCAATCTGGTTCGGCGAGATTTAAAAAAATCTTGAAAAATAATTAGTATTGCCAATCAGTAATTTTGTGTTATTTGTCCAGTGGAATCTTTATACCACACTTGTTTGCAGCAGTTATTAATCGGTCTGATGACCAAGTAGAAACTGTCAGTACAACTCTATCACTGCAGAAGGTGCATACCCCTTTCATGTCTGACACTGAATGTTTCAACTCCTGTGGGACAAATTCCCAAGGTAAATACTTAGGGCAGCTCATGACAAAATCCCCCCCAGCTGAAAGTAGTTCTGAAAGCCTTCAAGGACGGAAGCACTATAATCTGGCACTCTCCAAACACCAATAAGACAAACTCGTAGTAGGGGTGGAGCTACCAAGAGGAAGATCTGGGAGAGTGGAGAGCCTCGAGCCTCGGCCAGGAAGTGTTTAAATTCTGTGTCTTGAGGCCAAATAGACTTAACACTAATGAGCTCCACAACCTTGCCAAGTTTAGAGCCATCAGGGGGTAAGGTGGACAATCAGTCTGTGGATCAATACCCACGTCTGGGATGGAGGAAAACTATATGCTTCCTCTTATATAAAGCCTTATGCCCAAACCTTGTGTGGGAAGAGTCTAAGGAGGAAGAAGAACATGCACTGGCCAAGTGACCAGCATCCTGGGAAAGTCCTCTGGTCCTGTACTGGAAAGGGAGAAGAGGTAGAAGACAGTCCCAAACTGAATATTGCCTTGATCAATTTGGAGACAGGCTCATGCAGGGACACCTGCATTGCCGACAATGGGACCTGCTACATACACACTGCTCTGAAGCAGGAGCCATTCAAGGATCACAGTGTGGACAACACTAGCGCAGATCCAGACAGCCAAACCATCAAGCCTGCCTGTCTGCAAAGGACAAACTAATTCCCTGCAGAAACTGCCCCAGTGCCCAAAACAGAGAAAACATTTGACATTTCATTCAATGTCAGCAGTTCAGACTTTCAGAGCTGAAAAACTAAGTCTAGGATGCTACACTCAGTCCCAGGACCAGATATAGAGCGAGGCTGACCCCAATATTTTGACCCTTGAAACTGATGCAGGGGATTGACTTGGAGGAGGTCAAGGCCTTTGATGCTGGCAGTTCATGTGGTATCAGGGCTGCTGAGGCCAAGAGCACTGACCTTGAAAGAGCCACTGATGTCAGTGCTAAAGTCAATGGGACTGAAACAGTCAAAACAGGAATGGAGCACAAAGTGGAAAGTTCCAGCACAAAAAAATTTGGTACACAAAATGCCATGGAGCCCCACGAGTTTAGCAGATATGTACACTTAAACCAAAACCGCTGCATCTGAAGGAAGTCCTACTGCATTTTTCTTATAATCCAGCTGTAACAGCAACAAACCACAGTGTTCACAGGATGCAGAAGAAGTGGGAAGGCAATTCAGATTTACAATTCTGAAGCTACACAACATGCACCATAAGGGTCAAAAGGGCTTATGGAGAGTCTACTCAACTGAAGCTACAGCAGACAGGATGGGAAATGAAGCAGAGAGTGCTACAACATGACCAACAGTAACAAACTGAGATAACCTGGGATTCTTAGAATAGACATTCACCTCTTTGTCCATGGATACCTTTCGCTTGGGAGGAGGGGATGTAGAGGTAGAATGAGAAAGCCCTGGGGTCGGGAGGAGGGGATGTAGAGGTAGAATGAGAAAGCCCTGGGGTCGGCAACAAAGATAGCCCTAAGCTTTCTAAGTGATTCTTTACCTCTAACCGTAGATAAAAGAAGGCACAAACTGTGCGCTCTTCTAAAAAAGCGATGTTCATCCAAATATTTCAAGCATTTGACTACTTATTCTCAGGCAGAATTTTTATACATTGGGCACTTCCTAAAAGGAATGTAGTTCTTGCCTTCCATATTGATACACAAAATCAGAAAACCCTTACCACCGCTACACTACAAAAGGAGAAAGACAACAGCAGCTCGGGATTAAAACAGTATATTGCACACAAAATGGCCAAAAACATCTAACAAGCAGACCAGCAGCAAATCAAAATGGAATGAACACTCAGCAGAGGCAAAGACCATGCCAACATTTAGAAAGGAATATTAACTGGCTTTACATAAAATAAGTAACTGAAAAGAAGTGCAAGTAGTATCTGATCAGAAAAAGTAAATATTTTTTTTTGAAACAACACTGCTTTACCAACAATTCAAGAAGCAGCAGCACAAGGGCTGTCTTTCGTATAGTCCGACTTCAATGCAAGTCTGAAGGGATGTGGAGAAGGCAACCCTGAATGCTAAGAACTACAAGTAATGCAGAGGGGCTCCAGTAACCTGGAAAGTCTTATGGACTGAGCCAACTAAGTACCTTTCTGCTTGACCTAGTACAACAGTCGACAAAGATGAAACTCCAAACATTGTATCCTTTCTTTTTCCCAGTCTTACAAAGGTCAAAACCTGACTTTGCAAAGTTAACTGCATTTGCCAGAAGCGAGAAATCTTGTTGGCATTATTTATAAATAAAACACTGAAGTAAAACAGACAAGACATACATTTAACATATTTTTGCAAGGGTACCCTTCAGTCTCCACACAACACCAATCTAGCAGGTTTTCTCCTCCCAATGATGCATAATATTGCAGAGAAAGAAATGGTTGACTCTTCAGTGAATTATTCATCTTTTTTCAACAATGCTGACTATGGAATTAGAAAAAGCAGAGCTCCCACAGACAAAGGGATAAAGCCCTATAACCCAGGTGACGAAAATTCAATTAGTAGTTCAGATGCTAGACCCTTGCCAGGTCAGAGAGGAATGATGAGGCATCAGCCTGTCTGCATCTTTAGGGGGAGTGGAAGAGGCAGTCTGGTGGTGATACCAGAACGAAAATGTGAGTCACTGCTACTGTAGGTGGGTGGGCATAGAGGAATGTGCCTCCCTGTAGCTGGCAGAGTTACCTTTGAAGCACCACTGTCTATCCACCTGACACTGGCCTTAACTATTACTGGGAGGATGGTCTTAAGGGAGAAGAATCCAAGATGGCTCCTCACCTGGCCCAGTCCCACTCTTGGAACATGGCAGCTCACATGCCTTGAAAACTGAGTGGAAATAAATGGACAGATCGGTACTGGAGCTGGCTGTCGAACAGCCATGTGCAGCA
Organism: Protopterus annectens; assembly: GCF_019279795.1. NCBI lineage: Eukaryota > Metazoa > Chordata > Ceratodontiformes > Protopteridae > Protopterus > Protopterus annectens. The sequence goes on along the minus strand of NC_056737.1, from coordinate 1,164,647,897 downwards.
GCAGCAAGTAAGTATTGTTGTGTAAGAACTTATCATAACTTTAGATGTCCTTCTCTTCCATATGTTGCTGTATCCATAACTTCAGGGAGTTTGCTCTGGTGAACTCTTGTGCATCCAGCCATTATACAAAAGTTAAATGCTACTACTAGGTTGCGTGCGATGTCCTGCGTCTCTCTTTTGGATGTTGGCTGTAAAAGGATGTTGGGTATAAAGTGGACATCAGCCACACCTTCTCCAGAACTGAATGCCGCCAGAATCAGCGGCTACAGAGGAGGTACTCCAGGAGTTAGGCAAGTGTGAAGGGGAAAGGCTGGGTGGGAAACTATACAGCAGCATATAGAAGAGAAGGACATCTAAGGTTATGTTAAGCTCTTACACAACAATACTATGTCCTCCTTTTCCTATGCTGCTGTAGCCATAACTTCAAGGAGAGTGCAACAGCTCCTGTCCTAAGAAAGGGGTGGAGGGCCAGAAGCACTTTCCACGCACCCATGAAGGATGGCTCTGGCAAATCCTGCTCTGGCTCTAGAGACCATGTGCAATTTGTAGTGCTTAGTGAATGTGTGCACAGAGGACCATGTAGATGCTTCAAGAATTGCAGCTGTGTCCAAGCCTTTAAAGAATGTCCCTGAGGAAGACACTGCCCTAGTAAAGTGTGCCTCTACAGGAGAGGGGAGAGAGACCTACCATGGGTTGTGTAACAGAAGGAGATGGTTTTAGATATCCAAGAGGATATGGTTTGCTTGGAAACAGGGTGCCCTTGGGTGGTATGAGATGAAGAGCCTGTCAGACTTGTGGATGGGTTTGGTCTTTGTCAAATAACATCTGAGCTGTCTGTGTACATCTAAGGAGTGACGTATTCTCTCTGCCGGGTTTTGTAGAGAGGGGAAAAAAGTTGGCAGGTTGATAGTCTGGTTCAAAGACAGCTCACTGACAACTTTAGGCATGAAGGTTGGGTTAGTACGTAAACATACTCTGTCATAGTGGAAGGGGGAGAGGCCACAAGGGCCTGGAGTTCCAAAACCCTTCTGGCTGAAGTGATGGCCACCAAGAGTTTAGTTTTCCAAGTACAGTGTTGGAGGGAGCAGTCTTTGGGTGGTTCAAAAGGTGGGAGAGTCAATTTTTCTAAAACAAAATTTAGATCCCATGAAGGTGGAAGGGCTTCCTTGGGGCCCGAGATGTAGTGCTCCTTTCAAAGAGAGTTTGACTTCTAACCTTGAAGCCAAAGGCGGTACCAGGGCCAGGCATGCCAAGATGGTAGATAAATGGGTTTTAATGGAGGAATAGGAAAGTCCAGACTTCATTAGGTCAACACAAGTAAGACAAGACCACTGGGGGCTCTGTCTTTAGTGGCTGTAGTTGTTTTTTCTGACACCATATAGAAAATCTCTTCCACTTAGGTAAGATTTTCTAGTAGCTGGTTTCCTGGCCTCCTGTAAAATCTAAAGCACGTCCTCTGTGTATAGGTGTCTGAAGGGAATCAGCGCCCTATCACCCACAGTGTAACATTCAGTGTGGACAGTTGGGGTGTAAGAGTGTTCCCTTCCACCCCCGCAGTGTAAAATTCAGTGTGGACAGTTGGGATGTAAGAGTGTTCCCTTCTCCTGTGTGAGCAGGTCCATTTGTTGGGGTACCTTCTGGTGACTGCCCTTGGCTAAATGTAGTAATAGGGGGGACCAATGCTGCCTTGGCCAATAGAGAGTCTCCAGCAAGATTTGAGGCTGTTCTTCTGAATTTTCAGTAGGACTTTTTGTATGGGGGGGGGTGCATAAGTGTACATCCCTTTCCATGGGATTGGGAGAGCATCCACCTTCCATGTCTCTGGATGTGGGGCCCTAGAAGAAAAGGTTGGGAGCTGTCTGTTCATGGGGGAGACAAAGAGATTCACATCTGGAATACCCCATCAACGGACCAGGTCCAGCAACATGTCCCTGCTCAGCATCCACTAGTGAGGACAGGGTCATGGTCCTGCTTAATGAGTCTGCCATCACACTGTCTGCAGAAGGGATGTATACTGCTTGGAGGAGGATCTGTTTTTCCAGGGTGATTTCCCAAGCCTGCAGTGCTAGCCTGCACAGGAGGTAGGACCTTGTCCCCCTTGCTTGTTGAGGTACCACAGCACCGTGGTATCATCTGTGTACCACCTCAGGGTGCCTGGTAGAAGCTGATCCTTGAAGATTTTCAAGGCCAATATAAAGGCTCTCATTTCCTTGACACTGATGTGGTCTTTCTGTTGAGTGAGAGTCCATGAGTTCCTCACTCTCCATACTCCTTAGTTTGCACCCCACCCTGTATCTGATGCATCTGTAAAGATTTCCTGGTTGGGGGAATTGGCTGTAATTGCAGGCCAGGATTTGACAATCTGGGTTATCCACCACTTCAGTTCCCTACCAAAGCATGGAAGCATGGGGATCATGAACTCTAGGGGACATAGGTGTTGCTTCCAGATTGTTCACAAGTACCACTGGAATTTCCTTGTGTGAAGCCTTGCCAGGTACCATTGGGATGGGATGGTGGAAGCCATAAATCCTAGGATTCTGAGAAATTTCCTGGCTGAGATGGCTTTTAGAGGAAGAATTTTTCCTAAGTAAGAAGTGAGCAATACACTTTATTCTGGGGGAAGGCAGACTATATTCTCCCTTGTCAGAATATGACATCCCACGAACACCTGATCCTGTGAGGGTATCAGAGATGATTTTTGGAGATTTATAGTAAATCTTAGATCTGTTGCAAGGCCATGGCACTTGATGTAGCCTGAATGAGGATGTTGTCGATGTAGGGGAAAAGTTGTATTCCCTTTGTCCTGGCAAAGGCTATGACTGGAACCAGACATTTTGCAAATACTCTTGGGGCCGTAGAGAGACCAAATGGTAAAGTACAGAACTGAAAGTGTGCAGAATCCACAGAGAAGCACAGACATTTTCTGAAGAGTGGAAGGATAGGGATGTGTAAGTGGGCATCCTTTATATCCAAGGATACAAAGAAGGCCTATGGAAGGATCAGGGGCAGAAGGGTAGGTAGAGAAAGCATCCGAAAGGAGGGAACCCGGAGGAAGTTGTTGAGGTGTGATAGATCCAGGACAGGCTTCCAGGGACCTTCCTTTCTGGGGACCAGGAAAATTCTTGAATAAAACTCATTTTCTCTTGCAAGTGAAGGGACTTCTTGAATTGTTCCCTGAGCGAGACGTTCCTGCAGGACTGGGGGGAAAAATGGTAGTTGGTCATGGGGGGGTTGAGGAATCCCTTTGGGAGTAAGTCTGACCTCCCAAGTCATGAAGTAGTCCTGCTTTATGATCGATTGGACCCAAGAGTCCATGGTAACCTGCTTCCAAACGGGAAGGGAGAGGCACATGGAAAGAGGGGTGTCTGGGTAAACAGCCTGGTAGTTACAAACTACTAGGCTTCCCCTTAAAGGACTGCTTAGATGGAGTGGAGGGAACAGACCTATAAGAGGGTTGTTTCCTGTGGTCCTTTCTGGTCTTAGCTGCCATTTTCCTACCTGAGTTCTAACAAAGGAAGTTTTGGCAAGGTAATTCCTTTGAAAACGTGGGACTGGGGAGACAAAAATACATCTCAATTCCTGTAATCCCTTGCATTTAGTCTGGAGGGCCTTGAAGAGGTCAGCAGCAGCTGTACCAAACAAGTCTTGTCTAGAGGAGCATCCAGGAGTTCAGAATTGATGTCATTAGAGTGGGGCTGCAATCTAAGCCAGGAGTATATCCTGATGGGAGATAGGAAATTCACCCCAAGGATCACTTCTGTGGCTCTGCTTGACAGGGGCACAGGAAAATAATTTTCTTGAGTGGCAAAAGCCAGGCTACCATTTGGTTAGGCTTATATAGGCCCTAGGGCCAATAGCCTAGTACCTACCTATGAGGGATCCAGAGGTGGCAGCCCTGGATGAAGCTTCTACGGCATCGTAACTGCACTTAATGGTTACTTAGGTGCAAGAATTCAAAAGAGTGGACATTTTGGCCTTGGCTGAGGAGGGGAGTCAGGAAGCTCCCCCAATTGTTTGACCACATCTGCCATCATAGCCAAAGAGTATTTGGCCATGTGTGTCTGGTAGTTGATGGCTCTTACTGCTATCGTGGCAGAAGTATATACTTTTTTCCCCAGATGCTCCATCAGTCTGCTCTCTTTATCTGAGGGTAGTAAAGAGGTGGAGGGAAGTAATTTAGAAGTTTTATTAGGAGCCACAGTAATAACTGAAGGGTCTGTGGATGGGGCTTTGTACAGGAATTTTGCCTCATCAGGGACCTTACAGAATCTATCTGGGGGTTGGGGTGCAGGGGCTGTGAATCACTTTTTTTTGAAGCAGCCAGGAAAGCTTCCAGGAAAACTGGGTGTATGAGGTGTACAGCAGAGGGAGTAGGAGACTCCAACTGGAGTAGTTCATAATATCTCTTTTGGGTCTCTGTGACCCGACTGCTGTCCCACTTCAAGACATGTTGCATTTGTGTAATGGTTTCCACCACGGGTGAAGTCCTCTCCTGGGGAGTCTGTGCCATTGGACTCCTCCTCTAGGGACGCATATCTTAGAGGAGAAGCAATTTGAGAAGAATAAGTGAGGGATTCATCATCAGATGAATCCTCTTCTCCAGAGCAGACATCAGGAGCAGGTCCCTTAGGGCCCAGGAAGGTGTTTAGAAGGCCTTGGGTGAAGGCCTACCAATCCAGAGGCTGTTCGACGGAAGGAGTAGCCAGAGGATAAGAAATATGCTTAGTCTTTTGTTTTCTCTTTTTATGTGACTCTGATGGCAAAGAATCAGAGATAGGATGATGGGTAGGAGGGCCGGACATCTGAGGCTATATTTTCTCACACAACAATCTGAGAGATCCCCAGCGGACCCTTGGAAATTATGAGCCTAGGCTCCCCTTGGCAACTGAATCGGACGCCTGAGAATCCCTCCGGGACGTGACCTTGAGTGTTGCACTGGCTTACTCTGGGCTATTCGCCAAAGGAAGATCTGAGGACTCCGGCTCGGACTCCGGGCCTTCACTGGCTTCGAGAGGTACAGATGAAGTGGAGGATGCAGCAGTCTGTTCAAGCCTAGACTTTTTCTCCTTCTTGACTGGAGGCTCATCCGAGGAGCCAGACGTCGGATCCATACGAGAAGCTAATCGTTTAAGCCTATGATTCTCTAAGTAGAGTTTCAATGCTGCTAAGCAGCTTCTAAGGGTTATGAGGACAAAGGCTTGACAAACACTACATGTGGTACGGTCGTGTTCTTGGCCTAAGCAAAACAGGCACAGCTCATGTGAGTCCTTAATGTGGAATTTGCCTTCCACACCTGCACTTGCCCTTCCTACCTGACATGAACCAAAAGCAGTAGCAAGCAAATAATAAAAAACCCCTATGGGGTACTTATCTGAATGAACCTAAAGCAGTAGCAAGCAAATAATAAAAAAACCCCTACGGGGTACTTATCTGAAGTCGGATGGTGCAAAATCACTTTTTCTGAAAGAGAGACCACCGGAGCTGGCATTCACACAGGCGGCAGAAATGTTCTGGAGAAGGTGCATGCTGACATCACTTTATACCAGACGTCCGTTTACGACTGCTGTCCAAAGGAGAGACGCGGGACATCGCGCGCCCCCTAGCAGTAGCATTAAACTTTTGTACAATGGCTGGATGTATGGGAGTTCACCAGAGGCAAACTCCCTGAAGTTATGGATACAGCAGCATATGAACAGAAGGAAATCTAATTAAATCCGTTGGTCACATTAATAAATACTGTCATCCAATGTTAAATGTTTCATCAGACTAACATTTTTGGTGATTAAATAAACAGCTCAGAAAATTTAAAATATAGTTAGTCACGGATTTCTGGAGTGCTGTATCTTATAATCCTGCTCAACTATTCTGAACCAATTACTGTTGTTGAAGCGACCTGGTATCCACTTTTAACTTACAGTCCTGAGGGAAAACCTGTCCGCATGGAAGATAATGAAGGGCCTGCAACTCGGACACTCTTCTTGCTGAAGTGATAGCTAGAAGTAAGGCTGTTTTCCAAGAGAGGAATTTTAACTCTGCTGTAGCAGCAGGCTCAAGGGGGGGGGGGGGTGAGCTTCTCTAGTACAAAGTTAAGGACCCAGGCTGGAGTGGGAGCTCTCCTCGGGGGTCTTAGATTGTTAGCTCCTCTCAGGAACTGTTTGACCAGTGGGTGAGAGAAGAGGGGTGGCTCAGTATTGTAATGAGCTGAGATGGCAGAGGCATGAATCTTAACAGAAGAGAAGGACAGGTCTTTATGGAGCAGTTCTGCTAAATAATCTAGGATTTGAGGTAAGGTGGGCACGGGTTGTGTCCTTTCCCTGAGACTGGCTCCAAGAACAGTATCTTTGCCACTTTTCTGAATAGGATTTTCCTAGTATTACGCCTCCTTGCCTCAAGGATGACATCCAGCACCTGTCTGCTGAGGGTTGCTGGTGATGTATTCATGGAATGAGCCAGGCTGCTAGGTTTAGGGTTTGCAGCTGAGGGTGCAAAATCTGGCCCTCCTGCTGGGACAGCAGGGAAGGGGTCTGATGCAGGTGCCAGGGTGGCACTGCTGTCAGACTGTGTAAAAGTGGGTACCAGTGCTGGCATGTCCAGTCTGGTGCAATCGGGATTGTCCTTGGCCTGTCCTGTTTGATCTTGAGTAGTACTTTTGAGAGGAGGGGCAGAGGGGGAAAGCATAGATTGAGAGTTTTTCCCATGTAAAGGATAGGGCATCCACTTTCCATGCTTGGCTGTGGGGAGTTCTGGTGCAAAATTTGCTCAATTGATGGTTATGGGGGAAGCAAAGAGGTCCACCTCTGGTGTCCCCACCTGTGGATTAGAAGCTTGAATTAGTTGGGTTCCAGTTTCCACGTGTGTGGGTCCATTCGATTTCTGCTCAAGTCTTCTGCCAGTGAATTCTGTTTGCCTGGCAGGAATTGAGCTTGCAGGTGCATTTGATTGCTCAAGGCTGTGTTCCACAGAGCCATGGCTAACCTGCAGAGTGGGTAGGAATGAGTTCCCCCCTGCTTGTTTATGTACCACATAACTGTGGTGTTGTCTGTCTTTATCAAGAGTTGTCCTGGCAGGATAAGGTATTTGAAGGCTATCAGTACATTCTGTACAGCTAACATTTCTTTTTGATTGATATGCAGGTGCATTTGTCTTGGGCTCCATTTGCCTTGAATGTATTTGCCTGCCATGTGAGTCCCCCATGCATAGTCTGATGAGTCTGTTGTCAGGGTTTGGGCAGCGGGGGGTTGAGTGAAAGGGAGTCCATCACTGTGGTAGCAGGCCTCCGCCCACCAAAGGAACTCTGTCCTTAGGCAATGAATGATAGGAATCACAGTTTCCAGGTCCTGCAAATATTGACACTAGAGACTTTTTAAGTACCATTGACGTTTCCTCATATGCACTCTTGCATATGGAATTAGGACAATGCATGACGTCATGAACCCTAGGGCTTGCAGTATTTTTCTTGCAGATAGCTGGGTTTGGGTGGCCAGTAGTTTGCCAAATAAACCTGTTTTTCTGGCGTGAGAAATGCCATCTGGGAAGTTGTGTTCAAGCTAGCTCCCAGGAATACAATATTTTGGCTGGGTACGAGATGCGATTTCTTTTCGTTGATGGTATACCACAGAGAAGTTAGGAGTCTCGTTACAAATGTCAGGTGCTAAAGTAGCAATTCCTAACTGTCCGCCTGAATCAGGCAATCGTCCAAGTATGGGTAAATTTGAATTTTTCTCTGCCTGCAGTATGCAATGGCTGGACCCAGGCATTTTGTGAATACCCTGATCGCAGTAAATAAGCCAAAGGGAAGTGCAGAGAACTGATAGTGCATAGAGCCTGCCCTGAAACGTAGATATTTCATGCATGATTCCCTTATGGGGATGTGCAGATAAGCTTCCTTTAAGTCTAGGGTGACCAGCCAGGAGACCTTGGCTAGAATAGGAAGCAGCTGTTGGAGAGTAAGCATTTTGATACCACCAGGAAGGTGTTGAGAATTGACAGATCCAGGATAGGGCGCCAAGAGTTTTCTTTTCTGGGCACCAGAAACAGTCTGGAGTAGAAACCCTGTCCCCTTTGCTCTGTTGGAACAGGTTGAATAGCCTTGATACTGAGAAGAGAAAGTACTTGCTTTTGGGCCTCTGCCCACTGGTTTGGGGGGAGGTCTGGCCCTCTGCCCACTGGTTTGGGGGGAGGTCTGGCTGTATCCCTGGGATACAATGTTTAAGACCCATCTGTCCTGGGTAATGTACTCCCAGATTTTTGCATGCAGGGCGAGTTTTCCTCCTAGGGGTGCAAGTACTTGGGCATGGCTGGTAAGGATGAAGGACAAATCATTGTGAACTATTTCCATAAGAGGGTGGCTTACCTCTCCCTGTTTTTGAGGTGGGAACACTCCACTGTTTAGATCTGTGCATACCCTGAGACTGTAGTCTTGGTGGTCTGCTGCCCCTGGGTTTGGACTGAGAAGGTCTGGGAGGGACTGGAAAGGACCAGTTTTTTGAAGGCCAATGGCTACTGAATCTAGGTGGCTGTACCTGTAGGAAATCTTTAACAGTTTGCATAGATTTAGCTTTTTCCTCCATCTTTTTAAGAACAACTTCTGCTTTAGTGCCAAACAAAATGTTCTTGGTTTAATGGAACATCTAGTAATTTTGCTTTGACATGGTCTGGCAAGATTTGTTCCTTCAGCCAAGCATGCCTTCTAAGAACAGACCCAGTGACAGCAGCCCTGCAAGATGCTTCTAAGGCATCAAAACCACACTGCAAACTATGTTTTCCAACTTGGTTTGCAGAATGTATTAACGCTTGCACATCTTTATGTTCTGCACAATCAGGAATCAACATCATTTTTTTTTGTTTAATTAGTTCCATAATATGCTGCTGGCACTTCAACATGTGAAACTGTCAATTTAAAGCCCTGATGGCAAGAGTTGCAGAGGTATATACCTTCTTCCCCCATCTGTCTAAAGCCCTAGAATCCCTGTCCGAAGGGGTAGGATTTTTGGCTGTAGTAGCCTTAATACCTTTAGGTCCCTGGGAAATGGTCTCTGGATCCGCAGTGGGATTTTTAAATAGAAATTTGTGAGAGTCCAGTACTCTGTAGTACCTGTCAGGCTTTCTAGGAGATGGTGGCAAAGTATCAGGGGTAAGACTTGATTCCATGAAGACATCATCTACAATTTCTAGTACAGGGGGGACAGCTAGAGGCCTGTGCTAAGGCAAGTTTAAAAATTCCCTGAGTCTCTTTTTGGACTGTGGGTAGTCCTGGCACTCCCAGTGGAAATGCTCTCTGAGAGTATGCAGGGTTTCACCAAAAGAAAAGTCCTCGGGGGGGGGGGGGGGCAGAGGGAATGGAATCCTCTGCATCTGAATCCTCATAGGTACATAAGGGTATGTGTCCTGGTAATCTGAGGGGTCAGAGTCATCGGACTCATGATCTGTAAAATCAAAAGGAAAATCAATTCTTTGTCTTTTAGAGGGGGAAGGCTGGCTTCCATTAATTAAAGTAATAAGGTCTTCAGCCATTCTAAGCATTTGTTTCTGTGACATGGGAGCTTGAGAATGCGCTTTGGTCATCTGTTTCCTAGGCGTAGTGCGAACTATGGGCCTGAGAAATTCGGTAGTTTTATTCAGAAATGAAGTAGTCGGTTCAATACAAACATCGGAAGGTCTGAATACACCCTCAGAAGCCGGTGCCTGCATAGCGGCTCCCGACCCATCCAAGGTAAAGACATCCACAGGTTCCATAGTCAAAGAAGCATCTCAAGGCATACCTGACTCCAAATGGGTCTCAGTAGAGGCCTGCGAATCTGTAGAAGTGGGTATCATGGGCTGCGAAAGTGCCTCACTGAGTACCGTCGGACTGGTGACTAGCTTAATGGAAGCGTCGTCGGCAGTTTTGGACCTATGCGGCGGTCTGTCTGTCTTTATCCTTACATTTTTTTGGAAGATTGGTAGTCGGATGGCTTATCGACGCCATTTCGGAAAACGGAGAACGAGAGAGAAAGAATTTAGCAACAAAGATAGCCCAACGACGAATAGTTGGGCGTTGAACAGGCCACAAAACCAACAGCGAGGAATGTCGTGGTCTGGGCCTAAACAGGTGACGCAGTAAGAATGAAAATCTCTGTGAGGTATTTGCTTTCCACAGGGAAGACAATTATTAACTTTTTCTGACATCGGTTAGTGCAAGAAAAAAGGATCCCCAACAGGGTACTTAGCTTTAGAAGACTTCAGGTCTTCAACTCGAATAATGAAAATTTCAGGTAGCGGCCGACCGGCACTTGCGAACTGCTTCTGCTTCGGGCTCCGCTCGGCAAGAAAAGCTGATGTAATGGTGTCGGCTGCATATTTTATACCCCTAACGATCTGACGTCATGGAAGAGGTGACAGCATCTATCGCAGAAATCCAAAGACTCTTGTATTCGGGCCGACTGAGGGCTACCTGCAGGCAGATAACCCAATTGTGATGACTGCAACAGTGAAACACGAAGAACATCATACAGTTTTCTGACATTTGTAAGACAAGTACAGAAACCATATTCACCAATGAGAATTATTTACAAAATTCCAGTTAGCTGGGCTGGCAGCCTTCACATGTGTGTCACGATATTCTGGTTCAAGACCACAAACTGGATCCTTGGTAGTTCACAGTATATTAAACTACTGAACAACAACATATAAAATGACAGCACATGATGACAATCTCGGACCTTGGTCATTTTCGGAAGTGGAAGATAAAGCCTAAATTTAGCAAACATTTAACTTGACTTAAGCAAACACACTAACATAACTAAACATCCTTTTTTCAGCTACAAGCAAGCATGTTATTTGCTTCAATACCTTGCAGCCAAGTCCAACTAAATTAATTAAATAAAACTTACTTTAGAAAGTTAACAGTAAGCAGTACAGAAAGATTTCAATACTGCAATTAGACAAGAAGCACTTAATTTCTTAAGATTAGTATTGACAATTTAAATATATTCATACGTGTACACACAAACACGCCATGCACTGACACATGTTCACATATGGGTGCAGGTAGGTTGACTGATTGATTCACCATTTGTTGGATCACAAATTAATCAGCGACTTTCGGTAAGACACCTTAGTAAGCAAGAATAATCGATCAACTGCATATAAAATATAGGTCTTGCCCCTTGCAAAACCCATCTTAGATAATTTGTGATCTGCCCAGGTGTTCAATTGGGGAAAAATGAGACACACACAAGCTAAAATACACACAGGCTTGCATGTACACACATATATACACATTCAGAGCAACCCTTCCAAACCAGCAGCTGATTTAAAAATGCTTCACTATAAAATCATTAACAAAACCAACTTAATACACAAGTGTATTCAATTTCCCAGCAGTTTAATGGTGTTAAAGTAAGCATGCCAGTCTTCAGCTGCAACTTGTTACTTCAGTAAGAAAGCAACTGTTTCACAGAACGCAAACCAACACTAAAACCAAGATTTAGCCACAATGTTTATGCAACTAGATAAGAGGTACGGTGGCAGCATTTTTTACTTTACATTATTGCACAATTTCGGCCAAATATGCACAATAAACCCATATGCAAGAATGAGTTTTCTAAGATTTGATATGATCACTCAAATATTTGAATACACCAAATTTAGATAATGGAAACTACATGTTTGTACTCTATACAACAATCCAGGGTTAAACCTCTAATGAGAAGTGCCTTTTACAAACGTTCCTTCCTATCTAGACATAACAGAGAACACTTGAGAGCGAAGACTGATATTCAGCCTGCACTCATGCTCTGCAGAGTAACAGGCAAGTGGAGTTTGCCTGCTTCTTTTAATAAAATTAAACTGACTGAAACACTTCAGAAAACATTCACATCTACAACCTGTACATGAGCAAAACAAAATGTTCATAAACACTTCAAAATGACATAAAAAAATGAAAAATGGATTTTCATTTGACACAAAATACTTCAGTTATAAAAAAAGGCATCAAACTGGTAACAATAGTTGATATGGTAAATCAGAGTGCAAACTTGTCTATTACTCACTCAGAATTTCAAAAAGACAATGATTAGGAACTACAGGTTCTGTACCAGTATTTGGTTTAGAGTCACTTTGATCCTACAAAAATTATACCACCAAAAATCCAGTAACTGAACCCCACCACTAAGGGAAATAGGAAATTCACCCTAAGGATAATTTCTGTGGCTCTGCTTGACAGGGGTGCAGGAAAATAACTTTCTTGGGTGGTGAAAGCCAGGGAACTTTTTTGGCTAGGCTTATATAGGCCCCAGGGCCGATAGCCTAGTACCTACCTATGAATATCCCAGCTAACCATCCGTTATTACCACTTATAACAGTAGTACTTCAGTGGTGCCTAGTTTCATGACTTGTCATCACTAATGCCACTGCACTGGTTGTTTCATGAAGCAAAAAAAAAAAAAAAAAATTTCAGTAAAACATTTCTCCTTCAACTCATGCAAATGAACAGGCCAGTGTGTGTGTGTATTTTATATATATATATATATATATATATATATATATATATATATATATATATATATTTTTTTTTTTTTTTTTGGGTGTGTGCGCGCTTTAGAAAATAAGCTTGTTCTCGGATAATTAAGCATGTAGCAGGCTTCTTAAAAACAGTTATAACAGGCTTGGCAGAAGGGGTGGGGGTGCCACCCCACAATCCAACCAATCACTGTCAGAAAGTGTTAGGCGTGAACTGACCTGCCTGCGGGGCACTCGTAGTAATGGCCAAATGAAGCAATCTAATCATATAGCACATGATAGGAATTCTGGCTTAGTCCTCCTCTTAAGGAAAAAAAAAGCCTCATCACAGCTGAGAAACAGGAAAAAGAAAACATCATCAAGTGAGGCCACTCTAATGACAGCCTTGAAAGTACAGATCTTCTCAGCCAAAAAAAAAATCCTTTGTAACAGTATACAACGATAAATTTGCCTTGTAGTATTTTGCTGTCTGCAAAGGACAAACTAATTCCATGCAGAAAATGCTTAACAAAAATTATGCACAATATAATCTTTAGTTACTGTAAAATGTGAGCATAGAAAAAAGGCCCTGCTTTCACTTGGGCAGCTCTTGTTGACAAAGTGTTAAAAAAAGGCATTTGCCATTATAACAGCATAAAGCTAACGCCTCAAAGTGTTATCTACTCAGTCCTTTTAGCAAATTTGTTAACACTATTAGTTAGATTACTCCACCTTTCCCATGGTGTGAACTGGTATCAATTATTTAGCCAATTTTATTATATGTTAATAAAATACCTGCTGATTAAACATGAACCAAAGTGTCACTTTGGAGCAATGCAGTTCAGTAGCACTATTTATTTTATATTTCCTTAAATGAGGCTGTAAATGCAAGTTGTGATTTTTATTATGACAGCAACTGTGACACAAAGACACACATCTGGCACATTGCTATGCTGCAGTTTACATGATTTCTCTACAAAATATTTCCAGCTATTTAAATTGAAACCACCTAAATTCTGATGAGCAGTACTGAGAACAGACATTTTTTTTTAACTTTCTGCCCATAAATTATAACCGATGTTGCACAAACAAACAATCTGATTATGGAACTAAAAATAAAACTTTGCATGTAAGCAGGAACCTCAATGCCAGAATCTCAGACAGGCAACATTCCCAATACCAGAGGTAATTAACTGAAATGCATTTAACATGACAACAATAAGGGTGAAATATTAAGCACAGGATGTTACGTAAACAAATAAATAGAAATAAATAAGGTAGTGCTACGGCATTCATTTTCAAGACTGATGAAACTATTTGGCAGTGTTACTTTATTTTGCCAAAAAAAAAAAAAAAAAAAAAAAAAAAAAAGATCGAAAACAAGCTGCAGATAAACTTGTTCTGCTGCCCCTGGTTCAATGATGAGTTGCGGCAACCTGTTATAGGAGGTGTTAATTGGCAAAAGCACTGCAAGTCAGGAGCATGTTCCCTGTCGTCCTAGCCCAGCACGGCTAGGTCATTAAAGTGGAAATGAATTTGTTCCTGCTGCCTTAACCCTTTGAGAACAAGTATATTTTTTTCTATGTCACAAACTTTTAATTGAAATGCTTAAACAAGCCTGCTGTTCCAAGATATTAAAAATAGCTCAACCATGTACCAAAATGCAACAATCAGAAGCTTCAAACACAAGCACTGATGTGGAGGAGTAATGGCTTGAAATTGTATGTACCTTTTCGCGCAGAATTATGGACCACTGTAACTATCACACAACAGTTAGTGTACATATACACATACGTGAAACAGCAATGATTATATCCATCGAGAAATCCTTCATATTTACACAGTATTCCCCAAAAAGTTCTGGCAAAAGTTTATGAAGATGTCATTACAGGAAGAAAAATCCTGCATATCCAATGTGCAACAGAAAGAAATGAGACCCAAAACGCACATGAGCACCTTAAATCAAAGCAGTCAACCTGAATTCACAAAAGATACACACAGATCTAACGAGACATTGTGTATAGTGACGGCTTCACTGTATCACAACATCTCATGCACACAGATGCTCACTGCAGGAACAGGCTGAACTCTATGCCACACACTGTAAATACATATATTAACAGACACAGATTCACCGACTCATTCAGGCTAATAAGATACTGAGGGGCATTGTAATGGCAAGCAGACACCACTATAACTGGTTATAATGGTATGCTCTGTCCCAGACTGCTGTACAGTGTACTTTATAATCAGAGCCCTCTAAAACTGGTGCTAGCTAGAACCCATATGAAGTTTTTTCTTTTGTTTTTTTTTCTGGTGCTACAGGCCAAGAAATCTGTGAAGAAAGAGGAAGCCAAAGACACATTAGTGACAAAAGAATCTAACCATAGGCTAGTAAATTTCCTGATGTTATTACGCTACTCAAGAAGGATGCTGCATTCGATAGACTTCATGAGGCCTTTTGCATGCCCGCTTTCATGCCCAATGTGGCTACTCAGCATTCTGTAAACTGCAGAGTCCGTTTAGTTTGTCTAAAGGAATGTGTGTAAACCCAGTCTGGCACTAATTGCAACTACAAAACATGCATACAAACTCTAACACTTGCATCATAAAAAGAAGTCCTTAAAGTCAAAGGCACAAAGGAAATTAGGTGATTAAGGGGGGGGGGCTGGAAGAAACTCCCTGCATTATGGGCCTGCACTCCTACTTTTTTTTTTTTTTTTTTTGCAGTTCTTGCTTCACAACTTCATGGAACTGTCTTACCGAAAAAAATGGGACTCCAAAATATCCTAAATTAAAATACAAATTACTCCACCTTTAGTTCAAAATTACTGAAATGTTAAGTATAATAGTGGAATACATGACAAACAAGTCCTTCCTGATTTCTTGACATATACCTTTCAAAAGAATGGTGAATATGCTTTTTGTCCCTGCGGAGTTATTTGGCATCTCACAACACAGAATTCTAGAAAAATCCAGCACATTTCTGTGAAAAACTTGTGTGCATGCATGCTATTGTCTACATATTTTTTCTTAATTTTGGACCCCATACATCTATTATGACGTGGAGAATATACTGGGAAATAATAATAAAAATAATCATATTACAATTAAAACACAAACTCTCGCTCAACTAGACAACTCAACATGTTAATTCCAACCATCAAATAAAACTACAAGCTTAATAGAACACAAAAAAACTGCAAAGTGAATCAGGCAATCTCTCCCATGTACTACAACGGTCAACAGTAACAAACACCTACCCAAGATGCAGGTTACCGACCAAATATCGCCCCCACCTAAAATCAAACTCAAAACCCAAGCAGAGGTGAAATAAAAACCTAAAGAAAAAAAAAAAAAGGCAGAAAGAAAATAATAATAATACTTAGTAAAAGGGGAATCAGCTATACAGAACACAGGAAAATCAATAAAACACATTTAGATTAAGTAAACTCAGATCAAATACAGTACTAAAAACATACCGATAACTACAAAAATTACACCTAACACTCAGAAAACTTGCCTCAGAAAAACACTGTCCTACGAAGCAATACTGAAGGAGCTTGAATGAAACTTGACGTAGTATCAATATGCTCCTCCCATTTAAAGAAATTACTACTACAGCTCTTTTCCTACAACAAATACTTCAAAACTGCATATTCACAGGAATGTGTAAAAAAAAAAAAAAAAAAAAAAAAAAAAAAAAAAAAAAAAAATGAGTAAATGAAAAATATTGGGGGGGGTCTAAGGTGCTTCACCTCTCACAGCAACTGTTCTAGTTTTGATCTGCACACTAATGTTTTCTAACATATATCTGCCGGTTTTAGTCACACGCACTCAGGTCCCTCAACAACAGGTACAAATATGACTCTGTCATTGTACATGTGTGTGTGAATGACCCAAGACGTACCTCCCTGGACTACATGGAGAGACATGGAGGAGCTCTCGGACTATGTAGCACAGACGGGTATGACCCTAGCCCTGAGCAGCCTCTAACTATCACCCAGAATGATAACACAGTACAAGCAGAAAATGATTGACTTCAACAATTGGCCAAGTTTCTGGTGTCATTCTAAGGGGATCCAGTATCTGTCTGCCTGGGATGACATGATTTACAAACCTAGATGCTTTGCCAGAGATGGCCTGCATCTGTCAACCTTGGGCTTCCGGATACTAACCAAGGCTGTTGCTACCCCTACAGTGCCTTTTTTTCCATGTGAAGGACAGGGCATCCACTTTCCAAGCTTGTCTGTGGGGAGTCCTTGTGCAGAATTTGTCCAATTGGTAGTTCTGAGGGGAGGCAAACAGGTCTATCTATGGGCTCTCCCATTTGTTTCTCAACATGTTGAATATCTTTGGATCCAGTTTCCACTTGTGTGGGTCCATGAGATTTCTTCATAGGCCATCTGCCAGTGTATTTAGCTTGCCTGGCAGGAATTGAGCTTGTAGGTGCACTTGGTAGCTCAAGGCTGTGTTCCACAGAGCCATGGCTAGTCTGCAGAGAGGGTAAGAGTGGGTTCCGCCCTGTTTGTTCATGTACCACAGTGGTGTTGTCCATCTTTACCAATAATTGTCCTGGAAGAATATTGTCCTTGAAGGCTGTCAGAGCATTCTGTACAGCTAACATTTCTTTTTGAGTGATATGCAGGTGCATTTGACTTGGGTTCCATTTGCCCTGAATGCACTGCCCTGCCAAGTGAGCCCCCCCAAGCATAATCTGATGCATCTGTTGTTAGGGTTTGGGAGGCAGGGTGTAGAGAGAATGGCAGTCCCTTGTTTAGGTGGCAGAACTCTGCCCACCAAAGGAACTCGATCCTTAGACAAGGTACTATAGGAATCATAGATTCTAGGTCCTGAGAATGTTGATACTATTGTAGTTTCCTCATATGCAGTCTTGCATATGGAATTAGCAGAATGCAACAGGCCATGAACTCCAGGGCTTGCAGTATTTTCCTTGCAGATAGCTGGGTCTGTGGCCAGTTTTTTGAAGTACGCTGTCAAATGAACTTGTTTCTCTGGCGTGATGTAGGCCATCTGGGAAGCTGTATTCAAGCTTGCTCCAAGGAATACAATTTGTTGGCAGGGTACTAGATGTGATTTCTTTTCGTTTATGGTGTACCCCAGAGAAGTCAGTAATTTCTTTACAAATGCCAGATGATTTAATAGAATGTCCTGGCTTTCTGCCTGAATTAGACAATTGTCCAAGTATGGGTATATTTGAATACTTCTTTGCCTGCAATGACTGGAGCTAGGCACTTTGTGAATACCCTGGTGAACAGTGGTCTTGGCATTGGTTTTCTAGGCATGGATTGAGTTTTAGGCCTTGAAGAAAAAGATGGCATTGGTTTAATATGCAAATCAGTAGACCTGAATACACCCTCAGAAGCCGGTGCCTGCACAGCGGCTCCGACCCATCCAAGATAGAGACATCCACAGGTTCCACAGTCGAAGAAGCATCTCGCAGCATACCTGACTCTGAATGGGTCTCAGTAGAGGCCTGCGAATCTGAAGTAGCGGGTATCAGGGGCTGCGAAAGCGCCTCACTAAATACCGGCGAACTGACGACTAGCTTAGGAGAAGAGTCATCGGCAGTTTTGGACCTATGCGGTCTGGCTCTGTCTTTATCTTGGCGTTTTTTCGGAATGTCGGCAGTCAGGTGGCTTACCGAAGCCATTTCTGGATAACTGAACTGAGTACAAAAATATTTAGATGCGAAAATGAACCGAAGACGAACAGTTCAAGGTTTGAATAAGGCACAAAACCGACAGCGAGGTATGGTGTGGTCTGGGCATAAGCAAGGAATGCAGTATGAATAAAACTCTTTATGACGTATTTGCTTTCCACAAGAAATACAATTATTAACTTTTACTGACATCAATTTTAGAGCAAGAAAAAGGATCCCCAACGGGGTACTTGGCTTAGTTGAAGACTTCGGATCTGAAACTCGAAAACAAAAATTTCAGGAGTCGGCCGACCGGCACTTGCAAACTACTGCTGCTTCAGGCATTGCACGGCAAGAAAGACTGATGTAATAGCATCTGCTGCATGCTTTACACCCGACTACCTGACGTCATGGAAGATGAGACAGCAACCGACGCAGGACCCATGACTGAGGGCTACTGCAAGCAGATAACCCAAATGTAATGACTGCAACAGTGAAAAACGAAGAACATCTATGGAACGCATCATCATGGACCTACTAAACAAAGATATAGGGAACCTCCAAACTCTGGATCCCACACAGTTTGGTTTTGTGAAGGGTAGATCATGCCTGGTCAACCTGGTCAACTTCTTTGTTTCAGTCACCAGAGCAGTGGATGAAGGCAAGGTGGTTCATACAGCCTACCTTGATCTGGCCAAGGCCTTTGATACCATTTCCGACTCAGGAATCATAGAAAAACTCACTAGGCTAGGCATCAACCCCTACATCACTAGGTGGGTTGCAAACTGGCTCACAGATAGAACCCACAGTGTGAAAGTAGCTGACTCCAAGTCAGACTGTCGACCAGTCACAAGTGGAGTCCCACATGATTCGGTCCTGGGTCCTCTCCTGTTTGGTATCTACATCTCTGAAGTTCAGGCCAACATGAAGGGACCCTGGCTGACAAAGTTTGCAGACAATTGCAAGTTGGTAGCCATAATTAACTCCCCAAGTGATGTTGACATCCTACAGAAAGGCCTTCCTGAGACCAATGACTGGTGTCAGAACCATGGCCTTAAGCTCAATGCCAAAAAATGTGTCGTCATCCACTTTGAGAAAAACTCGGTTCCCATGAATTAGCACATTGATGGTAGTCCACTGAACAGAGAAGGCGTCGTAAGAGATCTGGGGACACAGGTTGACAGCAGCCTCTCTTTTGACCACCACAATGCCACTGTGGTCAAAGTCCTTCTAGTTGGCACATCTCATTACTAAGGGTTTTGCATCCAGGAAGAAAGAGGTCACTGTTTCCCTCTACTCTTCCTTCATTAGGCCAATCATCGAGTACAACTCCCCATTTGGCATGTACCTCACTAGACAACTACAACAACTGGAGAGGCCACAAAAGTACCTCACAAAGAGGATCCTAGGCCTTAAACACTTGTCCTATATGGACAGACTGAAAAAACTCCAACTATTCTGTCTCACATCACCTACTTAGAGGCAATCTCTGCTTGACTTACAAAGCCATGTCTGACCCAGCACGGTTAGAAATGCTATATCTAAATAAATCCCAAACCCTCCGCACTACACACTCCAGAGACCTCAACCTTATTACCACAATCAACAGAACAAGCTGGAGGGACAAGTTCATAACCCAGAGACTACCCATGCTATGGAATAGACTTCCCATACATGTCAAGCGAAGCGCCTCACTGGCCCTCTTCAAGAGAAATCTTGATGAGTGGATGGGAAATAGAAAATTCTCCCCGGGGATCACTCCAGTGGCTCTACTTGACAGAGGCACTGGGAACTAAGGTTGAGTGGCACGATGCCAGGGTAATCCTATGGGCTAGGCTTGTAAAGGCTCCAGGGCCATTAGCCTAGTACACACTTATGAACCTATAAATATAACACAATGTACATATGGTGTTTAGGCTAACAACTGCAGAGACTGTCCTGGGAACCTAGCATTTCTCCTCAGTAGTGGTAGTTTGGGCAAAGTAATGCCCTGTATTAAAAAAAAAAAAAAACAAAATTGCACATTTATGTAAGCTTCCATCATGTGGCAGTTACATGCACATTTTTTTTTCCTTTCAGTTAGTTGCTTTAAGTGTAAGTACTTACTGCACATTTACGAGTTTACATGTGACAAAGCCTGCCGAAGGATGACATGCACATGCATGCACTGACTGACACCCCGCTCCCAACTCCTTCGGTGGCTGACCCCCCCTCCCCCCCAGCAGTCCTCTTGTTACGGATCGACATCTCACACCATGCCCACACCTGATGACAAAGTCCTCTGCTGACTTCCTGTGAACCTGCTCTCCAGTACATAATGACCCAAGGTGCTTCTCCACAAAATATTCCAGCTTTATACTGACTTCTAACATACATACCACCATATAGTATTTAACAAGTTTGTCTCACAAAACACACACTGCACCAGTGTCATATCACTTACACTAGGTAAAACTAGCCTCTCCATACTCTGCTGTGTACTACACAGACTACCAGTGGCCTCTACAACCTAGACAGACAGACACACACACACACCCATCATATAAACAAACAATACAAAACCCGATGCATTCAACTGCCTGAATTTTCCTTTTACCAATTAATCAACTACACAAAATGTGACAATTGTACCATAACTAAAGACGTATATATTATACTTGTAGGGAAGATAAAATATCCTATCTATGGTGATGGCAAAAAAAATATGGTTATCAGTTTAACACAGACATTCTCTCACTAAAAAAAAAAAAAAAATCACTGATTAAGAACGTCTCTACTCCCCCCCCCCCCAAGATGCAATATCCCAAGACTTTAGAAAGAGCTGAAGATGTGACCATCATTATATCAAAACATTTACAATTCTCTGGAACACCTCCCTTTACCTCACTAAACAAAATAAACTGTGCGTGTAAGTGTGCATTTATGTGTGTTTATATCTATCTATAGATATATAAATATATATATATATATATATAAATATATATATATATATATAAATATATATATATATAAAAATATATATATATATATATATATATATATATATATATATATATATATATATATATATATATATATATATATATAAATATATATATATATATATATATATATATATTTATATATATATATATATATATAAATATATATATATATAATATATATATATATATATATATATAAATATATATATATATATATATATATATATATATATATATATATATATATATATATATATATATATATAAATATATATACATATATATATATATATATAAATATATATATATATATATATATATATATATATATATATATATATATATATATATATATATATATATACATATATATATATATATATATATATATATATATATATATATATATATATATATATATATATATATATATATATATATATATACATACACACACACACACACACACACACACACACACACACACACACACACACACACACACACACACACTTCTATACACCTCGCAGCACCCAAAATACTATAACAAAATACTGGAAGATATGCTTGCACTGCTAACAACTGCAATTAAACAAAGTCATAACAGGAAATGTAAATACTAACTGATCTGCATTACAACCCTCAAACTAAAGCAAAGTCATTAAATAACCAACCAGAATGCATAAAGTTGCAGCGAAGCAAACTATTTTTGACTGGAGTCTAACATCAAACCCAAAGTGAATCACTGAAGCTGATGCACATAATTGTCCACTATTCCTACCTGCATTATCTGGTGCTACTCAAAGATTCAAACAACTAAACAAATTGCTTTTGTTTACTTAAAATACTTGAACATTATTTTAATTCCCTAATACAGCAATGTAACTGGTCACCTCTAATGCGTTCACCCTTGGGTAATACCATAATTTTCTTCAACTAACCTTCCATTTCCTTCTTATTCCATCGGCGCCACTACACAAAACAGAAGTCAGGCATTCGTAAGCATCACAGCCAGCGATGAATACAAAACAAATGGCTCTCGGGCACTCCCCATAGGTACAATGAAAAAAAAAATCAGGCAACCTGACAAAAAAATAAACCATGAATGAACAGAGAAAAAATGAGGAAAAATAGACCAAAAGAAATATTTTTTGGACATTACAAAACTCAACTAAGAAAAATCCAAAACAGTACTATATATGATGGCGCAGTGGTGCAGCGGTAGCATTGTCTCCTCACAGCAAGAGGTTCTCAGGTTCGATTCTTGGCTGGGGTCCCTTCTGTGTGGAGTCTGCATGTCCTCCCTGCGTTTGTGTGGGTTTCCGCCAGGTGTTCCGGTTTCCCCCCACGTTACAAAGACGTACGTCTGGAGTGTTTCACCCCAGGGTCTCTGTTGAAAATTGGCTTTGTTCCAAGTTGGACTTTCATGGTTAACAAATATTAAATACATAAATAATTCTAGAAGGATATCAATCATTTAACTCCACACACAAAAACTCACAACCAAATCCTTTTCCTGATGACAGATTTGTAGGTATGTACTACACAAACAACCAACAGGGCCCTTATAAGACTAGCCATTCAACCCAAATATGACCCACAAATTTGATTTATATAGGTAGCGATTTATTGACTGGCTATCCATGTAATACACAGGCAACAGACCAGCGGTGAATTGCCGATTACCTATGAATTGGTCCAAGTCGCATTTAAATAGGGATAGGGAGGAACTATGCATCACTTGGATGGGGAACCTGCTCCAGAAAATGGGAATTCTCTGAGAAACGTATCTCTCTCCAACATCTTCTATTTATGTTACAAGCAAAATTTTGGTCTTTTAATCTAGTAGTTCTGATGCTGTTTGTTTTTCAGATGAGAAAAAGGTTCATCAAAACAGGGTGCAGGGATACCGTCTATGTTACGCAAAGATCACTATTCAGAAGTCTGTATGATGCCGAGTAAAGACACAGGGCTTTGAGGAGATCATAGCACAGGATACTGACGTTACACCATGTATTCTATTTGTAAGGAGCCTCTGTGGACATTACAATTGCTGTATGTTTGGTCAGGTGCATACTGAAGGGTCATTATACTATATGATGAATGCTGAGTACAGTGGTATGACCACTCTATTTATTTATTTATTTATTGACATTTGCTAACCGGGTTTGTCCAACTGGTCTTGTGGCCCATTTTCAGAGGAGATCCGAGGAGAAAAGCTCTAGTAGTACATTTTAAACAAGTACAATTTTAAACAATACTGATATAATAGCAAAAAGCTTGACAAATGTTGGGTTGCATGCATAAAGTTAAAGTTGCATTAAAAAGAAGCTTAGTAACAATTTTACATTGCTATAGTTCAATAGGTCAACAATAAAATGTTTTTGTTTGTATAAAATTATGCAAATGAATAGTAGACACATTGGAGAGAGAGGTGTAATGAGGTACCAAGTATGGACCTTTTGAGGGTACATAAAGGGAAGGAAGACTAGGTGGGGTCATGGCAGGGGGAGGTCCTGGAATTGAGAAAATAAGCTTTTAGTTCATTTTTAAAGTGTGAGGTGTGGGAGATTGAATGTAAGTCAAGGGGAAGTTTGTTGTAAGCATGGGCAAGGGAGTGTTTGTAGAGTAGTTTGCCTACTGACCTTTTTGGGTGGTAGACATCAAGTAATTGTTGGTTAGAAGTACAGAGGGTCCGGGATGGGATGTAGATGGAGACTTAGGAAGATAGACATGGACAGAAGGAGGTTTTATAAAGAAGAGAGAGTAGCATAAGAAATTGATAAGATAGCAGAAACCAGGGATGTTTAAGCCATTGAAGAGAGTTTAAAGAAATGCAGTGGTGTGAGTTGTATAGGGAGTTAGTAATGAATCTGGCTATTTTATGGTAAGTCTGTTGGAGTTTGTTTAGAGTGGAGGCCTGAATATTGGTAAGAACTCTGGACCTAGATGCCATGGTCTTGCTTTTAAGTGGAGCAACATAGATGGATTTTCTTGCTACCTTGGACACAAGTTGGTCGAAGACTAGGTTACTATGAGTTCCTAGATCCCGGACTAGTAAATCAACTTTTACAGGTGTTTTATTCATGGCATAGTTACCCAGAGAAGCAAAATTTCCAAAGGGTACTATAATGCATTTCTTGGTACTTAGTTTTAACTTATGGCTTTGGAACAAAGCATTTGTTTGTGTTGGACCTTCCTGAAGGGTGCTCTTGTCTTGGGGGGGGGGGGGGGGATTCAATGACTGCTCTCAGTTTACAATCATCTGCAAACTTCATTACCAGAAACCTTTGATATTTGCTTTGACATCCAAGTACATGCCAAGCAGGAGTTGACACAGCACACAGCCCTGGGGGCTCCAATGGTGATGGGCCTATTTGTGGAGGTGGCCTCATCGATTCTAACCGTGGGGTCCTATCAGTGAGCCAGCATTGTTTTTAACCCATTTTTGATTGGGTAGGCCCACTAGACAAAAAGTACAGTTGTGTATACTTACCATAAATGTAGATGTTCGAGTGTATTCACTGTAGCAGTCATCACATTTGGGATTATCCCTGCCAGGGTAGCCCTCGGCCGGCCTGAATATCAGAGACTTGGTATTTCTGCGTCGGTTGCTGTTGTTTGAGGACTGACGTCAGGTCATCAGTGGTATAAAGTAAGGCAGCCAACGCCAGTACATCAGTTTTTCTTGCCCTAACCGGGTCAGGAGGCCCCAAATAGGAGGCCAGGCTCTGGTGGCATAACCCCACCAGTGGAAAATAAATACCAACATGTCCCTTCTAAGGAAAGGAGAACAACAAGGAAGAGAAAGGGGGATGGAGGGAGGGAAAAGTACAGTTTTGTACCTACCATAAATGTAGATGTTCGAGTGCTAATACAGCTGCAGTAATCACAGATGGGTTCTCTGCCGTCAGGCGGGTCCTCGGTCGGCCGAATTCCAAAGTCGAGGTCCGGCGTCGGTTGTCGTCGCTCTCTTTCCTGACGTCAGTGCGACAGGGGTATATAAAAGACACAGCCGACGCCATATTCTTCAGTCTTTCTTGCCCCAGATGTCAGGTGCCCCCAGATGGAAGGCAATACATAAATTATATATATAAATATAGTCAAGCAATGCAATATAATCAAAAATCAGTAGTTGCAAGCAAATACACCATAGAAGGATAACCCAAATTAGGTTGTATGAGGAGGTGTTAACCACTGGGCTTTTACCAAGAGGGGAAGGAGGGAGGGAAACCTGTACTGCAGCTGTATTAGCACTCGAACATCTACATTTATGGTAGGTACAAAACTGTACTATGTTCATCGTGCATACAGCTGCAGTAATCACAGATGGGTAGAATCCCAAAGCTACGCACAGGGTGGTAGGCACTAGGTGGAACTGGGAGCAGCCAGAATGCCCTGCAACACAGCAGAGGCAAAGCCTGCTCTAGTTTTGGAATATAAAGGCAGGTGGTAGTGTTTTGTGAAGGTATGCACAGAACTCCAAGTGGCTGCCTCCAAAATATCCTTGGTAGGGACTCCTCTGAGGAAGGCTGTAGAGGTAGCTGTGGCCCTTGTGGAGTGGGATCTGATGCCTGTAGGCACAGGTTTGCCATGAAAGGAGTAACAAAACCGTATGCAATGCCCTATCCATTTTGAAATTGTCTGTTTGGAAATTGGCTTCCCTTGAGCTCCTACAGCATAGGACACAAAAAGTTGTTCTGATTTCCTGAAGGGCTGTGTTCTGTCCAGATAGCAACGTAGCTGTCTATGAATGTCTAAGGAATGTAGCAGCCTTTCCTCTTTGTTTTGAGGATTGGGGTAAAAGGTAGGTAAGTGCATGGCCTGATTTAAAGCTACCCTGGATACTACCTTAGGCATAACTGAAGGGTTGGTTCGTAGGGAAACCCTGTCCTGATGGAAGATGAGAAAGGGCTGCACAGCCATGAGGGCTTGTAGTTCCGAAACCCTACGAGCTGAGGTAATGGCCAGAAGGAAGGCTGTTTTCCAGGACAAATATTGCAAATCTGTCGAGGCAGCTGGTTCAAAGGGAGGTAATGTTAATTTTTCTAGAATGTAGTTAAGATCCCAGGCTGGGATTGGTTGTTTCCTTGGAGGTCTTATATTCTTAGCTCCTCTGAGGAACTGTCTTAAAAGTGGGTGAGAGAATAAGGGTGGATCAGTGTTGTATTCTGCAGAAATGGCTGAGACATGCATTTTGATGGAGGAAAATGAAAGTCCACTGTTCAACAGCTCAGCTAAATACTGTAATATCTGAGGCAAATTCAGTTTTCTAGGATCCTGGCCTTTTTTCTCATTCCAAGCGCAAAAACGTTTCCACTTTGCGGAGTAAGTCTTTCTAGTGGATGGTCTTCTGGCCTCCGAAATGACATCCTGCACCTCTTTGGAGAGTAGGGTCTGCTGTGGTGTTAAGGAATTTTCCATGCAGCCAGATTGAGAGTTTTCAGCTGACTGTGAAGAGTTTTGTAGTTGTGCTGAGTCAGTAGAAGAGGCATTAGAGGTAGGGTCCAGGGAGGAGTATGTGTTAGGCTCCTCAGGAGTGGGTACCAGTGCTGTCTTGGCCAGTCTGGAGCAATCAGTATCATCTTCGGTCTGTCTGCTCTTGCTTTCAAGAGCACCTTGGGCAGAAGAGGCAAAGGTGGGAAAGCGTAAACTGTCCATGTTGCCCAACTGAAAGAAAGGGCGTCCACTCTCCAGGCCTTTGGATGAAAGGTCCTTGAACAGAACTTTTCCAATTGATGGTTCCTGTGGGAGGCGAAGAGATCTATGTCTGGTCTTCCCCACGCTTGGATTATCTTTGCAAACACTTGAGGATGTAACTTCCATTCGTGTGGATCTGTCATATTTCTGCTTAGATTGTCTGCCAGTGTGTTTTCCAATCCTGGCAAGTACTGTGCTTGAAGTTCGATTTGCCATTCCAGAGCCAAGTTCCAAAGCGACATGCACAGGGGGTATGAATGTGTTCCACCCTGTTTGTTTATATACCACATTACTGTGGTGTTGTCTGTTCTCATCAATAATTGCCCTGGATGCAGGAGATCCTTGAAAATTGTAATTGCATTTATCACTGCTAGCATTTCTTTTTGATTGATGTGAAGGTGCTTTTCCTTTTAGGACCATTTGCCCTGAATGCACCTGTTTGTCATGTGCGCCCCCCAGGCGTAGTCTGAGGAGTCTGTTGTGATGACTTGATTTGCTTGAGGCTTGCAGAATGGAAGACCTGTGTTTGTTTGGCATGCTTGGGCCCACCATAGAAATTCCTTTTGTAAACATGGAATCATTGGTATTATTGTTTCCAAACTGTGGCTGTGTTGAGACCATAGGTTTTTTAGGTACCATTGAAGTTTCCTCATATGCAACTTTGCACATGGGATTAGAAGAATGCAAGATGCCATGAAGCCCAGAGCCTGCAGGATTTTCCTTGCAGTGAGCCTGGTACAATTTGCTAGTATTTTGAAGTAATGAGTTAGTTGCCCTTGTTTTTCTGGCGTAAGATAGGCCATCTGGGTGTTTGTGTCCAAGTTGGCACCCAGGAAAGTTATTTTCTGAGATGGTGTTAGCCTGGATTTTTCCTTGTTTACTGTGTATCCCAGAGAATTCAATAACCGTGTTACATAAGCCAGGTGTTCCAGAAGTAGGTGCTTGTTGTCCGCTTGGATCAGGCAGTCGTCCAGATAAGGGTAAATTTGTATCCCTTGAAGTCTGCAGTAGGCAATTACTGATGCCAGGCATTTCGTGAATACTCTGGGCGCAGTAGATGAGCCAAAGGGTAATGCAGAGAATTGATAGTGGATTGAACCTGCAAGAAATCGGAGGTATCTTCTGCAACTTTGTCTGATTGGGACATGCAGGTATGCCTTCTTGAGGTCCAAAGTTACCAGCCAAAACTCCTTGCCCAGCATGGGAAGAAGCTGCTGTAATGTGAGCATCTTGAATTTTGGTACGAGTAGAAATGTGTTTAGGATGGATAAGTCCAAAATGGGTCTCCAGTCGGTTTCTTTCCTTGGTACCAGAAAAAGTCTGGAATAAAAACCTTGACCTTGTTCGTGAGTAGGTACCTCTTGAATAGCTTTCATGGCCATAAGCTTTGAAATTTGTATTTGAGCCTCTGCCCTTTGATTGTGTGGCAGGTTCGGCATGCCTCTCTTTTTTGGAAGAGTGTGAAAGTGAAATCTGTAGCCTCTGTTTATAATGTCCAGGATCCATTTGTCTGTTGTGATAATATGCCAATTCCTTGTAAATAATGCCAGCTTTCCTCCCAAGGGTGCTGCCAGCTGAGACCTGCTTGGCATGGCAAGGAGGAAGTCATTGGGTTTGTTTCCTGTATTGCTGTGCATTGTCTTCGCCACCTCTTGTGGTTGGAGTTTGCCATTGTCTGCCTCTATATGATCCTTGAGGTTGTCCTCTGCCCCTTGTGCGCCTGTATCTACCTCTTTGTGGCGTGTCCGTGGCTGGAAAGGACCAGTTCTTTGCAGGCCAATTTCTGCTAAAACGTGGTGGTTGAACTTGTAGAAAAGCTTTGACAGTTTGCATAGATTTAGCTTTTTCTTCCATTTTCCGTAGTATCTCCTCAGCATTAGTACCAAATAGTACATCCTTTTGTAAAGGAGCATCTAGTAGCTTAGCTTTAACATGGTCAGGCAAGGTTTGTTCTCTAAGCCAGGCATGTCTACGAATGACTGATCCTGTCACAGCAGCTCTACTTGAGGCCTCTAGGGCATCATAACCACATTGTAAGGTGTGTTTACCCACTTGTTCTGCACTATGCATCATATCCTGCAACTCCTTCAAATCTGGTTGCTCAGGTTGAGACATTTTATTTCTTAATTGTAATAACAGAAACTGCTGATATTTAAGCATATGGAACTGACAATTTAAGGCCCTCATGGCTAGGGTGGCCGAGGTATATACCTTTTTTCCCCACCTTTCTAAGGATCTAGACTCTCTTTCGGAAGGTAGTGGATTCTTAGCAGTAGAGGCCTTCATTCCCTTGGGGCCTTGAGAAATGGTTTCAGGGTCAGAATTATGGCTCTTGCAGAGAAATTGGCGAGAGGTAGGAACTCTGTAGTACCTATCAGGCTTGACTGGGGCAGGAGGCAGGGAATCCGGATTTAGACAAGCCTCCGAGTAAACATCATCAAGTATGTCCAAGACAGGAGGTATCGCCAGAGGTCTGTGCTGAGGTAACAGAAGAAATTCCCTAAGTCTTTTCTTGGAATCAGAAAAGTCTTGGCCTTCCCAATGGAAGTGTTCCCTCAAGGTGTGTAAGGTTTCCCCAAAAGAGAAATCCTCTGGGGGAGATACAGAAGGAATGGACTGCTCAGCATCCGAATCTTCAAAAGGGGAGTAGGAGTGTTCCTCTTCATCAGAATGTTCTGAAAGAATGGATTCCTGGTCAGAAGAGGGAGAAGCTTCCTCCACTCGGGGTCTCTTGTCTGGAGGGGGCTGGGAACCCCTGATAAGAGTAATTAAATCCTCAGCCATTTTTAGCATCTGTTTTTTAGGCATGGGGCCTGGAGATGGGCCCTGTGCAACAGGCCACTTGGGATCCATGGCTGATTTGGACTTAGTAAAGGCCTTAATGGAGAAGAAAGACGAGGGTCTAAAAACACCATGGGTGGAAGTGGACCTATCCACATTAGGAGGCTCAACACTCACAGTGGCTTCGGTGGTTGTAGTCTGGGTATGGGCCGAGGTACCTGCGGTCTCGGTTACAGAGGACACCGCCAAAGAAGTGTCGTCGGTAGTCAGGAGCTGCGTAGGTGTCTCGCTGAGAACCGGACCACGTGTAGCCGGTTTTGGCGTGGTGTCGGTGGAGACCGCGGGCCTCTCGTGTCGGTCTTTATCCTTGCGTTTTTTGGACAAAACAGTAGTCGGAGTATCCAACGACATTTTATAATCAAAGGTTTTACCAAAAAAGTGCTGGGCGAACTCCGCCCGACGCTTAATAGTGCGTTTATTGAAAGTAGTGCAAAAGTGACAGACCGAGACGTCGTGGTCTGGGCCTAAACAAGGTATGCAGAGGGAATGGAAATCCTTATGCGGTATTTGCTTCCCACAAGAAATACAATTGTTAACTTTGTCTGACATCGGTCTGAGGCAAGAAAAGTTTCTAACGGGTACTTAGCTTTAAAGAAGACTTCGGTTTCCAATTATTCGTAATTTCAGGAGCTGGCCGACCGGCACTTGCGAACTGCTTCTGCTTCGGGCACCGCGCGGCAAAAAAGACTGAAGAATATGGCGTCGGCTGTGTCTTATATACCCCTGTCGCACTGACGTCAGAGAGCGACGACAACCGACGCCGGACCTAGACTTTGGAATTCGGCCGACCGAGGACCCGCCTGACGGCAGAGAACCCATCTGTGATTACTGCAGCTGTATGCACGATGAACATCCAGGACTGCAACAGTGAAGACACTCTTAACATCTACATTTACGGTAAGTGTACACAACTGTACTATGTTCTTCATGTTTCACTGTTGCACTCATCAGATTTGGGTAGATTCCCAAAGCCGAGGAAATGGGTGGAGGCAGTCAAGGAAACTAGGGGCTGGCTAGGATGCCCTACTGGCCGGGTCACAGAGAGTCCCTTGTTTAGGTGACATTCCTGAGCCCACCACAAAAATTCCTTTTGAATACAAGGTATAATTGGAATGACAGTGTCCAAATCCTGGCAGTGCTGTGTCCATACATTTTTGAGATACCATTGTTGCTTCCTCATATGCAGTTTGGCATTGGGAAGCACCAGAATACAAGATGCCATGAACCCTAAGGCTTGAAGGACTGTCCTTGCAGTCAGCCCGGACTGATGAGACAACTGATGAAAGTAAAGGGAAAGATTCTTTTGTTTGTCCAGGGTCAAAAAGGCCATCTGGGATGCTGTATTCAGTCTCACACCCAGAAAGCACATGTCTTGAGAGGGTACTAGACTGGACTTTATTTCGTTCACAGAATACCCCAGGCATCTTAGCACTGCTATCACATAATCCAAATGATGAAGAAGCTCGTCCCTTCCTTGAGCCAGAATTAGGCAATCGTCCAAATAGGGATAAATCTGTATTCCTTTTAACCTGAGGAAAGCTATCACTGGAGCCAGAACCTTGAACACTCTGGGCGCAGTAGATAAGCCAAAGGGCAATGCAGAGAACTGATGAGAAGTCCCAGCTCGAAAACGCAGATACTTCCTGCAACTCAGTCTGATAGGAACATGAAGATAAGCCTCCTTGAGATCTAAAGTTACCATCCAATGATCTTTGCCCAGCAGAGGTAAAAGCTGCTGTAGCGTCAACATTTTGAACTTGGGAATGTCCAGATAAGTGTTGAGGATAGATAAGTCCAAAATTGGTCTCCACGTGTTCCCTTTCTTTGGTACTAGGAACAGGCGAGAATAAAATCCTAGGCCCACTTCTGGCATAGGAACCGGCTGAATGGCCCCTAGTTGGAGTAACAGAGAAATTTGCTTGTGAGCCTCTATTCTTTGTGGAGGAGGAATGTCTGGCATGCCTTTGAAAGGAGGCAAGGTATGGAAATAAAACCTGTAACCGTGGTGTATGATATCCAATACCCATCTGTCTTGGGTAATTAAACTCCAATTTTCTTTGAAAAGTGCCAACCTTCCTCCCAAAGGTGCTGCCAGACGAGAAGGCTCTGGCAGCTGAAAAGGTAGGTCAT
Organism: Protopterus annectens; assembly: GCF_019279795.1. NCBI lineage: Eukaryota > Metazoa > Chordata > Ceratodontiformes > Protopteridae > Protopterus > Protopterus annectens. The sequence continues at coordinate 1,164,616,100 of NC_056737.1, read as the reverse complement.
TGGGTCTGTTTACGAAAGGACTGACCCCTGCCCTCACCTGAAGACTGTGCAGGAGAACTCCCTGTTCGAGGCCTGAAAGAACCCTGAGCTCTGCCCCTACCACGTCTAGATCTACCCCTAGACTGGGAATCATAAGAAGGATACATCCACCCCTTAGTAGGCCAGTTTCTACTAAACTTTGGAGGCTGAACCTGCAAAAAATCTTTAACAGTCTGCATAGACTTAGCCTTGTCTTCCATTTTCTTTAAAACTGTCTCAACAGGAGAACCAAACAACACTAAAGATTGTAAAGGAGCATCTAAAATCCTTGTTTTAACATGGTCAGATAAATTCTGATCCCTCAGCCAGGCGTGCCTGCGAAGAACTGACCCAGTGGCAGCCACCCTAGACGAGGCCTGTACAGCATCAAAACCACATTGCAAAGAATGCTTACCCACCTGTTCAGAAACATGTACTAAATCTTGCAACTCTTTACAATCAATACCTTCCGCCAGAGCATCAACCTTAGACTTCAATTGTGAAAGGAGATAGTTTTGGTATTTTAACATGTGAAACTGGCAATTCAAAGCCCTCATAGCTAGAGTGGAAGAAGTATAAACTTTCTTTCCCCATCTATCCAAAGCTTTGGCCTCTTTGTCTGAAGGAACCGGATTCTTGACAACAGAAGCCTTAACACCTTTAGGGCCCTGACTAACAGTTTCTGGGTCTGCCCTAGGACTCTTAAAAGATACTTATGAGCTTCAGGCACCCTGTAATATCTATCAGGTTTAACAGGAGCAGGAGGCAAAGAATCAGGATTAAGTGAAGCCTCTGCAAAACATCTTCCACCACATCTAAAACAGGAGGTATAGCCAAAGGCCTATGCTGGGGTAAAACAAAAATTCCTAAGCCTTTTCCTGGAATCAGAGAAGTCCTGGCCTTCCCACTTAAAATGCTCCCTCATAGAATGAAGAGTTTCTGAAAAGAAAAATCCTCAGGAGGAGAAGCAGAAGGAGTAGAATCATCCACATCAGTCAGAATAAGGAGAATACTCCTGCAAGTCTTCAGCCGAAGACTCCGAAACATCCGAAGCCTGTTCAAAACTCCTGGCTCAGGCTCCACCCTAGGTCTCTTATCAGGAGGGGCAAAGAACCCTAATCAAAGTAATCAAATCTTCTGCCATTTTAAGCATATGCTTCTTGGGCACAGTTCCTGAAGAACTAGGGGTGACACCAACTGAAGCTAAACCTGGCCTGCCCCTGGGAGAAGCCTTGGCAACAGAAGGAGAGGGCCTAACCACCTTAGGAAGGGAGGGAGTAAAGTAACCTGAGAAGCCCCTTCAGCCTGACCTGCCTCCTGAGAGGCCACATCCTGCAATAACAAAGTCTCTCCTGAGAACCCAAAGAAATCTCGGTGGAACCACCGCTCCACCGACACCTCTAAAGAACCGGCGTCCGGTACAGGCGGTTCCTCCAGCCTAGGCTTAACTGCTTTGTCCTTGCGCTTCTTGAAGCGGGCGCCGGAGCATCCGGCGGCATTTTATAATTGCACCGCTTCCCAAAGACTAACCTGGCACAATCCAACCTTCTCTTTATAGTGCGTTTATTAAATCTAGCACAAGAGCGACAGCCAACAACGTCGTGCTCAGGCCCTAAACAAGGAATACACAAAGTATGATAATCTCTATGCGGTATCTGTTTCCCACAAGAAATGCAATTATTCACTTTTTCTGACATCCGGTAAACCACTGAGGCAAGAAAAAACTAAAATATTCCCCAACGGGGTACTTAGCCAACTTTGACTCGGTCTGAAACTTCGAAAACGAAAAATCTCAGAACGCCAACCGGCACTTGCAATGCAGCTTCTGCATCAGACCATGCGGCAAAAAAGACTGGGGATATGACGTCGGTCATGCGCATTTGTACCCTGACGTCCTGATGTCAGTCAAATGCGCCTTGACCGACGTCAGCCTTATACTTTCATATTCGGGCCGACCGAGGACAGCGGACTACCCAAGTGTAAGGACTGCAGCAATGTGAGATGAAGAACATGTTTCCCCAACGGGGTACTTAGCTTTAAAGAAGACTTCGGTTTCCAATTATTCGTAATTTCAGGAGCTGGCCGACCGGCACTTGCGAACTGCTTCTGCTTCGGGCACCGCGCGGCAAAAAAGACTGAAGAATATGGCGTCGGCTGTGTCTTATATACCCCTGTCGCACTGACGTCAGAGAGCGACAACAACAGACGCCGGACCTAGACTTTGGAATTCGGCCGACCGAGGACCCGCCTGACGGCAGAGAACCCATCTGTGATTACTGCAGCTGTATGCACGATGAACATCCAGGACTGCAACAGTGAAGACACTCTTAACATCTACATTTACGGTAAGTGTACACAACTGTACTATGTTCTTCATGTTTCACTGTTGCACTAATCAGATTTGGGTAGATTCCCAAAGCCGAGGAAATGGGTGGAGGCAGTCAAGGAAACTAGGGGCTGGCTAGGATGCCCTACAAGTCTGCAGAGGCAAACCCTGTCCTGGATTTGGAGAAGAAAGGCAGGTGGTAATGCTTGGTAAAAGTGTGGACAGATGTCCAGGGGGCAGCCTCCAGGATGTCCATGGTGGAGACTCCTCTCAGGAAAGCTACAGAGGTGGAGGCTGCTCTGGTGGAGTGTGTCCTGACCCCCTTGGGGGGAGGCTTACCATGCTGTTTGTAACAGAAATGGATGCAGTGTGCTTTGCCTTCTGCCCCTGTAGCAAAGCTAACCAACACATGATCAACACTTTCTGAAGGGTTTAGTCCTGTCCAAGTAGTATCTGAGCTGTCTGTGCACATTTAGAGAGTGCAGACTCCCTTCCCCTTGTTCTGGGGATTAGGAAAGAAGGTGGGAAAATTAATGGATTGGTTGAGAGCTACACTGGACACCACCTTCGGTATGAAGGGTGGGTTAGTTCTGAGGGATACCCAGTCTGCATGGAAGATGATGAAGGGTTCCACAGCCATGAGTGCTTGGCAGCTCAGAGACACTTCTGGCTGAAGTGATGGCCAGAAGGAAGGCTGTCCTCCAGGAGAGAAATTTTAGCTCTGCAGAAGAAGCTGGTTTGAAAGGAGGCAGGGTGAGCTTTTCCAAGACAAAGTTAAGGTCCCAAGCAGGTGTTGGTGCCCTTCTGGGGGGGTTTCAAGTTGCTAGCCCCTCTGAGGAACTGTTTGATCAAAGGGTGTAAGAAAATGGGCTGCTAAGTGGGAAAATGAGCAGAAATAGCAGAGACATAAATTTTTATAGAGGAGGAAGAGTGACCACTGTGTAGTATGTCAGCTAAGTAATCCAGGATGAGAGGGATTGATGGCTGTGCAATATTGGCCCCCCTTAGCCTGGATCCAGGTGCAGAACCTTTTCCATTTATCTGTATAAGACTTTCTGGTACTAGGGCATCTGGCCTCACGGATGGCTTCCAGAACCGGTTTACTGAGGATGGCAGACTGATTCGGGGTTAGGGAATAAGCCAAGCTGCCAAACTGAGTGTCTGCCATTGTGGATGCACAGATTCCCCTTCCCTTTGGGTTAGGAGGTTTGGAATCCGGGGAAGATGCCATGGAGGGAGCGGGGACAGGTTGTGCAGCAAGGGGTACCAGTACTGTCGGGGCCAGTCTGAAGCTATAAGAATGGTCCTTGGTTTTTCCTCCCTTATTTTGAGCAATACCCTGGGGATGAGATGTAGGGGAGGAAAGGCATAGACCGAGAGGTTGACCCAAAGGAAGGACAGGGAATCCACTTTACAAGCCATGCAGTGATGCTCCCTAGTGCAGAATTTGCTGAGCTGATGGTTGGTGTGGGAGGCAAAGAGGTCAACCTTTGAGGCACCCCATTTCTGAGTTATTAGGAAGAAGGTACTTCTGTTGAGCTGCCACTAGTGTAGGTCCACAAGCTTTCTGCTCAATTGGTCTGCCAGGGAGTTAAGAGAGCCTGTTAGTTCTTGTGCTAACAGGTGTAGCTGCACGCAAGAGGCTGTGAGCCAAAGGATCATGGCCAGCCTGCATAGAGAGTAGGAGTGAGTCCCTCCCTGCTTTTTGATGCACCACATCACAGTGGTGTCATCTGTTTTGATCAGGAGAACCCCTGGAGAGAGAAGGGGTTTGAAAGCTATCAAGGCGTGCTGCACAGCCATCATCTCATTTAGCCTGATGTGCAGGGGGATTTGCTGTGGGCTCCATTGGCCCTGAATGCACCTGCTGTCCAGGTGTGCACCCCAAGTGTAGTCTGATGCGTCTGTGGTGAGGGTCTGGGCGGCAGGGTGTGGGGAGAAGGGCAGTCCCTTGTTGTAGGAGCAGGCTGTTGCCCACCAAAGAAATTCCTTTCTCAGGCAAGGAATAATAGGTAAAAGAGTTTTCAGGTCTTGAGAATATTGACACCAAAGGTTCTTTAGGTACCACTGAGGTTTCCTCATATGCAGTCTGGCATATGGAATGAGGAGTTTGCAAGATGCCATGAACCCCAAGGCTTGCAGGACTTTCCTTGCAGAAAGCTGGGGCCTGGTGGCCAGTTGAGAGAAGTAGGCTGACAGGAAAATTTGTTTCTCTGGTGTAAGGAATGCCATCTGGGATGCTGTGTCCAGACTTGCTCCCAGAAAGATTATCCTTTGGGTGGGCACCTGTTTTGATTTCTTTTCGCTGACTGCGTACCCTAGAGAGGTTAGTATGCTCTTTAAAAAGGCCAGGTGTTTGAGCAGCTTTTCCTGGCAGTGTCTGCCTGAATAATGCAGTCGTCTAAGTAGGGGTAAATCTGAATATTTCTTTGTCTGCAAAAGCCAATGGCCAGAGCCAGACATTTTGTGAAAACTCTGGGAGCAGTAGATAAGCCAAAGGGAAGCGCAGAAGACTGAAAGTGTTGAGATCCTGCCCTGAAGTGGAGAAATTTTCTGCATGATTCCCTGATAAGAATGTGGAGGTAGGGCTCTTTTAGATCCAGGCTGGCTAGCCAAGCATCCTTGAAGAGCATGGGTAGCAGCTGCTGGGTGAGCATCTTGAATTTTGGTATCACCAGGAAGGTGTTCAGAATGGATAGATCAAGGATGGGGTGCCAGGTGCCCTCTTTTCTGGGCACCAGGAAAAGTCTGGAGTAGAAGCCTTGGCCCATCTGTTCTGCAGGAACATGCTCTACTGCCCTCAAAGGGAGTAGGGAGTGGATTTGCTTTAGAGCCTCTGCCCACAGATTTGGTGGTAGATCCATGAACCCTTTTGGGGTTGGAAGGGTGTGGGAGGAGAATTTGTATCCCTGAGACACAATGTTCAGAACCCATTGGCCCTTGGTAATGGTGGCCCAGGTGCTTGAGTGAAAGGAGAGTCTTCCTCCTAGGGGTGTGTGAAGATGAGCAAAGGGGAGGTCGGGAGGAGGTGAGTCAGTGCGAGTTCTTACCATAAGGGATGGCTTAGAACTCCCTGGTTATGAAGTGGAGGTAGTCCACTGCTTAGATCTCTGCATTCCCTGGGGCTGCTGTCTGGGGGGGGGGGGGTCTGTTTCCAACTGGCCTAGGCTGGGCCTGTTTACTCAGAGCAGGAAAGGACCAGTGCTTGGTGGCAACATTCCTGCTGAACTTAGGGGGCTGGACCTGTAAGAAATCTTTAACTGTTTGCATAGATTTTGCTTTTTCTTCCATCTTTTTTAAGATCTCTTCTGCCTTAGTGCCAAATAAGTTATCTTTGTGCAAGGGTGCATCCAACAATTTAGATTTGGCATGGTCTGGCAGGGGTTGTTCCTTAAATCATGCATGTCTTCTAATGACAGATCCAGTGACTGCTGCCCTGCAAGAAGCTTCCAGGGCATCAAAATCACAGTGCAAAGTGTGTTTAGTTACTTGACTTGCAGAATGCATTAAGTCTTGTAAATCTTTAGATTCTGTCCAAGTAGGAAAGGAGGACATTTTTTTGTTTAAGGAGTTCTAAGGTATGTTGCTGATACTTAAGCATATGAAAGTGACAATTTAGTACTCTGATTGCAAGAGTAGCTGAGGTGTATACTTTTTTACCCAATCTGTCCAGTGCTCAGAAATCCCTGTCTGAGGGGGTAGGATTCTTAGCAGAGGTTGCTTTAATCCCTTTTGGCCCTTGAGAATTGACCTCAGGGTCAGCTGTTGGATTTTTAAAAATATATTTGTGTGAGCCAGGGACTCTAATACCAGTCTGATTTTCTGGGAGCAGGAAGTAGGGGGTCGGGAGTCAAGCTGGATTCAAGGAAAACATCATCCATGACTGGGGGGATGGCTAAGGGTCTGTGTTGTGGAAGATCTAGGAATTCCCCGAGTCTCTTTTTAAGCTGAGGGTAGTCCTGACTCTCCCATTGGAAATGCTCCCTTAAAGTATGCAGGGTTTCCCCAAAGGATAAATCCCCTGGGGGAGAGGCTGAAGAAATGGATTCCTCTGCATCAGAATCCTCATAAGTGGAGAGGGGCTGCATGTCTTCATAGTCAGATGCATTAGATTCGTCTGACTCTTGTTCAGACAAAACTACCGGGGACAGACCTCTTTTCCTTTTTTGAGGGGGTAGCTTGGCTTCCCCTGATCAGCATGATAAGGTCTTCTGCCATTTTAAGCATTTGAGACTGAGGCAAGGTAGCAGGTGCCTGAGAGTGGGTAGTCGGTTTCCTGGGTGTGGTTAGAACCCTGGGCCTAAGGAACTCTGTTGTTTTCGAAAGAACGGAAGTGGTAAAAGAAGACGTCAGTTTGTGTTGAGATTCAGTGGTGCAAAGGAATTCCTCAGGAGCCAGTGCCTGCTCAGCGGCTCCGGACCCATCCAAGGTAGAAACGACTGCAGGATCCTTAAACGAAGAAGAGTTTTGCGGCATACCGGGCTCCGAAAGGGCCTAGGTAGCGCCTGTGAATCAACTTAAGTGGGCATCAGGGACTGAGAAAGTGCCTCATTGAGTACAGGAGGACTGACGACTAGCTTAACGGAAGCGTCGTCAGAAGGTTTCGACCTGTGAGGTCTGTCTCTGTCTTTATCTTTACATTTGTTTGGAAGATTTGCTGTCGGATGGCTTACTGAAGCCATATCGGAATTCGAGGACAGTAAATGAAAATATCTGGCTTCAATAAGGGCCTGACAACTGATAGCTCTGGCATTAAACAAAGCACAGAAGTGAAAATGGGGGACGTCGTGGTCTGGGCCTAGACAAGTGAAGCAGTAAGAGTGGAAGTCTCAGTGCGGTATTTGCTTTCCATAAGCGAGACAATTACTAAATTTTTCTGATATCGGTTAGTGCAAGAAAAAAGGATCCCTAATGGGGTACTTAGCTTTAGAAGACTTTGAAAACAAAAACTCAAATAGCGGCCGACCGGCACTCATGCAAACTGCTTCTGCTTCGGGCTCCACGGCAAGAAAAACTGATGTAATGGCGTTGGCTGCCTTACTTTATACCACTGACAACCTGATGTCAGTCCTCAAGCGACAGCAACTGACGCAGAAATACTAAGTCTCTGGTATTCGGGCCAGCCAAGGGCTACCCTGGCAGGGATAACCCAAATGTGATAACTGCAACAATGAAACACGAAGAACATCTCATGTTACCCCAGCAAGATAACCTGACAGTATTAGAATACTATAACAGTTATCAGTTGGGCATCCACTGGTATGGTGAGTTCTTGCACAACTGTACTTTCCTTTTCAGGGGCAACCCAGGAACACTATCCGGTTAAGTGCCCTGCTCAGATTTACACAGAATGCAAATAAAGGTTGAAAGAATCAAACCCTAAACCCTGGACACTGGAAGCAGCCCATTAACAGTTCAGAACTTCAGTGCTCTGCACTAACTGCTGCCTCTAAGCCAAATTCCTACTTTAATGAAACTGCCACGCAAACAGCTAATCAATACAGATTGGAAGACAATGTAAACTCTACGCAGCTTGCACTCAGATCCTTCTCTGCAGAAAGTCTCTATTGCAGACATTACTAAATTACTTAAAAGTGAAACTTAGAAACCTGGCATCAGATAAACTCCCAGGAGAATGTCTACGGATAGCAGCCCATGCAATTACCTATCTTGTAGCAATACTTACTAACAAATCAATACATGAAAACTAACATCCCACTACTTTAAAATAAATCTTATATAATATTCCTATGTAAAGATGGGGAACTTGTGCTAACCAATGCTTGACCCACTGTAAATAGTATCACCACCGTCAAAAGTCTTGGAGAAATGTATACACAAGCAAATTCTAGGGCATCTGATCTCTTAACCTACTTTCTACAACTGAACATGGCTACTGTCCCAGACATAGAATGGAAACTGTACTGCAATCCTTTATGGACAGAGTCAAACAGAGAAATCAGCGTAAACAAACAAGCTCTCTCTTCTCTGAACCTTCCAAATCTTATGAAACAGTACCTCATAAGACAATGCTACCTAGACTAGCTAAGCTTGATCTAAATGAACAAGTTATGTCCTGAAATCGAAATTACCTGACAGATTCCAGACAACATGCTGGAAAGATAAGGTATCCACAACTTATTTATACATTCATTAGCATAAGACAGTTAAAATACCTGTATTACTCCATCTTTATCTGTTCAGTAGAATCACTTCGGCACCTTAAAGAAATTGTACAGGACACACTACATACTGTTGAGAAATGGGTAACTAAATCAAACCAATTGCTGAATGCCAAGGAAAATAAACTTGCATTCTGTCTTGAATCCTGCTGTTCAAACAGCAGACTTTCAAATTAACGTCTTTAAACAATATTCCAATACAACTAGCATGAAAACATGAACAACTATGTGTAATCATAGATATTAAAATAAAAACTGACTCACATACACAATATATATCATCAAAAATCGATAAGCTTGGCATGCAATACAATGCTAAAACATACAGAGCCAAAGAAACAAGACTCAAAGTACAATTGTGTAAAATCTTAACAGTAGATGTCATTTTACTGCTGCAGTATTCCACACAGAAGAGATCACCCTTCCAGGGCAGCCCGACACTCAGGCAGTATTACAAAAGACTAAAGATCTTGTATGCACCATACATCACACCTACCCTGCCCGCGCAGAACGTACAGATCCAACTACCCAGAACTGAACTCCCCCAGAAAAGATCAGTCTCCAAAGGACAAAGAAGTCCATGCACATCCAGAAGGAAAAAATGCAGAACAAACAGGGGGTTGGAGGGATGCAGCAAATACTACAAGAGTGAAGAGAAGGCCATCTACTGTCACGGTACACAACTGTACTGTGTCTTTCTATATCACTGCTGCAGTATTCCACATGGAAGGGAGAGTAAAAGAGCTCAACAGAGAGAGAATGGGAGGTGGAAGGCTGAGAAAATCCCTCAATAAACCCACAAAATTGTTTCAGCAAAACCTGCCCTGACCCTAGAAACCATATCTAACTTATAATGCTTAGGAAGGACGAATCAGCAGCTTCAAGCATGGAACTGGTGTCCATCCCCTTGAAGAAGGCAACAGCCCTAGTGGAATGAGCTCTAACAGAAGCAGACAGAGATTTGACATGAAAAGTATAACAAAAGGAAATGGCCTTTGATATCCAGGAGGAGATGGTTTGCTTAGAAACAATCAAACTCAATGTCCTGAAATGAAAGGAAAGAAAAAGCTGATCAGACTTACAAATGGCCTTAGTTTTATCCAAATAGTACCCGAGGTGTCTGTACAAATCCAAGGTATGCAGGACCCTCTCACCAGCAGACCAAGGAGAAGGGATAAAAAGTACAGTTTTGTACCTACCATAAATGTAGATGTTCGAGTGTATACACTGCTGCAGTCATTACACTTGGGTTATCCTGCCGTCAGGCGGTTCCCCAGTCAGCCTGAGTTCCAAAGTCTTGGTCTGGCATCGGTTGCGGTCGCTTCTTCCCAGACGTCAGTGCGACAGGGGTATATAAGATGCAGCCGACGCCATTTTCTTCAGTTTTTCTTGCCCCAGATGTCAGGTGCCCCCAAAAAGGTAGGCAATTCAAATTGCTAATAAAACATACATAAGAAAAGCAATCAACAACTTCAGTTACCAGCAAATACTCCCCATAGGTAGTAAAGGGTAGAAGACATAGTTACGTACCAGCAAGTAAGAGGGGTAGGAGGGAGGGTAACCTGGATTGCAGCAGTGTATACACTCGAACAGCTACATTTATGGTAGGTACAAAACTGTACTATGTTCATCGGGTTACACTGCTGCAGTCATTACACTTGGGTAGAATCCCTAAGCTGAGGTAAGGTGGCTGGTTCTATAAGGCATTAGGGGTGGCTATAAGGCCCTGCAGCACTGCAGTGGCAAAGCCAGCTCTGGATTTAGAGTATAGAGGCAGATGGTAATGCTTGGTGAAGGACAGACCAAGACTTTGGAACTCTGGCCGACTGCGGGACCGCTTGACGGGAGGATAACCCAAGTGTGATGACTGCAGCAGTCTAACACGATGAACATCTCCAAGTTGCTGCTTCCAAAACATCCGTGGTAGGTACTCCTCTGAGGTAGGCAGTTGAAGTGGCTGTTGCCCTGGTGGAATGAGACCTAATGCTGTTAGGTACAGGTTTCCCATGGTGTATATAGCAGAAACGTATACAGTGTCTTATCCATTTTGAAATAGTCTGTTTTGAAATGGCTTTTCCCTGTGCTCCTGCAGCATATGCTACCAATAATTGCTCACTTTTTCTGAAAGCTTTGGTTTTGTCCAAGTAGAAGCGCAACTGCCTATGTATGTCCAAAGAATGCAGAAGTCTCTCCCCTTTATTCTCTGGATTTGGATAAAAATTTGCCAAGTGAATAGTTTGGTTTAGAGCCACACTTGATACCACCTTTGGCATAAAAGTAGGGTTTGTTCTTAAAGACACCCTATCTTGGTGGAAAATGATGAAAGGTTCCACTGCCATTAGTGCCTGTAATTCTGAAACTCTTCGTGCTGATGTTATTGCCAAGAGCAGAGCAGTTTTCCAGGAGACATATTTTAAATCTGCTGTGTTTGCTGGCTCAAAAGGAGGTAAAGTTAATTTTTCCAACACGAAGTTGAGGTCCCAAGTTGGAGTAGGTGCTTTACGGGGCGGTCTTATGTTTTTAGCCCCTCTGAGGTACTGTTTTAGCAAGGGATTAGAGAAAATTGGTGGATCCGTGTTGTAATGAGCAGAGATGGCAGAGGCGTGGATCTTGATGGATGAAAAGGAGAGGCCTTTGTCCAGCATCTCAGTTAAATATTGTAGTATCTGAGGAATATTTGGGACAATAGGGTCAAGGCTGTGAGCCTGGTTCCAGGCACAGAATCTCTTCCATTTATCCGAATAGGCTTTCCTGGTGCTAGGCCTTCTGGCCTCCAGAATGACATCCATAAAAGCTTTGGAGAGAGGCATTGCTTGCTTGACTAAGGAATCTTCCATGCAGCCAGGTTTAAAGTCTTTAGCTGGCTGTGAAGTATCGGATTGTTGTGCTGAGTCAGAAGATGTGGGATTTGAGGCAAAATCCAGGGTGGTCCTTGTGCTAAGTTCTTTAAGATTGGGTACCAGTGCTGGTATGGCCAGTCTGGGGCAATCAGGATCATCTTTGGCTCTTCTTGCCTGGCTTTTACGAGTACCTTTGGAAGGAGAGGTAGTGGTGGGAAAGCATATACTTGTAGGTTTTTCCAGCTGAATGAGAGGGCATCCACTTTCCATGCTTGTGGGTTGGTAAGTCCTTGTGCAGAATTTCTGTAGCTAGCAGTTCATTGGGGATGCAAACAGATCTATGTCCGGGCTCCACCATTTTTGTGTTATCATTCTGAATATTTGTGGATTCAATTCCCATTCGTGGGGATCCATGATGTTTCTGCTTAAGTCGTCTGCCAGTGTGTTTTTCTCTCCTGGCAGGAATTGTGCTTGCAGATGAACTTGATAGGTTAGAGCTGTGTTCCACAAGGTCATGGCTTGTCTGCAGAGGGGATAAGAGTGAGTGCCCCCTTGCTTATGTACCACATAACTGTGGTGTTGTCTGTCTTTAGTAGTAGTTGTCCTAGATGCAGAAGGTCCTTAAAAGCTATAAGGGCATTTTGTACAGCTAGCATCTCTTTTTGATTGATGTGAAGATGCCTTTGTTCGGCAGGCCACTTGCCCTGAATACATTTTCCTGCCGTGTGCTCCCCAGGCGTAATCCCATGCATCTGTTGTCAGTGTTTGCCTGGCTGTAGCATGAGTGAAAGGCTGTCCCTTGTTAAGGTGACAAGCTTGAGCCCACCACTGAAACTCCTGTTGAAGGCAAGGAATTAGTGGTATTACTGTTTCCAAACTTTGACAGTGTTGAGACTAGACACTCTTTAGGTACCATTGTAGTTTCTTCATATGTAGTCTGGCATATGGAATTAGTAGTATGCAAGATGCCATGTAACCCAAGGCCTGCAGAATTTTTCTTGCAGGGAGTTGGGTTCTTGTTGCCATCAATTGAAAATATTGAGTCAGTTGTCCTTGCTTGTCTGGAGTGAGATAAGCCATCTGGGTCGTTGTATTCAAGCTGGCACCCAGGAATATTACCTCTTGTGAGGGCACTAGTTTTGATTTATTTTCGTTTACTGTGTACCCTAGGCAACTTAATAACTTTTTTTACAAACGCCAGATGCTTTAGAAGAATGTCCTTGTTCTCTGCTTGAATCAGGCAGTCGTCCAGGTACGGATAAATTTGAATTCCTTTCTGTCTGCAAAATGCAATTACTGGTGCCAGGCACTTTGTGAAGGCCCTGGGCGTAGTAGATAAGCCAAAGGGCAGTGCAGAGAATTGGTAGTGCATTGAACCAGCTATGAATCTGAGGTATCTTCTGCAGTTTTGTTTGATAGGGTCATGCAGGTATGCCTCCTTGAGGTCCAAGTTTACGAGCCAAGCTTTCTTGCCCAGCATGGGAAGTAGCTGCTGTAGTGTCAATATTTTGAATTTTGGAACATCCAGGTAAGTGTTTAGAGAAGAAAGATCCAGAATGGGCCTCCAGGCTTTGTCCTTTCTGGGAACCAGAAAGAGTCTTGAGTAAAATCCTTGTCCTTGCTCCTGTGGTGGTATCTTTTGAATAGCTCTCATGTCCATGAGTGCTGTAATTTGTTTTTGAGCCTCTGTCCATTGATTTGGTGGCAGATTTGGCATTCCTTTTAACCTTGGCAGAGTGTGAAAGTGGAACCTGTAACCTTGAGATACAATGTTGAGAACCCATTTGTCTTTGGTGATCATATGCCAATTGTGATAGAAAAGTGCCAGGTTTCCTCCCAAGGGGGCTGCCAAGAGAGAACTGTTTGGCAGCTGTAGTGGGAAGTCATTGGGGCTGTTTTTTATATGGTTGGGGCCTGTCTTCCCCTTCTTTCTGGGCTGATCCACCCCATTGTCGAGGCCTGTAAGGACCTTGTGGTTGACCTCTACCTCTTGGACATCTGTATCTACCCCTTTGAGGTCCGTCTGTAATTGGAAAGGACCAATTCTTTGTTGGCCAATTTCTGCTAAATCGAGGAGGCTGAACCTGTAAGAAATCCTTCACAGTTTGCATAGATTTTGCCTTATCCTCCATTTTCTTTAATACCTCTTCTGCCTTAACTCCAAATAACACATACTGCTGCAAAAGTGCATCCAATAGTTTTGCTTTAACATGATCAGGTAACGTATGTTCTTTTAACCAAGCATGTCTTCTAATGACAGAACCTGTAACTACTGCTCTACAGGAGGCCTCTAAAGAATCAAAACCACATTGCAAAGTATGTTTTCCCACTTGTTCAGCTGCATGCAATAAATCCCGCATTTCCTTAATACTAGGAGGATCTGAGTTTGGAAGCATTTTTTGTTTCAACTGAGACATCAAATATTGCTAGTATTTTAGCATGTGAAACCGGCAATTTAAGGCCCTCATTGCTAACGTTGCAGATGTATATACTTTCTTCCCCCATCTGTCTAATGCTCTGGAATCTCTGTCAGAGGGGGCTGGATTCTTTGCTGATGAGGCCTTAACTCCTTTGGGGCCCTAAGAAATAGTTTCAGGGTCAGCAACAGGGCTTTTATAAAGAAATTTGTGAGAGTCAGGGACTCTGTAGTATCTGTCAGGCTTAACTGGGGGTGGAGGTAAAGAATCAGGATTTAAGCTGGATTCAGTATACACATCATCCACAATATCGAACACTGGCGGAATAGCAAGGGGTCTGTGTTGAGGTAATAAAAGGAAGTCTCTGAGCCTTTTCTTGGATTCTGAGTAATCCTGGCCCTCCCAGTGGAAATGCTCCCTCATGGTATGTAAGGTTTCCCCAAAGGAGTAGTCCTCAGGTGGAGAGGCTGATGGAATGGATTCCTCAGCATCAGAATCCTCATAAGGGGGTAAAGAGTATCCTAGGTCTGAGGATGAATCTGAAGAGATGGATACCTGGTCGGATGAGTCATAGTCTGCATCCTGTCTAGGCCTTTTATCAGGAGGGGGATGGGACCCCCTGATCAGAGTGATCAAGTCTCTGGCCATTTTGAGCATTTGTTTCTTAGGCATGGAGGCCTGTCCTGGAGAATGTTGAATTTGTTTCTTTGTTTTTAAAGGCGGTTTAGCCTTAGCAGATTTAATGGTTAACTGAGTAGGTCTGAAAACACCCTCTGAAGCTACGGGTTGTTCAGCTACTCTGGATCCCTCTGAAGGGTTAGTCTCGGTAGGCTGAAAATCTTGTGCGTCCGAAGGCCCAGCCATCTCCACGTGGGAGTCGGAGGCGGCCTGTGGTTCTAAAGAAGCGGTCGTCGGGGGCTGCGAAGGTGCCTCGCTGAAAACCGGAGAACCGGCGACTGGCCTAGAAGAGGCTTTGTCGTCAGTTTTGGGCCTCGGATGCCTGTCCTTGCCTTTGCGCTTTTTATGTATTCTGGTCGTCGGTAGTTCCGACGGCATGGTGTAATTGAATTTTCTGCCAAAATAATGTCGGGCAAAATCAAACCGACATTTAATAGTGCGCTTGTTAAACCTAGCACAAAACCGACAACCAGTGACGTCGTGGTCTGGGCCTAGGCATGGGATACAATAAGAATGGAAATCCTTATGAGCTATTTGCTTCCCACAAGAAATACAGTTATTAACTTTTACTGACATCGGTCTGAGGCAAGAAAAAGTTTCCCCAACGGGGTACTTAGCTTTGTAGAAGACTTCAGTTCTGGATTCGGAATGAAAATCTCAGGAGTCGGCTGACCGGCACTTGCAAACTGCTTTTGCTTCGGGCACCGCACGGCAAGAAAATAGCGTCGGCTGCATCTTACATACCCTTGTCACACTGACGTCCGGGAAGAAGCAACAGCAGCCAACGCCGGACCAAGTCTTTGGAACTCAGGCCGACTGGGGAACCGCCTGACGGCAGGATAACCCAAGTGTAATGACTGCAGCAGTGTAACACGATGAACATCTAGGGAGTTGTACCAAATGATTCAAGGACAACACATTTACTACCCTGGAAGGCACACCCTGTCCCTATAAAAAAACAAAAAGAGAGGAATGGCCATAAGGGCATGGAGCTCTGAAACCCACTGAGCAAAAGTAACAGCAGCAACAAAACAGTCTTCCAGGTACAATGTTGCAAATAAGCAGAATTTGCAGGCTGAGAAGGAGCCCATGTCAATTTTTACAAAGCAAAAATTAAAGGTCCCAAAGTAAAGGAATAGGTTTTCCTGGAGGCCTGATATGCAGGATGCCTAAGAAACGATTTGACCTCATCTCGTCAAAGGAGGATTCAAGGGCAGACAAGCAGAAATTGCTGACAAATGGGCCTTCACAGACGAACAGGCCAGGCTAGACTGGAGCAACTACGACAAATAAGAGATGACCAAAGAGATCCCCATTGAAAAAGGGTCCTGTTGCAAGCATGAGAACCAGACCGAAAATCTTTTCCATTTGGACATGTAAGATTTTCTGGTTGAAGGTTTCCTTCCCTCTTGTAAAATCCCAAACACATCCTTAGAAAAGAGGTGCCTAAAAGAGATCAAAACCCTATCACCCACAATGTCAGTTGTAGAGTGGACAAGTGAAGATGGATGAGAGACCCCTTGTCTTGCGTGAAGAGATCCAACCGATAGGGTAACTTGCGATGATTGGCCCTGGCCATCTGCATTAAGAGGGGGAACCACTAGCAAGATTTTTAGGGAGTCCAGCTGAAATCTTCTTTAGGACTCTTGGAAGTAAAGGAGAAGGAGTGAAAGCATAAAAAAATTGCCTTTCAAGGAAAAGAACGGGTGTCCATCTTCCACACCAGATGGCAAGGCATGCTGGAACAGAACAGAGGAAGCCACCTGTTCAAAGGGGAGACAAAAAGCTCTACCTGTGGAATACCCCACCAATGGAGAATGTCCAGAAAAATGTCTCTGTGAAGCATCCATTCGTGAGCCTGTGTTTTGGACCTGCTCAGAGAGTCTGCCACTAGATTGTGCATTGCATGTATAGTGCCTGAAGAGTTGAGTGATAACTGACAGCCATCTCCATGGCCTGAAGAGTCATCCTGCAGATGAGAGAAGAATTCTTGCCCCTCTGCTTGTTGATATACCACATCACTGTAGTGCTGTCTGTATACACCTTCAAGGGGCCTGGAGTGAAGGGCCAGAATCAGATTGTTGATACGGTCTGACTTCTGGTGGGGTGGCCATAGGCCCAGAACTTTCCCTTTCCATTTCATGTTGGAGGCATCTGTGAACTGCTCATGAGAAGTGACTGGAGGCTGAAAGGAACAGGCTGAGTTGAGAGCGAACTGTCAAATCCACCACTTGAATTCCTTCTTGAGACAGGGAAGGAGAAGTACACTGAAGTCCAGAGGGTGGCAATGCTGCAGCCAAACTGACTTGAGGTACCACTGAAGCTTCCACGTATGCAGTCTGGCAAGAGGAAGCATCGGAACAGAAGAGCCCATGAATCCAAGAGCATGAAGAAACTCCCTGGCTGGCACAAAGTATTTGTGATCTCGATTATCATTAAATTAGAAGTTATGTACCTACCATAACGTTCCATGTTAGTTGTCTTCTCTCGCCTTCTTTCTTGCTGGATGGGTTCGGAGCCGATCCTCGGCTCCGACTCGGCACTTGCTTTAGCTCGAGAACTCCTTTTACCAGCTCGAGGCAACCCTATATCCCATGATGCAAGGCGGAACTACCTCAGATCTCGTTTGGCAGCTAACTGACCCTGCTAAAGACTATCCTAACATAATTAGGAACCATGGTTCCTAAAAGAAGTCCTCATAACAATGCTCCAGAGGAAGCAATCTAATAGGAACTCTCCAAGATCTGTCCAGGCCAGGGGAAGGAGGGAGGGGCCTTAAGAAAGAAGCGAGAAGACAACTAACATGGAGCGTTATGGTAGGTACATAACTTCTAAATGTTAAGTTGTCAATCTCGCCTTCATTCTTGCTGGATGGGACCGCCCTAGCACCTGTATCCCGGGTGGCTCAATGGAACAGACTCTTGAGAACTGTGGAACCAAAACTGGCCCTATCTCTGGAGGCCAAATCCAACTTGTAATGAGACACAAAGGTATGAGGCGTGGCCCAAGTAGCTGCTGCACAAATAGTGTCAATGGGAAGTCTATCCTGAAAGGCTACAGAAGTGGATAGACTCCTGGTCGAATGTGCTTTTGGCTTAGAAGATAGTTGTTTGCCCCTTAGAGAGTACACATAGGAAATGGTGGAAGTCAACCATCTAGATAAGGTCACTTTAGAAACTGGAAGACCTAACCTGTTTTCTGCATAGGAGACAAACAATTGGTCTGATTTTCTAATTTGTTTAGTCCTATGCAAGTAGTACCTGAGCTGACGATGAACATCCAAAAATGCAGCTTCTGTTCAGCTCTGTCAGAATAGTTAGGAAAGAAAACTGGTAGATCAATAGATTGGTTAATATTGGTTTGAGATACAACCTTGGGAAGAAAGGAAGGGTTAGTTCTGAGCGAAACCCTATCCTTATGAAAAACCAGATAAGGTGAACGAATACAGAGGGCCTGAATCTCAGAAACTCTTCTTGCAGAAGTAACAGCCAGTAAAAATATAGTTTTCCACGTCAATAACTTTAAAGAACACGAGCAGACGGTTCGAAGGAGGTAGAATTAGGGATGCCAACATTAAGTTTAGATCCCATTGCGGAGGAGGATGTTTCACAGGCGGTTTTAGGAGAAAACTCCTCTTAAAAGGCTTTGCATAACCTATGAGACATGATGTTATTGTCATGCAAGCCAACATGATACTTGGAAATAGCAGCCAGTTGTACTTTGACTGTAGATGACGAAGATCCCGAATGAAAAACCTCCGCCAGGAAATCCAAAACAGAATGTACAGGAGCGGTAAAGGATCAATATTTCTGTCGTTTGCCCAAATCGAAAAACGTCGCCACTTGCTAGCATAAACAGTTCTAGTGGACGACTTTAAAGAAGACACTAAAATGTCTCTGACTGAGTCAGAAATCATTGGTAGCCTGGCTAGGAAAGCAAGTGGAGCAACCAAGCAGTGAGGTTGAGAGAATGAATGGCCCGGTGCTGCTGACCCGACTGGTGGATCAAAAGATCCGGAACTGGGTCCAGATGCCAGGGCTGCACCAGAAGATGATGATGTAGAGACGGAAACCAAATTTGTCGAGGCCAATATGGAGCAATGAGGATCAATTTGGCTCTCAAAGCGGTGGCTTTCTGAATGACTTGTGGAATCAATGGAAAGGAGGAAAAGCATAAAAAAGTCCCCGAGCCGAATCCAGGGTTAGAGAGTCTCTTAAGGGTTGGCCTGGAAGAGGTAATAGTGTGAAGTAATCTGGGCACTTGCTGTTTTGAGGGTAGCGAAAAGATCGCAACAAGGGTGCCCCACTTCAGAAAAATCTGATCCACTACAGATTGATTGAGAGACCACTCGTGAGGCATCAGAATAGATCTGCTTAGCCTGTCCGCCAATAGGTTGGACCTGCCGGGATGTGCGTTGCTATCAGAAACCGCTGAGAAGAGATCGCCCATTGCCAAAGTCTGAGAGCTTCTCGACATAAGGGATAGGACCTGGTTCCGCCCTGTTTGTTGATGTACCAGACCACGGACATGTTGTCCGTCTGTACTGCAATAGTCCCTGTGGGAAGAAAGTCGTCGAGGGCTTGCAACGCGTTAAAAGCACTGCTCTCATCTCCAGGACATTTATGTGCAGGTGGTATTCTATGGGTTGCCACGTCCGTGGACCATCCTGCCCTGAGAATGCCCCCCCCACCCGATCAGAGAGGCATCCGTGGTGACTCTGGCAACTGCAGGAGGGCGACCAAAGGGTCGGCCCTTATGAAGAAGAGGGAAGATATCCACCATCGTAGATGAGCCTTGCACGACTGTGTTACCAAGATTTCGTGTCTCATGGGCAGATCGTGGTACGACCACTGCGTGAATAACATCCACTGCAGGAGATGCATGTGGAAGCGAGCCAGTGGAAGAAGAACAATGGCCGCAGCCATTAGGCCTAGAACTTTCAAGACAAACCTGGCTTTGATCTTGTTGCTTTGTAACAGAAGCTGAACAAATTTCTGGATGTCCAGAATCCTTTGATCTGTTAGCCTGGCTAACATTTTGACGGTATTTAACTCTGCCTATAAAGGTGATAGATTGGCAAGGCAGCAGAGAGGATTTTTCAAATTTACGAAATTCCTAGACTCTTGCAAAGCTGTAGGGTGTAGTCTCTGGACCGAAGAAGCTGATGCTTGGAGGTGGCGGAGAGGAGCCAGTCGTCCAAATAAGGAAACACCTGGAATCCTCGGCGTCTCAGATGAGCTGTGACCACTGCCATGCATTTGGTGAACACTCTGGGGGCTGAAGTGAGGCCAAAGGGCAGTGCTCTGAATTGGTAATGACTGGCTCCCAGCCGAAAGCGGAGAAACCTTCTGGAGCGTCTGTGAATCTTTATGTGATAGTACGCATCTTGAAGGTCTATAGAGCACATCCAGTTGTCCTTGCCCAGAAAGGGCAGAATGGATTGCAGCGTGACCATCCGAATCTTGCCTTTTGACAGACTTGTTTAGTCTGCTTAGGTCTAGTATTGGTCTCCAATCTCCCGTCCTTTTGGGGACCAAAAGAATCTTGAGTAGAAGCCGGATCCTACTTGGTCTGCCGGCACTGTTTGGATGGCTCTTTTTTCCAGGAGATTTGAAACTTCCTGTCTTGCCAAATCCCTTTGACCGGGTGAGATGTCTGGAAGGGATTGTAGAGGTACGGAAACCTTTGAAGGGATTTTGTAACCCTCGGATATGATCGACTGTACCCACTTCTCTTGTGATAGGGATTGCCAGGCTACTGGGTACAGCGAAATTCTTCCCCCGACTGCCTCCAAGGGTGGACAGTCGGGCAACACCTCAGGGATGCTGAAAGGGCTTCTCAGGAAGAGACTCCCTGTTGCCCTGGTTCTGAGGACCCCCCCTGCCTCTAGGGCGGCGTCTATTATTGTTACCCCCTCTGCCTCTGGGGGTAAACTGACCACATGTGTCCGGTGTAGCTCCTTGGGCTTTACGGAACCACATCTTCCCCCCCTTCTGACCCTTGGGATATGGTCTAGAAGGAGTGGAAAACTGGACTCCAACGGCAGAAAGAGTTTTACCGTCCTGCTCACATCTGGTCAAAGTATCCTTCACCTGAGGTCCGAACAAAGCCGAACCGTCAAAGGGGGTGTTGGTGAAGGACGCCTTAAAGGGGTCTGCAAAATTACACAGCCGCATCCAGGCTTGGCGTCTAAGAGCAACACCTGTGCCTGCGGCCCTGCTCGCTCCATCGGCCGCATAAGATATGAGCCGCATGGAGGAGTTAGATATGGAATTCAGGATAGCAAGCTGAGAGGCAATCTTTTCCTGAGCCCCAGCAGCAGAAGGATCCTGGACTACTTCTCCCAGTTCCTTGAGAATATCTCGTTGAAGCCTGGTGAAGTGACAAAGGTAATTCAGCGAACGCATAGCAAAGGTCGCTGAAGAAAACATCCGCTTTCCATACCTGTTCATGGTCCTAGAATCCTTATTAGGAGGATGGACAGGTACTGAAGGATCCGCCAGTTCCTTCTTAGTGGCCGCTACCACCATAGCATCCACAGTGACACCTTTGGACAGGAACTGTTTATCCGAAGGGGCCGTGATGAACTTGGATGGTCTCCTGGGGACAGGTTCCACAGAATCTGGAGCCCACGCCTTCCGAGCGACTAGCTGCATGAGTGGGCGGGAAGGCGGAGACACCCAGGAGGTGGAGGGTCGGGATCCAAAGCCTCCAGGTATACCGACTCATCCTCGGAGGGGTCAATGGAGGGCCAATTCCCCTCTGTTTGAGGAGCTCAAGGATGTCTGAAAATGAGACATCCTCAGAGGGGACCGTGGGAACCCTCCGACTCATCTAAGTCGGTATCAGATGTAGTAGACTCAGGGAGTCTGTGTGTTTCCTCTTACACGTCCTTTTCGAGGGGTTCCCCTGCAGGGTCAGGAGAAACCTCGGAAGAGGAGGAAATTCCCAGTGGGGAAACCTGGGGCGATGGATCCCTGGGCCTGAGAGCAAGAGGCTGGCAAGAGGCATCTGCAGGCACTGATGAGGGAGGAGCTAGAGGGATAGACCGCTGACCAGGCTCAGAGGCCAGGACACTCCTCATCACCTCAAAGGCTCCTCTCCCGGAGACCTGAACACACCGCTCAAGAAACAGGAATGGTCGGCTCCAAGGAGAGAGAAGGCTCGAGGTCGATGTCGGCGCCGAGCTTACCAAAGCGAAGCCCGAGAGGGAGAGCGGGTCGGACAAGTGTCCGATGCCACTAGCCCCTCGGGGCCGACAGTGGAAACCCGACGACCGGATCCCTCCAAGGAAGGTCTCAAGGAGGAGATCGGAGCCGAAGGCGACGGAGCCGAAGGATGTATCGGCTCCGGCATCGAAACAGTCGCTGTCCCAAGAAGCTCCGGCTCCGAACTCTGGTGTGGAGTCGGAGGAGGAATCTCAAGAATCGGGGCTATAGCCGAAGTCTGTTGAGACGGGCTATGGAGCATTTGGGCCAGTGCCTGAGACTTCAACAGCCTGCTTACCACCCTCTCCAAATCGTGGTCAGACAGCCTGGAAGATCTCGAAGATCGGCTCCGATGGCTCCGCTCCGACAAAAGAGGAGATCCCGGAGCCGAGTGAATACTTAGTATCGAAGGGGACCGGGATCTCTTACGGGTCGAAGCCATCGGAGCCGAGAACCCCAGATGGAGCCGAGGATATCTCGGCTCCGATGCTGGATAAAGTGTCGGCTCCAGCCGGAGCCGACAAGGCCACAGTGGTCAAGGTATCGGAGCCGGTCGGCACCGAACCCACTACTCTAACAGAAGAAGTATCGACTCCAGCCGGAGCCGATATCGGCTCCGACGGAGCCGGAGCCACCGGAGGAGGCTTGGACACTGTAGCCTGAACCTTCGGTGGCTTAAGAGGTTTTCCTGCCCCTGGCTTAGGAGGAGAACCTTCAGGTTTAAGTAAACCTCGGAGGATTAATTTGTTCCTCCTTTCCTGCAGGACTCTCTGGCTAAATGCAGGTGCAAAGGCCCCAGGCAATACACACAAGAAGTGTGACCGTCTGTCAGGGACATTTTCTGACAGCACTGGTCACACTTCTTGAAGCCTGAGACCTTGCCTTCTCTAGACATCCTAAAAGGATAGACACAAACAGTCCCCACAAACACACAACTTAATCCCTACACAGACACACAGGAAGGGAATAACTTGGGGAACTAGGCCTGACTAAAACTTTAAACTGAAAACTATTATAAAAGTTTAAAAGGAAGGGAATAGGGTGGGCTGTAACTAAGTACAGGCTAATCTAACACTAAAGGGAAAAAATAAACCCCTAACTGAACTTTTTCTTCTTTAACAAGAAAAAACTTACCTCAGCTGGCAAAGGAGACCTCTTTCGCTAAGCGGCAAACGAGATCTGAGGTAGTTCCGCCTTGCATCATGGGATATAGGGTTGCCTCGAGCTGGTAAAAGGAGTTCTCGAGCTAAAGCAAGTGCCGAGTCGGAGCCGAGGATCGGCTCCGAACCCATCCAGCAAGAATGAAGGCGAGATTGACAACTTAACATCAGTTGCTTAACAGCAATCTTTCCAAACTCATTCATATTATCAAGGTAATCCTTTATTTTCTGCTTAGCATTCTGCAATTTGTTGTTTCTTGTTCTGTGAGATTCCCTTATTCTGTAGTACTTCAACATTTGTCAGACCCTCTGAATGGTACTTACTACTTCTTAACCATCTCTTTCTTTTACTTCCAATCTACTTTTAAACTCTTCTTTAAATTTTATCCCACTCCCCCAGATATATTTTCAGAAAAAAAATCTATCTTCTGTATTAAGTCCTGAATTATTTCCACTACTCATTCTTTAAATTTCTTTCTTTTCAATAGAGAGGTGAGAAAGTGCCAGTGTCTCATTAGTTTTTGTATCTTGGGGAATATGTAAATTCACTCCGAACTAATACTACTGAACTGACATCTTCCATGCCAAATATTTTCATAGGTTCATAGGTTCATACTAGGCTATCTGCCCGAGGGCATCTACAAGCCTAGCCCATCGTTTTGTGGCTTACGCCACCCCTTTAGTATGGGGAACTATACCCATTATTTTGCTGTGCCTCTGTCGAGCAGTGACACTGAGGTAATCCCTGGGGTATATCTGCGATCTCCCATCCATTGGTCAAGATTTCTCTTGAACAAGGCCAGCGAGGTGCTCTGCCTCACATGTACCGGGATTTTGTTCCACAGCATAGGGAGTCTTTGGGTGATGAATCTATCCCTCCAGCACGTCCTATTAATAGCTGTGTCGAGGTTTAAGTCTCCCCCTTGTGGCTCTGATGGATCTAGATTTTTGAGGTGAAGCATATTCATCAAATCTGGGTTTGACATGACCTTGTATGTTAGGCAAAGGTCACCTCTGAGCAAGCGTGGCGACTGAATAGAGCTGGAGTTCTTTCAGTCGGGCAGCATAGGAGAGATTTTTGAGACCCTTTATCCTTTTGGTGAGGAACTTTCGTGGCCTCTCCAGCTGCTGCAAGTATCGGGTCAGGTACATTCGAATGGGGCATTGTACTCAATCATTGGTCTGATGAGTGATGAGTAAAGGGAGACTATGACCTCCCTTGATCTAGATGAGAATCCCTTCATGATAAGGTGGGCAATGTAGAAGGTCTTCCTAACTACTTTAGCTACATGGGTGTCGAATGACAGACTACTATCAACCTGGGTCCCCAGGTCCCTGATAACTTCTTCTGTGCTCAGTGGATTGCCACCTATTTGGTAGCTAGGTGTAACCTTGTTATATCCGAAGGGTTTGACCATGCATTTTTTGGCATTTAACTTTAGGCCGTGGCTCTGGCACCAGTTATCCGTTTCTGTGAGACCCTTCTGAAGGATATCTGTGTCAGATGTGTTTTCTACTATGGCGCCCAGTTTGCAGTCATCTGCAAACTTTGTCAGCCATAACCCTCCTGTGTTGGCTTGTACTTTGGAAAAGTAGATGCCAAACAAGAGTGGGCCCAGGACTGAGCCCTGTGGGACACCACTTGTGACAGGCTTTGAGTCTGACATG
Source organism: Protopterus annectens (assembly GCF_019279795.1). Classification (NCBI taxonomy): domain Eukaryota; kingdom Metazoa; phylum Chordata; order Ceratodontiformes; family Protopteridae; genus Protopterus; species Protopterus annectens. The sequence goes on along the minus strand of NC_056737.1, from coordinate 1,164,591,603 downwards.
GCGCCAGCAACTATGACCCTGTGGGTTCTGTCACTCAGCCAGTTTGCAACCCATCTTGTGATGTATGGGTTAACATTTAAGCTGATGAGTTTTGCAATGATACCCGAGTGGGGTATTGTATCGAAGGCCTTAGCCAGATCGAGGTAGGCTGTATGGACTGCCTTTCCCTCATCAATGGCTTTGGTGACTGTTTCAAAAGTCAACCAAGTTTAAAAGGCATGATCTGCCTTTGACAAAGCCAAACTGGGTTGGATCCAAAGTCTGCAAATTCCCTATGTCTTTATTTATGAGGTCCATTATGATCCTCTCCATGGCTTTGCAGATAAGGCTTGTCAAGCTAATGGGCCGGTAATTTCCAGGGTCTGTGGAGGCACCGCCTTTGTGAAGTGGGACCACAGTTGCAGTGCGCCACTCCTGGAGTGTATCCAGAGGTAAGACTTTGATTAAACAGCTGTCCTAGCTGTGGGTTTAATTCCTCATTGAGTTCGTGGAGCACACAGCCGGGGACACCATCAGGTCCCATGGATGCTGTGTTTTTTGCTTTGGAGAGAGCAGTTCTCACTTGGGTGCTGGAGATGTTTGGGGGGCTGCACTCGTTTGGTATAGATATCTCTCCTTTTGGGGGGGAGGGGGGGAGAAGTTTGCACTGAACCTGTCAGCCAGTATGTTGGCAATGTCTGTAGGATCAGTAATCTTCACATCATTTTGAACTAGTTCTGAGCATATCTGGGAGTTTCCTCCTAGGTTTCTAACATAGCTAAAGAAGGCCTTATGATTGTCTTTTGAGTCTTTAGCTATTTTTCTCTCAAAATTTGCTTTGCATGATTTTATGAGAGCTCTTAGTTTTTTACTTATAGTGATTAAGGGTGTCTTACCTTTTAAGGATTTTGCTCTATCTTGTAGTAGCTTCCTCCTTTTGTTGTAGAGTTTGTTTATGGCTGGGGTCCACCAGACTGGACGCTTGCCTTTGGTACAAAGAGTCTTTGTTTTGCTTGGGATTGCCTTATCCATGCAGTCCTGCAGGTGCTGGTAGAAGGCATTTGTAAGTGATTCAGCGGCTTGAGTATTGTTTTCCGCCAGCTCGGGGGCCTTAAAGGAGACCACACTAGTCTTTAGAAGTGTGAAGTCGGCTTTTGAGAAGTTCTTTACTGTGGTCTTTTTTATTTCAGGTGGGGGTGGGATGAGGACCTCCAGCGAGATTAGTTTGTGATCTGATCTCACCAGTGAGGGGTATACTTCCGGTGTTGAACATTGTGCTCCCATGTTCGTGATGATGAGATCAAGTATGTTATCTCCTCTTGTGGGGATGGTGACTAGTTGTTCCATGGCATTTGAGTTTATGAATTCCAGGAACTTTTGGGCTAGGGTGTTTGGGCTTGAGTAGTGTTCCCAGTCTATATTAGGGTAATTGAAGTCACCTAGTATGATGGTGTTTGGTGATACATTTATCCCTCTAGTGTTTTCAGGAAGGCCATGTGAGGTTCCTGAGTTTGTGAGGGTGGCCTGTAACATGCTACAATTTGCAGAGCAGTCTTGCCTATGGTTAATTGCACCTGGATGGTCTCCGATGCATCGTGCGTTGCCACCAGTCTTGAGGTGTGGGTGTCCTTGATGAATATGGATACCCCCTCCTTTCTTGGTATTGTCCGGATTTTGGGGCGGAACGCATGATATGAGGTAAAACCTGATAGCGCTGGGGTGCTCTCAGGAGCCTTGAACCAGGTTTCTGTCACAGCACAGACATCGATGTTCTCCATACTGAGAAGGGCCTCGAGTCGTGCATTTTGAGATTTAGACTTCTGGCATTGAGCAGCATTACCCTTAGTTTTTTCCTTTTTGTGTTCTAGGGTGGTAGGTTTAGAATTTGAGCCTTGCCTAAAAAGGCACTATGGGGTGGCAAGAGCCTTTGCCAATATCCGGAATCCCAGGGTGACAGGTGCAAGCCGTCCCTTAAGCAGCGTGGCTTGTCCAGCATGTCATCCCAGGCAGACAGATACTGGATCCCCTTTGAATGACACCAGTGTTTAAGCCAACTGTTAAAGCTGATCATCTTATCTCTGTATTGTGGCATCATTCTTGGTGAAGGTAGGATACTGCTCAAGGTCAGGATCATACCTGCCTGGGCTACATAATCAGAGAGCTCCTCAATGTCTCTTTTCATGTAGTCCAAGGAGGTACGTCTCAGGTCGTTTACACCAGCGTGGACAATGACTGAGTCATATTTGTACCTGCTGTTGAGAGACCTGAGTGCTTGCGTTATTGTGGCGGATTCTAGCGCCCGACAGGCAGCTTACTGTGACCTTCTCCTTACTCAGTCTGGTGAGCGGGACGTCAGTGTGTCTGACTATGGAGTCACCAATGACTAGTGTGTCTGGCATTGTGTTTGGCCTTAAGGTCTGTGACTGTTTGACACTCTGACTGTGAGGTCTATGTGTTGCAGGTGTTGTGTTCTGAGGTGGTGGTTGTTTGGGTGTCTGCTTTGGTGGCCTCTGCTGTTTTGGTAGATTTTTGATCAGAGCCTCGAGTATGTCTTTGTGTGTTTATGTGTATGATTTGAGGTTGTAATGGTACTATGTGAGACTGGGTCTATAGTGTGTGTGGTAACCTTCTCCTCCTGACTGGTCTTGCCAGTCCTATGTTGAGAGAGCTCAGCCTCCAGTTTGGCCGTATAGTTGCATCTCTCGCATGTATTTGTGTTTTGTGGGAGGAGGAGAGGGTTGTCTGTGTACATGAGGCAATTGTAACATTGCCTCAATATTCCCAGGTTCACCAGCTGAGCAGGAGAGGACACTAGCAACTGATCCCTCGACATGCTAGAAGGATAGACAAAAAACTTTAAAAAAAGATTCCGGGGGACGTGGGTGACCGAGAAATGGGGGGTTGCCTTTTTGGGGGTACTATCTATGACAAGAGTGTCGTATCAAGGTAATAAGTACTGTAGGAGCAAGTGCTAGGTTTAACAGATAGAGAATAGTCTACTTGGAGTCAAGTAGAGATGATCTTTTTAGTTATAGGATACGCTGATTTGATCAGTAGTATAGTTTCTTCAAGAATCTACAATCTTTTGTTACATTTCCCTTCTAGGCCCCCAGACGCATTTTCACTGCTGCAAATCAAATTCCAGTCCCTACCTATAAAGTAATATTCCCTGCTGAAAACCAATTATTTCTCCCAAAATTGTCTTACTTTCCATTACAGCAATTTTAGATGGAATAAAAATACATGCTAGTGTAAGCCTCCTCCCTTGCCAGTAGCCTCTTAGTACTACAATCTACTATTATCTATCACGTCTGGAGCTCCACTTGCAATTAATATAAGTACTCCTTTTCTTTGCCCCAGGTATTCCGCTGAATAACCGCCCTGAAAAACTCTCCATCAAATCCACATGTTCAGTTCTTTACAAATGTGTCTCCTGTAGCACAGCTAATTGCACTCTACATTTTTCCTATAGTTCACTACTCTTTCTTTCTTGTATATTATCTGAGACCATTAACATTTAAAATAGTACAGAAAGTGTCATTACATTAAAAAGTTATTATTCCCACCTTTTACTTGCACCAGCTTTTTTGTCAAGTACCTAGTTCCAGCTTTTGTGTTACATGCATACACTAAGTTTGGTAGGTTGATCTTTTATACAGTTGTTTCTGGTCATATCTACAATCCTTTCTGTTTTATTGAAAGCCCTCAAAATAAAAAAACATACAACCCTAATACACCCCTAAAACCTATTAACAATACTAACACACAAAACTATGTACATCTTCAAGTTGAAGTTTTACCTTCCTATTAGGAACAGTTGTCCCAAACTAACAGCCACATTCACAAACTTGAGATAACCTAAAAGGGAAAGTTATACATGCTAAGAAGCATGGTACAGCCTGTGCTTCTACTAAGTGCTGTCTGGTTTTGTCTTATTGTTACTGCTCTCCAAGAATGGAAGACCACTTCAATGCTTTCAGAAAACATGATGATCTAGCCATTGAAAGACAGCAGTATTCTGTTTTATTGTTCTTTATCAGATAACCTCCATGAAGACAGGAGAACCAAATACAGAGTTGCTCATACAAGCATTTATTTAATTACTACAGGAAAGCTTTATTATAATTCAATGTTTTTATTTGCTTTCTCTTAAAACTTTTATTACACCAAGGCAATGATCTTAAACTAGTCATTCCCCTTTGCAAGAATAAGAAAAAGCTCATACATTTTTCTTATATCATATTCTTTTGACCAGACTTTTCTTCTCTTTGTTTTACACTGCAGTGTCTAAATTCTTAAAACTTAACGAGGAGAAAGAGAAGAAAAAAAAAAACAGGGGCACCTGTTTACTTTATTATTCCAATTGCACTTGAAAATACCAGAGAAAACAAATTTATTTTCTTCCTCTTCCACTCTCCTTAGCGTTTCTCCAAAAAATAATGACATGAAGTAGGGCACATGCTTTAGAGTCCCCTAAAAGTTTAACAAAGTCATAAAATTATAATATTTCCAAGTTTTCTTGTTCTGTCATGTTTCACATAATAAATGCTTTGTATCCTACATTTGTCAATTTCTAAGGTGCTGGTTTTATTCTTGTTTATCTTCATCTCCTAAATCCAGTATCTGCTTCCTTCCCAACATACTCTTGGTTCTTCACCAAAAGAATCACAGGCCTAAAGCAGATGCCCTACACTGACCGCCTTAAAAAACTCCAGCTATACTCTGTCGCATATCGTCTAATCAGAGGCGATCTTTGCTTAACATACAAGGCCATGTCAAACCCAGAGCTGTTGGACATGCTACACTTAAAGAAATCCCAATCCCTCAGAGCCACACGCTCCAGGGATTTAAACCTTGTCATCACAATAAACAAAACATGCTGGAGGGATAGGTTCCTGACCCAGAGACTCCCCAGACTCTGGAATAGATTGCCCATACATGTCAAGCAGAGTGCCTCTTTGGTCCTCTTCAAAAGGAACCTTGACGATTGGATGGGAGAAAGGAAATTCACCCCGGGGATCACGTCAGTCGCCCTGCTAGACAGGGGTCCAGGAAAGTAAATAGTGTGGGAAGAAATAGCCAGGGAATTGTTATGGCTAGGCTTGTATAGGCCCTAGGGCTGATAGCCTAGTACCAACCTATGAACATACTCTTGGTTCTTCTTAGTCAACTCTTCTGCTTTTTCCTGCCTCTCAAGCATTTTCTGTTGAAACACTGGAAAAGTTTTCACTAGCACAGTCTATCACCAGAAGAACAAGAAGTAGAATCTTCTTCTGTTTCACAACTCACTTTTTTGCTGGACAAACATTTGTATTTCCTCCTTATCATGTTCTGCATCAAAAAATCTTTTTGTTCCTCCAGAAAAGAATAGTCTGAAGATAGCTGGGTACAGCAATTTGAATCTCATGCCTGCTTCTCGACATTGCCTGATTAGTGGAATATATTTTCTCCTCTTCTGCCTGGTATACAGTGAGTAATACAATTTCCACAAACACTCTAATCTCTCCCACTTTTAGTACTTTGTCCTTCTGCTACAGTTTTATCAGAATCAATTCCATCGGCTGGTAGGACTGCATATTTACTATTAAAGGTCTAGGCTGCTTTCACATGGCCAGATTTGGAGCATACACATGATGTGCCCTTTCAATTAATAACTCCTGCTGTGGAATACCAATCCAGTTGCTTACTTGTGCCTTTATAAAAATAATACAGTCTGTTCCTCCCAGCTTCTCTGGTGCAGCAGAAAATCTCAGATTTTTCTTACATGCTCTGTCCTCTAATTCTATTTTTTTTAAAACATCTCTTCTTGAGAAATCTCATATTCAGCCAGCCTATTCATTTTAACCTCTAATTTTTGCAGTTCTATCTCCTCATCTGAATATCTATTTAAAGCTTCTTCCATTTTTCCAGCCTTTTGAGTTGATGCAATCCATCAAAGTTTTGTTAATTTTAATCAGCTCTGAGTACACTTAACTTATTTTTTCCTGTAGGCTACTGGAAGTCATGCCTTGCACCAAACCTGGAGCTTGCACTGCTTTTTGCTGAACAACTGCCAAATTTTTATTTATTTATTTATTTAACATTTGTTGACCGGGAAAGTCCGACTAGGTTTGACAGAGCCTATTTTCAGCAGAGGCCCGGGGAGAAATGCTCCAGAATTCTTCCTAGTCAATGTTTGTCCTCACCATTTGTGATTGATTTTTTTTCAGGTTCTCTGAATTTCTTTTTTGCTTGCATCCAGGCAATGCACTTCCTAGTCAGTTACTGAAATTTACCTCAAATTATGAGTTTAATGGCTCTCTCTCTCCTGAGTTTCTGCTTTTACACTGGGAGACCTGAAATTAAGCTGTTATTCAATGTGCTACCTAGAAGTCTGCCCCACATGATCTTGTGCAACACCCTGGGAAGTGGAAAAACAGGATAGGCACTCATCCCCTTCCAAGAAAATGGCATGGAGTTCACTTTCAAAGTCAGCAGACCTGGAACTCTGGAACAGAACTGGGAAAGTTGTCTGTTCAGAGGAGATGCAATAAGATCAACTTGAGGAGTACCACCACCGATGTACAATGTCCAGAAACACGTCTCTGTGAAGCATCCACTTATAAGGATGTGTTCTGGATCTGTTCAAGGAGTCTGCTTCTAGACTGTGCTCTGAAGGGATGTAAACCACCTGAACAATCAGGTGATGGTAGAATGCAAAATCCCAAGCCTGAAAAGCCAGCTTGCAAAGATAAGGCTTTGTGCCACCCCTGCTTGCTGACGTACCAAATCACTGCAATACTGTCTGTACAAATCTTTAGAGGACCTGGAACCCAATGGGAGTGAAAGCCCTAAAGAGCTAGGATTATTGCCACCACCTGTTTTTACTGATGTGGTCTGACATCTGCTGATGGGACCAGAGATCCTGGACTTTTAGGTTGTTGGGGGAAGCACCCCAACCTCATTCGGAAGTATCTGTGTACAGCTCTTTAGTAGGAACACACACCTGAAAAGCAGACCAGGATTTAGGAAAATCTGCTATATCCACCAGCAGAGTTTGACACCAGGGTAAAAGAGGAACCAGAAACCCCAGACAGTGGCAGTGCTGAAGCCAAACAGTTTTGAGATCCTACTGAATTGTTCATATATGGAGTTTGGCAAAAGGAACCATGTGTACAGTGGATGCCATGTACCTCAGGGCTTGAAGAAATTCCATTTCAGGAAGAACTTGAAGACGACAAAGAAGCCTTAAAATTAGCATACAAAAACAGGAGCTTCTGAGGCAGAAGACAAGCTAACTTTGGAATTGTCTGAATCCTGCAACAGAAACACTTGTTTCTGAGAAGTCAACACTAACTTTTTGAAAGTGACTGAATCTCACACTACACAGGTGAAACATAATGAGGTGTAGATGCTGAAAAGGAAGCTGTTGAGAGAGGGCTTGAATAAGAAAGTTTTCCAGATAAGGGAACATTTGAATTTCTTGAAGGTAGCAGAAGGCGACCACAAGAGTCAGATATTTGGCAAACACTCTTTGAGCTTTAGAAAAGCAAAGCAGAGAAATGATAATGAGAGGAAGAAATAGAGAAATGTAAAAGCTTCCTGAAAAGAGGGTGAATAGGAATATGGAGGAAAGAGTCTTTCAAATCCAGGGTGACCAAAAAAGCTTGGTAAAGAGAACATCCTGCAAGAAGGAACTTTGAGAAAGGTGTTAAGATAGGACATGTCTAGAATAGGCATCCATGACCCCTCCTTCCTGGGAACCAGAAACATTCGGGAGTAAACACCTGTTACCTGCTGAGACAAGGGAACAGTTTGGATGGTTTGCTGTTCCACTTGATCCTACGCAATAAAAATAAAACGAGGAAACTGGCAAGGAGGAGGCTGAGGAAGGCCATAAAATGGAGAAAGAGACTTCCAAGCCATAAAATAACCATGATGGATGATGGAGAGAACCCAGGCACCTACAGTTATCTGTTGCCAAATAGGGAAGAAAAGGGTTAGCCTTACGAAGGGAGGAATCCGGCTGAGGGTTAGCGGAGGTTAGATGTCAAGAGGCAAACTTATCAAGAAAAGAAGGTTTTTGGCTTACAGAAATATGAGTGGGCTTGTCTGGGAAAATCCACTTAGAAGCCTTGTTATTCCTATCAAGTTGCTTAAGCTGCCTACAGACAAAGGAAGATTTTGATGGACAGTTCCTCTGGAACTCAGGTACAGGAGAACAAAATTTGTTTTAGGCCCCGCATTACCTTGCCTTTATCCTGCAGGATTTTAAACAATTCTGCAGTGACAGTGCCGAAAAGATTCTGGTCTTCTGAGAGACAGAACTTGAAAGTTTGGCCTTAATATCCTCCGGTAAACCTGCAGGTGCAGCCAGGACTATCTCACGACAGAACCAAATGTAGTTAACCACGAACAGGTAGTAGCTGCATGTAATGGAAAAGCAAGCTACCTAAGAGGCAGAACTCAGAAGACAAAGAAAAAAAGCCTTACTTTCTAAATCAGGCATGTCAGTCAACCCCCACCCCCAAGCTGGGAAAGTACAGTTTTGTACCCACCATAAATGTAGATGTTAGAGTGTTCACCCTGCTGCAGTCATCACATTTGGGTTATCCTGCCATCAGGCGGTCCCGCAGTCGGGGTCCCGCAGTCGGCCTGAATTCCAAAGTCTTGGTCCAGCGTCGGTTGCTGTCGCTTCTTCCCTGACGTCATTGCACCAGGGGTATACAAGAGGCATCCGACGCCATTTTCTTCAGTCTTTCTTGCCGCGCGGTGCCCGAAGCAGAAGCAGTTCGCAAGTGCCGGTCGACCGACACCTGAGATTTTCGATTCGAATTTCAGTCCAAAGTCTTCAATGAAATCTGTCTGAATTCTTAAGATCCAGAGGCTGAGATTCAGGAGCCTGAGAAGCAGCTGTAAATCTGTCCAAATCAGGAGCTAAGTCTGGATGGACTGTAAAAGGTTTGGGTGAGAACATATGTAGAAGTTCATAATATCTCTTTTGAACCTGTGAGACTTGGGGACAATCCCACGTTCAGTCACTATCTTCCTTCATAGAGCAGAATCTGTGGTCCCTGCATCTGACCTTGACATTCCAGGAGCTCTAACACAAAGCCCTACACTTACAAGTTTACTGAGACTTTTGTCATTGTTTCATGTAAGCATATTTATCATGAAAAACCTTGCTGCATATTAACTTTAATCAGTTAAATACATGCCTGCTCTGTGAAATAGTAGAACCCCTTTCTAAATTGGCCACAGTCTCCTTTTGCTTGATTAGTAGACTATACTGAATATGCCAGATATTTAGTCTTAAGAAATGACAGAAAACTGGTTTTACTTGCATTTATTTGTTAAATGCTTTGTTCTAGCTCTAAAGTGATTGCTCTCAGTTATAAATTAACATAAGGATAGGAGGCCCTCTTGCTTCTCTCACCTACCCCCAAATCCCATCCATCTCCTCTTACTCTAGTATTATACTTCTTACATGCCCATTTAACTTGTGACTTTTTCCAAAGTCCTCCTCAAATCACCTTACTACATCTATACATACACTTCTGTTTCTTGTTTTCTACATCGTTGTCTATTTTTATTTTTTAGCCACATTCCCAACTATCTTGCTCCCTCCCATACTGCTTTGCACTATATCCATTTATAATCACACCCTCCCTAACAGTAGCTATCTATTCCGCACTGTATCCTTTTCTTTTCCCAAATAAACCCTCAATTTTCTTATTTTGACCATCATTATACTCTACACTTTAATACCCCTCTATTCCTTATATTCCAAAGATACTAGGGCAACCTACCACTCTTCTTTTATAAATGTATACTTACTTTAGCTCCACCTCTTGCAAACTCCCTCCAATTCCAACTACACTCCAGATTATTACACTATATCACCCACCCATTTTACTCTAACCACACACCCTTTTTTCTATTTTTCTATACTACTATTCCACAGTATTTTTACTTATACTCTACCCCTACAACTGCTTCACTTCAAACAGCCCTAATTCCCTCTACTTCCATTTAAGCTATCTCTTTCTACACCAATCACAAGGTTTTACTCATGCTTCTCATTTCTTTTCTTTCTTCTCGTTTCTAACTCGGCCAGCAACACTACTATGAAATCATACCTCAACTATTACCTCATCATCACCACTCAATCCTTCCACCGCAAGCTTCTCCCAAATAACCCCAACACTGATTTCTATATTGATCTTCTTCTATTCCCACCCTAAAGTCCTCAATACTAACCATTCCCACCCTAAAGTCCTCAATACTAACCACTACAACCTAAAACTAATACAAGTACCCAAATTACCTCAAACTCCTAAAACAACTAGATATTCTTTCACAGCCTTAAACTTGTACAAGGATGTTTAGCCCAAGTCCCATTCCTGCTACACAGACAAAAAATAAACTCATCACTCTTAAATATCAGTAGTATGTGCAATAACTGAAACTCTTTCATACCTGGTTAACACACACTAACCCAGATATCCTTGCTATAACAGAGACTTGACTAAAACCAGAAATAAAAGATACTGAAATCCCCCCCTCCCCCAGGTTACAGCATTATCAGAGTACACAGAGCACATAAAAAGGTGGCAAAACAGCCCTATTTTCCCTAACAACTTGATGATTTCCCCATTCTCAAATACTATACCAAAATTCTGCATGACCGAAATCCGTAGGTTTCTAAAACTTACCTAACATCTGCATGGTAGTTTTATAATCCCTCCTGGGCAAAACATTCCCATTTTAGAAAATATTCTAGCCTGGAAATCTGAAACCATATCAACTTAAACCATTTTCCTAGGGGACATTAACACTGACTGGCAGACACTAACCTCACACCACCCACAAACAGTATAAACCTCTGTGGCTTTACTCAACTTATAAATACTTCTACCAGATATAACAAAAATAACATCCAACACTCCACCCTGGACTGGATATTAGTCTTGAACCCTTCCAACTTTACATCCTCAGGCACAATCCCTGACTCCTTAGTGACCAGCTATCAGGCTATACTCACAGGACTATCACTCAACTCACAAAGCAACACAAGTTCAAAACTATAAGCAACCTACAAAAATTCAGCAGATGTATTTAATGAAATCTCTAAAAGCGAGAGAATGTTCCAGCTTAAAAAGTCTTCCTCTTAATGATGCAGTTAAACATTTCAACAGCAGCTTCCTAAGCATTCTTAACTCTCTAGCCCTTCAGCGAACAAAAAAGAATAAAAAATAACCATGCCCCATAGCTCACCAAATCATGTAAAATTCTAATGAAAAACAGGGACAAAGCATGGACTGCATGGCTAAAGAATAAAAATAATATAAATCTTCAGTTTATACAGACAACTCCACACTCAAACAGAAATAGTGCATTACAAAAAAAATCATACTATTCCTACATTCAAGATGACCACAAAAACAACCCTAAGAAATTCTGGTCCTCTGCAACATCACTACTCAACCCAGGAAATAAAAATAATCCCAATCCATACCCCAATATACCAACTCTTCAAACAGCCACCAAATTCAACACATACTTTACAGTGTCAATATCCAACCTATAAGTAAACCCAACTCATTCCCCCCAACTCACTACTTCTACTAATACTCCTAATACTAACCTCTACACATCCCACACATTACACACACAACCAACCCATCACTTGTAACCAAAAACGAAACCATCCCCAGCTTACGTTTCAGCCCATCCCTTAAAATCAAATAAGAAAACTACTGCAAAAACTGAAAACTTGCTCAACCTCAGCAGACAACCTTCCACCAGAATACCTAAAGCCTGCCACAGAGACAATAGCATTCCCTGTTAGCATCTTAATTAACAGATCCACAGCTGAATCACATTTCCCTAACCTATGGAAAAGCTCACACATTATTCCTTTACATAAGAGGGGCAACTCCACTGACAACACAAATTTTCACCCTATTTCAATCTTGTCCCTCCTCTCTAAGATTCTAAAACAATGTGTGCACCTACAACTTCCTGATCATCTTAAACACAACCTACTTTTCCACACTCAACATGGCTTTAGACCTGCACACAGTACATCAAAAATCTTATTATCTTTCATGGACTCTGTCAACAAAGCCCATGATATTGGCAAACTAGTTTCTACAGTATTTCTACATTTGTCAAAAGCATCTGACATGGTATCTCACCCCAGACTCCCTAAAGACCTTTCCAGCATTGGTCTATCCTCCTCCTCACTTCAGTGGATTTCTATGACAGGCAGTAAACAGTAAATGGCAGGGCTCTATCTCCCCATATCAGATTGTCCCCCACAGGTGTACCTCAAGGATCCATCCTTGGCCCATTACTATTTAATGTCTTTATCAATAACTTATACGGCTGCCTGTGAAGGCACCTTAATCCAATATACAGATGACTCCACTATCATCTGCGTATCAGACACATTAACTCACCTACAAAACAAAGCACAAGCTTCCTCTTCCACAGAAAGGTGTCTCTTCAATGTGAAATCCTACTGAACTGAAAAAAAGCTTCTTTTCTTCACCCATAATCCCCATAGCTCCAACAAAACAAACTTCAAGATCTTTTCAGCCAACATTACTGAAATTGAATTGGTTCAGCATACCAAACTTCTAGGTGTCACAACTGACGATAATCTCGAGTTTAACCTACACATAGAAAACAGTATCAAAAAACACCAAAAACTACGCATGCTACACAAGAATAAAAGCTTCCCTAAAGCAGCTACCCAAATTGCTCTGGCCAAAACCTACCTCTTGCCCTCACTGTTATGTGGGGCCCCAAATATAACTTATAGACCTCCCTAAGAAAAAAAATTAGAAAGCTGCTATAACAAAATTGCCAACTTTGCCATAAATGCAACCCCTCTAGCACATCACTGTAAGTCCCTACATTCCCCAAGATGGCTTGAACTCCCTACCTCCAATACATACAACTTAAAATGGTATACAAAATCATCCATAACCCACTAGCTTATCCTACTCTTAGCCCATTAATCAACTTTTATTTCCCAAACAAACATCTCGGATCTGAAGACAAACACCTCCTCACAACTTATATACCTAACAAAACCCCAGGCCCAAGCCTTTACTCTTGCTCTATGGCAAAACTAGGGATTCCCCTCCTTTAACTATCAAAACTGCTACTAACCTGCACTCCTTCAAAACCTCCATAAAAGAATGCTACAACAAAGTCTGGATTTGCTGTTGTATGAGCCCAGGTTGAGGTACTTATAACTTTTTCTACCTCTACTCTCTCTCTATCCCCACTACTAACTTTCCCCACCTACTCCCCCTTCCTCTACACACAGTCCCCTGAGGTTACACTTGTACCTTTTTCACATCTATTCCTACTATCCCCTCTATCACACCCTACCCTATTCTACTCGTAATATCCTACGCCTTTACCAATATAATCTGTTACCATATTTCATGACCTCTAGAATATTAATAATAATGATAATCATTTATTATGTAAATAATGCTGCCTCTTCCTATTATCAGGCTTTCAATTCATGCTTGAAATTTATGCTTGAACAGTTTGACTTTATTATGTCTGCGGAGTTTTTATTCTGATAAACTGTGTAGTCTTTCAAATTTTGTGCTTGAATGTTATGACTTTATTATGTCCGTTAAGTTTTCATTCTGACAAACTGATGTGTTGTTTTCATATTTGTGCCTGAATGTTATGAATTTATTATGTCCGTCTAGTTTTTTATTCTGTTAACCATATGTATCTGGAGCTTTTCTCCCCAGGCCTCTGCTGAAAATGGGTACTTCATGACCCAGCTGGACTTCCATGGTAAACAAAAGCAAAATAACTGTATTCCCAAAGGATAATTCTTCAACAGGAGAGTCAGGGAACAAAGAATCTTCATCAGACCCCAAAGGGAAGTGTATTTGTGAGGAATATGTGAAGGATCTGAATCCCTCAGTCTCTTAGATGGGGTGGAAGACCACAGAGCAGCACCAACAACAGACCCTTTGTAAAGTCCTGCCACTTTTTGTGAGAATCTTCAACAGAAGCCATATGATTGGTTTTCTGTTTCTTTTTTGAAGAAACATCTGCTTTAACAAATCCAGGAGGTTCAAACCCCTGCCAAGTTTCAATTACGGTACCAGGCACTTCTTCCCTAACTAAAATTTGGGGAATCTCCCTGGGCCCTTCAAACATAATCAGCCATGTTTTCCCTCATCTACATCTGTACCAGATGCATGCAAAGCCTCAGTGGATGTGTGAGTAGACAGCTCCATCTCAGCCTTGAACTGGGTCACAGCAGAGGGAAATGGCGTCAGCATCTGCTGGTCCTTGTGTTCTTCAACCAACCAGAGACAGATGTCCAATGGAGGCAGGACAGCCTGAAATTCAGTACATGCCCTTTTAGTTTTGTTCTTAAGAGGCAGCTGAACTTTGGGTTGGATAGATTCAGCCATGGTACCCAGAGTCAAAAGCTTCAGATGTTGTTTTTTTAAATATATAGAAAAAGAAGACAGATGGCCATGGAGTGTCTTAGGGACAAACACTTGACAGATAATCACACTGAGTATGGTTGTGCATGGCACCCAAACAAAAAAGGCACTTCTCATGTCTGTCTGCATTGTGAATCTGCCTCCCACACTCGTTTAGTCCCATCCTGAATGATATGAAAAACAAAAACACGGAGGAATAAAGGAAACCCAATACGGCATTCATCTTTAGGAGGCTCAGTAGACCACACTCAAAGACATACAGACCAAATTCAGAGGTAGATTTCAGACTGGTGGAAAAGAAGTTCTGAAGATTAGGTGTCCATACATCACATGTGTACCTTACACCTTGAACATATGTCTGACTTACTATGTCTGGAAGGTGTTAAGGCCTAGGTATACCATCTCGACAGGATATCCCAAGAGTAAAAAAATAATGCAACAGTGATAAGGAAGTACATCGGATAGTGCGATCTAGAAACAAAACTTTAATGTTTGAAATCTGGTGATATAAGAATGCAATAAACATCTTTTAAGTTTAGGGTCACTAAAAACTTAAAAGGTGAAATGAGAAGTAATATGTCATTGAAGGATAACATTTTGAACACTGGAATTTTCACAAATAGCTCTAGAAATGCAAGATCTAGGACTGGTTGCCATAATGCTTCTTTCTTTGGCACCAAAAACAAACATTTTTGAATAAAAACCTTCTCCTTTTCAAGAAGGAGAGAGAACCATCACCCCCCCCCCCCCCAAGTTAGCAGATGATGAACGACAGGAGGGGAAAAAGGAACTTTGATCTGGCAGATGAGGAAGAATCCCCTGAAAAGAAAGGACAATGTCCCAACTGCCATCTGCATCCATGATGAATGATTCGCAGAACCCATTTGTGTGATACGATCTGTTGCCAAACACAGAAAAGGAGGGCCTCACTCCTGGGGAAGAAACAGAGGCTTGTCAGGGTGGGGCGTGTGTGGGGGGGATTCTGTAGATAGTCACTTAGACTTGTTGGATTGTCTGTTTTTTTGGGAACTCCTCTTCTTTTCAGAGCCCCTCACCACTGCTTTTTAAAAGTCTACTTACCAGCAGCATGCCGGGTCTGATTACTTTGCTTTTTCTAAAACCCTTAACAAATGTGGAGAAGGAAAGCTGAAAAATTACCTGAACTGGCTTTCCTCTCTCAACACATTAAGTACCTCTGTAGCAGATTAAGCAAAATGAATGTCTGTATCTAAAGATGATTTCAAATGTTCATCATTCACATTCTAAGAAAGGTTTTGTTTATGCTACCCAACAAACCTCACAACAGTTCTATACTGGCAGGAGCACTAGAAGTAGCATCAGCAAAATCAAACACTTTTTTCAAACAATGCTTAGTTACATCAGTCAAAAAAGTAATAAGATTACGCAGAGATGACTTTTTCTCAAATAAGGGAAAAGAAGAATTCAAAAAATAAGTGCTGCAAAAGAATAAATGTTTTCCCAAATCTTTTAAATGCTTTCCCATTCTTGTAAAGGGGTAGGGGATGTTCAGCATTTACCAAAAGTTTAGTGGCAGAGAATGGCATCCCAGTCTGACTAGGCAAAGATATATTCCCTAAACGTTCTTCCAAGACCAACAAGAGTGGTTCTCCTTAGCCTGCAAAGGACACTGCAACAGCTGCAGATGATGCATATTAATGCCAGGTCCATGGTTGTTGTACAGACTATACCAGATGGCGCCAAGGAAAAAGATGAGGAACTAGAAATGAGCAAACAGAGCAACCCATCTGCAGTTGAGGAAGTTTAGTCGCCTGCTGAAGGGGCAAAGACTGCTTGGAAATGTTTTTTTTTTCTTTTACAGCTGGAAGAAGGAAGAACCAGTAGATTATTCTATGGTGATGCCAAAAAAAGATGTTTGCATCCCAGGTAAGCTTGGCAATAGTAGTTGGCGAAACAGTGAAGTATTAAGAAAGTAAAATTTTCCACAAAAAACACACAAACACAGTAAAAAGCACTTTAAACACTTCCCCCAGCTCCCAAAAGTAATTTAACACAACTTTTAGGCAGGATAAGCTAATGTTAAACTTAACAACTTTTTTCCTCAAGTTAAAAGTAACACTCTTATTAAAAAGTAAAGTCACGTGACAGTCGACAAAACGCTTTTTTCTAGCTTAAAAATACTACTTTTACAGAAAAAGTAAAACTTTTTTTTTTTTTTAATAAAGTCCCCCCCCCAAGGGAACTTATCTTCCCAGTAATAGCCCCCCCCCAAGGGAACTTATCTGCCCAGTAATAGAGAAGTGTTAGCTGACTGCTGATCCTCGAAAGCTTGCAAGAGGAGTGCTCTTCCATGGCTGAAAAGCTCGGAAAGGAATGGTGCCCAAACCACTTTTCTTCAGCTCTGCTCAAGCTGGTTATCAATTTGGAAACATGGCAGCTTTGGGAGCTGGCAGGTTGTTACATCCTTCACAAGATATAACTTTTAAGTCTAAACCAACTTTACTAGAAGTAACAAAGACAGTAACAGAGATACAACTGGAACTGGGATCTTTGGAAAAAGGCATGAGCAAATTAAATAGAAAAAAATGGGAAACGGATCAATGCATG
This sequence comes from Protopterus annectens, assembly GCF_019279795.1. NCBI lineage: Eukaryota > Metazoa > Chordata > Ceratodontiformes > Protopteridae > Protopterus > Protopterus annectens. The sequence continues at coordinate 1,164,574,558 of NC_056737.1, read as the reverse complement.
CAGAGGAGGAACAAGGTTTAAAAGAAGGCAGGATTTGAATGAGCTATGTATGGTTGAACGACAATGACTGGATATATTAAAAGTGATGTACAATGTTTGCAGCTACAGTTGTGTTGGCACGGTTTGTAAGGTATAATGTTTGCAACTCAGATTACGTCATTATGGATTATTTTCATTTAAAAAAAATGTATGACTGCCTAGATCATACATGAAAATTTAATAAAATATGTTTTTGTATAAAAATATATAACCCCTATAACTATGGCTACTGTAGCAGAGGTCAAATGATGAACATCTACAAGATACTGCAAATTAGAGACCCAATGTATGCATACTATTTCAGCTAGACTTGCATCACCTGTCTCGATATTTGGAGGATCATAATTTCAGTCCTCAAAATATCAAAGGAGGAACCATACAAAGCAAACAGAAACTAAAACATAGTAATGTGCTGCCCCCAACCTAGCCTACTCACAGATGTGACCTCCAAGACAAAAATACTTCAGATTCCTAAACAGACTCAAGTAACGGAATAAAATGTGTGTGAAAACGTTACTGCTTAGGAAACAAAGCATTGCACCTGCCAAAAAAGGAAGGTTAAGTCATTACAGAAAATGAAGTTTTTAACATCTCAAATGTTTACAATGTCAGTATGGAGGAGGAACATCTGTACAATTCCTGAACCTGAAGTATTACAAACTACCAAGAGGTGCTCTAGTCCATCCATCCTCATCCCCTTTTCCCATTTTGCACATGGGGTCAGGATGTCACTTCAGCAGTGGGAATCGAGTCAAGGTTTACACCGCCGGGTGGCTAGCCCTGCAATGGTAGTTCAATCATACCACTCACTTGCACACACACTTTCACCTACAGCCAATCTGAAGTGTCCAATCCACCTACTGCATGTCTTTGGAATGTCGGAGGAAACTGATGCACCCAGAGGAAACCCAAGTAACTGCAGTGAGGACAGGCACACTCCGCACAGAAGGTACCCCAGCGGAGAATCAAACCAGAAGGCCTCTTACTGTGAGGCGACAAAGCTAACCACTGCAACACCATGGCCATCCAATAGTAATGCTCTAGTATTTGTAACAAAAAGGCAAACACAATAAGTGATTGCTTGCAGAAGTTCTACTGAGGACTAAACTGAGGCAGAAGAGAAAGGGCTAAAGAAGGCAAAGGCTGCGGTACTTACTTTCAATGGCATTATTATACAAGGACCCGCACCTAAGTATTATTGTTTTACACTGGCCAAGTAATAACAGGTTTATTCAGTTCCATACACACACTACATAGGGAGCAAAATATCACCTCAAGAGGTATAAAAGCACTACATAAATTTATTTCCATTATACATTCTGGCCTGAACCCATTTTGTCAGGTCCAAAGAAAGCTATCCATTACACAAAAAAGAATTTGCAGATTACAGAGTGAGAAATGTGAAGGAACTATTTTGCTACATACTCACACTGCTGAATCTCCAAAATTCCTGGTGCAATTATATGGTATAATTAACAAACAATTAACTTTTTTTTCACTTCATAAAATACTACTTTTGTTAATGCAAATGTTTTAAGACAGCACACCGTTAATTGCTAATTACCATTATTTTGTTTTAAATCTTTTGAAGAAAATTATAAGTACCATACTTTAATTTACATGATTACTTGGCTATAATTAGGTATTTTTAAGTGCTAAAATTACAAAGATTCTAAATGAAGCTTTTTTTTTAAAACAGTTAATATAATTCCTTAAACATGTAACAATATGACCATCCAATATTATCTTGTAAACAGCACAGAAAATAAAAGCACAAAATGGCAGCACTAAAAATTATATCCGATTTTCTGATCACTGCAAAATGAACAGTGAGCTGTACAGTATTCAACTTGCACTTTCAGCAGTTAAAATGATGAAAAGCAGGTGCCATAAATGACCACATGGTCAAACTGCTTTGCACAGTCTGTGATTCTAACATTAAACACAGCAATAAAGTTCAGTCAGTACAGTACGAGACAAACAGAAATAAAAGCAGTAGCATACAAGTAAATAGAAAAAACACACACACACACACACACACACACACACACACACACACAAGTTCATAGATAAGTACCAAGCTAGCTGCCCTTGCAGGCCATTTTAAGCCTAGCCAATTTCCGTTTCAGTGCTCAAATTAACCTACCCCCAATTTGGTTAGAGACTGACCTTACTCATCCCATGGTCGATAATTATATAGTAGCCCTAGTGAGAATGACTGGGATCACACCATAGATAATTTGAGGGGACCCTGCATGTGATGAAGCATTTAGGAACTGGAGCTCTCAATCAGTAGTACATGGATCAGTTCTGGGGCAAATTTTCTATTTCCCATCCAAAGGTCCAAGATGTACATGAACATGGATAGGAATGAATTTTGTTTTATGTGGATGGAAAGTCCGTTCATATCAGCAGTATCCCCTGTGAGATCTAACTATCCTTCCAAACCTTTCTGTTGTTGCTGCAGAAGAGGTTTAAATCCCTAGAAAGAGTATTTCTGATGACATGTGACTTGATGTGCAGTAAATTCTTCAGTACTGGGTTGGAGGATGCCATGTATCCTAGACACAGCTCACCTCCTGGTAATCTGTAGGACATGTTGTTCAGGCCTTGCATCTTGTTAGAAAGGTATTTCTGTAGGCATTCCAATTGTGGCATGTGCCTGGACAAATCCATCTCAAAGGGGACATTATATGCAAGGAGTGACCAAATTTATTTACTTATCTATCCTTTGTTTACTAGGCAATTCCCACTAGGGTGGTAGCCTCCTATCAGGGGAGACCTGTGGTGATATTTACAATACTAGGGAAATTTGGCGAGGGCATTGCAAAACTTCCCCTAATGTCTCATCACAAGGATGACACACTCAGGAAGGCAGCAACCCCCTTATGCTGCACTGCAGTCTCAGCAATCAATCTACCTGGAGGGGAATAGAACCCAGTCTTCTGTACAAAAGGGTAGCGTGCTACCTGCTGTGCCACTGACACTAACGAGAGCTGAGTAAAGGGGGACAATGACATCTCTAGATCTAGACACAATCCCTTTGTTTTTAAGATGTGCAATATAGAAGGACTTTCTTATAACAATATAGACAGACATTACATTACACACACACACACACAAATATATGGCTATGTTTCTGTATAAACTGCCAAAAAAAAAAAAAAAAAAAAAACACAGCCAAGCTAGAGTTTTCACTGTGTGACACCTTAAACCAGCAAAAGGCCCATGGGGCATATGCAAATGACTCTGAAGGACAAAGTGTTTCAGCTACATGGCTACTGAATGTCCATTACTTTTTTTTTTTTTTAACTTAAGTCTTTATGGTTACATTCAGGCCAATACAGCCAACCCCTCTAGCTGTGGACATGCATGTTAAAGCCTTTTCAGCGACCTTGTAAGCACACTAACAAGTGGACAGTTTCGCTGCACTTCAGAAACACAGGGTCTTTAAATTCAGCTGATGCCCATAAAGACTAAGGAGCCAGCAAAATATCTGTTAAACTTGCAATTTCAATTTTGACCCAGAGGGTGTCACTTGAGCATTTACGGTCTGTTTGGATTCATAGGTTCATAGATTAGTACTAGGATAAATGCCCTTGAGAGCCACTTTAAGCCTAGCCAATTACCACATGTAAGAATCAAACCTTGTACTTTCTGGCAGCAAGGTAAACACCTTAACCATTATGTCAACCTCCCTAGGTACTTAGGAAAATGTACTTAAGTGTTGAATATAGAGGTGTCAAAGGCTGTAAAAGAACTCAGAAGACTTGATACCAAAAACAACACGAGTTTCCGGCATCAACAATGTCCAAGCCTGCTTTTCTCTCCATAAATATAGATTATCTTCAAATCACAAATGCATTTAGTAAATTTAAAATTATATTCGGTAATCTTAAACTAAGAATAATCTCAAATACTCAAGTCCTTGTGTGCAAACATAGAAGGGCCATGTAGTAGCCTCAAACCCCACGTGCAGTTCTTGGAATATTCACATAACCCCCACATAGCTGCCCTTTCAAAAGTCCACTTTCCTGCCATAGATGTGAAAACACTGGCTATGCTTACTTACATAAAGTCAATATCCTGGAGTTATATATGCTGTAAAGCAGCAGTGCAGAAAAAAGTTGGCGACGAAAACGTTTTGTGGAATACGTTATTTGGATTGTTTTTTCACTAACAGCCTGCAGTTTGGTGGTGTTCCTATTGAGGTGTTTGGACCAATAAAGCATCTTTACATTTCGGGACCTGGATTTATTTGTACTTGGCAGAACAGCAGTTGTTTTTCATTTACAGGTTTAAATAATTACTAGGATAACGTCTCTCTCACTTTTCATTTATTTTTCAATTTGGTTAATTTAAAGGTAAAGTTTCAAGCTAGCAGAAAAGAATTACAAAAAAAGATTTGACAGCTTCCCAGAAAATGTCTGTAATGGTTGGAAGTGCTATAACCTGAGATGTCATTTTTCATGTTAGAGTTAGTGATACAGTAATAATTACCACATATAGTATATCATGCACAAGGCACTGCATTTCCCTGAATGTCAAACATACAGTGACAAATGGAGAAAAAGAACTTACATGCTGACAGTGTTTCTGCCCCGACTCTTCTCAATCTGCTCAGTCTCAATCATCTGCTCAGCCCAGTCCCTACCCAAACTGCAAAAAGTCACACAGGAAACCTTTTCCTCTGTTGAAACTTGGTTATCCGATGCCCAATTAATACTCAACCCAAACAAAACTAAACTACTCATACTCAAAACAACTCTTACTTTAACATCACAGCAAAAGACAACACCACTATATACCCAACTGAACACACCAAATTGCTAGGAGTGGAAATAGACAATAAACAAAAATTTGACATTCACATATCCATGACCACAAAAAAGTCCACAAAAACTAGAAGCGTTATACAGAAGTAAGCAACTTCTCACCAAAGCAGCAAAGATTTCAATAGCAAATTCCCACCTTATCTTCACCCTACTTTATGCCTCTCCAATATATACCAACCTAGGGCAATGTAATCTAAACAAGCTAGAGACCTGCTACAACAAAATCGCCAAATTCGCCACAGGGGCATCCTACTGTAGTCACCACTGTCTCTCACTTCCTGAACTGGGCTGGCTTGAACTCCCTCACCTCCTTCAATGGTATCAACTATCACTCGCCCACAAACTAGTAAACCATCCACTAAATGTCCCATCCCACCAGAATCTACTCCAACCCTATTGCACCACCAGACCACTAAGATTAAGCAACAAAAATCATTTGCAGATCACTAAAGCCAATAACTCTGCTGGTGAAGCACTATTCTCTTGTGCCATAGCTAAATTATGGAACTCCCTCCCACCCACAATTACCTCCGTACCATCATGCACCCACTTCAAAACTTTACTAAAAGCGCACCTAAAAACATGCTGGCTATGCCCTTGCAACTCCCACTCTAATATCACCCACCCCATCCAACCACTACCTTTCTTTCCACCCCACTAACTACCTTGATTATACCAAGCTCAGATGCTCATAAGCCTAGAACTTATTATATAGCAGGAACTTCTTATTGTAACATTTGTTAATGTCTGTTATGTACTTCGCAGATAAAGATTCTAGTTGTCTACTGATGTATTATGTTCTTCATCTGTAAATATGTTACTAATTAATTACTAAGTTAAATTGTTAATCGCTATATAATACAAAGTAACTACTGACTGTTTATTTTAACTTTGGAGCTTTTCTCTCCGGGACACCGCTGAAAATGGAACTACGTCGAGTCAAACACTCCCGGTCAACAAATGTAAATAAATAAATCTCTCAGGCAGTGCTGCTGCCAGAAGCTTCTGACAGTCGCTAAGGATCTTCACCACTCTAGAAGAGCAAGCTGTTGGACTGCGTGACTAACTAACCATAACAGATGTTAGAATACAAGGGATCATTCTGCATTATGAATTCTTATTTATGGCAATTAACCGAATGTAGAAGTCTATACTTCCAAAGCTTTGTGGACATCCTAGTGAGCTCAGAGCCTCATCTACCTAAATATCAATCTGGAACACAGCCAAAAGGAGAAGCAGATCATCTTCAGTCCTTTTTTGGCCAAAACTAACTAATCAGTGCGCCCTGGCAAGGGATAACCTTGCTCTTGGGTCCTCAATCTGTACAGTCCATGATGACTTACACTTATCAATGCCCAGACACTTTCTGCATTAGGTGTGTGTGTGTGTGTGTGTGTGTGTGTGTGTGTGTGTATGTATATATATATATATATATATATATATATATATATATATATGCATACATGTGTAGATATATAGATACTTTTATATATATATATATATATATATATATATATATATATATATAAGTATCTATATATCTACACATGTATGCATATATATATATATATATATATATATATATATATACATATATATATATATATATATATATACACATATATATATATATATATATATATATATATATATATATATATACACACACACACACATACATCTATACACACACACACACATACACACATATATATACATACATATATATATATATATATATATATATATATATATATAAACTAAGAAATGAACTTTGTGACAATAACAGCATTCAAAAAATAATAAATCACACCAACAACTCTTGTAGTACTTTAGCGCTTTCGTCTTATTTATTATCAAGACTTCTTCAGAAAGACATGTTTCATAACTATGAGCAACCCATTTTCACTTCCTTTAAATACATTAGTTCTAGCAGGCCATTTAAATTAACAACAGTTCCTTTCCAATAGAAAAGTGTGAACAGGCAGTGTGCTGTGTGCATTTTCATTAACATTACAATCGCAGTTACAGAAGGTAAATTGGTCAGACAGTAATAGCCTTGTGGTGACGTGTGCATACTAATAGGGATCGTGTGCAAAAAGGGATTGCATGCAAAAAAGGGATTATGTGCAAAAAAGGGGATTGTGTGCAAAACAAACAAACAAAAAAAAAAAGTTAAGTTAATGTTTGCGATCTTAGTACATTGCTTGGATTTGGAGGATGTAGCTGTTAGATCAGAGTATAAATTTAGGGGAAAAGCAGAGAGGATGTGTTTGGTTATACCAGGGACAGTGAAGAGATGCAGAGAAGAAAAGGGGTAGATCTCTGGGGAGGGACATGGGGATGAGTTAGTTTATATAATAGATTGTGAAGAGTGACTGAGAAGGAATTCGAGTAGACATGTTAGGAGGTGGAATATCACAAGTGCTGGTTGGGGGTTGGTTTAGTGGTTAGGATGTTTGCCTCACGAAGTACAGGGTTTGAGTCTCACTAAGGGAAACTGACTAAGCTTCAAAATAGCCCACAAGGGGCAGGTAGTCTTGTGCTTACCTACGATCCTATGAACCTTAACGAGGAGATACAAAGTTACAAATCCAGTCTCTTACAAAGAGTTCCCTAAGACGCATTTCATCTGCATGATAATTCTCTTATCTGTGTTTAAGAGTTTTCGGGAGGGCATTTCAAATATGTGATACACAGTTGGAGTATAATGAGTCACCTGCTGAGTACTGGGATTTTGTGATGGTAAGCGCAGTTTACCTTTTCATTAGAGAGCTCTATTTGGGGGGGGGGGTATTGGAGCACGTCTTTCATTGTTGGTTATTAACCAAGGACATGAATTAGATTATGGGCTACTAAGAGTTGGCTGAAATTGAGATGATTAAGGAGTTCTGCCCAGCTACGATGTTTGAGACCTATGCAGTGTTGTGTTTTATAGTGATTGTTAGTTGCAAAGCTAGTTATTTTATTATAACATTGTTCAAGTTTGTTTAACACATTGGCTTGTAAGTGTGTGAAGAGTGAGGAGGCAGGGTATGTGCTAGTTTTTTGTGAAAGTTTCTTTTGTTCTGTCAGTTCAGAATGGTTTTGTTCTATACAATAAACCAATCTTTCAGTGTTTTTTTTTTAATAACATTTAGGAAGTGGCTGTCAAGAAATTAATATGTGGCACAACTTCAATTATTGTATTATCTGATTAGGTGATATTAAATGAGGTTTTATTATGAGTTAGCGTTTTGGGGGTGAATAGTAGAGAGTTTTGTTTTTTTCTGTGATTTAGTGCAAGTTATGAATTATCTAACCATGATTCTGTAGATGAGAAGAATTTATTTTATTAAATTATCACTCAAGAAAAAGGTAACACTAACAGAAAAGAAAACGAACCATTTCAACATTTTTTCCATTTATCTTTACTATACATCATGTAGCTTTTCCTCCTTTGTTACGATATCAGTCCAGCATTACATACATTGTTGAATTTCTGCCTTCCCTCAAACCTCCTTCCTCCCGAACATCACTCTGCATGTACTGCTCCCATAACTTCAATTTATTTCTATGCAGTTTTCTCCTTCCCTTTTATAAAGATCCCTCTTCTAGTTCCTTTATCTTTTTTATGATATTCAACACTTCAAACACAGTTGGTATAGATTTTGATTTTGATTTTCTGGCAGTTTTTGTCAGCCAATATAATTAAACTTAAGGCCTTATTCTGTCTAGGCAAAGCAGATACTGTGTCCCAGCTCAAAAGAATCAGTTCCTTAGTTACAGCCATTTGTTTGCCCAATATTTTTGGCAGAGTATTCTGTGGGGAATTTTTTAAATCTGCCAACTCATTGCACTCCCAGAATATATGTTTCCAGTTACCTCTTTCTTCCCCCATCACACCTCCAACATTTGCTATCTACCTGAGGAAAACAAATTCTTTGAGTCTGCCTGGGGTATAAAAATACTTGTGCAAACACTTCCAAGCTTCTTTTCCAAGCAATGATTGTTAAATCTTCTGCACTCTGTTGCAAACTTCGGAGCCATACATATGTTGTCCCATTGTTCTTTTGTAAACTGCTTTTCCAGTCTCTCTTTCTTCCCAATCCTTCCTAATGCCCTCTAATTCTTATAGCTATTATGCAATATTTTATCTGGCCTACTAATTATCCCCTTTTTTAAAAGCAGCTTCTGATCTAGACTCAACTAAAAACTCTACTGCAGCAGGTGTTTCACTTAAGATTTCTCAACCCCTTTCTCTTCACCTAAAATCCAACATCAGTCCCTGGTAGGGAAGGACGTTTCTAGTCCGCAGTCCAAACAGCTTCTTGGCCTCATTCTACTCTATTACCTTTCCCTCTGCAGTTATTTGCTCTCGGCTCATTGGTCCTTTGGGCAGTTTTCTGCAGTAAAATTCCAGCCCCTCTTGCCTATTTTCTACACTCCTACTTGCAGTCATTCCTATTGGCAAAATGTCTCTTCTCCATTCTAGTGTTGGCTTAGTTCTTAGAATACTTTGGAATAACATTCTGTATGGTTATTATTCTCCTTAAGGATCTGCATCCAAAATGACACTTTCTTCACTTCTTGAACTACCCTCCTACTTCATCATCATCATCCCTTTTAATTTTGAATTACAACCTTCTGGTTGTGTTACAAATGTTAAGCCTAAACTGTGTAGCTCTAAAATATCCATTCAAATCAGGTAAACCTAAACTACCTTGTACTATCAGAAGGATCAGCATGTCCCACTTAACTCTTGCCCTCTTCCCCTCCCAGATAAATTAATTCAACTCTATGAATTTTTGCCCAAAGCTTTCCCTCGGGTTGATAAAAATATGCCTGGCCTGTACATAAAACTAAATGGACTAAAATATTTCCACTGCTTGTATTTTACTACCCATAAACAAGGGGTTCCAGTTTCTCAGTTTTTGTATTAACTTGTGTTTAGTTTCTTTCCATGTATCCTTAGCTGCCATAACAAAAGCCTTTTTAATCCAGACTCCTAGATACTTCACCTTATCGTGTCCCAGTGAGTATTGCTGAACCAATCTATGTGTGAGTATATATCTACGGCTGTAGCCTTTGTTTTATCTTCATTAATTTTATATCCCAAAAAGACTTAACAGTCTCAAAATGTTCCACAATACCAAGATGTCCTTTTCTGGATTTCTCACAACTTTTCCTGATTACCATAACAAATTCCATGCATTTCTGAGTCCCTCATTTTCTTTGCTAATGGCTCTAAATATAAACCAAATGACAAAGGGGAAAGAGGCCACCCCTGCCTGGTTTCTCTTTTCAAACACAAGTTATCAGAGAGGAACCATCCCACCCAAATTCTTGCCTTTGATCCCCATATATTCTCCTAATTAACTTTATCAAGGAATGCATATGCTTCCACTGCCTTACTCAGAAAATCCCATCTTACTCTTTCTCTGCATCATGACTCACTAATAACAGTGGTATTTTCTTACATTCTGCTTCCCCCTGGATTATCACCATTATTCTATTAATGTTGTCAAACGTTTGCCTCCCCTACACTAAACCACACTAATTCATATCTATTAATTTTGGCAAAACTTTGGCCAGTCATTTAGATACTACAAACACTTTATAATCCTGGTTTAAAAATAAAAGGGGTCTATATGAGGTTAGATCAACAGTTCTTTTACTGTGTTTAGGTAGTACGGCCACCACAGCTTTCTTCCAAGATGTTCCTTTTAAAATATCATTAAACAAAATCTTCCAATTTTTTTTATCACTTTCTTCCCTCCTAATTTCCAAACTTTCACAGGAATACCATCTGTTCCTGGAGACTTTTCTGAAGATTGATTATACACCACTGTTTTTATCTCATCTCCATCTACCTTAACTATTAAGTTGTTAAACCTCAACTACTTCTAACCTTGGCAAAAATAAGTCTTCCATAAATACTTCCATTTGTGCTCTTTATCACATTTCTCTTCTTTATTACATTTTTCATAAAATTTCTGTAAGATCTAATACCACTACATGATCTCTGGGTATTTTTCTTGTTATATGCTAAGTTTTGTGACAACCCCTTTCTACCTTCTGTGCCCAAGTTGTTGTGCTAAAAGTTTTTGAGCTCAGGAGTTATCAAAAAACTGTTGCTTGACAATATTCTTTCTAACTCATGCATATTATCCAGATACTCCCTTATCTTCCCTTTCGCATTCTGAATTTGGGCCTCCTCTTCTAAAAGATTTCCCTTCTTCTGCAATACTTTAACCTTTTTCAGCCCCTTTTAGTAATTCCTATTACTTCTTAACCAAATATCCAGATTTTATTTCTACTCCATATTTAAACTCCATTTTCATTTTATTTCATTCACTAGCTATAACATTTGAGTACTTCCATCTTCCCTAGTAACTCTCAAATACATTTTCACAATGCATTCCTTAAATTCCTCTCTTTTTAACAGGTAGGTGGGAAAGTACAAATGCCTCAATTTTACTTCATACCTCAACTTTTTGTCTTGGCTTTTGTTGGTGCATGATCTGAAACATTTACTGTACATGTGTCAAAGCATTCAATTAAATGCACGTTAATGTGAAATAGTTTCTATGCAATCTAGCCCAGTTATTGTACCTTGGGGAATATACCAAATATTTTCACAAATTTCTTCAGAAATTTACCCTCTTTTGTTATACTTTCTCTTCTAGGTCCCATATATAGATATATATAGATATATATATATATATAGATAGATATATATATATATAGGACCTAGAAGGGAAAGTATAACAATATATATATATATATATATATATATATATATATATATATATATATATATATATATATATATATCCCCTTTTTCAAATCAAGTTCCAGTCCCCACCTACAAGCTGAAAGCTGATTATTTATCACAAAGTTTTCTTATGCTCCATAACATCAGTTTTTGGGGAATAGAAACATATGCCAACATGATTCTCTTCCCTTGCTACTATTGTCTTTTTTCTTCTTCTTTTATCACTACTGGAGCCCCTCTAACACTTAGTACAAGGACTCCTCTTTTCCTTTCTCCCCAAAATTCTGCAGAATATCCATCCTGAAATCCTCTCTATCACATTCACATGCTCATCATTTAGTTCCAAATGAGTCGCCTTCAGCATTGCTATTTGCATTCTGCATTTCTTAACTCATTTCCTTCCGTACAGCTCTTTTGAGTGTGAACTACCAGTGGGTGTGACTTAAGTCTTTAAAAACAATGAAGTTATCACCTTACAGTTCTAACAAATACTCCTTGACAGAAGAGAAATATCAATAGACTTGTGTTTGCCTTCATGTATGCTTCAAGATAAAATATTCTGATACCTTGTATGTAGCATGGTTTGGGAATTTTTAATTCAAATATGAACAAGAAATATTTGATGCATAGAGGCGCAGTAGGAGGTAACGGCAGAAATACTTGGAGGCGCACTCAACTGTAATAAGCTAGTATAATTCAGCACTCTCTCCTTTTTATTTATACCTGTAAGGCCATTTACACTGCAAGATAATATGGATAGCGCAGCCATCATGATAAAAAGCTACTGTTCCCACCTATCATACAGGCCATGTTTTTAGAATATGTATTTCCAACTTTTGCATTACATTCACACACTGTTTGTTAGGTTAATCTTTTAAACAATTTCTACTCATGTCCATATGAACCCAAGTTCCGGATCCGAGTTGGTCTGCCGGGACTTCCTGGATGACTCTTTTTCTAGCAGTCTTGAAATTTCTATGACTGCTTGGGCCCTCAGACTGGGTGGAACATCTGGGGGGGATTTGCTTGACGATAGGGGAGATTGGAAGAAGGGAATTACATAGCCTCCGGATATGATTGAGTGTATCCATTTGTCTCGTGTAATGTCTTGCCAGGCTTTTGGGTACAGTGAAAGTCTTCTCCCGACTGCCTCCAGAGGCAGGCAGTCAGGCAACCCTTCAGGGATGCTGGAAGGGCTTGTCAGAGAAAGATTCTCTGCTGCCCTGGTTCTGCGGACCCCCTCTGCCTCGAGGGCGGCGTCTGTTGTTATTTCCTCCTCTGCCCCTGGAGGAAAAGTCACTACGTGTATCAGGCGAAGCTCCCTGGGATTTCCGAAACCACATTTTTCCACTCTTCTGACCTTTGGGATATGGTCTGGATGGAGTGGAAAAACAGACTCCCATTGCAGAGAGAGTCTTGCCTTCTTGTTCGCACCTAGTGAGAGTGTCCTTCACCTGTGATCCAAAGAGAAATGAACCGTCAAAGGGGGTGTTGGTGAATGACACTCTAAAGGGCTCCGCAAAATTACACAGCCGCATCCTTGCATGTCTCCTAAGGGCCACGCCTGTGCCTGCGGCTCTACTTGCACCATCGGCTGCATAGGAAATAAGCCTCATAGAGGAGTTAACCACTGAATTAAGGGTAGCCAGCTGAGAAGCTACTTTAGCTTGAACCACTTCAGCTGATGGATCCTGGAGGGCATCTCCAAGCTCTTTTAGGAGATCCCTCTGAAGCCTGGTAAAATGGCATAAGTAATTCAGTGACCTCATGGAAAAGGTCGCTGAAGCAAACATTCGCTTCCCATATCTGTCCATAGTCCTAGACTCCTTGTTAGGAGGATGGACAGAGGAAGAAGTTTCCGCTAATTACTTTTTAGTAGCCGCTGCTACTACCATGGCATCCACGGGAACACCCTTGGTAAGGAACTGTTTGTCAGGGGGTGCAGTAATAAACTTGCTGGGCCTCCTCTGGGTTGGTTCCACTGTATCTGGGGCTGACCAAGCCCTTCGAGCCACCACAGACATTAGTGGATCGAAGGGCAGATACACCCAGGATGTGGAAGGGCGGGAACCAAACGCATCCAGGAATACGGATTCGTCCTCAGTAGGGGCTAGGGCAGTCCAGTTCCCCCTCTGCCTAAGCATTTCTAGGATGTCCGAAAAGGAAACATCTTCAGAGGGGGATCTCGGGGACCCTTCCAATTCATCCAAATCCGTATCCGAAGTGACAGACTCAGGGGAGTCAATGTGCTTCCTCTTGCACTTCCTCTTCTGAGGGGCCTCCTCTGAATGATCAGGGGAGGCCTCGGAAGAGGAGGTAACACCCAATGGGATGCTCTGGAGCATCGGTTCCCCACGCTTGGGGTCTGGAGGAGGGACAGAGGTTGACGCAGGCACTACAGGGGATGGAGTCAGTGGGGTCGAACATGGTGCTGACTCAGGGGCCAGTACACTCCTCATGACATCGAAGGCATCCCTGCCACAACGCAATGAAGGCTCTGGCGCCGAGGAAACCAGAATCCTTCTCTGCACCAAGGGGGACGGCTCCGAGGCCGATGTAGGAGCCGAGCTCACCTGCGCCGAACCTCCAAGAGGGAGAATGGGGTCGGACAAGGGTCTGATGCCACTTGCCCCCTCGGAGCAGACGAAGGAGTCTCGGTGCCCAGATCCCTTGACGGAAGGCACCATCGAGGGGATCGGAGCCGATGATGGAACCGAAGGGGAAATAGTTATCGGTGCCGACGGATCCACGATTCGAACCCCAACAAACTCGAGCTCAGAGGAGTCGGAGGAGGAACACTGATGGAAGCGGGCAGAGCAGACACCTGTTGAGGAGGGTTGGATAACACTTTGACCAGTGCCTGCGACTTCAACAACCTACTGACCACTCTCTCTCCACGTTGTGGTCAGAGAGTCTAGAGGACCGAGAGGAGTGGGAGAATCTGTGACTGCGGTCACTCTGCAACAGGGGAGACCGAGGGGCCGAATGTATCAACTCTAGAGATGGGGACCTCGGTCTCTTGTGGGTCTGAGACGGCTCCGAGCTGGGAGCTGATCTGGCCGGTTTAGGAGATTTCACCGGCTAAGCCTTGGCCGGTGAATCCTGGGACTTAAGGAGACCCCTTAATATCAGCTTATTTTTGCACTCCTGCAGAACCCTTGGGCTGAATGCATGGCATACAGAACAAGAGTCCTGCAGGTGCACTGCGCCTAAGCAATAGACGCAAGAAGTGTGCCCATCTGTCAGAGACATTTTCTGACAGCATGAGTCACACTTCTTGAATCCAGACACTTTGGATTCTTTAGACATATCTAGTCCTACACAGAAAGTCTTTGGCCAAACGCCCAACAACAAAAAACTACCAACACTAGCTACCAAAAACACAATAACTACAGTTGAGAAGTTTTTTTTTTTTTTTTGTTTTTTTTTAAATACGAAGCCTCTAACTTAAACAGCTACCTATGAAGAAAAAGAGAAGACTAAAACTAAATATAAATTGCTACAATAAGTAGAGATAGGAAAGGGGAAGGGGGGAGGGGAAGAACACTAACGAGTTATAAGGGAAAAATAGAATAAACACTAAAACTACAAGCTAATTAACAATAAAGTCAAAAGACTAAACTATCAAAAAATAACCCCTAAATCACCAGAAAAAGTATTAAACTAACTTACAAGAGCCTGAGGAAGTAAGAACGAACCTCGCAGCTGAAGCAACAAATGAGATCTGGGTAGCTAGCGCTAGGCATCATGGGATAAGGGGTAGCCTCGAGCCAGTAAACAGCTCTCGAGCTATAGAAGATGGCAGAGTCGGAGCCGAGGGTCGGCTCCGATCCCAACAAGCAAGAAATGAAGGCGAGATAGACAACTTAACATCTAAAATTAGGGTTATCCATGCTAAAGTGCATGCTACAGCCTGTGTTCCCACTTACAGTGATTGCAATTTGTTCTTTTCTTATCTCTGCTCCCCTCTCAGGTGTGAAAAATAGCTTGTATGCATTCAGAGAACATTAACTTTCAACCCTAATAAAAAAAGTGCACAAACTATCTTTAAATAAAAACTAAACTGTATATTGTTATATTAAACAGATTAAAATATTAAGGCTGCTATTGTCTCCCCTTTCAAAGATTCTTGAAAAATGTATTCATAAACAGCTCCTTGTTCATCTAGTACAAGAAAATCTCATCACCTCACCTAACATGGCTTTCCCCCTAACCACAGTACAGCTATAGCATTAATCATTTACACACAGTATCTTTTCATCTCTCTAAAGTCTCTGACACGGTCTCCCACAATCTACTTCTGCCCTGAGTATCTAACCTTAATCTCTCCAACTCTACTCTCTGTGGGTTCTCTAGCTACCTCTCTAACAGACTTCAGGCTGTGAAATGGCTCTGCATCCTTCCTTTCCAGCCCACATCACATTTTTCTATTCTAATAATTAAAGCATACACTTCTTACAAATAAAAGGTACTGGTTTTGTTTAATAACTTTAACACACACAGCAATCACAGAAAATATCCCCTCCACACACACAAAATATCCCTGACAACACACCACACAAAACTGCTTTATTATAAATTAACATGCACTTTCTATCATGAAATACTGTATTCAAATACTAACAAATGTACAACTGTTTTACTTACAGTTGCTTTTTTCCATTTTATATAATCAATGTTTAGAAGGCTACTTGGAGTGAGGTATATGCTTTACAGTCCTCCCAAAAATTTAAGTCAACAATAGTTCTGTCTTTCTCAGCAACTTTTTCTTGCAAAGCCATGTTTCAACGAATGTGACTGATGCTCCCATTTATTCACTAATTTCAGTGTTACTGTAGTCTTCTGGTTCATCTCCAACAGCAGACTCCAAAGAATTCCTGACTTTTTCCACTCCTGTGCTTTTTTTCTGTATCTCAAGCATTTCATTGGCAAAGTCTGTCCATGAGCTTTACTATCAAAAGAATGAAAAGCACAGCCCCCTTCTGTTTGCTGGCTCACTTTTTGTTGGATAAACATTTTTACTTCCTTCTCAACCTGTTCAGCAAAAAAAATGTCTTTGATCCTCCAGGAAAAATACTGAAGACAGCTGGATACAGCAGCTTGAATCTCACACTTGCCTCAACATCAATGACTGCAGCGATAAATTTTCTTATCTACTGCCTGGTGTACAGTGAATAACCATTTTCCACAAACACTCTGCTGTCTCCAGTTTTTAATACTTCTCCCTCAGGATCAACCTTTTCTGCTGGTATGATTATTTCTTTACTAATTGGCTGCTTTCTCATAGCTAGATTTGGAGAATACACTTGGATGTACCCTTTCAATTAACATATCCTGCTGTGGAATAGCAGTCCAATTGCTTATTTGTGCTTTCATAAAATTAATGCAGTCTATTCTTTCTAACTTCTCAGGTACAGTTCTTCTTGAGAAGTTTTATACTCAGCTAGTCTTGTTTTCATTTCAGCTCTGATTTTTGCAGTTTTATCAGTTCATCTGAATAGATAGTTAAAGAGTCTTCATTTTTTCCAGCCGAAGGCTGAATGGCTTTTTGCTGAACAGCTTAAGGATGCTTCCAAGCTAGTGTTCACCTTTCCTGGTGGATTTTCAGGTTCTCAATTTTTTTTTCTTTACTGGTATCCAAGTAGTACAGCAACTAGCCAGTAACAGAATATTACACAAGCCAACACTATCACTGGCTCTTATTTTTCAGATTCTTTTAGCACACTGGGAGAGCTGAAACTAAGCTGTTAACCGGTGTGTAGCCATCCTGGAGTCCAAAAAAGATGATGCTTGAGTTAGTTACTGTCATTTTTGGAAGATGAGGCAGCACAACTGACTGCAGAATCATCTGCATATTGCATTAGCGTAGCATGTCTGGCAGCAGTATGAAGGTAATTTAAAAATAAGTTAAATAGGATAGGAACTGAACTGGATCCCTGGGGTACACCTACTGTGATGGGTAGGAGTGGGGAGTACTCCTGGAGCCACTTAACTACACTGACAGTCAGTCAAGTAGTCACTGAACCAGGAAAGGGAGGAGGAAGACAGACTACGTGTGGAAAGCTTTTGGTATAGTATTTGGTGTTAGACAATACTGAATGTTTTTGATAACTCTAGGAATAGAGAAGAGACAACACTGTGTTAATTTCTATTGTTACTGACAATATCCTTGAATTTAAGAACAGCAATGGTGGTACTGTGACTTGGTTTTAAACCATGTTGGGATGGTGGTGATGAGATCATTGATGGTTATACAGTAGAGCAGTTGGAAATGAATACACTTTTCCAGAATTTTGGATAATGGAGAGAGAAGCACAATGGGTCTGTAATTAGAGTAATCTGTGGAGGGGCCATTCTTTGTGTAGGAGAAGTGTGTATGCTTTTTTCTAGATCGAAAGCATGCAGCATTCTAAGATGGATACTGGGTAGCATATTGCTTCTGCTGATATTTTTATGTATTCACCAGGAAGGATACCTCTAGCTAGTCTAGTGATTTTTAGCATTAACAAACATTTTTATGGCAGAAGTGAAGAACAGTTTGAGTGAGAAATGGATTATGTTTGGGTTGAACTGGTGAGGCAGCTGTGAGTTAGTGGTGGGCTTGTTTTTAATGAGACAATAATGACTGCAGAAAGTTATTAAATTTGGTTACTGTGGTAGCTTGGGCTGACTGGGTGAGGGACTGGGTTGTGGGATATGGCCTAGGTTTAGATCCTTTTGGCTAGAGGTCGAGAATAGTCTGGGATTGTTTTGATGGGACTGTTATGGAATATAGTAACCATGTTGTTTCGCAGTTGTTTAAAATTTAAGAGGTTTCTTGAGTTTTGATACTGTGCCATCTTTTCCATGCATTATTTCTGGAATTCAGTACTTCAGAGACATGGTGATTGGGGTGAAAATTACTCCAACCTTGCAAAAGTAAGGCATCTTGTCGATAAAATCAGGCCAGAAACAAGGTGTAATTATTTTTCTTGTAGGTTTATTCCTTTAATTATTAGGTTTTCAATAAAAACGCATACAGAAAAGTAGACCCAAAACCTAAGCCCGAATATGAATGTTAGTCAACATGCGCAAGCAGCTCAGTAGATTTGGGGTATAGTCATGGTCCAGATGTCCCATCTTAAAGGCCAACATCCTCCACAAAATCTAGAGGACCAAACTCAGAGACACAAAATATACACCCGTATACAGAAAACATTTCTTTGATCAAGACAATAGAACACCCAAACTTAAAATGTAACAACCTGCACACAGGGTACCCTAAGAGATATACAACAAAGGGAGGAGTAGGCTGGGAATGTTATTGGGGGGTCAGGTCCACAACTAGCCTGGTAAGGGAAGGGTAAGTACTACCTTCTTATAGTCTTAGGCATTGCATTGTGTAAATAATGACTAGAGTAGGTACAAAGAAACTTGGAGGCTGGCAAATTATAAAGTATGCTAGCCTGACAACATGCCTTATGCCAAGTAAGAGGTAACCAGCCTGGCAAGAATTAAAAGTATGAACTGCCAGAATATGCTAGAGAATAGAGAGAGCATGAATTGCCCCTAATCTTAGAGTTAATAGCCCTAGAATAGTGCAAACAACAGGAATTGGTGCCCTCCTGCTTCTGAATAAAATAATGCCACTGCTGGCAAATGCTGCTGAAGTGGCAATGGCAAAAGTGGAATGAAAGCCAATCCACCCTCCAATCTCAAATGGTGTATAGGCTTGCTGCCCTAAATCAAAACAAAAAGCAACAGCTAAGTAATGAGAAACTGCCTGCCTTTTATTTAACTCATCTGCAAAAACCAGATACTGCTGAGATGAAATAAAATTTTGCCTTTGCTCAAATAATAAAGAGGTGCCTGGGAAGGATAAGTAAGGCAGCCATGTTTCCCCTTTAAAAAAGCCACACTGAAATAATAGTAGAGCAAAAAGGAAGTTTGCAGGCTCAACACAAAAAAACCAAAGAAAAAGGCAAAAAAAGCTCCATGTGCCACGTTTTGTCTTCAGCTCTAGTGACAAAATCAAAAACCTTCCTACTGAAATAGCATCAGCAGTCTTCCATTTGCAGCATCAAGTAATAGCTGTAGGCAAAGCAGAAAAGGTTGAAAAGTGTTTCACCACAACACAAAATAGGAGTACAAAAATTGGAGTAGGAAGCATCTTTATGCCTAATGAAAAGCCTTTGCACATAGTATCTTAAAAATACAAAGGATCACTTTGCAACTCCCTAAGCAAAATCTCTGATAATTCTTGCGTGACAAAAAAGGTGGAAAAATCTCCAAGTTCCTTTGGCACAATAAAAAATAAGTTAGGGAAGTTCAGGCTTTCCATTAGGCTCCAATAATCCAAAATAACTATAGCTAGTACAAACTCAAATAAACATTCCAAATACCAGCTCCTTTACTGATAAGAGTGAGAAATCAATACATTTAAACACAAATGAAACAGTGTAAGGAGCTGATTGAGAAGCTTCCCATACCCACAGAGAAAACTTCTTGAGGAATCAGGTGCCAAAGCTGTTCTGAGAGTCGATGCCTTCCTGTTAGATGAAGAATCAAAGCTTGCCACCCAGGTCTGATGGAGTCGCAAGTACCATTGGATGAGCAACAGAGTACAAAAAAATGGAGCTGCTTCTTCTCCAGCTGACAAACAAATCCTATGCCTGTCAAGCTACTTGATTGGAAGTATCACAGATCAAAGCTTTTTCCAGGTGTCTGACCTTTAAAAGTAAAAGCAAGCTATGTGCGAGTTCCCCCACCGGCATACACATGAGGTTTTCTGACACCCCTCCAGAGCCCACACTTTCTGTGCTTCTGACAGAAGCATGTGACATATTCTGGCAGCTGGACATGAAGAGATGAGTCTGCAAGGATCTATTTCTGGAGTTTGGGAGACACTGTCAGTTTCCCAAGATTTGTCCTGCTTACCACATGCTCTAATGAGGCTGTGCCCCTTTGAGAAGCCTGCATCTGCTAATAAGTCAGTTGTAAAAGAAGACGCTGATAAACCCAAGGAATTATTTCTTGCGTGCCCTTCCTATGTAAATGTTGTTGCCTGCATTCCTGGATGTCTTGATGTAGATGTTGCTTGTTGATGTCAACACCTGCCATTGTATCCACTCATGTTGTCGGCACAATGCTGGAAGATCTTGTCATCTGAAAGATTGTGTGATGTTTCACTTACTAACATCTCCTTCCACTTGATATGTAGATTGACTCCATAGGCAATGTTGTCTGACTTCCACCAAATTCCTGCATGAATTCCCCAAGCGACTTGAATCTGGCTGTCCCACAAGAATCTCCCTTTTGAATGGAAGTTCACATACCCACCACTTGTCCTCATGAATGCTTGCAGCCCACCACAAATTTCCGAGATGAATCTGCCGTATTATTTGAACCAGAGTGTCTGTTTGTTGAAGACAGTTAAATGAAGGATTCTTGGAATGGAATTGAAGGACTGTCCTTGCCATGAACAGGAAGCTTAGAACAGTAATGCCACTGTCCCTTGATGAGAAGGCAGCCACTTGCAGTCAGCTAGACTCTTGAGAGGGTTGATGGAGATGTCTTTGAGAGGGTACTAGATCATGTCTATTTCGCTCACAGAAGTCTGGTAGGCATCTTAGCACTGCTATTAAGCATTCCACATGCTGTAGAAGGCATCCAGAACCTTTATATAACAGATGGGGTAGCCAAGAAAGGTCTTAAATGAATAGAACCAGCCAGAATGCTTTCCAGACAAGGCCTTTATTTGAGAGCCATGAAGCCTGAGTCGTCAGCAACTGGAGCCAGAACCTTTGTGAATACTGAAACAAGCTATCACTCAGCCAGAACCTAATATAGAACTGATAACTTAGCCTTATGAAGGAAAGCTTCTGCAGAGAACTGATCATGATCCAGCAGAGGTAAATCTTAAGCCAGTCAAATGCAGCAGCCTCATAACCCAGTGATCTTTCTTGAGAGAAAAAAAAAGCTTCAATAGCGTCAACATCTTGAACTTGGAATCCGTGTTTCCGAGTCAAAAAGAAAAACTTCAGGTGACACAAAAGCGTGTTCCCCCTTCTTTGGTAAATGGCAACAGGTTGAGGTGGGATGGCCGGCAAGGAACAGGAAACTTGCTTGGCTAGGCCCCTTGCTGACACAGGGACTTGCTGAATAGCTTTAAAGGAGTAATTTCTTTGGAAAACTAGGAACATCTACCGTTTCTTATGGAAATAGGAATTAATGCTGAAATAGAATCTGCTATCCGTGTTAGAATAAAATCAGTAACCCCATCCCTAAGCTGTGATTACTGATCTGTCTTGAGTGAAAAGATCCCAACTTTCTAAAAGAGACAGTCTTCTGTGATCGTGGTTGCCAGTGAAAGAGACTGCTGGCTGCTGCGAAGCCAGGAACCCCTACCAAAAGCCGAGACTGACTGGCCCTACCCAAACCCTGGTCTGAGCCTAAGAGACTCCCAATTCTGCTACCCTAGAACTTACCCACCTGCCCTAATTCTAAACAAACTCCGGACCCCTGCCTCCAGAAATCTTCTAGACTTAATATGCGCACACCCCAAAAAAATGCATACTATTTGCATAAACTAGCAGGCTCTTCCTTGTCTTCTTACACTTGCATAAACAGGCTGAGATCCTCCATTTACTGCACATTGTAAACAGGCCCCAAAACAAAAACACCTAACAGGCTAACCTTAAAGCTAACACAGCTCAACCAAATAGAGCTAGAAATTCCCATCCTTCAGCCAGGCATGCCTCGACCCACCTTTAGCCACTCAATACCACCCTGAAACAAATCGTACAGCACCAAAACGTGAAACAAGAATGCTAACCATCAATACTCACAGAAAACAAATCCAGCAACTTTTCTTTTCCCAAAGAGTTTTCAAAGTAATTCCTTACTTTTCAATTGTGCAAGAGCCAAGCTCTCCATCATAGCAAATAGGATTGAAGGGCTCTTTTCATGGCTACATCAGAAGAGCCCTACTATCTTTCCCCCACCTATTAGGCCCCCTTGGACATAAGCTTTTACACCCTTAGGCTTTTAACCCCAAGCTTGGGGGGTCTTAGTTTAGGACTGCATAAGCACCCTTTACCTAGAATCAGGAAACCTATGTCCAGGAGGCAGGAACAGGAGCTATAGGCACAGGAACAGCCTTCAGAGGCAAAGTTTGGGGTAATTGCCAAACTCTCTTGGCTATTTCAGGGAGCTCAACTTTGCCCTGACTAGCAAGGCCTCAGCTGAATCCTAAAAACCCTCCCTCCTCAAGCTCCCCATTTGGGTCAAATCCCTCCTGGAGTGCAAGGGAAAAGTGCTGGAATCTCCAAAGAAAGGACTCAGAAGAGTGGAATGATCAGACTCAGAGCTCAGGATGACTGATCAACTCCATGGAATCTTCCACAGAAGATTCAGACACGTCAACTCAGAACCCAAAACTCTCCTCATTGTTCTCATCAAGGCATCTCTTCTTCTATCATGGGGGGGCCTCTTGTAATCATAGGGCACATATGTTTCTATGGTAATCTGATCTCATGCTTAGGCAAGCTCCCACCTGAAGCTGGAGAAGCCTGAAGGCAGAGAAGTTTTTGGAAGCAGAGTAGAAGCCCCCTCATAGAGGAAGAGAGGTAGAAGGAGAAGGCCCCTGAGGAGGGCCTCACTCCTGAGCACCATGAGGAAGCTCAGCCAGCCCTCCCTGGACTCAGGCACATCCTGTAAGAGTATAGTTTCTGCCTGGGACTCCTCTCGAAACTCCTGGCAAAACCTCCGGCTCCAAACCCGCTTCCCAGTTGTTTCGTCCTCACGGCCGCTCGGAGGAACCCTAAACTTGGCAGTCGGGAGGCAGCGGAGCATCCGACGGCATTTGGCGGCCGTTACCATTTATAAAACACGCTACCAAACACTAACTAAAACCTCCTTAATAGTGCGCGTTTGTTAAACCTAGCACATGGGCACAACAAACACAAACAAAACAACGTAACAAAGTAGGTAATAACAGTAGGGATAATCAAGATACACCCTAGTCCTCCCAAGTATCTTACAGTTACAAAATTTTTCTGACATCCGTTTCTGACTGAGGCAAAAAATGGAAAAAGAAAACCAAAATGTATTTCTGCCTTGAAACTCTATCAAGTCCTGAAACCGGGGTTTGGAAATATTTGGAAACTGCAAAGTAAAACTGCTCTGCATCTGCCTGCACCAATGGTAAAAGACGGAGCGGCTCGCGACAAGGTCATGCATTAGTACCCACTGGCGTTAGTACCAGCGCGTTGACGCGTGAGTCTAGCGCAGCATACTCTCTGGTTCGACTGGACTGGGGGGACGGACCCTACCCATAGTCAGGACTGCAGCAATGGAAGACGAAGAACATCTAGAAATAAAAACATTTAATTCAGTAGTCAAAAGATTTATACAGTATAGGTAGGTGAGCGCAATCGTTATTTTTTACATGTGCTTTTAGTTTTAGATTTGACTTAATTTACAGTAAAAACATTATAAAGTTGTTTTTGCGACAATACAGTAAATTCGTTACCAACGTATACTTTTTCATTGGTGTTTGCTTCTTAATTATGTAAGTAACTCAGGGAATCACCTTGTTTTGTTGAAACCGGTTTGGTGGGGTTGGTTGGTGTGTGTGTGTGCGGGTGTGGACAGGTGGTTTTGGGGAAGTGCTCCCATGCCTTTAGAGGGGCAGGGTGACAGTACAGTTTTGTACCTACCATAAATGTAGATGTTCGAGTGCTCATACAGCTGCAGTCATTACAGATGGGTTATCCTGCCATCAGGCGGGTTCTCGGTCGGCCGAATTCCAAAGTCTAGGTCCGGCGTCGGTTGTCGTCGCTTCTTCCCTGACGTCAGTGCGGCAGGGGTATAAAAGAGGCAGCCGACGCCATCTTCTTCAGTTTTTCTTGCCCCAGATGTCAGGTGCCCCCAAGAAGGAAGGCAAAACATAAACTTATGTAATCATGCAATATAGAATAATCAAAAAACAGTAGTTGCAAGCAAATACACCATAAAAGAATACCCCAAATAGGTTGTATGAGAAGGTGTTTGTCATAAGGCCTGTCCTAAGAGGGGATGGAGGGGGGGGGAACCTGGACTGCAGCTGTATGAGCACTCTAACATCTACATTTATGGTAGGTACAAAACTGTACTATGTTCATCGTGCATACAGCTGCAGTCATTACAGATGGGAAGAATCCCAAAGCTAAGTAGGAGTGGCAGGCACTAAGTGGAACTAGGAGGAGCAAGGATGCCCTGCAAGACAGCTGTGGCAAATCCCGCTCTAGATTTAGAGTAAAGTGGAAGGTGATAGTGTTTGTAGAAAGTGTGCACTGAACTCCAAGTGGCTGCTTCCAAAATGTCCTTGGTAGGAACCCCCCCTGAGGAAAGCTGCAGTGGTAGCTGTGGCCCTTGTGGAGTGGGATCTGATGCTTGAAGGCACAGCTTTTCCATGAAATGAGTAACAAAAGCGTATGCAGTAGGCTATCCATTTTGAGATTGTCTGTTTGGAGATGGCCTTTCCTGGAGCACCTGGAGCATAGGACACAAAGAGTTACTCGGATTTCCTGAATGGCTTTGTCCTGTCCAAGTAATAACGAAGTTGTCTGTGAATGTCCAAGGAATGCGTAGTCTTTCCCCTTTGTTTTGTGGGTTAGGGTAAAAGGTAGGTAAGTGGATAGTCTGATTCAAGGCTACACTGGATACTACCTTTGGCATAAAGGTAGGGTTGGTTCGTAAGGAAATCTGTCCTGATGGAAAATGATGAAAGGTTGCACAGCCATGAGGGCCTGTAGTTCCAAAACCCTGCATGCTGAGGTGATAGCCAGAAGGAAGGCTGTTTTCCATGACAAGTATTGTAGTTCTGTTGAAGCAGCTGGCTCGAAGGGAGGAAGGGTCAGCTTTTCCAATATGAAGTTGAGGTCCCAAGCAGGGACTGGTGGTTTCCTTGGGGGTTTTATATTCTTTGCCCCTCTGAGGAACTGTCTTAAGAGAGGATGAGAGAATAAAGGAGGATCTGTGTTGTATTGTGCAGAAATGGCTGAAGCGTGGATTTTGATGGAGGAGAAGGAAAGTCCACTGTTTAACATCTCAGCTAGGTACTGTAAAATTTGAGGTAAATTTATTACCCAAGGATTCTGGCCCTTTTCCTGATTCCAGGCACAAAATTGTTTCCATTTGGCGGAGTAGGCTTTTCTAGTAGAAGGTCTTCTGGCCTCCAAGATGACATTCTGCACCTCCTTGGAGAGGAGGGTCTGTTGGAAAACCAAGGGATTCTCCATGCAGCTAGATTTAGGGTTTTGAGCTGGCTGTGAAGAGTCTTGAAGTTGTGCTGGGACAACAGAAGAGGCACTAGAGGTAGGATCCATGGTAGGGAATGTGTCAGGCTCTTCAGGAGCGGATACCAGTGTTGTCTTGGCCAATCTGGAGCAAAGAGAATAATTTTCGGCCTCTCTGCTCTGGCTTTTAATAGAACTTTGGGCAGCAGAGGAAGAGGCGGAAAGGCATAGACTGTCAACGTTGTCCAATTGAAATAAAGTGCGTCCACTTTCCAGGCCTGTGGATGATAGGTCCTTGAACAACATTTTTTCAATTGGTAATTTCTGTGGGTAGCAAAGAGATCTATGTCTGGCTGTCCCCATGCCTGAGTTATCTTTGTGAAAACATGAGGATGTAACTTCCATTCGTGTGGATCTGTCATGTTTCTGCTTAGGCTGTCTGCCAGTGTGTTTTCCTTCCCTGGCAGGAATTGTGCCTGAAGTTGAATTTGCAATTCCAGTGCTGTGTTCCATAGGGTCATGGCTAGTCTGCACAGGGGGTATGAATGAGTTCCCCCCTGTTTGTTTATGTACCACATCACTGTGGTGTTGTCTGTCCTCATCAATAGCTGGCCTGGATGCAGTAGGTCTTTGAAGGCCATAATAGCATTTTGCACTGCTAGCATTTCCTTTTGGTTGATGTGTAGGTGCTTCTCTTTTTGGGACCATTTTCCCTGAATGCACTGATCTGTCATGTGTGCCCCCCAGGTGTAATCCGAGGCATCTGTTGTGATGATCTGAGTTGCTTGAGGTACGCAGAAAGGGAGACCTATGTTTCTTTGGCATGCTTGTGCCCACCACAAAAATTCCTTTAGAAGACATGGAATGAGTGGTATAATTGTTTCCAAGCTTTGGCTGTGTTGAGACCATAAGTTTTTTAGGTACCATTGAAGTTTCCTCATATGCAGCTTTGCACGTGGGATCAGAAGGATGCAAGATGCCATGAATCCCAGAGCCTGCAGGACTTTCCTTGCAGTCAGCCTGGTGAAGGTTGCCATTTTGCTGAAGTATTGAGACAGTTGCCCTTGTTTGTCTGGCGTGAGGTAGGCCATCTGGGTGGTTGTATTCAAGCTGGCACCCAGAAAAATTATTTGTTGAGAGGGTATTAGTTTTGATTTCTTTTTGTTGACTGTGTATCCCAGAAAGTTCAACAGTTTTATTACAAACGCCAGATGCTGCAAAAGAATGTCCTTGCTGTCCGCTTGGATCAGGCAGTCGTCCAGATATGGGTATATTTGTATTCCTTGAAGTCTGCAGAAGGCAATTACTGATGCCAGGCATTTCGTAAACACTCTGGGCGCAGTAGATAAGCCAAAGGGCAATGCAGAGAATTGATAATGGGTTGAACCTGCAAGTAATCTGAGGTATCTTCTGCAATCTTGTCTGATAGGGACATGCAGGTATGCCTCCTTGAGGTCCAATGTTACCAGCCAAGACTCCTCGCCCAGCATGGGAAGAAGCTGCTGTAATGTGAGCATCTTGAATTTTGGTACCTGTAAATTTGTGTTTAGCATGGATAGGTCTAAAATAGGTCTCCAATCTTTGTCTTTCCTTGGTACCAGGAATAGTCTGGAATAAAACCCTTGACCTTGTTCTTTTGCAGGCACCTCTTGAATCACTTTCATGTCCATGAGAGCTGAAATTTGTTTTTGTGCCTCTGCCCTTTGATTTTGTGGCAGGTTTGGCATGGCTCTCATTTTTGGAAGGGTGTGAAAGTGGAACCTGTAGCCTCTGTCTATAATGTCCAGAATCCATTTGTCTTTTGTGACAATATGCCAATTTTTTGAGAATAATGCCAGTTTTCCACCCAAAGGTGCTGCCATTAAAGCTTTGCTTGGCAGGTAAAGGGGGAAGTCATTGTGTCTGCTTTCTGAATGACTGTGATCTATCTTCTCCACCTCTTGGGGTTGGTGCTTGCCACTGTCTGGCTCTGAAAGATCCTTGAGGTTGCCCTCTACCCCTTGAGCATATGTATCTGCCTCTGAGGTCAGTCCGTGGCTGGAAAGGAGCAATTTTTTGAAGGCCAGTTTTTGCTGAAACGTGGAGGTTTGTACCTGCAGGAAATCTTTCACTGTTTGCATTGATTTCGCTTTTTCCTCCATTTTCTTTAGTACCTCCTCAGCTTTAACACCAAACAATACATCTTTTTGAAGAGGTGCATCTAGTAATTTAGCTTTGACATGATCTGGTAAGGCTTGCTCTTTGAGCCAAGCATGTCTACGTATAACAGACCCCGTAACAGCAGCTCTACATGAGGCCTCTAAAGCATCAAAACCACACTGCAAGGTATGTTTACCCACTTGCTCTGCACCATGCAACAAATCCTGCAACTCTTTTAAATCTGGTTGTTCTGGTTGTGTCATTTTGCTTTTCAAATGAGATAACAAAAACTGTTGATACTTTAACATATGGAACTGACAGTTTAATGCCCTCATGGTTAAAGTGGCCGAGATATACACCTTTTTCCCCCACCTTTCTAAAGCTCTGGAATCTCTCTCTGAAGGTAATGGGTTTTTAGCAGTAGAGGCCTTAATTCCCTTGGGACCCTGTGAAATAGTTTCTGGGTCAGCAGTATGGCTTTTGTACAGGAACTGGTGTGAATCAGGAACCCGGTAATACCTGTCTGGTTTAACAGGAGCTGGAGGTAAAGAATCTGGGTTGAGGCTGGCTTCTGTGTACACATCATCAAATATATCTAAAACAGGAGGGATAGCCAGGGGCCTATGCTGGGGGAGCAATAGAAAATCCCTGAGCCTTTTCTTGCAATCTGAGTAATCTTGGCCTTCCCAGTGAAAGTGTTCCCTCAAAGTATGTAGGGTTTCCCCAAAAGAGTAGTCCTCAGGGGGGGAGACCGAGGGAATAGACTCATCTGCATCAGAGTTTTCAAAAGGAGAATAGGTATAGTCCTGGTCCTCAGAATGTTCAGAGGTAATAGAGGCTTGATCTGAGGAAGGGTAGTCTTCCTCTAATCTGGACCTTTTGTCCGAGGGGGGTTGAGAACCCCTGATAAGAGTAATCAAATCCTCAGCCATTTTGAGCATCTGTTTTTTAGGCATAGGGCCTTGAGAGGGGGTCTGAGGTCCCTGTTTTTTGGTTTTCATGGCTGCTTTAGATTTTGTGAAAGCTTTAATAGAGAAGGAGGAAGGCCTGAAGACACCTTGAGAAATGGCAGGCCTGTCTAAACTCTGAGTTTCCCCGCCAAGAGTGGCGTCGGTATCTGTAGTAGGAATGGAGACCGAGGAGCCTGCGACCTCGGGTACTGAAGACACCGGTAATTTAGTGTCATTGGTACTTAGGGGCTGCGTAGGCGCCTCGCTGAGAACCGGAGAACCGGTAGTCGGCCTTAGCGTGGTGTCAGTAGAAGTCGCGGACCTTGTATGTCAGTCCTTATCTTTGCGTCTTTTACTCAAAACTGGAGTCGGAATATCCGACGACATAATATAATTAAATTTTTTACCAAAATAGTGAAGGGTGAACTCCGCCCGACGCTTAATAGTGCGCTTGTTGAATCTAGCACAAAAACGGCAGGCCGAGACGTCGTGGTCTGGGCCAAAGCAAGGTATACAGAAAGAGTGGAAATCCTTATGCGGTATTTGCTTCCCACATGAAATGCAATTATTAACTTTGTCTGACATCGGTCTGAGGCAAGAAAAGTTTCCCCAACGGGGTACTTAGCTTTCTAGAAGACTTCGGCTGAAATATTTTCGTAAATCTCAGGAGCTGGCCGACCGGCACTTGCAAACTGCTTCTGCTTCGGGCACCGCACGGCAAGAAAAACTGAAGAAGATGGCGTCGGCTGCCTCTTTTATACCCCTGCCGCACTGACGTCAGGGAAGAAGCGACGACAACCGACGCCGGACCTAGACTTTCGAATTCGGCCGGACGAGGACCCGCCTGACGGCAGGATAACCCATCTGTAATGACTGCAGCTGTATGCACGATGAACATCTTGGTGCTGATACGTTAAGGCGCGTATGTTCGACCAATGAGCGAATAGCTGGGTGTGTCTTAGCGTGATGGGAACCACCCCCCGCATACTACATTCTAATATCCCAACCCATCACGCTAAGACACACCCAGCTATTCGTTCATTGGTTGGACATATGCGCCTTAACGTATCAGGACTTATTTCCCACGATGGCCACCCCACCCCTCTAAAGGAGTGGAGCACTTCCCCAAAACCACCTATCCACACCCACACACATGCACACAGCAGCCCCACCAACCAATCAAACTGGCTTCAACACAAACAAGGTGATTCCCTGAGTTACATACATAATTAAGAAGCAAACACCAATGAAAAAGTATGTGTTGGTAACTGTATTGTCACAAAAGCAACTGTTTTTACTGTAAATGAAATCAAGTATAAAACTACCTACACTGAATAAATCTTTTGACTACTGAATTAAACGTTTTTATTTCTAGTTTTCTGTGCCATTTTTATTGAAAGCCTAATAATTAAAGGACTAAACCTACAAGAAAAATAATAATTACAACTTGTTTCTGGTCTGGTTTTATCGACAAGGTGCCTTACTTCTGCAAGGTTGGAGTGATTTTTCACCCCAATCACCATGTCTCTGTTTTTTAGGATTTGACCATAACCACAGTTTGCAAATAAGGCTCTAGGGTATCAAAGATCCACAAATCCTTCCTAGTTGTGCTCTTCGATTTTGTTTGGCCTTCAGTATTTGAGTTAGCCCTGGTGCCGGATTTGGTTTTACTCTTTTTTTTCTCTTTCTCCTTAGGGAAGCATATTCATTTAGTATTAGAGACACTGTTGAACAGTAGAATAACTTTGTCTTGGGGAAGCAAGTTTAGAAAGTACCAGTTATATTGCTTTTGTGTGGAGATGAAGCGATATGCATTGTAAATGGATTAAGTTACACACTGAATTGTAAAGGTGTCATCTGAATGCATGACCAGGAAGCCCTTTTGCAACATAGGCAAGGAGTCACTTAGCTGATCACGTAAGATACTAATTTTGGAGGTATTAATGGGTTTGCTTGTTAGTATCCAGTCAAGAACAGAGGCCTTGGTGGGGAAAGTATAGTTGTGTACACTTACCATAAATGTAGATGTTCGAGTGTATTCATTGTTGCAGTCATTACATTTGGGTTATCTGCTTGCAGGTAGCCCTCAGTCGGCCTGATTAACAAAGTCTTGGGTCCTGCGTTGGTTGCTGTCCCTTCTTCCATGACGTCAGTTCGTCAGGGGTATAAAACATGCAGCCGAAGCCATTACATCAGTTTTTCTTGCCCCAGATGTCAGGTGCCCCCCTAATGGGGAGCAATTAAATATAAAAGTACAATGATATATCTCCAAAAAAAAGCAAATATACCAAAAATGCTTTTAATCATAGTAAAGGAAAGTAGAGGTACAGCCAACAGAAGTTAGGGGGCTTGAGGTAGGGTAACCAGGACTGCAACAGTGAATACACTCAAACATCTACATTTATGGTAAGTGTACACAACTGTACTATGTTCTTCTTCTTTCACTGTTGCAGTCATTACATTTGGGTAGATTCCCAAAGCTATGGTTGGGAGGAGGAATTTCGATAGCATTAGGACCAGCTATAAGGCCCTGCAAGACTGCAGTGGCAAAGCCAGCTCTGGATTTAGAGAAAATTGGCAAATGATAATGCTTGGTGAAAGTATGCACAGAACTCCAGGTAGCAGCCTCTAGGATATCCCTGGTAGGGACGCCTCTGAGAAAGGCTGTAGAGGTAGATGCAGCCCTGGTGGAGTGAGGTCTGATCCCCTGGGGGATAGGTTTTCCATGATGTTTCTAGCAGAAATTAGTGCAATGGCCTATCCATTTAGAAATGGTTTGCTTTGAAATAGCCTTCCCCTCTGCCCCTGCAGCAAATGCCACCAGTAGTTGTTCAGATTTTCTTTGAGGTTTAGTCCTGTCCTAGTAGAATCTAAGTTGTCTGTACACATCTAAGGAATACAGTATTCGTTCCCCTTTGTTCTGTGGATTGGGAAAGAAGGTTGGCAAATTAATAGACTGATTAAGAGCCACACTGGATACCACCTTGGGCATGAAGGATGGTTTGGCTCTGATGGACACCCTGTCCACATGAAAGATGATGAAAGGCTCCACTGCCATGAAAGCTGTTTTCCAAGAAAGAAATTTTAAGTCAGCAGTAGCAGCTGGCTCAAAAGGAGGTAGAGTGAGTTCTCCAAAACAAAGTTAAGGTCCCAGGCTGGGGTTGGAGCTCTCCTGGGTAGTCTCAAATTTTTGGCCCCTCTGAGGAACTGCTTGAGCAGTGGATGAGAGAAGAGGGGAGGTTCTGTGCTATAATGAGCTGAAATGGCTGAGGCGTGGATTTTAATGGAGGAAAAAGACAGGCCCTTGTGAAGCATCTCAGTTAAGTACTGTAAAATCAGAGGTAAATTGGGCGCTGCTGTGCTCATCCCTTGAGATTGGTTCCAGGCACAGAATCTTTTTCATTTTTCAGCATAAGATTTTCGAGTACTACGCCTCCTTGCCTCTAAAATGATATCCATCACAGGTTTACTGAGGAATGGTAGAGGAGAGATTATGTAATTAGCCAGGCTGCAAGGTTCAGTGTTAGAAGCGGAGGGTGCAAAATCTGGTTTTCCTGCTGAGACAACAGGGAAGGAGTCTGAAGCAGGTGCCATGGGGATAACCGTGACACACTGCGCAGGAGGGGGTACCAGTGTTGGCGTGGCCAGCCTGGAGCAATCAAAATCATCCTTGGTTTGTCCTGTTTGATTTTTAGTAATACTTTGGAAAGCAGAGGCAGAGGGGGGAAGGCACAGACAGATAGGTTTTTCCAGCTGAAGGACAGAGCATCCACTTTCCAGGCTTGCTTGTGGGGAGTCCTTGTGCAAAATTTGTCAAATTAGTAGTTCTGGGGGGAGGCAAACAGGTCTATATCTGGGCTCCCCCATTTGCTTATCAACATGTTGAAAATCCTTGGTTCCAGTTTCCACTCGTGTGGGTCCATGAGGTTTCTGCTTAGTCCGTCTGCCAGTGTATGTAATTTTCTTGGCAGGAATTGAACTTGTAGGTACACTTGGTAGCTCAAGGCTGTTAGTCTGCAGAGGGGGTAAGAATGTGTACCCCCCTGCTTGTTTATGTACCACATAACAGTGGTGTTGTCCGCCTTTACCATAAGTTGTCCTGGAAGAATGTGGTCCTTGAAGGCTGTCAGAGCATTCTGTACAGCTAACATTTCTTTTTGATTGATATGCAGGTGCATTTGATTTGGGTTCCATTTGCCCTGAATGCACTTCCCTGCCAGGTGAGCCCCCCATGCATAGTCTGATGAGTCTGTTGTTAGGGTTTGGGCAGCAGGGGGTGGTGTGAAAGGTAGTCCCTTGTTTTGGTGGCAGGCCTCTGCCCACCAAAGAAACTCTAAGCGTAGGCAAGGTATGATAGGAATCATTGTTTCTAGGTCTTGAGAATGTTGACACCATAGGCTTTATAGATACCACTGTAGTTTCCTCATATGCAGTCTTGCATATGGAATTAGAAGAATGCAGGAGGCCATGAACCCCAAGGCTTGCAGTATTTGTCTTGCAGAAAGCAGTGTTTTTGTGGCCACTTGTTTGAAGTAGGTTGTCAAATGAATTTGTTTCTCTGGCGTGAGGTAAGCCATCTGGAAAGTTGTATTCAAGCTTGCTCCCAGGTACCAGGTGTGATTTATTTTCATTTATGGTGTACCCCAGACAAGTTAGAACCCTTTGTACAAAGGCCAGATGATTCAAAAGTATGTCCTGGCTTTCTGCCTGAATTAGACAATCGTCCAGGTATGGGTATATTTGAATATTTCTTTGCCTGCAAAATGCAAATACTGGAGCTAGTCACTTTGTGAATACACTGGGCGCAGTAGATAAGCCAAAGGGCAGTGCAGAGAACTGCTAGTGCATGCAGCCTACTTTGAAGCGTAGGTATCTCCTGCAAGATTCCCTGATTGAGATGTGCAGGTATGCTTCTTTTAAATCTAGTATTGCCAACCAGGCATCTTTGCCTAGCATAGGAAGTAATTGGTGAAGAGTCAGCATCTTGAATTTTGGAATTTCCAAAAAGGTGTTTAGAGTAGCCCGGTCCAGGATAGGACGCCATGAATTGTCTTTTCTGGGTACCAGGTAATGTCTCGTGTAGAAATCTTGTCCCTTTTCCTCTTCTGGTACCAGTTGAATAGCCTCCATGCTTGAGAGAGAAGTACTTGTTTTTGGGCCTCTGCCCACTGATTTGGGGGTAGGTCCGATCACCCGCTTGTTGTTGGCAACGTGTGGAAGTGAAATCTGTATCCCTGGGACACTATATTTAAAACCCATTTGTCCTGGGTAATGAGTTCCCAATTCTTTGCATGAAGAGCAATCTTTCCCCCCAAAGAGGCAGTCAGTTGATAAGTGCTTGGAAATTTTAAACGGAAGTCATTGAGACAGTTTACCAAAAGGGGGAGTCTTATTATTCCCAGATTTGGAAGTGGAGGCCCCCCACTGTTTAGTTCTGTGTGTCCCCTGGGACTGAAACCTGGGGTTTTTGCTGTGTCGGAGTTTGCCTTGAGAAGACCTGGAAGGGGCTGGAAAGGACCAATTCTTAGTAGACCAGTGCATAATAAATCTAGGAGGCTGAACTTGTAAAAAATCTTTCACAGTTTGCAGAGATTTAGCTTTTTCTTCCATCTTTTTAAGAACTTCCTCAGCCTTGTTGCCAAACAGGCAGTCCTGATTTAAAGGAGCATCCAACAATTTAGCTTTAACATGATCAGGCAAAGATTGCTCCTTAAGCCAAGCATGCCTTCTGAGTACAGATCCAGTAACAGCAGCCCTACAAGAGGCCTCTAATGAATCAAAACCACATTGCAAAGTATGTTTTCCAACTTGTTCAGCAGAATGCATTAAATCCTGTAATTCTTTATTTTACACACAGTCAGGAATCAACATAATTTTCTGTTTAAGCAGTCCAATTACATGTTCTGATACTTTAACATATGACACTGGCAGTTTAAAGCCCTAATGGCCAAGGTTGCAGAAGTGTAAACCTTCTTACCCCATCTATCCAGCGCCCTGGAGTCTCTATCAGAAGGGGTAGGATTTTTAGCAGTAGAAGCCTTAATGCCCTTGGGCCCCTGTGAAATAGTCTCTGGATCCGCAATAGGATTTTTAAAAAGGAACTTGTGG
Organism: Protopterus annectens; assembly: GCF_019279795.1. NCBI lineage: Eukaryota > Metazoa > Chordata > Ceratodontiformes > Protopteridae > Protopterus > Protopterus annectens. Next base: position 1,164,539,472 of record NC_056737.1, on the reverse strand, counting down.
GACTCGGGGACCCTGTAGTATCTGTCAGGTTTTCTGGGAGCAGGAGGCAGGGTATCAGGGGCCAAACTAGATTCTGAAAAAGCATCAGCAATGTCTAGTGCAGGAGGAACAGCTAAAGGTCTACACTGAGGTAGGAGAAGGAAATCCCTAAGCCACTTTTTTGAATCAGAAAAATCCTGGTTTTCCCAGTGGAAATGCTCCCTTAGAGTATGTAAGGTTTCCCCAACAGAAAAATCCTCAGGAGGGGAAGCAGAGGGAATGGAGTCCTCTGCATCAGAATCTTCCTAAGTAAATAAGGGCAAATCCAGATCGGTTCTGAAATTCAATTTCGAAAATCTCATGAGTCGGCCGACCGGCACTTGCGAACTTCTTTTGCTTCGGGCACCGCGCGGCAAAAAAGACTGAAGAAAATGGCGTCGGCTGCATCTTTTATACCCCTGGCGCACTGACATCAGGGAAGAGGCGACAGCAACCGACGTCGGACCTAGACTTTAGAATTCTGGCCGACTGCGGGTAGCCTGCCACCAGGATAACCCAAGTGTAATGACTGCAACAGTGAAACACGATGAACATCAACAGAATCCTGATCAGAAGATTCATAATCAACTTCAGTCCTACGCCTCTTAGAGGGGGGGGGGGGTTGGCTACCCCTGATTAGAGTTATTAGATCTTCAGCCAACACCCCCTGTATATTTTCGCCTCTAAATATTTCGGTTCTCTGTTTAATTATCCAGAAATGTCAAGTTAGCCATCCGACTACCGGTATTCCTAAAAAATGCAAAGATAAAGACAGAGATAGGCTACATTTGTTTTTTAGGCATAGAGGCCTGAGCATGTGGCCTGGGCGTCAGTTTTTTAGGCATGGATCAACATTTGGGCCTAAGTAAAGAAGGAGGCATCAGTTTAATATGGAAGTCCGTAGGCCTGAATACACCCTCAGAAGCCGGTGCCTGCACAGCAGCTCCGGACCCATCCAAGGTAGAGACATCCGCAGGTTCCATAGTTGAAGCATCTCGCGGCATGCTGGACTCCGAATGGGTCTCAGTAGAGGCCTGTGAATCAGAAGTAGCGGGTATCAGGGGCTGCGAAAGTGCCTCACTGAGTACCCGCGAACTGGCGACTGGCTTAGGAGAAGCATCATTGGCAGTTTTGGACCTCAACAGCCTATCTCTGTCTTTAGCTTTGCATTTTTTAGGAATACCGGTAGTCGGATGGCTAACTGACATTTATGGATAATTAAACAGAGAACTGAAACAGTTAGAGGCGAAAATATACAGACGGATAGTGTGCTGATTAAATAAAGCACAAAACCGACAGCAAGGTACGTTGTGGTCAGGGCCTAGGCAAGGAATACAGTACGAATCAAAATCTTTATGAGGTATTTACTTTCGACAAGTAATGCAATTAACTTTTACTGACATCGGTAAGGAGCAAGAAAATGTTTCCCCAACAGGGTACTTAGCTTTAGTTGAAGACTTTGGTTCTGAAACTCGAAAACGAAAATTTCAGAAGTTGGCCGACTGGCACTTGCTAACTGCTTCGGCTTCGGGCACCGCATGACAAGAAAGACTGATGTAATTGCATTGGCTACATGTTTTATACCCATGACGACCTGACGTCATGGAAGAAGGGACAGCAACTGACGCAGGACCCAAGACTTTGTTAATCAGGCTGACTGAGGGCTACCTGCAAGCAGATAACCCAAATGTAATGACTGCAACAGTGAAACACGAAGAACATCTGAAGAAACACCAGGAGAATTCACTCAGCTGTAATTATTTAAGCCACATTTGCCCACATCTGGCGCTGGTAGCCATTTTAAAAGCTACTGCAACTCCTGCAGTGTCTTTCACAGACCACTGCCGTCTTGTCAATGTTGACCATACCCAAACTACATCTAGCACATACTCTGCCATGTCCTAGAAAAGGTGCATTGTTGAAGGGGAAATTTTACTCCCAGCAACACAGGTAATTTTGTCTTCTGGTTTAGTTTTTCCAGTTCTGCTTTTTGTGCCTGTGTGAATAGTGGGTTCTCTCAAATGAGTGCATGACACCAGCTTTTGCATCCTCAGCGAAACCCATGAGGCAAGGCCTGGTATCTCACTGCTACGCTGATGCCGACTGCCCCAGCTGAAACATCTGCTATACTGCTGGCAAGGTGCGCAGTTAGATTTCTTATACAGGATGGTGTTGACAACTAGCATGATAGCTTTTTCCTTAACTCCCCATCTGGCAGCCCCTACACAGGTTTGGATGTTTCTGAAACCCGTGTGTTTATATAATTCATCGTCATCAAGTAGAAGGTGGATAAGGAAATAAACTTGTTTCCCCAGGCAATCTACTGCTCAAAATACTTTACTGGGAGTGAACACCTGTGATCTGTGGCATGGGAGCCTTCTTAAGAGTGTCTACAAACACCAGGGACACAGGCTAAATCTCAAAGGGGAGCCTCTTCTGTTCAATGCAAACAGCCCACTGTTCCACAATGAACAGAAGAGGTTCCACTTTGCCATTTTTGATTAGCTCTTATGCCATCATACGAGCCAATCAAAAATCCCAAAGGGGAGCATCTTCTGTTCAGTGCAGAACAGTCCACTGTTCCGCACTGAACAGAAAAGGCTCTGCTTTGTGATTTTTGATTGGCTCTTATGCCATAAGAGCCAATCAAATAAAATCACAAAGCATACCTCAAGCAACCGTAACATACACTTAACTGGCACCTACCAATCCACACGGGTGCCAGTTAAGTGAGACTTTAGCTTATCCAGTCTTCAAGAACTATCTCTGAACTCAAATATTTTGTATTTTTTTTAACTAAAAACTACAGACAAAAAATGAGGTGTATCCATTAAATAACTATAGCTATAATTGTGAAGACAAAATTAAAAACACAAATTGCAGGGATCAGACAACTAGACTTGGTTTCCTACACGTCACTATACAAGACTGTTGTCTGGCATACAAGGCATCCTCTGACCCAATACTGAGGAATTTACTGCACATCAAGTCAAATGTCATCAGAAATACTCTGTCTAGGGATGTAAACCTCTTCTGCAACATCAACATTATGGTTTGGTGGAACAGCTATATCTAGCCGAGGATACCACTGCTCTGGAACAGATCGCATATAGCAATGAAGACCAACGGGGTTCTATCAATGGTTGGGAAACAGAACTTTTACGCCAGAATTTCCCCCTGTACTACTAATGGATAGAGGCAGATCACAAATGCTTTATTCTATGCATGGGTTCCCTCATTATTATCTATGGTGTGATCCCAGTTGCTCTCATTAGGAGTAACATACAATTATTACTGACCACAGAATGAGTACGGCCAATCTCTAACCAAATGGGACAGGTTAATTCGAGCATGAAAAGGGAAAATGGCTAGGATTAAAATGGTCCACATGGGCAGCTAGCCTAGTACTTACCTATGAACCTGTTAAAAAAAAATATCAAGAAATACCTAATTAAACCCAATATCTAGAAAAAGAAGTTATGTACTCACCATAACGTTCCATGTTTGTAGTCCATCTCGCCCTTCAATCTTACACATGGGTTCGGTGCCAATCCTCGGCTCCAACTCGGCCTTTTTACAAGCTCAAAGTTTTCTAGTTGGCTCATGGCCAGGTAGCTATCTCATGGTGCACCAGTACAATCTCCAGATCTTGTTTGCTGCTGACTAAGAGAAATAATAACAACCATATAGAAAGAACCCAATAACAAAAGGTCTCCAGTAAATAATAACAATATTTTTCTGTCTCCAGATACTTCCAGGATGGGAGTAGGAGGGTGGGTTTGTAAGAGTGAAGGGCGAGATGGACTACAAACGTGGAACGTTATGGTGAGTACATAACTTCTTTATGTTCTGTAGTCCTATCTCACCTTCATTCTTACACATGGAACAGAGTCCCTAGCACCTTATTCTTGGGTGGCTCAAGGAAAAATACTCCTGAGTACAGTGGAACCAAAGGATGCTCTACCCCTAGAGGTCAAATCCAATTTATAATGAGTAATAAAAGTGTGAGGGGGTAGCCCAAGTTGCTGCTGCACAGATATTATCAAGTGGGACCCTGGCTTGAAAGGCGGCAGAGGTAGACTGAGATCTCGTAGAATGAGCCATAATTTTGAAAGGTAAAGGCTTACCATCAGAAATGTAAATGTGAGCTATACAGCTAGTGATGCAATTAGAGAGTGTCACTTTGGAAATTGTTAGACCTAATCTGGAGTCAGAGAAGGAAACAAATAATTGGTCAGATTTCCTGAATTATTTAGTCCGGTGCAAATAAAAACGTAATTGTCTATGAACATCCAACTGATGAAACCTGTATTCTGCTGCACTGGAATGATTAGGGAAGAACCCCGGAAGCTCTATGGATTTGTTCAAAGTGTTATGGGAACAGACCTTGGGGACAAAAGATGGATTAGTACGAAGAGATACTCTGTCTTTGTGAAATATCAGATACGGGGGTTTAACAGACCATGCTTGTAACTCTGACACTCATCTAGCAGATGTGATTGTCACCAGAAAAAGAAGTTATGTCTTACCATAACGTTCCATCTGTATTGTTGATCTTCGTTCACTCATTACGTATGGGTATCTGTTCCGAGCTCGGAACAGAACCGCCCATTTTCCAAACTCGCGTCAGCTTCAAACTCTCGAGTTAAACTCTTACCCACAATTCCCCTCTCCCTGTTACCTCAGATTGAGTTTGCAAGTTAAAGAAGGTAGAGGCTATCTCTGGTCAAATAACCTAAGAGAACTGGATGGTGAGATCCATTAGAAATCACAGGAGGGGGAAGGAGGGCGGGTCATAATGACTTGAATGAGGATCAACAATACAGATGGAACGTTATGGTAAGACATAACTTCTTTATCTGACAGTGTTAATCTTCGTTCATTCCTTATGTATGGGACAGAGTCCCCAGCTACCTCTATTCCTTGGAGGCTTTCATGGAAGGACATTCCTGAGCACCATAGAACCGAAAGATGCTCTTCCCCTGGAGGCCAAATCCAATTTGTAATGATTGATGATGGTATGAGGTGTAGCCCAAGTTGCAGCTGCACAGATGTCATGTAAAGAAGCTCTGGCATGGAAGGCAGCAGAAGTTGCCACAGACCTTTTTGAATGAGCTTTCATGGTAGTAGGCAACGAGATATTACGTTGTGTATATATGAAGATCACACAGTCCTTCAACTATCTAGCTAATGTGACCTTAGTAACAGCAGATCCTAATGGAAAACCTTGTTTTTGGTCGCTATTACTTATGCCAGACGTATTTCTGAACTTCAAGCTTTATGTATCAGGACTCCATACTTGATTTTTCATAGAGATAGAGTGTCTCTGACAACTAATCCATCATTTCTGTCTAAAGTGATCTCTGAAATGTCCATTAATCAAGTCATTGAATTGCCAGTTTTCTTTCCCAACCATTCAAACAGAGGAGAGTATTGCCTACATACACTAGAATTATACACAGGCAAATCGGTTTTTACCTAAACGGGACTAAACCCTTTCGTAAATCTGACCAATTATTTTTGAGGTCCAGAAAAGGCCAAAAATAATTGGTCAGATTTACGAAAGGGTTTAGTCCCGTTTAGGTAAAAACCGATTTGCCTGTGTATAATTCTAGTGTATGTAGGCAATACTCTCCTCTGTTTGAATGGTTGGGAAAGAAAAAGTACAGTTTTCTACCTACCATAAATGTAGATGTCCGAACAGGATAGCATCTGCAGTCATAACAAATGGGTTGTCCTGTCGTCAGGCAGCCCTTCGGTCGGCCGGATTCCAAAGTCTGGGTCCGGCTTCGGCTGATGTCGCACTTCACCCGACGTCATCTCTGCTGGTCTTCGGGTATAAAGGCATCAGCCGACGCCATTTTCCTCAGTGTTTCTTGCCCCAGATGCCAGTTGCCCACTTGGAAAGCTAAATTTTGGATAAATGCCAATGTTTCCAAAATAGTAGAAGGCAAACACAAAAAATAAGCATGTATGTACATATATACAAACAAATACACCATAAGAGACTCCCCCCCCTAGCTAGCTATTAGGAGGGTAAATACCCTAGGAGTACCACAGAGGGGAAGGAGGGTGGGTAATCCTGACTGCAGATGCTATCCTGTTCGGACATCTACATTTATGATAGGTACAAAACTGTACTATGTCCTTCAAGGATGCATCTGCAGTCATAACAAATGGGTAGAATACCATAGCCAAACTAGGGGAGGAGGAAGAAGAATTATGGTGTAGTTAGGATCCCTTGCAATACAGCAGTGGCAAACCCTGCTCGGGATCTAGAGTATAGAGGTAAATTATAATGCTTGGCAAATGTATGCACGGAGGTCCAAGTAGCCACCTCAATAATGTCCTTGGTTGCCACTCCTCGTAAGAAAGCTGTGGTAGTGGCTGTAGCCCTTGTAGAATGAGGTCTTATGTTCTGTGGAATTGGTTTTCCATGGTAGGAGTAACAGAATCTTATGCAATTTCCTATCCATTTGGAGATTGTCTGTTTGGAAATTGCTTTTCCTTCCCTTCCTGTTGCATAGGCTACTAAAAGCTGGGAAAGAAGGTAGGTAGGTGGATTGCCTGGTTTAAAGACACTCTGGATACCACCTTAGGCATAAATGTAGGATTAGTTCTCATGGACACTCTATCTTGATGGAAGATTAGGAAGGGTTGTACTGCCATTAAGGCCTGTAGTTCCGAAACCCTCCTTGCTGAAGTAATTGCCAGTAGGAAAGCAGTTTTCCATGATAGGTGTTGAAGATCTGCTGTTGCTGCTGGTTCAAATGGAGGGAGTGTCAATTTTTCTAGCACAAAGTTCAAGTCCCATGCTGGTAATGGTGGTTTCCTAGGAGGTTTTACATTCTTGATCCCTCTGAGGAACTGCCTGAGAAGAGGATGCGAAAAGACAGGTGGATCGAAGCTGTATTCTGCTGAAATAGCTGATGCATGTATCTTGATGGAGGAATAGGACAGGCCTGTATGTAGAAGCTCTGCCAAGTACTCCAGGATGTTAGCAATATCTATGTTCGACACATCTTTTCCTCTTTCAGTACTCCAAATGACAAACCTTTTCCATTTTCCTGCATAGTTCCTTCTTGTTGAAGGTCTGCGGGCTTCAAGGATAATGTCTTTAACCCTTTGGGATAAGTCTGGGTTAGTTGCTGTTATGTGATGTTCCAGGCAGTCAGTTGCAAGGTTTTTAGGTTTGGGTGCATGATGTTGTAGTTGTTCTGAGTTAACATCAAAGACATCAGGGGTATTGACCACATTCTCCCCTGAGACATGCTCCTCAGCAATGGATACCAGTGTTGTCTTGGCCAATTCGGAGCTATCAGAATTATCCTTGGGCGTTCCTCTTTGATTTTCAGTAGTACCTTGTGCATCAAAGGAAGAGGTGGAAATGCATATGCTGTCAGGCCTTTCCAACTGAAGGATAGAGAGTCCACCTTCCATGCAAGTGGGTGGTATGTCCTTGTGCAGAATTTTTTGAGCTGGTGATTGAGTGGGGATGCGAATAGGTCTATTTGTGGCATTCCCCATTTCTTTGTGATGGCCTTGAAGATGTCCGGGTGTAGCATCCATTCGTGAGCATCCGAGGTGGTTCTGCTTAACATGTCTGCTAGGGTGTTTTCTTTTCCCGGCACAAATATTGTCTTTAACTGGATGTTGTAGCTCAGAGCCATATTCCAAAGGTCCAGAGTCATCCTGCATAGGAGGTATGAATGAGTGCCTCCCTGTTTGTTGATGTACCACATGACTGTGGTGTTGTCTGTCCTTATCATTAAATGGCCTTCTTTGAGGAATGGTCTGAATTTCTGGATTGCTAGTTTTACTGCCAGCATTTCTTTTTGGTTTATGTGCAGGTGCAGCTGGTCTGGAGTCCACAATCCTTGTATGCATTTGTCCAACATGTGTGCCCCCCAGCCTAGGTCTGAGGCGTCCGTTGTGATGGTTTGGCTTGCTTGAAAGTTGTAGAATGGCAAGCCTGGGTTTGACTGGCATGCTTGAGCCCACCATAGGAACTCTTGTTTCAGGCATGGGATTATTGGAATTTCGGTTTCTAAGCTGTGCCTGTGTTGAGACCATAAATTCTTTAGGTACCACTGTAGCTTTCTCATATGCAGTCTGGCATGGGGTACCAGGATTATGCATGATGCCATAAAGCCCAAGGCCTGCAGTACTTTTCTTGCTGTTAGTTTGTTCTGCTTTGTTAATGCCAAGAAGTAAAGAGGGAGTTGTTCTTGTTTTTCTGCAGTTAGGAATGCTATTTGTTTTACTGTGTCCAATTCCGCACCCAAGAATGTTCTTGTCTGGGATGGTATCAGTCTTGACTTTTTTTTGACTGTGTATCCCAGGGCTTGTAGTAAGCAAATGACTCTTTGTAAATCTGTTGTCAGCTTGCTTTTGTTGTCCGCTTGTAACAGGCAGTCGTCCAGGTATGGATAAATTTGGATTCCCTGTAGCCTGCAATGAGCGATTACTGATGCCAGGCATTTTGTGAATACTCTGGGCAGTAGATAAGCCAAAGGGCAATGCTGAGAATTGATAATGCTCTGATCCTGCAAGAAATCTGAGGTATCTTCTGCAATTTGGTCGTATGGGGACGTGCAGGTATGCCTCCTTGAGATCTAGAGTTACCAGCCAACACTCCTTGCCCAGCATGGGAAGAAGTTGCTGTAGGGTCAGCATTTTGAATTTTGGGACAATGATGAATGTGCTTAAGACGGACAGGTCGAGAATAGGTCTCCAACTTTTCTCTTTTCTTGGTACTAGGAAGAGTCTGGAGTAGAATCCTTTGCCCTGTTCTGTTATTGGTACTCTTTCCACAGCTCTCATCTTTGTTAATTGAGCTATCTGCTTTAGAGCTTCTGTTTTTGATTTGGAGGTAGGTTTGGCATTCCTCTTTTACTGGTAAGGTGTGGAAGTGGAACCTGTAGCCTTGGTCTATGGTTTGCAAAATCCACTTGTCTTTTGTGATATAGTGCCAATTTTTTGAAAATAAGGCTAACTTTCCGCCTAAAGGTGCTGCTATTTGCTCCCTGGTAGGCGGTGTCAGAGCCAAGTCACTGTGATTGTCCTGTTGCAGTGGCAGTGGTTGTGTCTGTGCCTCGCTGGTTATTGCCTTGCCACTGGCGTCCTCTGTAGGCACCTCCTCTGGATTGATTTCTGCCTCTAGAGCGTCTATTCCTGCCTCTTTGAGATTTTGAGGAGTCTGGAAAGGACCAATTTTGGCAGGCCAGTTCCTGCTAAACCTTGGGGCTGAACCTGTAAGAAATCCTTAACTGTTTGTACAGATTTTGCCTTCTCTTCCATTTTCTTCATTACTTGCTGAGCAGGGGTACCAAATAGACTGGCCTTATCCATAGGAGCATCTAACAGCTTTGCTTTAACATGATCCGGCAAGACCTGTTCTTTCAACCATGCATGCCTTCTTATCACTGTGCCAGTCATGGCTGATCTAAATGAAGCCTCCAGTGCATCATAGCCACATTTTAAGGAATGGTTACTAACCTGCTGAATGTTATTCACCATTTCTAAAACATATTTCTTATCTAAGGAGTCATCAGAGGACAGCTTCTTAGTTAACTGATCAAGCATAAACTCTTGGTATTGGATCATATGAAACTGACAGTTTAAAGCTCTAGCTCTCTGAGAGAGTAGCAGAGGTGTAAACTTTTTTCCCCCATCTCTCTAAGGACCTGGATTCCCTTTCAGAAGGGAGAGGGTTTTTTGCTGTGGTCGAGGCTACTGCCTTAGGCCCCTGGGATATAGTCTCAGGATCCGCAAGTGGGGCCTTGTATAGGTGGTGATGAGTGTCTGGCACCCTGTAAAATATATCTGGTTTGGCAGGGGCTGGAGGTAAAGTATCAGGAGCAGTGCAAACATCATTAAATGCATCATCCACAACAGGCAGAACTGGAGGTATAGCTAAGGGCCTATGTTGTGGTAAGTGCAGAAAGGTCCTAAGCCTTTTTCTTGAATCTGAGTAATCTTGTCCCTGCCATTGGAATTGTTCTCTCATGGCATGTAAGGTTTCTCCAAAGGAAAATTCCTCTGGTGGAGAGGCAGATGGAATGGATTCTTCAGCATCGGAATCTTCATAAGTAGAAAAAGGAGCCTCTGGCTGATCTGTAATGTCTGAGTCATCCGAAGAATCATCAGAGGACACTGGCTCGGGGGGCTCTGCTCTAGGTCTCTTTTCTGGAGGCTGAGAGGCCCTGTCTGGGTGAGATTGGGATCCCCTAATTAAGGATATTAAATCCTCTGCCAGAGTAAGCATTTGAGAACTAGAAGTGGGCCTGTGTGAGGGGGGCTTAGCAGGCACTGATTTAACAGTTTTGGCTGCTTTAGCCCTGGCAAAGGCCTTAATAGACATGGCTGCAGGAGGCCTAGCAGCACCACGTGCTGAGGTAGAGACATCCAAAGGGATGGTGTCTGATAATTCACTAGGAACCACAGTAGTAGGCAAAACTTCAGAGGCCGATTCAACTAAGGTAGCAGGAGCCTCAGTAGTAGTCATGGATTCGGCTGAAGATTGACCCGTTTTCTCGGTTTCGGCGGAAACCGAGACACTCGCGGCTTGCTTAACCGTGGTTTCGGCCGAAACCGCGGACCGCGAGTGTCGGTCTTTTTCTTTGCATTTTTTAACAATTTGGGTAGTCGGAGGATCCGACGGCATAATGTATGCAAAATCTGAGCCGAAAAACTGTTCAGCAAACTCCGACCGACGCCTAAGCGTTCGTCGGTTGAAGGAAGCACAGGCTAAACAGGCTGCTACGTCGTGGTCTGGGCCTAAGCAAGTTAGGCAGTAAGAGTGGAAATCTTTATGAGGTATTTGTTTCCCACAAGTTAAACAGTTATTTACTTTTTCTGACATCGGCTGAGGCAAGAGAGAGTCCCCAACGGGGTACTTAGCTTTTAGAAGTCTTCGAAGTAGTATTCGATTCGGTAGTAGTATCTCTGGATCTGACCGACCGGCACTTGCGAACAGCTTCTGCTTCGGGCGCCACGCGGCAAGAAAGACTGGGGAAAATGGCGTCGGCTGATGCCTTTATACCCGAAGACCAGCAGAGATGACGTCGGGTGAAGTGCGACATCAGCCGAAGCCGGACCCAGACTTTGGAATCCGGCCGACCGAAGGGCTGCCTGATGACAGGACAACCCATTTGTTATGACTGCAGATGCATCCTTGAAGGACATCTGGCAATTCAATGGCTTGATTAATGGACATTTCAGAGATCACTTTAGACAGAAATGATGGATTAGTTGTCAGAGATACTCTATCTCTATGAAAAATCAAGTATGGAGTCCTGATACATAAAGCTTGAAGTTCAGAAATACGTCTGGCATAAGTAATAGCGACCAAAAACAAGGTTTTCCATGACAAATATCTGAGGTCGCAAGAAGAGGCTGGTTCAAAAGGTGCCATTGTCAGAGCTTGTAGAACTAATGATAAATCCCATGGTTGAATAGGTTCTCTAAAAGGTGGCTTCAGATGGTTCACACCTTTTATGAAGGTCTTGCACAATTTATGGGACATGAGAGGAATCTTGGACACCCTCATGAAAATTAGAGATTGCAGCCAAATAAACTCTAATGGTAGAGGCAGATAGACCGGATTGAAACAGGTCGGCCAGATAGTCTAGTATAATTGACACTGGTGCTGAAAAGGGGTCTACTTGTTTATCTTTCAGCCAACAGGTAAATCTTTTCCACTTGCTCAGATAAGTAATTCTAGTGGAGGACTTATGAGAAGCAATGAGAATATCATGTACTGGTAAAGAAAGATCATTCTGCCTGGCAATCAAGGGAATTGGAGTAGCCAAGCCGTTAGTTTCAAGCAGTTCAGGTTGGGATGAATCAGATTCTGTGGGTGTGAGATCAACTCCGGGATTGGATGGAGGATCCATGGTCGATCTAGTAGGCGAGGCCAAAGGAATGGGAACCAAATCTGTTGTGGTCAATATGGTGCTATGAGGATTACCTTGCTCTTCAACCACCGGGCTTTCTTCAGAAACTGAGGAATGAGAGGAAAGGGCGGAAATGCGTAGAGAAGACCCAAGGCCAATCGTGGACTAGAGTGTTCCTGGATGACTGTCCTGGAGGGGGAATCAGGGTGAAGTAGTTGCTGCATTTGTAGTTGGCTAGGGACACAAAGAGGTCGCAGCAAGGACGGCCCCAGCGGTGGAAGATCTCCACCGCTATCAAGGGATTCAGGGACCACTCGTGAGGTTGTAGAATGCTCCTGCTGAGTCTGCCTGCTATCACGTTGGAACTCCCGGGAATGTGCGTTGCTAGAAGAAAATGGTTGGTAGCCATCGCCCATTGCCATATCCTCATGGCCTCTCGACAAAGGGGGTAAGATTCGGTTCCACCTTGCTGATGTACCAGACCACCGCCATGTTGTCTGATTGAATCGCAATTGTCCCAGACGGCAGCAGGGGGTGGAATGCTTGCAACGCCAGAATCACCGACCTCAGCTCTAGAACATTTATATGCAGATGGGCCTCCGGTTGGGACCAAGTGCCTTTGACTGTCTGATCCTGACATAAACCCTCCCACCCCATCAGGGAGGCGTCCGTGGTCACTGTGGCCTTGGGTTGCTGGAAAGGGGCGAGTCCATTGAGAGAGATGGTGTGTCATCCTCCAATTTAAATCCTGTTTGCACCTGTGGGTTACTCGAATCATGGCTGAAAGAGGATGCTGAAAAGGATACCATTGGGTGAGCAGTAGCCATTGTAGAAGCCTCATGTGAAACCTGGACAGGGGAACAATGGTGAAGGAGGCTGCCATGGAACCCAACAGCTGTAGAACCGAGTGAGCTGAGGATTTTTCCTTTGAAAAGATCGAAATTAGTTGTTGCTTTATCCTTAAAATTCTGTGCTCTGGAATAGCAGCTCTGCAGTTTTTGTGTCCAAGATAACCCCTATGAATTCTGTCGACTGAGATGAGGTGAGATTGGATTTCTGCCAGTTTACGGTTATACCTAGCCTTTGAGCAACGAGGAGAGAGCATGCCAGGGCTTTTTCCAGTAGATGTCTGGTGGGGGCGGAAATGAGCCAGTCGTCTAGGTACGGAAACACCTGGAATCCCTGTAGTCGCAAGTGAGCTGTGACAACTGCCATGCACTTTGTGAACACTCTGGGGGCTGTAGAGAGTCCGAAGGGCAGTACTCTGAACTGGTAGTGACTGGCTCCTGCACGGAAGCACAGAAATCTTCTTGACAGCCTGTCCACATTTATGTGGTAGTATGCATCCTGAAGATCTATAGTGCACATCCAATCGTCTTTTTCCAAAAAAGCGGGAGGATAGACTGTATAGTGACCATCCGGAATTTTTGTACTCTTCCAAACTTGTTCAATACACTGAGGTCCAAAATTGGTCTCCAGTCCCCGGTTTTCTTTGGCACCAAAAATAGTCGAGTAGAATCCAGATCCTATCTGGTCTGGAGGGACTATTTGGATGACTCATTTTCTTACTTTTCTATATCTAGTGCTGCTTCTTCCCTTTGACTGGGTGGAATGTCGGGAAGATTTTTTGAAGGGACGGGACAAAGATCGAAGGGGATATGATAACCTCTGGTTATGATCTTTTGTCCCCAAGAATCGGTGGTGATGGTTAACCAGGCAGAAGGGTACAAGGAGAAACGTCTCTCAACCACCTCCAGAGGAAAGGAGTTGGGCCGCTCTTCAGGAGCGCTGGTAGGATTGACCAGGGAAAGAATCCCTGGAACCCTGGTTACGCGGTCCCCCTCTGCCATAAAAAGGAGCGTCTTCCCTGCGAGTTTCCCCCTCTGCCTCTGGGGAGAACTCGGCCTGTGTGTCACGGAAAGGACCTGGAGATTTCTTGAACCATATCTTCCCACTCTTTTGGTTTCGGGAGAAAGTACGTTGAGGGGAAGAATAACAAACACCTACGGCAGAAAGGGTCTTACAGTCTTGTTCACATCTGGCCAGTGCACTTTTAACTTTGGGCCCAAACAACGTGGAGGGCTCAATGGGGGCATTAAGAAAGGAAGACTTAAAAGGTTCAACGAAGTTGCACAAGCACATCAAAGCGCGTCATCTCAAGACCGCAGCTGAACCCGTCCTAGCTGCTCCTTCTGATGCGTGAGATATCAATCGCATAGAGGAGTTAGATATAGACTCAATGGTGGCAAGCTGAGAGGTCACTTTGTCACAGACATCATCAGACACTGCACCAGCCAAGGTTTCAGAGAGCTCAGAAATCAGATCCCTTTGAAGCCTGGTAAAATGGGCCACATAATTCAGGGACCTGATAGCAAAGGTCGCTGAAGCAAAAGTGCACTTCCCTATTCTGTCCAGGGCCCGGGACTCTCTGTTAGGCGGATGGACAGTCTGGCTTTCTTTTTCTGCCAGATCCTTTTTTGCTGCGGCCGCCACCACCAAAGCATCTACAGGAAGACCTTTGGACCAATTGGGATCCGAAGCAGGAGGGGACAAGATCTTATCTGGCCTCCAGGGAATAGCTTCAACAGTATCAGGGGCCTTCCAAGCACGCTGCACAATGAACTTGACAAGTTCATCGGCAGATGGAGTAACCCAGGAGGTAGGGGGCCGGGCGCGAAAAGCCTGCAGGAACACAGATTCCTCAGGGGTCGGATTAGAGGGTTGCCAGTCACCTCTCTGTCTCAGAATTTCAAGGATATCGCCAAAGGATACCTCAGAGTGTGACTGAGGGGATCCTTCCCCCTCATCGAAATCTGTCTCTTCGGTGAGAGACTCTTCTGTGAAGACCATGTGCTTCCTCTTACACAAACTTTTCCGGTGGACCTCCTCAGCGGGAGAAGCTGGGGAAGACCACGGAAAAGGGGATTCCTGAGGGAATATGTCCTGAGGCCCTTGCACCTGGTGTCCGCTAGGTGCGACTTGTGAAACCAGTGTACCAGAGGAGGGTGGAGGTATAGACAGTCCGGTATTGCCAGCAGCAGCAAAAGCCTTCTCCGTCAGTTGGAAGGCTGGTCCACCCGGAGAGGAGTGTATGTCAAGGACAGGGGGCACTCCTCCCCTAAGTGGCTCAGTCTGCCGACTCGGAGTCCCTGGATGACTGTGGAGCAGCAAGCTATGCGTATCACAGCTGACATCCTGCGTCATAGCAAAACTTTCCTGCCACAAAGGCAACTGCAGTTCCTTAGTGAGATTCATAAAGGGAACCGCAGAAGGGGGAGACTGTACTATATCCATGGACTTCAAAGGCAATGAAGGAGGAGAATAAGAAGGTGTCTTTGGAGATGAGTGATCACCTCTCAAGAAAGGATAGTTCCTGGGGGGGGGGGGGATACCTCTGGCCAAGAATGCCTGGTCCACAAGACGCAACACATCATGTTCAGAAAGACTTCTAGTGGACCTCACCGAGACTGAGGGAGAAAAGTACAGTTTTGTACCTACCATAAATGTAGATGTTCGAGTGCTAATACAGCTGCAGTCATAACAGATGGGTTATCCTGCCATCAGGCGGGTCCTCGGTCGGCCAAATTCCAAAGTCTAGGTTCGGCATCGGATGTCGTCGCTTCTTCCCTGACGTCAGTGCGGCAGGGGTATAAAAGAACCAGCCGACGCCATTTTCTTCAGTTTTTCTTGCCCCAGATGTCAGGTGCCCCCAGAAGGAAGGCAAAACATAAATTTATGTAATAATGCAATGCAACATAATAAAAAAACAGTAGTTGCAAGCAAATACACCATAAAAGAATACCCCAAATAGGTTGTATGAGGAGGTGTTTGTCATTAGGCCTGTCCCAAGAGGAGAAGGAGGGAGGGAAACCTGGACTGCAGCTGTATTAGCACTCGAACATCTACATTTATGGTAGGTACAAAACTGTACTATGTTCATCGTGCATACAGCTGCAGTCATAACAGATGGGTAGAATCCCAAAGCTAAAAAGGGGTGGTAGGCACTAAGTGGAACTAGGAGGAGCAAGGATGCCCTGCAAGACTGCTGTGGCAAAGCCCGCTCTAGATTTAGAGTATAATGGTAGGTGATAGTGCTTGGAGAAAGTATGCACAGAACTCCAAGTGGCTGCTTCCAAAATATCCTTGGTAGGAACCCCCCTGAGGAAAGCTGCAGAGGTAGCTGTGGCCCTTGTGGAGTGAGATCTGATGCTTGTAGGTACAGTTTTACCATGCAATGAATAAAAAAGCGTATGCAGTGGGCTATCCATTTTGAGATTGTCTGTTTGGAAATAGCCTTTCCTTGAGCACCTGTAGCACAGGACACAAAGAGTTGCTCTGATTTTCTGAATGGCTTTGTCCTGTCCAAATAATAACAAAGCTGTCTGTGAATGTCCAAGGAATGTAGTAGTCTCTCCCCATTGTTTTGTGGATTAGGATAAAAAGTAGGTAAGTGGATAGCCTGATTCAAGGCTACACTGGATACTACCTTTAGCATAAAGGAAGGGTTGGTTCATAAGGAAACTCTGTCCTGATGGAAAATGATGAAAGGTTGCACAGCCATGTGGGCTTGTAGTTCCAAAACCCTGCGTGCTGAGGTGATAGCCAGAAGGAAGGCTGTTTTCCATGACAAATATTGCAGTTCTGTTGAAGCAGCTGGCTCAAATGGAGGCAGGGTCAGTTTTTCTAAAATGAAATTGAGGTCCCAAGCAGGTACTGGTTGCTTCCTTGGGGGTTTTATATTCTTTGCCCCTCTGAGGAACTGTCTTAAGAGAGGATGAGAGAATAAAGGAGGATCAGTGTTGTATTGTGCAGAAATGGCTGAAGCATGGATTTTGGAGGAGGAGAATGAAAGTCCACTGTTTAGCATCTCAGCTAGGTACTGTAATATTGATTCCAGGCACAAAACTGTTTCTATTTGGCGGAGTAGGCTTTTCTAGTAGAAGGCCTTCTGGCCTCCAAAATGACATCCTGCACCTTCTTGGAGAGGAGGGTCTGTTGGGAAATCAAGGAATCCTCCATGCGGCTAGATTGAGTGTTTTCAGCTGACTGTGAAGAGTTTTTAAGTTGTGCTGGGTCAACAGAAGAGGCATTAGAGGCAGGATCCATGGTGGGGAATGTGTCAGGCTCCTCAGGAGTGGGTAGCAGTGTTGTCTTGGCCAGTCTGGAGCAATGAGAATCATCTTTGGTCTGTCTGCTCTGGCTTTTAATAGAACTTTGGACAGCAGAGGAAGAGGTGGAAAAGCATAAACTGTCAATGTTGTCCAACTGAAAGAAAGTGCGTCCACTGTCCAGGCCTGTGGATGATAGGTCCTTGAGCAGAATTTTTTCAATTGGTAATTTCTGTGGGTAGCAAAGAGATCTACGTCTGGCCTTCCCCATGCTTGAATTATCTTTGCAAAAACTTGAGGATGCAACTTCCATTCGTGTGGATCTGTCATATTTCTGCTTAGGTTGTCTGCCAGCGTGTTTTCCTTGCCTGGCAGGAATTGTGCTTGAAGTTGGATTTGTAATTCCAGAGCCGTGTTCCAAAGACACATGGCTAGCCTGCACAGGGGATATGAATGGGTTCCTCCCTGTTTGTTTATGTACCACATCACTGTGGTGTTGTCTGTCCTTATCAATAGCTGGCCTGGATGCAGTAGGTCTTTGAAAGCCATAATAGCATGTTTTACTGCTAGCATTTCCTTCTGATTGATGTGTAGGTGCTTTTCTTTTTGGGACCATTTGCCCTGAATGCACTGATCTGTCATGTGCGCCCCCCAGACGCAGTCCAAGGAGTCTGTTGTGATGATTTGATTTGCTTGAGGCAAGCAGAATGGGAGACCTATGTTTCTTTGGCATGCTTGAGCCCACCACAGAAATTCCTTTTGGAGGCATGGAATGAGTGGTATAACTGTTTCCAAACTGTGGCTGTGTTGAGACCATAAGTTTTTTGGTACCATTGAAGTTTCCTCATATGCAGCTTTGCACATGGGATTATCAGGATGCAAGATGCCATGAATCCCAGAGCCTGCAGGATTTTCCTTGCAGTCAGCCTGGTGAAGGTTGCCATTTTTCTGAAGTATTGAGATAGTTGCCCTTGTTTCTCTGGCGTGAGGTAGGCCATCTGGGTGTTTGTATTCAAGCTGGCACCCAGGAAAATTATTGCTTGAGAGGGTATTAGTTTTGATTTCTTTTTGTTGACTGTGTATCCCAGAAAGTTCAACAACTTTATTACAAACGCCAGGTGTTTCAAAAGTATGTGCTTGCTGTCCGCTTGGATCAGGCAGTCGTCCAAATATGGGTATATTTGTATCCCTTGAAGTCTGCAGAAGGCAATTACTGATGCCAGGCATTTCGTGAACACTCTGGGTGCAGTAGATAAGCCAAAGGGCAATGCAGAGAATTGATAATGGGTTGAACCTGCAAGAAATCTGAGGTATCTTCTGCAATCTTGTCTGATAGGGACATGCAGGTATGCCTCATTGAGGTCCAATGTTACCAGCCAAGACTCCTTGCCCAGCATGGGAAGAAGCTGCTGTAATGTGAGCATCTTGAATTTTGGTACGAGTAAATATGTGTTTAGGATGGATAGATCCAAAATAGGTCTCCAATCTTTGTCCTTCCTTGGTACCAGGAATAGTCTGGAATAAAAACCTTGACCCTGTTCTTGTGCAGGTACCTCTTGAATAGCTTTTATGTCCATGAGAGCTGAAATTTGTTTTTGTGCCTCTGCCCTTTGATTTTGTGGCAGGTTTGGCATGCCTCTCATTTTTGGAAGGGTGTGAAAGAGGAATCTGTAGCCTCTGTCTATTATAATGTCCAGGATCCATTTGTCTTTTGTGACAATATGCCAATTTTTCGAAAATAATGCCAGTTTTCCGCCTAAAGGTGCTGCCATTAGAGCTTTGCTTGGCATGCAAAGGGGAAAGTCATTGTGTCTGCTTTCTGAATGGCTGTGATCTATCCTCTCCACCTCTTGGTGTAGGTGCTTGCCATTGTCTGGCTCTAAATGATCCTTGAGATTGCCCTCTACCCCTCGGGCGCCTGTATCTACCTCTTTGAGGTCTATCCGTGGCTGGAAAGGACCAATTTTTCGAAGGCCAGTTCCTACTGAAACGTGGAGGTTGTACCTGTAGGAAATCTTTCACTGTTTGCATTGATCTTGCCTTTTCCTCCATTTTCTTTAATACCTCCTCAGCTTTAACACCAAACAATACATCTTTTTGAAGAGGTGCATCTAGTAATTTAGCTTTGACATGATCTGGTAAGGTTTGCTCTTTGAGCCAAGCATGTCTACGTATGACAGACCCTGTAACAGCAGCTCTACATGAGGCCTCTAAAGCATCAAAACCACATTGCAAGGTATGTTTACCCACTTGCTCTGCACTATGCAACAAATCCTGCAACTCCTTCAAGTCTGGTTGTTCAGGTTGTGACATTTTGCTTTTCAACTGAAATAACAAAAACTGTTGATACTTTAACATATGGAACTGACAGTTTAATGCCCTCATGGTTAAAGTGGCCGAGGTGTATACCTTTTCCCCCCACCTTTCTAAAGCTCTGGAATCGCTCTCTGAAGGTAATGGATTTTTGGCAGTAGAGGCCTTAATTCCCTTGGGACCCTGTGAAATAGTTTCTGGGTCAGCAGCATGGCTTTTGTATAGGAATTGGTGTGAATCAGGAACCCGGTAATACCTGTCAGGCTTAACTGGAGCTGGTGGTAAAGAATCTGGGTTAAGGCTGGCCTCTGAATACACATCATCTAGTATGTCTAAGACAGGAGGGATAGCCAGAGGCCTGTGCTGAGGGAGCAAGAGAAAATCCCTGAGCCTTTTCTTGGAATCTGAGTAATCTTGGCCTTCCCAGTGGAAGTGTTCCCTCAAGGTATGCAAGGTTTCCCCAAAAGAATAGTCCTCAGGGGGGGAAGACAGAGGGAATGGACTCCTCCGCATCAGAATCTTCAAAAGGGGAGCATGAATATTCCTGGTCTTCAGAATGTTCTGAGGTAATGGAGGCCTGGTCCGAGGAAGGGTAGTCTTCCTCCACTCTGGCCCTTTTGTCCAATGGGGGTTGAGAACCCCTGATAAGAGTAATTAAATCCTCAGCCATTTTGAGCATCTGTTTTTTAGGCATGGGGCCTTGAGAGGGGCTCTGTGGAGCTTGTCTTTTAGTTTGCATGGCTGCTTTAGATTTTGTGAAAGCCTTAATGGAAAAAGAAGGCCTGAAGACACCTTGAGAGGTGGCAGGCCTGTCTAAACTCAGAGTTTCCCCGCCAAGAGTGGCGTCGGTATCTGTAGTCGGGGTGGGGGCCGAGGAGCCTGCGACCTCGGGCACAGAAGACACCGCTAAAGAAGTGTCATCGGTACTCAGGGGCTGCGTAGGCGCCTCACTGAGAACCGGAGCACCTGTAGCCGGCTTTAGCGTGGTGTCGGTAGAAGTCGCGGACCTCGTATGTCAGTCCTTATCTTTGCGCCTTTTACTCAAAACTGGAGTCGGAGTATCCAACGACATAATGTAATTAAATTTTTTACCAAAATAGTGTTTGGCAAACTCTGCCCGATGCTTAATAGTGCGTTTGTTGAATTTAGCACAAAAACGACAGGCCGAGACGTCGTGGTCTGGGCCTAAGCAAGGAATGCAGAAGGAATGGAAATCCTTATGCGGTATTTGCTTCCCACATGAAATGCAACTATTAACTTTGTCTGACATCGGTCCGAGGCAAGAAAAGTTTCCCCAACGGGGTACTTAGCTTTCAAGAAGACTTCGGTTGAAAAATATTCGTAATCTCATGAGCTGGCCGACCGGCACTTGCGAACTGCTTCTGCTTCGGGCACCGCGTGGCAAAAAAGACTGAAGAAAATGGCGTCGGCTTGTTCTTTTACACCCCTGCCGCACTGACATCAGGGAAGAAGCGACGACATCCGACGCCGGACCTAGACTTTAGAATTCGGCCAACCAAGGACCCGCCTGATGACAGGATAACCCATCTGTTATGACTGCAGCTGTATGCACGATGAACATCAGGCCTGTCCACAAAAGAGGCACACTTGGCGCCCATCTCATCTGATCGCACCGTGGATAACGGTGCCGAGAAAAAACTGAACTACTGTAGTCTGCACCGAAGAAGCCATCAGTGCAGATGTCATTGTCTGCACCGACACAGGGATCGGTGCCGAAGTGGTTGTCGGTGCCGAAACTGGAACCGACAAAACTGGAGTCAGTAATAAAGGCCTTGGTTCTGAGGAAGATCTCGAAGCTGACGCGGTCAAGGTTTAGCTTGAG
Organism: Protopterus annectens; assembly: GCF_019279795.1. Taxonomy (NCBI): domain Eukaryota; kingdom Metazoa; phylum Chordata; order Ceratodontiformes; family Protopteridae; genus Protopterus; species Protopterus annectens. The sequence continues at coordinate 1,164,518,293 of NC_056737.1, read as the reverse complement.
AGTTTGAAGCTGATGCGAGCTTGGAAAATGACCGGCTCGGTTCTGAGCTCGGAACCGATACCCATATGTAAGGAATGAATGAGGATTAACAATATCAGATACAAAGTTTTCCAAGACAGAAATTTTCAAAGGCGATGAATGAGAAGGCTCAAAGGGTTGAGACATTAATTTGGATAGCACAAAATTCATGTCCCATGAAGCAACTGGTTCCTGAAAGGGGGGTCTTAAAGTGGCACCTTTAAGGAAGGTCTTGCACAACCTGTGTGCCATCAGATTAGAATCTTGTAGATCTAGATGAAAATTAGAAATCGCTGCCAATTGAACCCTGATTGTGGCAGCCGCAGATCCCTGGTGGAAAAGTTCAGACAAAAATTCCAAAACCACCGGAATAGAAGTGGTATAAGTGTCAACTTTCTTTTTCTTAGCCCAGATAGAGAACCTCCTCCATTTACTGGAATATAATTTCCTAGTGGAGGGTTTATGAGAGGACGCAAGGATATGAGTCACGGAGGGTGAGAAGTCGTGAAGCCTGACTAGGGATGGAACTGGAGCAGCAAAGCTGTCAAAATAAGGGTGTGTAGGGTGGGGTGAAGCGAGCCTGACATCTGCATCAAGAGATCTGGCACTGGGTCCAGAATCCATGGATCATCTAGAAGATGAGATCCAAGAAAGGGGAACCAAACCTGAATATCACCTTGGACAGGAGAGGAAAGGGAGGGAAAGCATAAAGGAGACCCAGAGGCCAATCATGAAGAAGTGCGTCTCTCAGTGACTCCCCCAGAGGGGGGAGGAGGAAGAAATAGCTGCTGCATTTGGCATTGATTGGGCTGGCAAAGAGATCGCAGCAAGGCTGTCGCCATATGCAGAAAATCTGCTCCGCTATTTCCTGCTTCAGAAACCACTCGTGAGGCATCAAAATTGCCCAGCTGAGTTTGTCGGCTATCACGTTGGTTGTCCCCGGGCTGTGCATCGCCACCAAAAAGCGCTGGGAAGATATCGCCCATTTCCAAACTCGAATGGCCTCTCAGCAGAGTGGGTATGATCTGGTTCTGCCTTGTTTGTTGATATACCATACTACCGACATGTTGTCTGATTGTATTGCAATCGTCCCAAGAGGAAGAAGGTCGTGAAGTGCTTGCAACACCAGGAGCACCGCCCTCATCTCTAGAACACTGATATGCAGAGGAGCCTCGTGATCTTGCCATGTGCCTCGGACAATCCTGCCTAGATACTGCCCCCCCCCCCATCTGTGAGGCATCCGTGGTCACAGTGGCAATGGGTTGGCGAGGGACAAATGGAGTGCACGGGGTTAACTGATTGGGTTGAATCCACCAAATGAGATCCTTCTTGCAAAGTCTGTTAACAGAATGTAATGAGTTACAGGTAGTTGTTGGAAGGACCACTGGGATGACAGGAGCCACTGAAGAATCCACATGTGTAGTCTGGCTAGCGGCACTAGTAGTATGGCAGAAGCCATGGTCCCTGGAAGCTTCAGAACAGTCTTGGCCTTAACTTTTCTGAGGGGGAGAAGAAGGTGAATTTGAAGAACCACATTCTGTGCCCTTTCTACTGGAAGACGAGCCAACATGGCTACTGTGTCTATTTCTGCGCCTATAAAAAAAATCACAAATCGAGTGGGCAATAAAGCAGATTTTTCCCAATTGCTAGTAATCCCCAACTGGGCACAGAGTTGAATAGTAGCGTCCCTGGTCTGAAGAAGTAGATGCCTGCTGGTGGGGATGGACAAGAGCCAATTGCCCAGATACAGAACACCTGGAATCCTCGACGTCTCAGGTGAGCCGTTACTACTGCCATACACTTGGTGAACACCCTGGGGGCTGTGGTGAGACCAAAGGGCAGAGCAAGAAAATGGTAGTGACTGGGTCCCAGCCAGAAGCGTAGATGACGCCTTGACACCCTGTCCATTTTTATGTGGTAGCAAGCATCTTGGTGGAGGTTTATTGAGCACATCCAAGTGTCTTTCCCTAGTAACGGGAGTATAAACTGCAGTGTCACCATCCGGAACTTGTCCTTCTGTATGGATCAGTTTAATTTGCTGAGGTTCAAGATGGGTCTCCATTCCCCTGCAAGTTTTGGCACTAAAAAGAATCTGGAGTTAAGTTCTGAATCCTATATGGTCTGCGGGGACGGTTTGGATGACTCTTTTTGCCAGCAACTTGTTGACCTCCACAGTTGCTTGATACCTGTGACTAGGTGGAACATTTGGGATCCTCTTGGGAACATGAGGTGGCAGAGAAAAGGGTATGGAATAACCTCTGGTGATAATTATTTGTATCCATCTGTCTTGAGTGATACTTAGCCAGGCTTCTGGATACAAAGAAATGCGACCCCCGACCAGCTCCAGAGAAGCACAGTCGGGCCCCACATCAGGAGCGCTGGGTAGGGTCGGCCTCTAAACGAATCATGGCCTCCCTGGTTTTGTGGTCTGCCCTGCCTCTAGGGCGACGTCTACCATTTCCTCCTCCTCCTCTGCCTCTGAAGGAGGAGTCACCCTGTGCATCCTGGAAAAACCTCTGGGACTTTTTGAACCACATTTTACCACCTCTCTGACCCTTGGGATATGGTCTAGAGGGGACAGTAAAACATACTCCCACGGCAGAGAGTGTTTTCCCTTCTTGTGCGCACCGGGTGAGTTTGACCTTTACCTTAGGTCCAAACAATGAAGAACTGGCAAAGGGGACGCTGGTAAAGGTAGACTTGAACGGTTCCGCAAAATTACACAAGTGCATCCAGGAATCCCGCCTTAGGGAAATTCCTGAACCCGCTGCTCTGCTCGCTCCATCGGCTGCATAAGAGATGAGCCTCATGGACGAGTTGACAACAGAATTCAAGGTGGACAACTGCGCAGACACCTTCTCAGGGACACCCTTAGTGGATGTACCTTGTAGAGTCTTTCCTAACTCCTTAAGGAGATCTCTCTGAAGCCTCGTGAAGTGTGTAAGGTAGTTCAGCGATCTAAGAGTAAATGCCGCTAACGAAAAGATATTCTTCCTGTATCTGTCCATCGTTCGAGATTCTTTATTTGGCGGATGAACAGAAGAAGTCTCCACTAGTTTCTTCTTAGGGCCGCCACCACCACCATGGCATCCAAGGGAACACCCTTTGACAAAAATTCCTTCTCCTTGGGAGCTGATAGAAACTTATTTGGTCTACTGGGGACTGGCTCCACGGCATCAGGAGTATCCCACACCTTCCGACTAATGAGCTCTAACAGTTTGAAGGGTGGAGACACCCAAGAGGCTGAAGGTTGAGACCCGAAAGCCTTCAGGTACACAGACTCCTCATCAGAAGGGGTGACAGTGGGCCAGCCGAACCTCTGCTTAAGGATCTCCAGGATGTCTACAAAGGAGACATCATCAGAGGATGACTTGGGGGACCCTAATGACTCCACGAGGTCGATGTCCGAGGTAAGAGGCTCATCCTGGGAGTCTACATGCTTCCTCTTGCATGTCCTCTTCCATGTGGGCTCCTCAGAAGGACATTCTGGGGAGGTCTCGGAAGAATGGGGGCCACCAGCCGGTGGCTCCTGAGGCTGCGGATCTCTGCTGTCCAGAGAGGAAAGTAGGTGCTGAGACAGAAGTAGGTGCCCTAGGGTGAAGAGTGTCGGTACCCCTGGTAGGAGCTGATGATTGGGACAGCACACTCCCCATCATCTCGAATGCCGACCTCTCCGGCTCCAAAGACCTCCCCGGCTCCTAGTAGACCGAGGATGCCATCAGTTCCAGAGCCACTGGCTCCGAAATAGATGTAGGGTCCGAGCTCACCCTAGCCGACACGCCAAGAGGAAGGCTCAGAACCAAAGAGGTTCGGTTCTAGACATCCCTACCGGGGCCGACTGGGGAGCTTCAGCTCCTAGACACCACAGAGGGCACCGAGTGTGTCGGAGCGGAACCCGGCTCCAAAACAACCTCAAGGGGAGCTGGTACCGAACGCTCCGGCTCCAAAAGTCCAGCACGGCTCGGAGTAGGAATCACAGAAGGGGAGGCGGACTCAAGTAGCCACGGAACCGACCGACAATTTAGTAAGGCAGATGACTTCAGGAGTCTCAGCACTACTCTCTCCACATCTTCTTCCGATAAGCTCCTAGAAGATCTGGAAGACAGAGTGGGAGAACGGGATCTCTGTAATATGGGTGACCTTAATGTAGGGGAGACCGGTAAGGGATCCGTAGACTGGCTCTGATGTCTTCTATCAGTGGTTGGCTTCGAACTACCTGGTGCCAACACTGTAGCAACAGTAGTAGTAGAAGTAGTACCCTCGATCGGCACCGAAATCAGTGTAGACAAGGAGGCAGCAGGTTTGTCAGATTTAGAAATTTTGAGAGGCGGCTCCGATGCACCAGCCGGGGAGGGCCTCTTAGAAGATTTAGATTTCTCCTTTTTCGATCCAAGAGACTTAGCAGAGGAGGAAGAGCTAGCCAGATCTTCCTCAAAAGAGGGCTTAAGGAGACCTTTTAAAATAAGTTTATTCTTTCTCTATTGCAATACCCTGGCACTAAATGAGTGACAAAATAGGCATGCTTCCTGTAAGTGGATGGCCCCAAGACAGTATACAGAGTTACTGTGGCCATTCATTATAGACATCTTCTGTGAACATTTCAGACACTTTTTAAAGCCAGATGGCTTATGATCCTTGACCTCCTTAGACATCTCACAGAAGATTGCAATCAGACACACAGAGAAGAAAGGGAAAGTTGGAAGACTAGGTCCTCTAACTTAAACGGGCCTAGTCCTTAAAGTACCAAGGACACAACCACGCAGACTGGGTCCTCTGACTTAAATGGGCCTAGCCCTGGTAGAGAAAGAAGGGAGAAAAACATAGGTCCTCTAACTAAAACGGACCTAGAAAGGAAAGTATCAGAAAGACAAAGTACAGTTTTGTACCTACCATAAATGTAGATGTTCAAGTGTATACCCTGCTGCAGTCATCATACTTGGGTTATCCTGCCGTCAGGCGGTCGCGCAGTCGGCCTGAATTCCAAAGTCTTGGTCCGGCGTCGGTTGCGGTCACTTCTTCCCTGACATCAGTGCACCAGGGGTATACGAGAGGCATCCGACGCCATTTTCTTCAGTTTTTCTTGCCCCAGATGTCAGCTGCCCCCTCCCAAATGGTGGTCAGTAGATAGTACCAATAATAAAAAGTGTAGCATAAACACAAAATCCCTCCAGTTATAAGCAGATACACCACAAGGGTTGTAACAGATTTAAAGGTATAGAAAGGTCTTAGTTAGGTCAGAGGGGATGGAGGGAGGGTAACCTGGACTGCAGCAGGGTATACACTCGAACATCTACATTTATGGTAGGTACAAAAAGTACAGTTTTTTACCTACCATAAATGTAGATGTTCGAGTGTACACCCTGCTGCAGTCATCACACTTGGGTTATCCTGTCGTCAGGCGGTCCCCACAGTTGGCTGGAATTCCAAAGTCTTGGTCCGGCGTCGGTTGCTGTCGTTTCTTCCCTGACGTCAGTGTGCCAGGGGTATATATAATGCAACCGACGCCATTTTCTTCAGTTTTTCTTGCCCCAGATGTCAGGTGCCCCCAAAAAGGTGGTCAGTAATTAATACCAAATTGAGTAAACTTGCACAAACACAAAATCCCTTCAGCTATAAGCAAATACATCAGGAAGGTATTGAAGAGATTTAGCCAGTAGGTCATAGGGGATAGAGGGAGGGTAACCTGGACTGCAGCAGGGTGTACACTCTAACATCTACATTTATGGTAGGTACAAAACTGTACTATGTTCATCGTGTTACCCTGCTGCAGTCATCACACTTGGGTTGAATCCCAAAACTAAGGATGGGTGGAGGTATCATAGAGGGTTAGAGGAGGCTAGAAGGCCCTGCAGAACTGCAGTGGCGAAGCCCGCCCTGGTCTTAGAGTAAAGTGGTAAGTGATAGTGTTTGGTAAAGGTGTGTACTGAACTCCAAGTTGCAGCTTCCAAAATCTCCTTGGTTGGAACCCCCCTGAGAAAGGCTGTAGAAGTAGCTGTTGCCCTGGTAGAGTGGGGCCTAATGGTAGCAGGAACTGGTTTTCCATGATGGGTGTAGCAAAAACGTATGCAATGACCTATCCATTTGGAAATGGTTTGCTTTGATAATAGCCCTCCCTTGAGAAGCTGTAGCATAGGATATAAAGAGCTGGTCAGATTTTCTGAAAGCCTTAGTTTTGTCCAAGTAGTAATGAAGTTGCCTGTGAATGTCCATGGAATGCAGGAGTCTCTCACCTTTGTTCTGTGGATTTGGGAAAAAGGTGGGTAAGTGGATGGTTTGATTTAAAGCCACACTGGAAACCACCTTAGGCATAAAGGAAGGATTAGTTCGTAGGGAAACCCTGTCTTGATGAAAAATAAGGAAAGGTTCCACTGCCATTAGTGCCTGCAGCTCTGAGACTCTTCTAGCTGAAGTCATTGCTAGCAGCAGGGCAGTCTTCCATGATAAGAACTGAAGATCTGCAGAGAAAGCTGGTTCAAAGGGAGGTAGCGTTAGTTTTTCCAGAACAAAATTGAGGTCCCATGTTGGTGTAGGTGCTCTCCTGGGGGGTCTAATGTTTTTTGCCCCTCTGAGGAACTGCCTTAGAAGTGGATGCGAAAATAAAGGTGGATCCGTGTTGTAGTGGGCTGAAATAGCTGAAGCATGGATTTTAATGGAGGAGAAAGAAAGTCCTTTGTGCAACATCTCAGTTAAATACTGTAGAATGTGAGGCATGTGAGGCTGAATTATGTCTTGGCCTTTTGATTGGTTCCAGGCACAAAACCTTTTCCATTTGTCCGAATAAGCCTTCCTGGTGCTTGGCCTCCTAGCTTCCAGAATAACATCCATAACTGCTTGGGAAAGAAGAGCTGGCTGGATGCTTAGTTGATCTGCCATGCAGCCAGATTTAAGGTTTTGAGCTGGCTGTGAAGAATCTGATTGTTTTGTTGTGTGAGTAAATGGGAAATTTGTGGTAATATCCATGGTGGGCCGTGGGCCATATTCTTCAATAGCGGGTACCAGTGCTGGCGTGGCCAGTCTGGGGCTATGAGAATCAGTCGAGGTCTCTCCTTTTTGACTTTCAGAAGTACCTTTTGTGAGGAGAGGCAATGGAGGGAAGGCATATACTGTCAGGTTTTTCCAACTGAAAGAGAGTGCGTCCACTTTCCACGCTTGATGGTGAAGTGCCCTTGTACAAAATTTTGTTAGTTGATAGTTTTGAGGGCTGGCAAACAGGTCTATGTCTGGAAGGCCCCATTTTTGAGTTATCATTGTAAATACTTGTGGGTCTAGTTTCCACTCGTGGGGATCCATGATGTTTCTGCTGAGGTCGTCTGCCAATGTATTCTTCTGTCCTGGCAGGAATTGAGCTTGTAACTGAACTTGGTAAGCCAGAGCTGTGTTCCATAAGGTCGTTGCTTGCCTGCACAGAGGGTAGGAGTGGGTACCCCCTTGTTTGTTTATGTACCACATTACTGTGGTGTTGTCCGTCTTTATTGTCAGTTGTCCTGGATGTAATAGATCCTTGAAGGGTGTCGGAGCTTTCTGTACAGCTAGCATCTCCTTTTGATTGATGTGCAGATTCCTTTGATCTGCAGTCCATACGCCTTGAATGCACTGTCCTGCCATGTGAGGCCCCCAGGCGTAATCTGATGCATCTGTTGTGATAGTTTGCCTGGCTGGGGGCAAGGTGAAAGGCTGACCCTTGTTGAGGTGACATGCCTGTGACCACCATAGAAACTCCTGTTGTAGGCAGGGAATGAGAGATATCATTGTGTCCAAGCTGTGGCTGTGTTGAGACCATACGCTTTTTAGGTACCACTGTAATTTCCTCATATGCAGCTTTGCAAATGGTATTAGTAGTATGCAAGATGCCATGAAGCCCAAGGCCTGCAGAATTTTTCTTGCAGTTAATTGGGCCTTTGTTGCCATTGTTTTGAAATATTGAGTCAGTTGTAGTCGTTTGTCTGGCGTCAGATAAGCCTTCTGGGCCGTTGTATTCAAGCTGGCACCCAGGAATGTCATATTTTGTGAAGGTACTAGTTTTGACTTCTTTTCGTTTACTGTGTACCCCAGGCAATTTAGTAGATGTTTCACAAAAGCCAGATGATGTAATAGAATGTCCTTGCTTTCTGCTTGGATGAGGCAGTCATCCAGGTATGGGTATATTTGAATTCCTCTTTGTCTGCAGTATGCAATTACTGGTGCCAGGCATTTTGTGAAGACTCTGGGCGCAGTAGAGAAGCCAAAGGGCAGTGCAGAGAATTGGTAATGGGTTGAACCTGCAATGAAAGGGAGGTATCTTCTGCAACATTGTCTGATAGGGACATGCAGGTATGCCTCCTTGAGGTCCAACGTTACTAGCCATGCTTCCTTGCCCAACATGGGAAGAAGCTGCTATAGTGTTAGCATCTTGAATTTGGGTACTTGCAAGTAGGTGTTTAGAATTGAAAGGTCCAGAATTGGTCTCCAGGTATTGCCCTTTCTGGGCACTAGAAAGAGTCTTGAGTAAAATCCTTGGCCTTGCTCTCGAGTAGGTACCAGTTGAATGGCTCTCATGTCCATGAGAGCTGTAATTTGTTTTTGTGCCTCTGCCCATTGATTTTGTGGCAGGTTTGGCATTCCTCTTTTCATTGGCAAGGTGTGAAAATGGAATCTGTATCCTCGTAAAATTATGTCTAGGACCCATTTGTCCTTTGTGACAATGTGCCAGTTGTCTGAAAAAAGTGCGAGTTTTCCTCCCAAGGGGGCTGCCAAGAGAGTGTTGCTTGGCCAGATGAGGTGCAAGTCATTGAGTTTGCCTTCTAGTAGATTGGGACCTGTCTTCTCCTCCCTTCTGTGTTGTAGTGCCCCACTGGCGAGGTTTGTACTGGGCTTGTGGTTGTCCTCTGCCCCTTGGGCGTCTGTATTTACCCCTCTGTGGTCTGTCTGTAGCTGGAAAGGAAACAAAATACAAATGGAGAACACCAACTGCTGCAAGTTAGAATTTTTTAATTCTGGTACCTCGGCCTTCGCCTTCTCCTGGAATACATTTTACATAATACTCCACCCATTTTTATACAAATTTTTGATTAAATAATTGATGCACCATCCCCCAATTAAATAATTAAATTCATTTTCTTACTATTTTAGTGAAACAAATTTGGCATCTCTTAAACAAAACTATACAACATATTAACTGGAGAATAAATAACATTCATTTCATAAATACTTTTAGTAATGTATACATAAATATGAATATTGTTACTAATAATATATACCTATTATTTATTTAATATGACCCTTGCAAGCAATCCCTTTTCTTAAATGTTAGAAAATATTAAGAAATATGTGAAAAAAATTTTATGTGAAAAAATTAATGTTGGAAAATATATAAAAAAATTCATGAAAAAATTATATGAAAAAATACATTACACCTCCATATTCATTCCATTGGGAAACATAGTTTTTAAATTGAGAATGAACCTTGACTCCATCAAAAGTAATTTCTCACGAAATATGGCCTCATTAGCATATACATTTGGTTTACCTAAAACACTGAAGACAAAACCATCTGGGACCCCCCCATGATTGTCAGCAAAATGTTTTCCCACTGGGCTCTCTAGCCTCTTGTGCCTTATATATCCTAGGTGTTCCAAAATCCTTAATTTAACCCTTCTAGTGGTTTGTCCTATGTACCAATTTTGTCTCTCACAGCCACATCCTATGATATACACAACCCCAGTTGAGTTGCAGTCATAAAATTCAGTGGCCTTGTATTTGACCCCATTAATTTTGCAACCATCCAGGTTCCTAATCCACTTACACACTTTACATCTTCCGCACCTGAATGATCCCTTTCTATCATCTTCACCCCCTCCATCATTTTTTCTAAAATTTAGAATTTCCCTGAGATTAAAATATCTCTTATATGAAAAGGTCACCCGTGACGGAAAAAGTTTTCCTATCTTCTCATCTTCATAAATGATTGGCCAAAATCTATCCACTAATCCCTTCAAAATTTGAGAAAAATGGGAAAATCTAGACACAAAAAATATTTTTTCATTTGAATCCTTTATCCTACCACTATTTTTATCATAGATTTCATGATTTCCAGAGTGCCCGATCCCCCGGAATCTAACCCTATTACTGGACCTTGTTATAATACCCAACTCATTCTCCACCCTTCTACTTTTTTTCACATATTTCTTAATATTTTCTAACATTTAAGAAAAGGGATTGCTTGCAAGGGTCATATTAAATAAATAATAGGTATATATTATTAGTAACAATATTCATATTTATGTATACATTACTAAAAGTATTTATGAAATGAATGTTATTTATTCTCCAGTTAATATGTTGTATAGTTTTGTTTAAGAGATGCCAAATTTGTTTCACTAAAATAGTAAGAAAATGAATTTAATTATTTAATTGGGGGATGGTGCATCAATTATTTAATCAAAAATTTGTATAAAAATGGGTGGAGTATTATGTAAAATGTATTCCAGGAGAAGGCGAGGTACCAGAATTAAAAAATTCTAACTTGCAGCAGTTGGTGTTCTCCATTTGTATTTTGTAGCTGGAAAGGACCAATTTTTTGTTGGACAATTTCTGCTGAAGCGTGGGGGCTGTACCTGTAAGAAATCTTTGACCATCTACATAGATTTTGCCTTATCCTCCATTTTCTTTAAAACTTCCTCTGCTTTAACCCCAAATAAGACATCCTGTTGTAAGGGTGCATCTAGTAACTTTGCTTTAACATGATAAGGCAGAGATAGTTCCTTTAACCAAGCATGTCTACGTATAACGGACGGACCCAGTAACAGCTGCTCTAGAGGAAGCTTCCAAGGCATCAAAACCACATTGTAAAGTATGTTTGCCCACCTGTTCAGCTGTATGCAACAGATCCTGCATTTCCTTGAAGTCAGACTGTTGAGGGTGCGTGCCCATCTTTTGTTTTATTTGAGACATTAGGAATTGCTGGCATTTAAGCATGTGAAATTGACAATTTAGTGCTCTCATAGCTACAGTAGCTGAGGTGTAAACCTTCTTCCCCCACCTATCTAGTGCTCTGGAGTCCCTTTCAGAGGGTACAGGATTTTTAGCCATAGAAGCCTTAGCCCCTTTGGGACCCTGGGAGATTGTCTCTGGATCAGCAACAAGGCTTTTGTATAGGAATTTGTGTGAGTCAGGCACTCTATAGGATCTATCTGGTTTGGCTGGAGCAGGAGGCAGAGAATCTGGATTTAGACTAGATTCTAAGAAAACATCATCCACAATGTCTAAAACTGGTGGGATAGCAAGTGGTCTGTGTTGGGGGAGTAAAAGAAACTCTCTGAGCCTTTTATTTGAGTCGGAGTAGTCCTGACCTTCCCAGTGGAAATGTTCCCTCATGGTATGTAAGGTTTCCCCAAAGGAAGAATCTTCAGGGGGAATGGAGTCTTCAGCATCAGAATCTTCATAAGGGGGAAAGGAGTAATCCTGTTCCTCAGAGGAGCCTGAGGAAACAGACACTTGATCAGAGGAGGCATAATCCTCCTCTTGTCTAGGCCTTTTGTCGAGTGGGGGGGGGGGGTTGGGAACCCCTGATCAAAGGAATTAAATCTTCAGCCATTTTAAGCATCTGCTTCTTAGGCATAGGGCCTTGACCAGGAGACTGAAGTGTAGTCTTTTTTGGTTTTAGAGGAGTCTTGAGCTTAGCATAAGATTTTATGGTGAGAGTAGTCAGTCTGAAGACACCTTCAGAAACCGAAGGTGTTTCTACAGCACCGGCTGCTCCTACTGCAATGATGTCAGTAGGGCCTAAAGAAAATGGCTGCATCGGCCTAGAACTCTCTGCTGGAGAATCCGAAGCAGTCTGGGGATCCAATTCAGCGGTAGCCAGGGGCTGCGTAAGCGCCTCACTGAAAACCGGAGAACTGGCGACCAGCCCAGCCGAGAGCTCGGCGTCTGGTTTGGATCTAAGCTGCCTATCTTTATCTTTGCGTTTTTTATGCACGCCGGTAGTCGGTTGCTCCAACGGCATAGTGTAATTAAATTTCCTACAGAAGTAGTGACGTGCGAAATCAAAGAGTCGCTTTATACTTTGCTTATTGAACCTAGCACAAAACCGACAACCAGTGACGTCGTGGTCTGGGCCTAGGCAAGGTATACAAAAAGAATGAAAGTCCTTATGAGGTATTTGCTTCCCACAAGAAATGCAATTGTTAACTTTTTCTGACATCGGACTGAGGCAAGAAAAGGTTCCCCAACGGGGTACTTAGCTTTGAAGACTTCGGACTGAAACTCGATTAGAAAATCTCAGGTGTCTGTCGACCGGCACTTGCGAACTGCTTCTGCTTCGGGCACCGCGCGGCAAGAAAGACTCTAGAAAATGGCGTCGGATGCCTCTCGTATACCCTCGGCGCACTGACGTCAGGGAAGAAGCGACAGCAACCGACGCCAGACCAAGACTTTGGAATTCGGGCCGAATGCGGGACTGCCTGACGGCAGGATAACCCAAGTGTGATCACTGCAGCAGGGTAACACGATGAACATTAGAACATTATAATAGTCTCACACACACACCAGTGAAGAAATACAATCACTAAATTCAAATCAGGAGAACGAAGGTAAAAAACCCCGTTCTAACTGCAAATGCAAATAAGCGGAGAGCTCTGCAAGCAAAACTATTTATTTTAATCTAAGCACACAGATAAAGCTTACCTAATTTTGAACTAATGCACACACAGTCTAAACTACGTGCAAAGGCGCCTACAACCACTACTATCAACAATATCTGAACTAGGGATATATAAATATACAGAAAACAACCCCAGTGAAGAAACTAACTGTTCTCAGAAATACTTAACACAAAAAGAACTCTAGCAACTGCTAAACTATCTAGCTACAAAAACAACACTAGTAACAGCTATATGCAGCTATATAAATATGAAAAACAGCAGAATTAAGTAAAAAAATAGCAAAATGTGTTAGACTTAGCCACGGCCAAGAAGAAGCACATCCAAACTCGACGTGGCAAACAAGATCTGGGATTGTACTGGTGCACCATGGGATACCTACCTAGCCACAAGCCAACTAGAAGACTTTGAACTTGTAAAAAGGCCGAGTCGGAGCAGAGGATCAGCTACAAACCCATGTGTAAGAATGAAGGCGAGATAGGACTACAGAACATCACTTATCTAAACCCCTACCTATTACGTTATACAAAATTCTAGTTAAGTGCACGTTCCTGATCAATGGTGAAATGATGCACTGGCCACTGGTTCACAAAGAAGGGGTGACAGACCAAAACAATTTAAGAACCACAGCTGTGCCAACAGTCTATGTACAATTATAGACCCATAATGCAACGCATGACGTACGTCTGTCACAAATGGAACAATACAAGTTTAAGGGAAGAGCTTGCCTTTTGAACCTAATGGCATTCACTGAAGAAGTAAAAGTAGCATTTTAAGAAATAACAGTGCATGTTGTTTTATCCTGACTTTGTAAAGGCATTCAACAGTACTCCACAAAAAAGAACAAATGACAAATTCAGTGCTTTAAATGTCAATTCATATGGGGTTCATTGGGTAAAACACTAATTAAACCACAAGTATGCAATGAGTAAAAGGGGGGAGGGTATCAGAACTGTTCCACAAGATCTTTACTGGGATTTTTCAAACTGTATTTCTCAGACTTAAAAGTAAAAAAAACATTAGACAAGAAAAACATGCTCATGCTGAAAACTGTGCAGCATAATTACTTCCATAAAACCTGCCAAAGCACTCTAAAATATCCTAAAAACATACTACTCTGATTCAGTTGTAATGACATTGACTTTAATGCCACATGCAAAAAAATGGAGCATCGTAATATTTGGCAAAAAGGGTGCAAATTAGGACTACAAATAAATGGCAAAATCATAAAAATTATATTAGTATGAAAGATTTTATGGCAATGAAACATGATTTAAAATCAGACCATTGTGTATCAACCAAAGAAGGAACAAGTCAGTAATCCATCGACATTCTGACATCTGAGTGGAAGGCAGTCAACTAAAGTTGGGAGGGTAAAGCTCTGGAAGTCAGGCTGGTGCACTGTGGTCTTACCAGCAGGAATCACAGAAGTGATGCCTGCAACGATAAATAACAATAGATGTTCTTTGTAATATTCATGTTCCTTATGGGTTACAGAGGTGTCCTCTGCCCAACGTATAATGAAATGTCTAAATTGGTTTTATGTAAAAACTGCAGTGGAAAGCACCACTGGGAAGCCAACAATAGGCTGTAAACTTCAGGCTCAAACCAATGAACTGATAGAGGGTGCAGACAGGATTCTGTCCATCATATTCAGATATGGGTGCACAGAACATTCGGTTAAATCAGAGACAAGGTTATAAACAGCCAAAACAATCCTGTGACAATGAAGACAGCTGTGTCACTGTACTCTTCTCCCAATATTTAATTATGCCCAGACAGTCCACCCTCCTAAACAGCCCCACTGGTAAGCTGCCATTAAGATAACCTCCTCCCAATACCCTTTTCCACAAAAACAGATACAGTCAAGAGTATCAACCACAACAGGTACCTGGTCCAGACGTCCTTGTACTACTACAGAAAATCACACGCAGAATTACAGCAGGAATTAAAATGTACTAAACCCTTAGTCCCTTTATGACAAGCAAGTTCATCACTTGAAAAGTACAGTTGTGTACACGTACCATAAGTGTAGATGTTCAAGTATATTCACTGTTGCAGTCATCACATTTGGGTTATCCCTGCCAGGGTACCCTCGGCCGTCCCAAATACCAGAGGCTTAGTATTTCTGCGTCAGTTGCCATCGTTTGAGGACTGACGTCAGGTCGTCAGTAGCATAAAGTAAGGCAGCCGACGTCATTACATCAGTTCTTCTTGCCCTAACCTGTCAGGAGCCCCCAAAGTAGCAGGCCAGGTTCTGGTGGAAGAACCCCACCAGTGGAAAATAAATACCAATGTGTCCCTTTGTAAGGAAAGAAAGAGAAAAAAAAAGGGGGATGGAGGGAGGGAAACCAGGACTGCAACAGTGAATACACTCTAACATCTACATTTATGGTAAGTGTACGCAACTGTAATATGTTCTTCATGTTTCACTGCTGCAGTCATAACATTTGGGTAGATTCCCAATGCTGAAGAAATGGGTGGAGCCAGTCAAGGAAACTAGGGGCTGGCTAGGATGCCCTGCAGGACTGCAGAAGCAAACTCTTCCCTGGATTTGGAGAAGAGAGGCAGGTGGTACTGCTTGGTAAAAGTGTGAACAGATGTCCAAGGTGGCAACCTCAAGGATGTCCCTGGTGGGGACTCCTCTTAGGAAAGCTGTAGAGGTGGAGCCTGCTCTGGTGGAGTGTGTCCTGACCCCCTTACTGGTAGGCTTTCCATGCTGTTTGTAACAGAAATGGATGCAGTGTGCTATCCATTTGGAAATGGTTTGCTTGGAGATGGCTTTGCCTTCTTTTCCTGTAGCAAAGCTAACCAGCAATTGATCAGACTTTCTGAAGAATTTAGTCCTGTCGAGATATAATCTGAGCTGTCTGTGCACATCTAGAGAGTGCAGAATCCTTTCCCCTTTGTTCTGTGGATTAGGAAAGAGGGTGGGCAATTGAATGGATTGGTTGAGAGCCACACTGGACACCACCTTTGACATGAAGGATGGGTTAGTTCTGAGGGATACCCTGTCTGCATGGAAAATGATGAAGGGTTCCACAGCCATGAGTGCTTGCAGCTCAGAGACTCTTCTGGCTGAAGTGATGGGCAGAAGGAAAGCTGTCTTCCAAGAGAGAAATTTCAGCTCTGCAGAAGAATCTGGTTCGAAAGGGGGCAGGGTGAGCTTTTCCAAGACAAAGTTAAGGTCTTAAGCTGGTGTTTGTACCCTTCTGGGGGGCCACAAGTTGTTGGCCCCTCTGAGGAACTGTTTGATCAAAGGGTGTGAGAAAAGGAGCTGCTCAGTGGGAAAATTAGCAGAAATAGCAGAGGCATGAATTTTTATAGAGGAGAAAGAAAGACCACTGTGTAGTAAGTCAGCTAAGTAATACAGGATGAGAGGGATGGAGGGCTGTGCTGTAGATCCAGGTGCAGAACCTTTTCCATTTATCTGCATAGGATTTTCTGGTGCTAGGACGTCTGGCCTCACGGATAACATCAAGAACCTGTTTGTTTAACATTGCAGATTGGTTCGGGGTTAGGGAATAAGCCAAGCTGCCAATTGAGTGTCTGCAATTTGAGATGCAAGAATTCCCCTTCCCTCTGGATCAACTGGTTTGCAATCGGAAGAAGATGCCATGGAGGCAGCGGGGAAAGGCTGCGCAGCAAGGGGTACCAGTGTTGTCAGGGCCAGTCTGGAGCAATAAGAATGGTCCTTGAGTTTTCTCCCTTATTTTGAGCAGTACCCCTTGGGATGAGAGGTAGGGGAGGAAAGGCATAGACCCATAGATTGACCCAGGGGAAGGACATGGCATCCACTTTCCAAGCCATGCAGTGATGCTCCCTGGTGCAGAATTTTATTAGCTGATGGTTGGTGTGGGAGGCAAAGAGGTTAACCTTCGGGGCTCCCCATTTCTGAGTTATTAGGGTGGAGGTACTTCAGATGAGTTGCCACTCGTGTGGGTCCAGAAGGTTTCTGCTTAATTCGTCCGCCAGAGAGTTGAGAGAGCCTGATAGGAATTGTGCTAACAGGTGTAGTTGCATGGAAGAGGCTGTGATCAAAGGGTCATGGCCAGCCTGCATTGAGGGTAGGAGTGAGTCTCTCCCTGCTTGTTGATGTACCACATGACAGTGTTGTTGTCTGTTTTTGATCAGGAGAACCCCTGGAGAGAGAAGGGGTTTGAAAGCTATCAAGACGTGCTGCACAGCCATCATCTCTTTTTGAATGATGTGCAGAGGGATTTCCTGAGGGCTCCACTGGCCCTGCAAGCACCTGCCATCCAGGGGTGCACCCCAAGCATAGTCTGATGAGTCTGTGGTGAGGGTCTGGGCAGCGCGGGGTGGAGTGAGGAGAAGGGCAGTCCCTTGTTGTGGGAGCATGCTGTTGCCCACCAAAGAAATTCCTTTCTGAGGGCAGGAATTATAGGTAGAAGAGTTTCCAGGTCTTGAAAGTGTTGACACCAAAGGTTTTTTAGGTACCACTGAAGTTTCCTCATGTGCAGTCTGGCACAAGGAATGAGTAGTATTGCAAGATGCCATGAACTCCAGAGCTTGCAGGATCTTCCTTGTAGATAGCTGGGGCCTGGTGGCTAGTTGAGAGAAGTAGGTTGTCAGGAAAATTTGTTTCTCTGGTGTAAGGAATGCCATCTAGGATGATGCATCCAGACTTACTCCCAGGAAGATTATCCTTTGGGTGGGCACCTGTTTGGATTTCTTTTTGTTGATTGTGTATCCTAGGGAGGTTAGTAGTGTCTTTACAACGGCCAGATGCTTGAGCAGCTTTTCCTGGCAGTCTGTCTGAATAAAGCAGTCATCTAAGTATGCTTAAATTTGAATATTTCTTTGTCTGCGAAATGCAATGGCCGGAGCCAGGCATTTTGTAAAACATCTGGGAGCAGTACATAAGCCAAAGGGAAGTGTAGAGAACTGAAAGTGTTTAGATCCTGCCCTGAAGCGGAGCTACGTCCTGCAGGATTCCCTGATAGGAATGTGGAGGTAGGCCTATTTTAGATGTAGGGTGGCTAACCAAGCGTCCTTGGAGAGCATGGGTAGCAGCTGCTGGAGGGTGAGCATTCTAAATTTTGGGATCACCAGGAAGATGTTTAGAATAGATAGATCGAGGATGGGGCGCCAGGTGCCCTCTTTTCTGGGTACCAGAAAAAGTTTGGAGTAGAAGCCTTGGCCTATCTGCTCTGCAGGAATGTGCTCTACTGCTCTCACAGAGAGAAGGGAAAGGATTTGCTTTTGAGCCTCTACCCACTGATTTGGTGGTAGATCTGGGAACCCTTTTGGGGTTGGAAGCATATGGAAGTAGAATTTGTATCCCTGAGACACAATGTTCAGAACCCATTGGTCCTTGGTTATGGTGGCCTAGGTGCTTGAGTGAAATGAGAGTTTTCCTACCAGGGAAGTAAAGGTGGGCAGAGGGGAGGAGGTGGTCGGTCACTGTGAGTTATTACCATAAGGGGTGGCTTAGAACTCCCTGGTTTTGAAGTGGAGGTAGTCCACTGTTTAGATCGCTGCATTCCCTGGGGCTGCTATCTGGGTGGTCTGTTTCCACGGGCCTAGGCTGGGCTGGTTTACTCAGAGCAGGAAAGGAGCAGTGCTTGGAGGGGCAATGCTTGCTGAACCTGGGGGGGCTGGACTTGTAAGAAATCCTTAACTGTTTGCATAGATTTTGCCTTTTCTTCCATCTTTTTTAAGACCTCTTCTGCCTTAGTACCAAATACGTTATCTTTGTGCAAGGGGGCATCCAACAACTTAGATCTGACATGGTCTGGCAGGGGGTTGTTCCTTAAGCCATGCATGTCTTCTAATGACAGATCCAGTGACTGCTGCCCTGCAAGACGCTTCTAGGGCATCAAAACCACAGTGCAAAGTGTAGTTACTTGGTTTGCAGAATGCATCAAGTCTTGTAAATCTTTACATTCTGCCCAAGTAGGAAGGGAAGACATTTTTTGTTTAAGGAGTTCTAGTAGTATGGAAGAGGCTGTGATCAAAGGGTCATGACCAGCCTGCATTGAGGGTAGGAGTGAGTCTCTCCCTGCTTGTTGATGTACCACATGACAGTGTTGTTGTCTGACAGCAAGAGTAGCGGAGGTGTATACTTTTTTACCCCACCTGTCCAATTCTCGGGAATCCCTGTCTGAGGGTGTGGGACTCTTAGCAGAGACTGCTTTAATTCCTTCTGGGCCTTGAGAAACGACCTCAGGGTCAACTGTTGGATTTTTAAAAAGATATTTGTGCGAGTCAGGGACTCTATATTACCTGTCAGGTTTTCTGGGAGCAGGTGGTAGGGTGCCAGGAGTCAGGCTGGATTAAAGGAAAACATCATCCACCACATCCAGGACTTGGGGGATGGCCAAGGGTCTGTGTTGCGGAAGATCTAAGAATTCCCTGAGTCTCTTTTTGGACTGCGGGTAGTCCTGACTCTCCCATTGGAAATGCTCCCTTAAAGTATACAGGGTTTCCCCAAAGGAAAAATCCTCTGGGGGAGAGGCTGAAGGAATGGAGTCCTCTGCATGAGAATCCTCATAAGTGGACAGGGGTTGCATATCTTCATAGTCAGGAGCATCAGATACATCTGACTCTTGTTCAGATACATCTGACTCTTGTTCAGACAGAACTACAGGGAACAGATCTCTTTTCATTTTTGAGGGGGTAGCCTGGCTTCCCCTGATCAGCATGATAAGGTCTTCCGCCATTTTAAGCATTTGAGACTGAGGCAAGGTAGCAGGCGCCTGAGAGTGGGTCGTCATTTTTTTGGGTCCGGTTCGAGTCCTAGACCTAAGAAACTCTGTAGTTTTTAAAAGAAAGGCAGTCGCGAAAGAAGACTTTGGTTTGCGTCGAGATACGGTAGTGCGAAGGACTTCCTCAGAATTAGGAACCATACAAGGTAGAGACGACCACAGGATCCTTAATCGAAAAAGAGTTTTGCAGCATGCTGGACTTAAAACGGTCTCTGTAGCGGCCTGCGAAGCAACAGAGCCAGGCATCAGGGGCTGCCAATGCGCCTGACTTGAGTACCGGAGGACTGACGACTAGCTTAACGGAAGTGTCGTTGGTAGGTCTGGACCTGTGCGGTCTATCTCTGTCTTTATCGTTACATTTTTTCAGAAGATCTGCTGTCGGGTGGCTTACCAAAGCCATATCGGAATTCGAAGACTGTAAGCGAAAATATCTGGCTACAATAAGGGCCCGACGATGGATATTTCTGGCTTTGAACAAGGCACAGAAGTGACAACGGGGGATGTCGTGGTCTGGGCCTAAACAAGTGATGCAGTAAGAGTGGAAGTTTCGGTGTGCTATTTGCTTTCCACAGGCGAGACAATTAACTTTTTCGGACATCGGTTAGAGCAAGAAAAAAGGATCCCAACAGGGTACTTCACTTTTGAAGACTTCAACTTCAACATGGAGACAGAGACGAAAACCTAGGTAGCGGCCGACCGGCACTCGTGCGAATTGCTTCTGCTTCGGGCACCACGGCAATAAAGACTGATGTAATGGCGTCGGCTGCCTTACTTTATACTACTGACGACCTGACGTCAGTCCTCAAGCGACAGCAACCGAAGCAGAAATATTAAGCTTCTGGTATTCAGGCCGGCCGAGGGCTACCCTGGCAGGGATAACCCAAATGTGATGACTGCAACAGTGAAACACGAAGAACATCTGCAGTTAGTAGTGTGACCAATCCTACACAAACATGCAAGTGTAAAGTTATTCCGGCATCATCCAATTACAGATTACAAGAAAATGGGAACTTTAAAATACGGCTGGATATACAAGAGCAACATTTTTCACACAGTCTTCTTCAATTTATCACATAGAGAAGCTTTCCAGGTTATTTTACTTAAGTAAATTACTTATTTTAGCACAAAATGGGAAACTGGCCAGGCTTAAAATGACCCACAAGGGCAGTTAGCCTAGTGCTTACCTATGAACTTTTTAGACTGTAAAATAAGCACTTTACATGCAAGTTACAAAGACACTTTTACAATAAAATGCGGACACGGATCTCGGGTTGTCGGTCTATTTTATGTACTTCTGTTAAATTACATAAATCTCTTTGGTCTTCAATAAGCAAACTATCATAAACAGCATCAAATTAGAAGTATCAACTGAGTAAACGCAGTGTGTTTTATAAATCAGACAATGAACAGCATTACAGTACATATACATGTAATGCATACTTTTGCTCTTTTCAAATTGCTGATTCAGCAAAACTTAAAAATGACACTGAAATCATTACTAAAAGAAGCAGAAAGGATCAGAATATACAAAAGTGACTGTATAAAAGACAAACATACATCTTTATGAACACAGAAATTTGTATAACGGGCAAGCAGGGACTGAAAAAATACAATAAAATTAAAACTATACCTATGACAAAGAGGAATAAAGTGCTGACTACAGCCCAGGTGGCATATATTTGAGCTGCAGCTCAAGCACTGAAGGAGCATGGTAGTAGAGGAATGGCAGTAAGAAGATGGCACTAGGTCGACCATCCATCCAGAGGGAAGCAGCGGGTCTTAGTTTACCATTTTACCACTAGCAAGAGCAGACTTGCAGGAAACAAAATGTTATAAACACCAGAGACATGAACCGGGGCTTCATTGACGTGTAAGTGGAAGCATGCACAAGTAAAAGGAGGGGCATAATAGGGCTTCAAGTTTATCGCTAGGGCACAAGTCAGCCAACTAGTGGAAAGGAGAGCTCCATTAGAAACAGCTCTGAAGCATGCATTATTAGATGCATATGACAGTACAAACCACCCCCAATACTGCCTGTATGATGGCCCCTCGTGTCATTGCTTGACTCCACCCAGTGATGGGGACTCCAAGTGGTAGGGATACAAATGTGCTCAAGAGCAAAAAAAGCTTGATGGTTAGAAGGAAAACAAGTAAGACCAACTGCAAGTTATTTTATTATTGTATTACTGTTCCTTCTTTCTGTAAAGAAGCTTTTGTATTGGCAAATGCTAAGCTTGTTGTCTTTCTGGGACATTTAAATATGGCCATTTTTTTTAAGAGTGAGAAACTATGTGCCTTGTGTTTTTGAAGTAAACACCTTCATTATTATGCTATCTTCTAATCCCCATAAAGGACAACTAGAAATGTTGATGAGATTTGAACTCATGACCTCAGGTTTATTAGACCAGTGTTTTAACCCTGAGCTACAAGGCCACAAAACTCATTTATCAGAGGTGGGATATGAATCCACACTTCCAGGGAAGACAGTAACCTTAACAGTGCTTTAGTCAGCTCAGCCATCTTGACAACTGTTATAAATAAAGGCTGCCCTTAGTTCATAGGTAAATACTAGGAAATCACCTTACAGACAATCACATACATAACCAATTATCAGGCAGCGACAAAATGTGATAATCAAACCTCATACCTTGTGTTTGTAAGGCAAGTACCTTAACCACTATGCCAGTCCCCATTAAAGGCAAAAGTTAAACCTTGTACTTTGTGTGATGAACACCTTTAACCATTATGCAAACCCCTAACCCACGTCATAGTAATAATACAGCTTATCTACTACCTTAGCAACACAAATCCAATCAGTTTTCAGAATTCAGAAGTTAATATTTATAGACTTCAAATTAATAAACCGTTTTCTGCTGTGCTGGTAGTATCTGAATAAAAGCTCAAACTATTTGAACTCTACTGAAGAGAATTGTATTAAAGGAATTTCATCTCCTGCAGGCCTGCCCAGGGAACAGATTAATAAATAATTTAACAGACAGCACTCTCTATAACTGTGAATGCAATTCCCTGCAACCCAGGTGCAAACTTTTACAGGTGCTAAGATAATGAAGGAATCCACCGTTGCACCCCTCACCCCCTAGCCACAACCAATTCTATGCAATTATTTAATAGGCAGTGACAGTAGCAGACGCAATGACAGAAATCCAAATAAATTGAAATTACTCTGATGGACACTGACCTGACCCAGGCCTGGCATGCCTCCTCCAAGCCTCAGAAGTCTATCCATGTTTCTGTAAAATAAATAAATAAATACAAAAATTAATCACAGAAGTTTTTTTTAATGCTCAATTATCTATACGGTATAACTCACCTTCAGACTCTCCTTATGTCAAAAATATTGGTGGTAATTACTACACAACATCAGATTTCCTGTTAATTAACACCACATATTAATTCAAGAAGCTGTCTTCCACACTAATTAACAAACCCTATTTTACTGCTTTAAATTCTAGACCCTCCCCACTTTTACAGCTGGATAAGGTTTCCACAGCAAGCTGCATGCAACGTTTATACATTACTGATGTATTTAAAAATCTAAATACTTGCATAAGGAAGAATCCTAAATGTCGGGTATTAAGGGAAATTGGATCAAATAGATGCATTCTCTTAACATAATCAGACCACACAAAAAGAAATCGTCACATTTAAATAAAAAAACACCCTAATTAGTAAGTATTGTACTAATTAACTTACAGCCTTGTCAGTTATCAACAATCCTGTGTGAGTGACAGTGTGACAAGACAAGACTACTTAACTATAAATGCTGAAAATCTTAAAACTAGATTTGTATATTAAACATTACAATTTTTCAGAAAGATGTTACACCAAAAACTATTACCAGTACAAACAAAAGTAAAATAAAATGCCTCCTGACAGCTGATATACACACGCATGCATATGGTGCAGAGAAGTGCCACCTTGGGGTTTTTCGTGTCCTAAAATAGGTAAGTCAATTATAATAAAGGTGCTGTTCACCACCTAATTGCTTCACTAATAATTACTCCAGCTACACTGAACGTAGTGTTTGTGCTGCTAATTAATCTTTTGCACTAAAAACTTGGAAATGCAAATGGATGACCCACATAGGTTTCAGACAAGAGGCTAAGCAGACTTCAAACTGCACTGCCAATTACAAAGCTCTCCCACTGCTTACAAACTGCAGTTTACACTATAGTAAGCAGATTAAAATCAGCAGTCATAAACACCTTACAAAGTTGCCAAAATTATTTTATTCCTTAGAAAAAGCGATTTACTGATTTTCCCTTGAATATGACCCTCATGTTCTTAATGCAACACATGATCACTGAAAGACCCCCCCATGTCAGGTCTAATAAAAGGGTTAATCATCTTCACAAACCAAAATTATCCCAAGTCACTACAGAGGGCCATCCTGTAAATCAGGAAATAACATTTGATTTATACAGTGCTAGCAAGTAATTTACTAATAAAAAATATACACAGTGTACTCCAACAGTGGATGTGAGGTAGAAAAGACCGCTACCCATGAGGATACAGAGGGAGGAAGACTATACCTCATCAATCAAGGAGAATCCACTTATAAATAGACAGACACAGCAAGAGCAGTGCTGTCACACCCAACTTCCAAATTCTTCCTTCATGGATCTAATGGTTGGGCTGGATCTCATGCCATAAACCACCATGGTTGAAAGAGGCAAAGAATCAGATAAGGCAGCAGAATTCATAAGACTTGTGCCCTACAGCCAATGCAACAAAGACAAACATCTAGAGAAGGTATGCACCAAACCAATGTGGCCACAGCACAAGTTTTTGCAACTAAGACATTTGGAAGCATATGCTGAGGCCTGCTACTCCTCGAGTGGGATTTGGCCACAATATTAGCCACTGGGTTGCATGCCACCTAACAGCAATAAATAACACAGTTAGCAACCCATTCATAAAGTGTATGCATGGAATCCTGACGCCCTCACTCCCAATGCAGCAAAGGAAAAAAATGTTTCAAGTGTTCCAAAACATATGTACCTGGACTCAGGCAGCACCGAAAAGCTGATTAGCATTCAGGATGTAAAAAGCTCTCTATGCCATGTTTTTTGGTCCCACAAAGAAAATGGGGGCATGGATGGACTGTTTCAGAGACAACTTGGAAAGTGCTTTTTAGCAGGACATATGAGGTAGTCCAAAGAGACATCCATTCCTTATAAAAGACCAGATATGGCTCCCTAGAAATGGGCCAAGATTCCATACAGACTGGCAATTATCACCACAAACATTTCCCAAGAGAAAAGAAAACATCAACACAGCCAAGTTCAAAGGCTCACTGTGGACAGGCAAGTTGTTAATGTTGATGGTTAAATCCCATGGGGAGGGGGTAAAGGTTCTTTAACAAACAGAGATGCAGCATTCCATTAAAGAGCTGCATAACTGACCATTGCTAGTCCACAATCTAGCCCTTCATAATTCATAAGGCCATGATGTTAAGAAACAACTGACAGCTGTATCATGACAGTGGAATAACAAAGGCCAAAACCATATAGGTGTCCAAGACAGACCAGGGTCACATGGCTGTTAAGTGACCAGTGCTGCATGGAGTAACACAACCCAGACGGCAGTTTCTAAACGGAACACTAAACGGAACAATCCATTTATAGATGGAAAAACAAGCCTGCAGAATAAAAGGCTTTCTTTTAAATCGCAGGGTCTAATCTGAAGCTAGACCCAGTGGTGGAGTTGTTTCTCATGCCAAACATGGTGCCATTCACTTGGAATGAAGAAAAGTTTACTATAATCACCAAAGGTCTAAGTACCTAAACTACACCCTCCTCAGCCACTAGAAGGCAACCAAGATGGTGTTTGGTCTTTTACCTCTAAAATTTGCAAGAACTGGTAATCAAGAATGTGTGCAGAAATCTCCCATGTCAGACGAGAGGGAATGCCATTCACCACTGCTTCCTTCCTGCTCTGGTTTCCCAAGAATGACTAAGAATGACCATATTCTAACAAGTGGTAAACAGGTCAACCTCTAGAGTGGCCCACTACAGAAGACTCAGAGCAGGCAAGCACTTTGATTCCATAACACCAACACAGGAAAGGAGGAATGACTCAGTCTGTCAGCTCACTCACTTCCACAGGAATGTGACTTACTAATAAAGTGAGGTCTCATCTATAGCCACTGCCAGATGGATTTACTCCCTGTGTAGGAAAGTGATGCTCTTTAGTTCCTTTGCTTGTTTACATACCATAGCAGACTGGTTGCCTGACCAAATGGGAAGAGCACCCCTAAGAAGTTTTGTCTCCCAGGCCTTTAGGAGCAAAAGAACTGTTCTTAGCTCAAAATGACTGATGCTTCGCTACCTTTCCAAAGGGGGACTACACTCCCTGCATCATGACATAGTTTATTTAAGCTTTCTTATCCAGAAAGTAAGCATCTCTCATAAATACATTCAATGGATTTAACTGCAGAAAGAGAAGGCCTAACAAAAATGTTATGGGGAATTCTAAGACCCAATAATAGGAGTCGGACAACAGGGGCAGTTCCACGAATACACTATGGCTCAGCAGCCAATGAATCCTTAGAGTCCACTGCAACGGTAAGCAAACAGTACCAAGAAAACAGTGGCAGCCCTCAAGTCCAAAAGATAAATAAGAGTACTGGTCTGGACTCTGCAATGTGTTCTCACTCAGCCCCCCAAGGCATCACCTACTAGGGCCTCTCCAATGATAGGAGCAACAGACACTGTAGTGTGTCTAACTCCGAGCCTACAAACACAATCCTCGCAGAAGAAATCTGACATAACTTCACTAGTTAGTGATAACACCAATAAACTGCAACTGTGAAAATGTCCACTCAATGGCCATTTCTAAGGAGTCCCTGAAAAGATTTCCAGTAGTCAGCTGTCAAAGTATGGGAAGGCACAGCAAAACCTTGACAAAAGCTAAAGCCAAAATAGAAATACATTCCCTACTGAGAAATGATTCCCACCCATAGTGAACTTGTGGAAACTCCTGTGTGGTCCCCAAATACTGGGTATGAACACCATCATGGCACCCCAGGGGACAAGGCCACAAGTCCATGCAGGGTGTTCAAACACCACCAAACACATAGAATGAAGCGGACAAGGTCATCAAGATACAGAATGGGAAGAAACAAGCTGTTGAAAAGGCAGAAAGAAATCTCTACTCATGTTGCAAAAATAGAACAATATTTACAGTGCCCTTTAACAGATGTAATTTTAGTTTGTTCAAGGAGTTCCAACTGAGACTGACTGGCCAACTACAAAGTCTTTTCTAGGGAAGGACATTTGAGTTTCAGGACATGGCCAACAGATGCCACAACTAAAACTCGGTGACCTTTTGCAATTGTTCTCAAGATTGGTATAAACTCATAGAAACTTCATCCCGGGACTAGGCTGGTTCAGTCCCAAAAGAGAGTTAGCCCTTATGGCGGACGCAGCTGGAACTGGGTAGGGGAGGAAAACTGTATGATACCACAACACCTTTCTTGTAAGGCCATCCACAGAAGTAACAGCCTGCTTCCTCTAGAGAATGTCATCCTCCAAGTCATGATCAGCCTGAATAAAGTGCACATCAACTGAAAAAAAAAAAAAAAGAAAAAAACAACATGCAGGATCTTGTTCTCAAGTTTCTCCTAAGGAGTACATAGTCTCAACCAGAGCATCCTTGATGGGTATTCATCTGAGCCTAAAGCCCTAGTCAAAAGATCCACACAATCAAAATGGGGATAGCTAGCAAGGTAGTCCACTTTCAGAATGAAGAATATTACCACCTGGGTTTTCTCTAGCAATCAGAATCTTTAGGAGGTCCCTAAATTTCTCCAGAGAGTAGTGAGATCTGAACTTAACTGAGAAGTGTCGAAGGCCCTAAACCTCAAGAAAGTAGAGGAATATATTCTTCCCAACATGCCCAATGTTCCGGATTTCATTTCAGGTGACACAATGGTAAAAAAAAAAAAAAAAAAAAAAAAAAGAGTTGTAGTCTTTGGGTCCTATACTGGGAAAAAAAGATCACAAAGGAGTCCTCAGAAGAATGTTTAGTAAGGGTGTTCTACCCAATCAGGTGGTGACTTGTAAAGGACATTCACTTTATTAGAGGCTGAAGGGACAGACTCAGGGTGCATCCACTCTACCTGAACACCGATCTTAATGACCAGCTCTAAGTGTACCTTGGCATCAAGGTTAAATACACAAGACGTTGGAAAGGAGGATTCATGAAAATCCTCTCCTGAGCAAATTCAGAAAATCTGAGCCAGGTAGGTCACGGAATTGTAATGCTGGATTTGTGGTCCTGGGCAAACTATCTACAGAACATTTAACCCCCATCATAAAAAGGTACAAAACCGATGAAACAGCTGATTGGAATAAAAATGTTACCTTGACCAGTCTGTCATTTACCACATCTCATTGGGCCTCTTGTCATATGAACTAGAAAGTTAAATGCAGTCAATGAAAAAGTGGAGTATGCACAAACTCATTTCTCAAGGTAGTCAATTGCTCTGCATGCTCTACCTGGGGATGGACCACAGAGCTCTTGGCAGGCAGCCTTCTTAAGCTTAACTGCTGCCAAAACAAGATTCTCTCACTTCAGAGTCTCTGACAAAACAGTTCCACTTTCTGGATGGCCATAGGATCCCCTCACTACTTTTCTTACTACTGAAGTAGCTGCGTTATGGCTTTATTGCGGAATGTTGGTAGCCACCTTGAGCATGTTCCTGAATGATGAACCACTCGAAGACTGCTTGGTGAATCAAGTTGTCTTCTGTAACAACCTATGTTGGGAGGACAAAGGGTCAGTGTGTAATACCCCCACCCCCCATCTCATCACTTCTTATATGTATTCAGGCCGGCTGAGGGCTACCTGCAGGCAGATAACCCAAATGTAATGACTGCAAAACTGAAACATGAAGAAAATCCTCACTCCTCTTATTTGTGCACATCACCTTCCTTGACATCTTTGTTCTTCCTTTTTTTTTTTTTTTTTTTTTTGAGGGGATTACAGCTGGATGATGAATCTTTAATGGTAGATGTCAATAAACACTGCAAAGGGCTGTGGGCCTCTCTGTACTGCTGCACAACATAGCAGGGCTAAGGGCTCAGAAAAAAAACTAAGACGTGACAACTCCAAAGCAGCAAGGGACATTAGGGTATCCACAGCAAATAAACTTGCACATTTAGAATTAAGAAAGGCACAGCAACTGCCTCAGTACTGACAGCTCAAGTGTCGACAGCTGTGTGACTGGTTACATCAACATCAACTCCAGCACCAAAGCCCTGACCATCAGGGTTGAGAAACCCATCAACATTGGTACCACAGACACCAATGACAGATCTGATGGTAATACCACTGATGCAAAAGTATAGAAAAGTGGATTCATAGGTTCACAGAAGGTTACCAGGCTAACACCCTAGAGCCTTTGCAAGTATAGCTAAATTTATCCCAAGTTACCCCAATTGTCAGTGGTTAGATAAGTGTAGCTCGCAGAGGTAAAGGTCTATGGTAATTAATTCCAACTTCCTCTGTCCAGGAGGGACATGTGCGCCAACCCAGGAGTGAATTTAAGGTCACCCATCCATTGATCTAGGTTATATCTGAAGAAGGTAAGGGAGGGGCTCTGTTTCACGTGAATTGGAAGCTTCTTCCAGAGAAGTAGCAGTCTCTGGGAGATGTAGCTATCTCGCCAGCATGACCTGTTTATGGAAGAGGCTAGGTTAAGATACCTTGAACGAGTGACCCTTGTACAGTCTGATTTATGAATATGTATCATTTCCATCATGGCTGGCTAAGAAACTGCCCTGTAAGCCAGGCACAGGGTTTTCTGTATTTCGTGTAAGACTTGTTTTGTGTACCTTGTAATTTCTTGGCGAGAAACCTCTGGAGTCTCTCCACCTGTTGCAGGAATCTGGAGAGGTACCTGCAAAAGGGAGCACTGCACTCAATTATTGGTCTGATGAGGGCAGAGTATAATATAATTATAAAATCCTAAGATCTAGATGAAATGCCTTTACTTAATGTGCCACACAGAAGGATTTCCTTACTACTGTGGCTATGTGGTGGTCAAAGTTCAGTCTATTTAAAATTACATGACTTCTC